>NW_023396846.1:1435994-2035994 GCF_011125445.2 Fundulus heteroclitus | reverse complement strand
AGAAAGAGTTGAATTGTTGCTGCAAGAATGAAATTGATCATGACTTGGATCATGAATGAAGGAGATCCGCTCTGGCTTCATATTGAGCAGAGCTCAGGTACCGTACCCCTGCACATCCTGCTGATTCTAGACTATCAGTTTAAGGAGACAACAGAAGGGACAAGCAGAACACTTCAACTATGGACCAAGATCCATAAAACGTTGGAACATCAACCTCCATCTCTCCCTGTCATCTACTGGATACATGAAGTCCTTTGCTCCAAATAACCTGGATATTAGTTTAAAAATGGGCAGAATATAAACTTCATTACATTCATCAACTACTTGCTAACGGCCAGTTTAAAACCTTTAAACGACTTAAAAGTGAAGATAAACTGCCAACACTGATCATTTTAGATGCTCTCAGCTCAGATCCTCCCTGATGTCACATCAGGAGTAAAATCAGAGCTCCAGCTCCCATTGAGAAGCTCTGATTTATGTCCAGGTAGGAAGAGCAGCAAAGAGATATCTTGGATCTTCTACAGGATTTTTGGGTCCATGAAGCAGCAGAACTCTGGAGCAATTCAGCAGAGATGGGAGGAAGAACCGGGCCCAGTTTGTTCTGAAGAGGACTGGGAGACAATCTGCACTGAAGCTCATCAGACTACAAATTCAGACACATGGAGAGGGTTTAAGTGGAGAATAATGATGAGGTTTCTTCAGAACTCCAGGAATTACAGCAAAGATGGACCCAAATAAGGCAAGGCAGGCAAGGCAAATTTATTTATATAGCACAATTCAGTACAGAGACAATGCAAAGTGCTTTACATGATTAAAATATAGGAAAATAAAACAGAATAAAAGCAAGCAGGGATAGTGTAGAAACAAAAAAGAACATTTGAAAACAGTAAAACATTTTAACTTGAACATTCAAAGGCAATTCTAAACAAATGTGTTTTTAATCTCGATTTAAAGGAACTCAGGCTTTCTGCACTTTTACAGTTTTCTGGAAGTTTGTTCCAGATAATTGGAGCATAGGAACTAAATGCTGCTTCTCCTTGTTTAGTTCTGGTTCTAGGTATACAGAGTAGGCTGGAGCCAGAAGACCTGAGTGGTCTGGAGGGTTTATACGCTGATAACAAGTCTGTGATCTATTTAGGTGCTAAGCCATTTAGAGATTTATAGACTAACATAAGTATTTTAAAGTCTATTCTCTGAGATACAGGGAGCCAGTGTAAGGACTTTAGAACTGGGGTGATGTGCTCTACTTTCTTAGTCTTAGTGAGGACGCGGGCAGCAGCGTTCTGGATCAGCTGCAGCTGTCTGATCCACTTTTTAGGCAGACCTGTGAAAACACCGTTGCAGTAATCAATTCTACTAAAAATAAACGCATGGATTAGTTTTTCCAGATCCTGCTGAGACATCAGTCCTTTAATCCTAGAAATGTTCTTCAGGTGGTAGAAAGCTGACCTTGTAATTGTCTTTAGATGCTTTTGGAGGTTCAGGTCTGAGTCCATCACTACTCCCAGTTTATGCTGGAGAACCTGCAGAACCCACATAGCAGATCACAGGCATGTGTTCTGGTTCTGATCCAAGCTGGATGTGTTCTGGTTGTAGCCCTTTAATCCTCACAAATAAAGTGAGTGGGCTCTGGGTTCTATCAATCTATTCAATGTTTCCTTCAAAGTATTATCTGGGATCTCTGCACGGTATCAGGTTTTAGCACTAAACACTAAACACTGGAATAATGAGGCACAGACTAAATCACCACTTGACACAAGGTAGAAAGCAGGGCTGTCCAGCCTACGGCCCGCGGGCCAACTGTGGCCCTTGGTCCACTCTTTATTGGCCGCAGGAAATTCTGAAAATATAACTGAATATGGCTACAAAAGAAGCTTGAGCTCAACTCTGCTGCACGTCTCAGTTTCAACACTAGATGGAGCTACAGAAACAATTTCAGGCTTTCCTGTCTGATGTGGATGCTGAATACGGGGATGTACTCTACCGCTCTGATGTGGATGCTGAATACGTGGATGTACTCCACCTCTCTGATGTGGATGCTGAATACGGGGATGTACTCTAGCACTCTGATGTGGATGCTGAATACGGGGATGTACTCTACCGCTCTGATGTGGATGCTGAATACGGGGATGTACTCTACCACTCTGATGTGGATGCTGAATACGGGGATGTACTCCACCTCTCTGATGTGGATGTTGAATACGGGGATGTACGCCACCTCTCTGATGTGGATGCTGAATACGGGGATGTACTCTAGCACTCTGATGTGGATGCTGAATACGGGGATGTACTCTACCGCTCTGATGTGGATGCTGAATACGGGGATGTACTCTACCACTCTGATGTGGATGCTGAATACGGGGATGTACTCCAACTCTCTGATGTGGATGTTGAATACGGGGATGTACTCTGCCACTCTGATGTGCGGTGGCTCAGCCGCGGCTCTGTCCTGCAGCTTTTATTGGGTGAGATCAGAAATGGAGCAGGTTTTAAAAGAGAAGGGCCGACCTCTTCATGAACTAAGTGACCCTCTGTGGCTGGCAGACCTGGCATCTTTAGTTGATCTTACGCATCATCTCAATACACTGAACAAGAAGCTACAAGGCAAAGAACAGCTGCTGCCACACCTGTATGCACACCTGAAAGCCTTCTGGGTAAAGCTCCGCCTCTTTGAGACACAACTATGAGGCTTTAATGCTGCACACTTCCCTGCCCTGTCTGAAATCACGTCTGCTTTTCCAAAGGCCAATCTTTCTGCTAAAAAGGAGAAATATGTGTCTGTGATTGCATCTCTGGTGACAGAATTTAACCAGCGTCTCCAAGACTTTTCTGTCATTGAAAAACAAATCCAGCTGTTCTCCACCTCCTTCCTGGTGGATGCAGAAGAAGTGGAAGAGAGTCTGCAGTTAGAACTGATTGAAATGCAATGTGATAATTCTCTGCAGAGTCAACATCAGCTTCTCTCCCTCCCTGAATTCTTTCAGAGTTTGGATGATGCCAAGTTTCCTCTGATGAGACGCCACGCAGAAACAATGATGAGCCTGTTGGGCTCAACATCCAGATGTGAACAAAGATTTTCTCTGTTAAATCAGAACAAAAGCAGACTGAGAAGCAGAATGACTGACAGCATCTCTGTGAAGTCCTTCGTGTCTCAACCACCAAACTTTCTGCTGACATGTCAGCCATCCTTCAATCAAAGGACAGCATCACTGCTCCCACTGACTGCAATGTTCTTCACACTATAGCTGACTTAGAAATACACACAGTATTCATGTGGCAATATGGCACCTTTAGTGTGGCCCTTTGTTTAGTTTTCTGGATTTGGCCCTCACTAAAAAAGTTTGGCCACCCCTGGTATAAAGTGTTAATGTTCCCCCTTTTATTTAGGAAGATAAAAAAGGTGAATAAAATAAATCTACTTTAGGACCTTTAAAAGACAAGTAACAAGTGCTTCTCTGTATAAAACACTAAAATAAAAACACTCAGGGTGTCAATCTAAAATCACAGTTCAATAATATTTGCTTAAATGCTTATTATTTAAACCTAAAGCCAGCAAACACCAAGCTAACCCTACGCTGCAGGCCTGTTTCCATGCTTGTGAATATGGAGACCAAACTCAGTGGTCGCTTCACACAAAGAGCAAATAATAAACTAAAAAGGTCCCTTGTGCCAGATAAATAATAATCCTAACAGAAACGCTCTGCTCCCTTTAGTCCTCCTCTCCTGTGGAAAAAAACTCAGCTCCCACAGTCACGGCCCTGACTCCAATACTAGGCCACCTGCTTTATAAGTTTGTTTTTATTAATTCTGCATTATTTTAACTACATGCGCCGTGTTTCTGTGCCTCAACACTCTTACTGCTCCTCTCTCCTCCCTTCCCTCAGACCCGGGTGCTTTTATCAGCAGCCAGCCTTCAAAACGTGAATCACTACATTTAATGTCCTTCCACTCGTACCAAAATGCCCCAATTAAAGTCAGTAGGAGAGTCAGTAGCTGTGCTTCATGCTATTTTGTTTTTAACGACACAGAACCAGCGGTGCTTCAATGGAATGCTGCCTTGCTCTTTAATTCAGGTGAGCATAATAACGTTAAATGTAATTTAGGTGTGGACTTTTAAGGGTCATTTTAAGGAACTTGTAACATCAGGGGCTTCAGCTCAGACCCATTATTCCTCCTCTTCCCTCTAAAGGAGCTCTTTACACTATTTATTTATGCATTTTTACACTGTTTATTCCTCATGTGCAGAGCACCAATGGGGGTAAAATCTGCCCACCTCACCGCCTCAAACTGATATCATTAGTATAAATTATGCTGATACCAGACTTTACCATAAAAAGTGATATATTTCCTGTAGGATTCACCAATAAAGTCTTTTAGCCCACTGGAAGCAAAAAGTCATTATTCCGTCCACTCGGACCACAAACAATACACTCAGAGAACAACTTCAAAGATGATGATGGTTATAAACTGTAACAGGCTAGAAGTTCATGGAGGTGAAAAGAGGGAAACAACAGCAGCTGGGTCAGCATAAAGATGCAGCGTGAACCCCTTAGTGCTTTAAGTGTTCCTGCTGAGGGGAAAATGTCAGACCATACAGGCTTGATGAAACTCAGCCTGGTTCCGGAACTATTTAGTCCGGGCCCGGTGGCTAAATGCATTATCATTATTCAACAAAAAAAAAAAAATTTTTTTTTTTTTTTTCCAGTGTCCAGTCTGGCGATGTGGCAATAAGAATTGTTGTCTTAATGCCAAAAAGAGCTCATCAGATTTGACTTTCACATGTGGAGCACTATGGCAAAAGCCGTACTGCTCCGCTTGATTTATGAATGTGAATAGTTTTATTATGATTCATGCGGGGCATATCTCAAATGATATGGACACTACAATGGGAAAGTAGGAGATGAAAGGAAGAACAAGAAGAAAAAAAGAAAATGTGAAAGAAAGAGGAGATAAAAAACAAGAGAATGATAAAACAATTATTGGAAAAAAACATGTACTTCGTTTAATTGAAAATCTGCAGTTCCTATATTGTCCACGAAGGGCGCTGTGTTTTAATCAGCAGATGGTAGCACTGAGCTTCAGATGCGGAAAATTGATTTTAAAACATTTCTTAATTTTTATCTGTGTGACGGGGTTCTTCTATGCTTGGTCAAACATAAATGAATGGCCAAGGCCGGAGATCACTTTAGTGAAATTTATTCAGTTTTTCTTTCAGGTGAGCCAAAGATGGCAGGTGCAGAATATATACAAGGACGTCCAGGCAGGTTAAAAAAGAGACAAAAAAAACCAGTACCTTCCATGTTACAGGCATTCACCCTCAATGTGACATCTCCGGAGTCTAACCACAGACTGCCTCCATGTGGAGCAGAGCCCTGCTTTTAAAGCCACAGGCTCCGCCCACAGGAAGTTCAAACAAGCAATCACAAACAAACAAACCAGAATGTCTAAGCAATTACTTCTAACTCAAATTAAAGTATACAAAATAATAATAATAATAATAATAATAAATAGACTTACAATCAAAAATACAGTACTCAATTTAACAAAACACTCAGTACTTCTGATGACATCACATCATCATGTGACTTCCTCCCAGCACACCACAGTCCAGCAATAAGCCTGCTTGAAAACAGAACGGGGAAAATGTTTGAAACAGAAAATAAAAGGTTATAATGAATGCAAACTGAAGCAGGAACACCGTGTGTGCACCCACAATGAACCACATCAGTTTAGCTGCAACAAAAAGTAAGTTAGAGCTGGTGTATGTGCCTGTGTATGTGTGTGCAGACGTGCTCGCATGCTGATGCAGACTTATAACTACGTCCTAGCTCGTGACGGCTCCTCCGTCACAATCTGTTTGATGTATTTTGTCATGAAGGACAGTGTTTTTAGGTTCCAAAAAATGTGAACAAATGTTTTTCAACATTGTAAAATCACTGTGATCAGTTCTTATGCATAATGCACTTAAGTAAATGGTTAACTGAGTAAAGGTATTGTTGAAATTGCACATACTTTTCTTAAAAACGCTGAGATTATTCATAATATATTGTGTAAAAGTGAAATTCATTTAATATAAAATTCAACAAGTCCACTTTTATTAGTTTTATTTAATCTTGCAATGAGTATACTCGTGTGGCCCTCTTGAGATCAGATTAGGCTGAAAGCGGCCCCTAAACCAAAATGAGTTTGACACCCCTGCCATAGATTAACGTGTAACAGTGTAATAATACAGTCAATGAATTAAAACTATTTCATTTTTTCAGTATTATTTGAACAGTTGTGGGTTTTTTATGTTTTAACCCACTAACTGAACAATAATGTTGTTAGGATATCAACAAGGTCAAGTGGAACGAGCTGTTTATCCCGGCACATATCTATCAGATACCACCCCGGAGGTGACACAGCTTCCCTGCTGATGTCACAGTTTGGATGTGTACCGCCCTTGTATGGGTGTGTCCCGAGATCCCTTTATAATGTTTGTGTGATGAGCACTCGGGGCGTCTTGCCGATCAAGAGCCCATCAGCGCTGATGACTTTGTAACCATTTCTCTGACCTTGTGGGAATTAAATAATAGAAATATACTTTACTGTTTCGAGAGTCTTACGTCTCCAGTATAGTTAAGTGGCGGTCGTCTGAAGGGTAAAACGGACCGGGACCACTGGGGTGTTTCACCGCCACTAGGGTGCGGTAGCTCTAACAAACTGGTGTTTCCACCCGGACCCAAAGGACGACGTACCAACTTCCGTTTTTTCGGTCAGGACGCCATTCCGGAAGAAAAACACACAACGTGCGGCCGCACAAAAAAGGTAAGGAGATTTCATTCATCTCCTAGTGTCTTTTTCTTCCTGGAGGGCCGACTTTTGTACTCCCAGAGGCAGAGAATGGGTTGAGGATAATTGTTTGCAAACGTATCGATAATCGATAAGGATTTGGGATTTGCGTGCGGTCACAGAGGTGAAAGTCCGGGAAGTTTTGGCCAAGCTTCTGAAAATACTGTGAACCTTGAGAATATTGGGTTTAGAGGTCCCTTGTTAGGCACAGAGGAAAATACGTCTTTCTCTGTGTCTAGCATAAAAGCGGCCATTCTGACAGACACGCCATTACGCGTGGCTTCTAAAACATCGTGTAGCCTAGAAAATGTGGGTTTAGAGCCCCTTATCTTCCGCGGGGACTAACATAAAATCTTTCGTCTTCACGGAAATATAAAAACTGCCTTTTCGAAAAACGAGCGCGTATGAGATTGAGAACAAGACCAGGCAAATACACAATGGTGTGAATGCGGAGGTTTGACGGAGGGTGGCTCTGTTAAAACCCCGATTACAGACGAATATAGAAAATCAGCCAGTGAGTTCAAGATATCTTTTTATGAACCGTGACCTGTTTTAGAAACAGGAAGACCGGAATAAGCCCGTGAGCTGGACGCACACACAACCAGCAAGAGCGAAGGTACGTACGGAGTTAACTAAAAGATTGGCCAGAGAGTGTGAGTGTGTGTGTGTGTGTGTGTGAGACACGTTACTATCATTTGAGCCGTGGAAGTGAAGAGTGAAGGGTGCACCTGTTCAGGTGACATATAACCTGCTCATCCTGAGTACACTGGCTCATTGAAACTGCCGTGTAAAAACACTACAATAAGGCATATAGGAACATAATAAGTTTTGGTGTCTGAGAGATAAAAAATAAGCTCTCATTTGACCGGGGTCAGGACGCTGTCCCAACAGGTTGGCCAAAACGTGTGAGTGCTGGAATGGCTGAGAATCAGTTAGAAAATGAGCTCCAGGGGTGTTCTTTAGGAACACTGCTGGAGGCAGGAAAAAGGAGCATAATGGCAAGCTTCCTACACAAAGATGCTGAAAACCATTTAAAACAATTTGAGGAGTGGTGTGAAAAAATGAGGGAGAGACTGCTTGGATCCGCGGATATTGAGTGTGTGTGTGTTTGCATGCAAATGGGTCTTTGTGTGTAAGTGAGGTTACAGATCGATGTATTTTTGTTTTGTTTTGGCACGGGGTGTGTTCAAAGTGCAACCAGTTGGTCGGGGCAGTTGGATTAAAAAGAAAAAGAAAAGCGAAAGTTTTTAATAAAATAAAAAGGAAACGGAAACGGAACTAAAAGGGCGTTGCACCGGGGAAGCGTTTACGTGGGGACCGACTAGGACTTCCGTTGTGGATAAAATTGTTCGTAACTATTAAATGCAACGTATAACTTTCAAAAAGGGGTAAGCGTCCAGGTGTCTGCGAAACACAGAGTTGTATCCTTGCGGGGCTGAAGAGTAAAACCGTGTTTGGACGAAACATTCGGGGGTCGTAGCCAGCGCAAGCTCTCCACTTTTAAACTAAGCGGGAACTTAACACGTTGAAAATACATCTTTCGGCGTTGCTATAGACGTTTAAAAACTATGAAAAACATAGAACTATTTAAGACAGTCAGAAGTAAAGGCCTGCGTGTGTTTGTTTGTCTGAATGTCGTCAGTTTCTATGTATCTGTATGAATGTAACTGTATGTAACTGTACGTATGTATGTGTCGTTTGTAACTAAACGTTCTTCTGTGTGAATTAATTAATTCGGTTAAAATTATTGTTCATGGTTTCAAAATGATCATTTGTTTTGGGAGAACTGCAGCTCCGTAATTCAAATGACATTTTAAGCATGGACTAGGTTAACAAAAAGGTAAAAGTAAAAGAGAGATTTAAATAACAAAGTTTGTTTTTTTTAACATTAAATATCTGGCCAAATTAAATTGTTACACTGAGATATGCTAACGTGTCTTAAACAGAAAATATCCCAGGGCTGTAGGAAATACTTGGGACTGGGGATAAAGTTTTTAGTTTGGAGCTTAATTATGCAATACAGCAACCAGAGGCGTTGGGGTGTATTCAGTTATGCTATTAGATTGCGTTTGGCTTGTGTTTGTCAATGAATTCATGACAGCTGAAATAATAACAGAATAAAAGCTTTTATATTGTAATTTTAGAACATTAATAAAATGGCAAACAGCATATGGGGAGCATATGGGAGAATGTTTGGGAGAAATGGAACCGGATGGGATATGTTTAAGGGGAGATTTTTAACTAAGGATTTTACAGCTGCCTAAAAAGAAGAATTTAAGATGAGACAAACTGTGCTTTAAACAAACTGTGTGGGACTAAATATGGTTGCTTTTCTAAGGGTTCTGTATTAATTTACTTTATTTCTTTTTACTGGGGATTTGAATGCAGCTAATGAGAAATTTAGAGAAGTGTCAAGATATCACAAGGCCACATTAAGCATGTCATCGGTTACAAAAGCATCTGATGTTATTAGTTATGCTGAGCTGAGGCAAGCCTCAGAGGGTCAGTTTAACCTGAAACAGGACAATAGATATGATAAACAAATCTGACCATGATGTAAACATCTGAATTTTTATGGCAAGGCTGGGTCTGTGTGTTCTGGCCTGGGGGCACGAAAAGTATGTCAGAGGGAAAAAATAAAATAAAGCCACCTTCTCAATGTGCTGAATTACGGGGAAAACTCTTATCATGTATAGAAAAACACTAGAAGCTCGAAAGCCTGAAAGAGAAAATGGTTGCTTTAAAGTTTCACCCTTGACCAATTTAGATTGAAAAGTTATATATGAATAAAAGTATTACTAATAGCAAATACACATGGTCAAAGGACCAGAAGGATATCAAAAAGTTTGTAATACGTCAAAAACCTATGTCATATTGGAATAGACATAATTGTGCTCCTTGGAAGACAATTTTGTTTGTTTTTGTTTGTTAATTTCTTTTGTTTTTTGTTTTCTTTCTGTTGGAGGGGTTCTGAACAGAGTTCAAAGGAAAGGTGAGGAATAGATCTAATTTCCCAGGATCAGCAGAACAACATCACGTTAAAGTGACACTAAGGGGACCAGGGTTTTAACTACATGCTATTAACACTCTTGTTTTTCTCTGAGTTATTGCTTTCAGAATAAAGGAGACGCCACCTTTCTGCCAACAAGAAGGCTCTGAGGAGACAATGATAGCAGTGCGGTAGGGAGTCATAATCAGATTTGGACATTAAATTATACTTAGTTTTGACTAAGGAGATCTTCCGGCAGGAAAGGTGGTGTCTTAAAATTGTTTGTTGCTTTCTGCTATTAACAGCTCTATCTTTCTGCTTCTTTTTCTTTGCAAAGAAACCTGGTCAATATGATAGGAATGTGCTAACATAGAGATTTAGTCTCATTTTAGACATCCTCAGATACGAGAGAATACAGAAACAGTGCCGCAGTGCCATGGGGGCTGATCCTTGGGACAAGGAGAAAAAGGTGATGTACTTGACTCCTGCCTAATCCAGTTTTAATCAAATTTTGGAAAAAAAAAAAAAAAGAAAAATCAGTAATTTTTGCAGAACCTGCATAGAGGTTTAATGGGGAATGTGAGGCTACAAGGTTAAGAGAAATGTTTTTTATTAATGAACTTATACAAAGAGGTTGAACTGTCTGTAAAATATTTTGCTTGGATAAATTTTTAGGGATCAAGATCTGGGGTAAAGGTGAAGAACTTCAAGAATAATTTTGTTTTAGAGAGAACGATGTGGTTGATTTTGTTTTGAGACAGTTTTCTTGTAATTTTTGTTTTGATTTTTCCTTTTCAACTTATTTACACTACACTACGGATGAAGATAGACAATTCTTGTATTGGACAATTTGATTTTGGACAAAATCCATATTGGCAAAATGCTGGCAGAATTCCTTGTGGTTTCAGACGCAACAATGGGAGAAAGAAGATTCATGGACAATGCTCGTCCTGGAACGATGTTGTGGTGCTGAACTGAGACATGAGGACTGAAAATGAACAACTAATTGCGGGGGCAAAGACAGAGGCATCGGATAACCTTCAATGGACCACAACACGAAACAAAGATGAGTTGGCAGACACCCCTTCTGCATTTCACATCAGATTTTCCTGCACATAATTAAAACACAAAACACACATTAGAAACATACGCATTGGCTGAGGCGCTTAGAGAAAAA
This sequence comes from Fundulus heteroclitus, assembly GCF_011125445.2. NCBI lineage: Eukaryota > Metazoa > Chordata > Actinopteri > Cyprinodontiformes > Fundulidae > Fundulus > Fundulus heteroclitus. The sequence goes on along the minus strand of NW_023396846.1, from coordinate 2,024,997 downwards.
CTTTCAGATTAAAAGCAATCAAGATTATTATTAAACCCCTAGGATGTTAATTGTTTTAAGTCAGAGCTGTTATTAGCGAGCGATAAGAGGGTCAAACGCATTCGGACAAGTGGTACTGGTCTGGAAAAAAAGCTGGTAGAGATTTTGGGCCGCTGATAAGAAGGATTTTCTTTTACTTTTCTAACAAAGTTTTTATTTAAATCATTTAAAATACATATAGATATGTTTTGGAATTTTATTAACCCCTCAGGGGGTTTTTGAATAAGATTCAAAGAGGCACCTTTAAGATACAATAAGCTTCATAAAATACATCATGCATGAGAAGAAATAGGGGGGAACCGGTAAAAGACATCCATTTTGCACCAAAATATTAAGTTACGGTATGAGAGCATAGAGCAGCTTAAGTAATTATGCTAAACCTAAAAGGTTTGACAACTTATATTGGGGATTACAGTAAGGGGATTACATAGAGGGGCCGTTTAAACGTAAAAGGAAAGTGGATAAGAACAATGTATGCTATAACATCAATGGGCGATAATTATGATCATGAAAAAACTAGTGGGCGAAAAAGTTAAAGTAGGCATTACAGCAACAGTTAATAGCATAAACGAATGAACAAACGAGTGAGCAAGCTAATATTTCAATATAAGCAGAATAAACTCTAAACCTTTTAACCTTGTTCAAGCGAAGGAGAAATTGTGAGCACAACATTTACTGGGTATCTTAAAGTAAGCAGAGGCGGAACTAAGAAATTAATTATTAGGATGTAAAGCAACACAAAGGTTAAGGACTTGAATGGATAAAACTGCAAGTTTAGAATAATGCCTTATTCTAATAAATAACTTGGGTAAATTAGGGATTAAAGCACCAGTGTAAATAGTTTGGAATTGTACGCAGTTACCTGAAAGGTGTGAGGAGACTTAACATCTCTCTGTTTGAACACAAAATAGCACAATAGTTGTTCGTTAACTAAATGTTAAAGCATCCAGAAGAAAAAACACATAAACATAGTTTAGCCATCTATTAACCTAGTGGTCTTTTAGACCAGGATAATCTAACGATCGTCCTCTTGTACATGCAGAAAAGTAATGAGGTCAATTAGATTAGTTGGACATTTGGTATCTGGTCAGGACAGCAGAAGTGACTCCTGGACACAAGATGATGAGGAAGGATAACAGCTTCAACATGATATCAATGCATGAAGGTTGGCTCTGAGGAACATCAGAGCTGAAATGGCATCAGACAGTGACACTCCTGCTGTGCTAAAGAATTTCTTGAAAAGGACTACGCATGACTGCTTTGCTTCACAGGTGATGGAATTCAACTACAAGGTTTCACGAACATGACATGGAGAGGTTGGCGTTCAGGAAACGTACCTAGAACACACTCTTGGACTCTTTGGGGTAAATGGGCTCTAAAGGGGGCCAATTAACAGGAGATAAACTGAAAGCCTGGCCTTACGACGAGAGACATTTCAGACAGGGGGTGTGGACACCCAGGAATTGCTGATGTGGTTTGAAAATGTCAAAGATTTGTCGCAGGTGGTGGAGTGTTTCGATGTCCCATGCGCCTGGAACCAGGTTGAACAAAGGAGACGACGTCGTGTTCCCACAGGGATTACCTGTAACCTAACACTGACTGTGAACAATTTTATGTTTGGGTTTGCTGGGGTTGCCAAAAGGAGCATCGGAGATGACTTTCTCTATCCTGACCAGGTTCACACTTAAAATGCAAATAACAAAATTATAGAGGCCAAAACAAATACGGACACAGAAAAGTGTTTATACAAAGAATTCCACTATTCATCAATTTAAGGTGCAGATACTAAGGCTAAACAAAGAATTAGAAGAAGGGCAAAACTTAAAGCTGATCATTTACCAACGGGTGGTCAATATTTAAGAGGGTTTAAAGGAACTGCACAATTTCTTCAATAATCACAACAGACAGTGATTGATGAAACAAAAAAGCAAATTCTAGAATGGGAATTTTTAATCTGCTGGGACAAGACGGTGCAAACATAAAATAAGGATTTATAGCTCACTGGGTGATATAAGATCACAAAGGTAATAATAATAAATGAATAATAATGTAAGAAAATCACTCGGAGTAATGTCTGCTTAAAGTTTTTCAAGGATAAACTAAACACATGAGAACAAGAATTAGATACTTGTTAAAGGGTTGATTTACTTGGGGATATAATTATGCTTGGGTGTATTATCAATTAAACTAAGATTGAAAGACTGAAAAAGGTTTAAAGATCTAGAGCAGTATGGAGCTTCCTACATGGTCAGGGGGCGATGTGTTTAATAAGCAACTATAGGCCCGTTTACACTACACCTAAAAACCGAGCCATGCCGAGACCGGTCCGAGCTTGGTCCAGTTAACTGAGATAAATGCAGCCGTTTACACACAAGAGTTATCTCGGTTATTTGTTCCTTGGTTGCTCCTCGCCCCCTAGTGGCGATCTGCGGTACTACCGCTCTTTGGGATTGAAGGCGGGACCGAGCAAATCAAAATGGCGGCACCCGTAATATTCAGGATGTTATTGTTACACAGAGTCGGCTTTTGGGACGTGGATAAGACAAATGAACGTCTAATAAGGATTTACAGACGCAGGAAACAACAACAGACGCTGAGGTTCATAAGCAGAGTCATCACTGGAAACCGTGTGGCACGGTAAGGAAGCTAGTATTATTATGAATGTCTGAAATTTGTCTGAATGGAGTGTGAATCGGGACGTGCAGCCAGACACGCCGGGAAACCCGCTGACAGTCAGCTGACTGTAAGGGGATGACGCGGTCTGCTCATGCGCTCCTCGTTATCAGGGAACCGGGCTAAAAAAAACCAGTCCGAGACCTGGTGATGAACTGGTCTGCAGTTAGCGCGGTCCGGTTATCGTTAGCGCGGTCTGGTTCAGTCTGCTGACCGTTTACACACAAGAGTTATCTCGGTTACCGAGCTCGGACTAGTCTCGGCTCGGTTAAAAAAGTGTAGTGTAAACGGGCCTAATGACTTACTGCTCACAGCATACTACAGTTTAAAGGTTTGTTTCAAACAAGATTCAAACAGGGGGACATAAGATAAAACTAGGGTCGCTTACAAAAGCTGTCTGTTAAAACAACCAGAAGTGATTAAAAAATCAGGAATTAATGGGGTTAGAATTGCTCTTCGCTCTAGGTGGAGGGCGCATTCAACTACAAGTCTTTTGGGTTGATGCACGTCAAGCTGAAACTGATTCACAGAACTACTTCCTGTCTCCGCCCTGGGCTACACCCACTTCCTGAATAGCAACCAATCACAACTCCGTGTGGGCGAGGGGCATGCACACACTTCCTTTCTCTTAGCTGAGCTTTTCAAAATAAGACAAGAAGTACATAGGGCTGCTTCTTATTAATATCACAACATTATTCTGCAAATATATATAGTGGAGCTTTCTTTTACAAACTTAAGGGTTTTTCTGTTGGACTTTTTAGAAAAATGTGAAGTATTTTAGAGCTGGTTCAGTAAGAAGTTTCTGAAAGGTTTTAGTACAATTCCCTGTGTGCTAGATAAATTGAGATGAACCGTGTCACAGTAGCCATGAAACATATGATGACAAATTTCTATTGCAGAGATCTTTTCAACTGTTGGACAATTGTAAGGTGAGACACACATGGGAAAGAATTATAGAGAAATGCTGCTGCAGATAACGTTGAACTTTCAGATTTCTCTTTTATATAAGAGTAATGCAAGATCTAATGATTACAGTAAAGGAGGTTAAGCTAAGAGCATAATAATTGTGAACGGAGATATCTGGATGTGAAAGTGTTTGAAGAAGGTAAATGTAAAAAGGATTGGGAGTCTTGATAAGAACACTAATTACACCTTGTTTCTGTTATCCAACAGTAAACAAGGCTTGGTGTCTGCCAACCATCTCAACAGAGCATTTTCTTGGGGATAAAATGCTTATTGCCTGAAAAAGGACAGGACTCTCATTACCATCCAACTAAATCGTTTTTGTCCATGCGGAGGGACCAAGAAGAGGACTGGGGATGAAGAAGCCAGAGAACTCTGATTCCTTATTCTTCAACGGGAGGAGTTGCCTGAAGAGACCCTAAGCGCGATTAGATTATTTTCTGCCTTGTGCCTGAATGGCCTGAAGGCTTCCTTAACTTTGCGTTATTGACGTACAGACTCTTTTTATATCACAAACCTGATTTTTTCCTTTCTCTTCTCCACTGACTTCCATCACCATGTTTGATTTTATGTGTTATGATGTTCATACTGTGATGTTGCATTATGTTGATCACTATGGCTTTATGACTAAGAATGAAAACTCTCTGTTACAGACACACACACCAAGACCTGCAGTTCTTGCAATCTTTTTGCTTTGTTATATAGAGAACCAGGATCTGATGGCTATCACAGATCCATAAATTACTTGGTAAGGCTAATTTTTAGATTCAATACAGGGTGTCTTCTTGCTCAGATTGGCCCAGAGTGGGATTCCCCTAGACTGGGCTCTATCGGGTTTTTTACCATTTCTTAGAGAGATGGGGTTTTCCTGCTTAAGGCTCAGCCTGCCCTCTGATGCCCCCTACTGGTACTCTTGGATTTGTGAGGTGTGAAGGTGATGGATCGTTGTCCATAGGAATGAAGAGTGGAGGACCAAGTAGGAGGTTTCTTGGGGTGGGGGTAGAGTAGACGAATTTGGCCTTGATTAAGGTACATCTTTAGCTTATCTGGTCTAAAGTAAACTTAAAATAATGTGCGCATAGGAACCTAAAACAGGTCTAGCTCAAATAGTTGAACCCTAAATTGTAGTTAAAATGCTTGGACTGTGGTGTTGAGTAAAAAATGCTGAATTATGAAGTATTCATGCTGATTGATGCTAAGATGTTACCATTGTGGTTTGTCCGGCCCATTTCTTGGAACTGTTTTCGTTGTGATGTGCCTTTGGGGCACACCAACAGGGGGGGCTAACGGACAACTGGGCTGGTTTTTACAAAGTGCTTTTCAGTCACACCAGCAGAGATTGTGTGACCCCAGAGACTGAGCCGCACTATCGACTGCCATGGAGATCACAGATGGATGGACTCTGGAAGCCGGAAGCTGACGTGCGTGGATTGCTTGGACTGGACGGAATGACCGACTGTTCTGGGAGAGAGACAGACTGAGAGCTGTCGTTCCACTGGTTGATCATCTTTGGTGATGTGCCATAATGACACATCATCAGGGGGTCTGTTAGGATATCAACAAGGTCAAGTGGAACGAGCTGTTTATCCCGGCACATATCTATCAGATACCACCCCGGAGGTGACACAGCTTCCCTGCTGATGTCACAGTTTGGATGTGTACCGCCCTTGTATGGGTGTGTCCCGAGATCCCTTTATAATGTTTGTGTGATGAGCACTCGGGGCGTCTTGCCGATCAAGAGCCCATCAGCGCTGATGACTTTGTAACCATTTCTCTGACCTTGTGGGAATTAAATAATAGAAATATACTTTACTGTTTCGAGAGTCTTACGTCTCCAGTATAGTTAAGTGGCGGTCGTCTGAAGGGTAAAATGGACCGGGACCACTGGGGTGTTTCACCGCCACTAGGGTGCGGTAGCTCTAACAATGTGTTAACACTTCTCTTTCACCTTTTAACAAAATACATGTTTACTTCCATGTCTTGTAAGATAAAAATGAGACAGAGCTGACTGGACCACTGATCTCTATTTATTCACTGGATTGTGCATTGGCCGAAGCTGTGAAGCCACCAGCCGCCATCTTGGTATTCCCCATTTTCCTCCACAGGGTTTCCGCGGGGCATTAAAAGTCATTAAATGAAAATTTTTAAAATGAAGGCCTTAGCATTAAAGTCATTAAATGTGATTATAGGTGGCATTATTTTTTTTTCTAAAAAAATACGGTCATAAAAACAGTTTTGTCAGATATATTATCAGATATAACTGATTCCGCGTGTTTGCGCTGAACTTTTTCCGGTTGATCATAAAGCCGTATGTTTTTTATGATGTTCGGAGAAAGATTTAGAGAATGGGGAAAATGCAAATTTCAACAAAAGTGGATGGAAAACAAGGATGTCGGGACATGGCTGCAGCCTTTCGAAGGTAAGGATGACGAAGGATTTTGCCAAGTTTGTAAAAAAAACTTAAGCTTTGCACAATGGGTGTCAATGCTTTACAATCTCACATGAAGTCGGACAGTGTAGTCCAGGGTGTACGCGGGTATACAGCGTATACCCACTTATTTTTCAGTCAGCATTACGTATACCTACTTCTGGAGCAATATTTGTGTCTTTTGTTTGAGCGTGCAGTGAGACAGGTATTCAGCGTTTAAACATCACGCGCGCGCACGCTCAACTTTGATAAACTCTTCTCAATACACTATGCTCACTCGCGCTCGGTTCTGTGTCTGCTACTTCCACGCTCAATACCAGCTGTGTGCTCGCTCGGCTGTTTCTCCCATAGACACAATATATAATATCTATGGTTTCTCCGTTCGCTCGACTCTTGTCTGTGCGCTGGCCACTTCAAAAACTGTCCACCTCACCAGCCAATCACAGACAGGTTTCTTTTCATCCAATCAGAGTAGGGCTGCATTTAATCCTACTGCATTCAGATGGATTAAATGAAAATGCTGCAGCTTTTGGCAGAAAATACTAAACATAACGGTGGGATTAAAGAAAAAACAACCAATAAACAGTTTAATATTTTAGCCTAAAACAGGGGTCGGGAACGTATGGCTCGCGAGCCAGTTGTGGCTCTTGATGATTTCATCTGGCTCGCAGATAAAACAAAATATCACTGCTATTGTTTTCATCCGGGTTTTTTGCGCATGCGCATCGGACTGGAAGGCAGAAGGCAGGGGGAAACACATAGCGGGCGCAAACAAAGGAATCTGACCAGTTCTCGACGTATTTGTCTTCTTTAGATAACGTATCACAAGATCGTTTTAAGAGTAAGTTGATGGTTGATATCGGGACATAGACACCAGCAACTCCCGCGACCCCATGAGGGATTAAGCGGGTCAAAAAATGGATGGATGAATGGATGTTCACACATGTTTGTATAACAGCAGAAAGCGGAGTCGGACACAGATCGCGCCTCAGCAGAGAGGAAGACCCGCCCGGTAGGTTAAAAAAATTGTTCACAAAGGATTATTTTGGTGTTTTTGTCTTATTAAAATGGGTGGAGGTGTCGGCGACGTTGCAGCGTAAACACAGACGTACTAGCGCGCGTGAACAAGGGCGTAATGCAGCCGCTGCTGCATCGACTCCGCTTCTCCCGGCACCGTCTAGCGATCGCCACCTCCCCTCCACCGCTATTTCAGTACAACAATGACTAGTGCAGAATTAAGTTGTATTTACCGGAGATGCGAGAACAGTCATGTCTTTGCCTACAAGCGGGACCCGGAAGTAGCGCGTACCCTATTGGCTCTCACTGAAATAAATTTCCAGATATTTTGCTTTCATGGCTCTCTGAGTCAAAAAGGTTCCCGACCCCTGGCCTAAAATATTTAGTTTAAAATAATTCCTTGAGTTACTGAGTGAGGTGTGAAAAATCTTTTTGTGTCTTTTCTTTCCAGCTTCTGGGTGATGATGCAAAAGTTTCTTGTGATCATAATCATCATCATTGTCAACAAAATAACATCTAATAAAAGGACTTGGGTAAAGATTCAACAATTAAAAAATCAACAACAATAATAATAAGCTGTTTAAATCCTTAAAAACAAACAGAAGTTCTTTAAACTGAACTCTAAGATAAACAGGCAACCGGTGAAGGGAGGCCAGGATGGGCTAATATGCTTTATTTTATGTTTTTCCATTAAAAGGTGTGCAGCAGCATTTGAACCAGCTGCAGACATTTTAGTGAGGACTGACCAATTCAGAGATAAAGAGAATTACACTAATCCAGCCATGGTGAAATGAAGCCTTAGAGTAGTGTTTACATATTTTTGCCTTGAACTAATAGGTTTTACCCTTGCTTTGTTCCTTAAATGATAAAAATGACTTAACTGAGGTCCCTTTTTGACTGTCAAGTTTAAAATCACCGTCCATTTTAAAATCGAGGGGCTAAACATTCATTGTCAGGGTGTCTAAATCAACAGGATCAACACTTCTTTGGGTGTTTCAACTGGTATATTTGACAATTCATGATTTGCAAAGAGATTTGAGTTTTGATATTCTCCTCGTCATTAAGTTTATCTCTTTATATAGATTCTCTTTCTCATTCAATTTAGAACTTTCCATATGCCTTATCATCTAGGTCTATATTGGAAAAACCTTCAGTAAAGTAATGAAATGTTGATTCTGGATGTAGTGTAGGAATTCCTTTAATACTAACCAAAGAAAAATTTACATTACCTGCCAGAAGCTGGATAAAATTTTAAAAAAGAGACAACAGTATTTTCACAACTCACGTAGCTCAAGGAAATATTTTAATCTAAATGTTTTAGGCTAAATATTTTAGGCTAAAATGAGTAAACCCTATTGATGGATTTTTGGGTAAACTAAATAGAGCAGTGTTACATGTCCTCACTTCTAAAACAGCATTTTTCTGAGCTGCATCTAAAAGGGCAAACATTGAGAGTATACCCACTTCTCCAGGGACCACTACACCACTGCGGACAGCCACAGATCAGCTGCAAGGAGTAGACAGCAGCTAACAATGTCAAGTTACTTTTCTGTAACCAACGCAGTTACGTCTGCAAGCTGTACCGCCACTAACGTCAGGAAATCAGATGGTCTTCGAACAACATTTGGATACAATGCAACCCTGCATGCGGAGGTGCTCTGGTGTCTGAACACAGCAAGTTCAGACACCAGAGCACCTCCGCAACAAGTGGGTGGTTTTCAAGTGGGTACCTGTTGATGGCATTAAAAATATTTCTACGAGCATTAAAAGAGCATTAAATTAGGGTTACTCATTCCTGTATAAACCCTGCTTCAGTGCGCTACAGCATTGAATAACAAGGATTTTCTCATGTTCAGGGAGGCTTAAGACTTTTAAAATGTTAAATGTCATATACTTTTTTCAGGGTTCTCTGTTTAGTCAGCGTTCTAACTCTCCTCCTGTTATAAGAATTATTATTCTGAAGTCACTATGGCCTCACACCACTCGGACAGAGGAGGCCTGGAGACATGATGGCTGTGTATAAGATCCACTGTTTGCTGATTGCAAGGCCAAATGCTGCAGCTGCTGAGGGATACTGATTGTTTACGATAGACTGTCTTTGTTTTGTCTCATGGGAAGGCCACGGTGCAGTATTAGGGGAAGCCCGAAAAGCGAGGCAGGCAGAGACAGGGCAGACAGAGACTGCAGCGGAACCGTGGGGTGCGATTACTTCCCATCTATGTGACCTCTGCTCTGTTTCTCAATAAAAGTGCTGGAACGTCATTACCACCGTCTCGTCATTTAGTAAAGATGGGAACTCAGTTACTATTGTTTAGAATTCCACCCAAAACTCCCATAACACCTCCACAGGTAAACAGCTGCCGATTAAACTGAATGTTACAACCTTGACATGATTATACATGATTATATGCGTTGTTTTACCGAAAAATCCTGCTCCCAACAAGGGGGGGGGGGACAGATTTTCACAGGGGAACTGAATTTCGCACAACAGTGGCATTTTAGCCATTACAAATCTATGGTGCTTAAAAGAAAATTATGTCAACATCCAAAAAAAAATTTGAAGTGCGTAGTTAAAAGAAAAAACATGTCCTACGAACCTAGCCCTTTTGAGGACATGGTCGCTTTAGCCATCAGGCCGGAACCGAGGACAGAGATACATGATTATATGCGTTGTTTTACCGAGAAATCAACTACAAGCGCCGTGAAAACGGCTGCAAAGAGCGCTCCCGACACAGGAAGGAACAGATTTTCACGGGGGAACTGAATTTCGCACAACACTGGATCTCTCGGCTTCTCTGCTGCGCTCTCTCACCCAAACTCACGATGCATTCAATGACTGCCTCTGCGCAGGAAAGTATACTTCTCACATGTACCATTATTAAAATAAACTACAACTATGCAAATAGAAATTTGAACACATTATAAACACCTTTTAAAGAGCACTTTTAATAAAACAAAAATAAATTAATTACCCTTTTTAAACTATTTCTTGTTTATTAGCGTTTACTCTATAGACTTTTTACTACATCTCTAATTTAACTAGGCCAGGGGTTTTCTAATTCATTGAATCTTCGCCTCCCCTTGGAATAGGTAAAGACAACACAAGTCCCTTGAGTAAGTGCATCTTTCTTTTGTGTTCCTGAAATGTCGTGTTTTTTTATTGTATTTCTTTTAACAAAGGCCTATTCATAAAATATCCATCCAAATATTTCTGTCTTAGAGGCTACTTTTACTGATACATCACAAACAGAGGGCCTACTTTTAAAATTGAACTGTTAATAGAGCAAATTCATAAATAATTGTTTTCAACAGCAGACAAACTGAACTAAACAGACACCAATGTCAAACTGAACTCAGGTCAACAGGAGACTTCAACTGAAATAATAATAATAATAAACCTGATTTTAACAGACATCAACATATTCTATATTCTGATTTACTTTTTAGGCCAATTATACACAATTTAAACCTGTTGCTATTTTAACAACCATGTTCTCAAGCATTCTCAATGCGAACAATGAGGACGTGCCTTTGATGTGCAAAGCTGTTCGATATTAGTTGTAGAGAAGAAAGAAACAGCAGCAAGTCATCCTGCACTTGTAGCCTTGACCGGTATTCATTTTTGATCAGGGTGAGAGTGGAAAACCCACATTCACACAGGTAAGTGGAGTTGAAGGGCATCAGGACTCATGGCTTTGGTGGACACATGGGGAAACTCGCTCTCAACACTCAACCAGAATTGCGTAATCGGCATTTCCACCAGTCTCTGTTTTAAGTCCACATTTGAGCTGAGCTCAACAAGAGCCTCCTCCTCTTGGATGTTCAGTTCATCGCAGACTGTGGGTGGGAAAGAGAAGGGGTTCCTGACCCACTGGTTTCCCAGTGGCTCCTCTCCAAATTACTCTCAGAACTGATCATGCAGCCCGTTCAGATGCTCGCTGATGACCAGTTTCACAGAGTTGAGCGGCAGCGCTCTTATATTCTGGTGTTCTGCATTGTTGGGTCTCACCTCAGACGGTCAGAGGGACCAACAAAGTTCTACCTCTTCAATCTGCTGCTCACTGCAGCCTTGAAATGCAGATTAACTAATTGGTTGAAGGCAGAACCTCCATCCTACAACTGGTGGTGCTGAAAGTTTGGGCCTAAATGCAGTAATTAGTAATTGGATCATTGTTAGATGGAGGATCTGAGACTTTGTGACAACACAGCTCTGACCCAAGACTGTTTGATGATATAGTCATTCTTTTTCTCTTTTTGTTGTTTAGAAAATGAAAAAACTCAATAAAATTTTATTTAAAATGTGTTTCATCATGTGAATTTACCTGGTGAACTTCTCTTTCACAAATATATTTAGAGCTCCTATTCAACACCATTAAAGACCTTCAGCCCTTTAATTTTCCCTCTGAGCCGTTCTTAGTGAGGAGAATATTACAGAAAACTGGGTAATGATCTCTGCCTGCAGACGAGTCGTCTAATAAATCCCATTTCACACCCAGCTGAAATATTCCTGGACACTAGTGTTAAATCAAGGACTGATCCATTTCCTGGATGAACATCTGTTCTGGTCCATCTTCTATCATTCAGCAGAATAAATTATTATCCTCTAAATGTTCTTCTACCATTTCTCCATTTCCATCTGTTCTGTTTCTTCCCCATAATATTCCATGTGCATTAAAGTCACCACATATTACTGATTATCTCCACCTTTAATCTGCATTAACTGATTCAGATCTAATTTTTTACAAGGATTATAATAGTTAACTATAATTAATAAACCTCATTTATTATTCTCTCTATTACTACATATTCTAGATCAGTTCCTTTACTTATTTCTCTGCATGTTAGATGATCTTTTCTAAATGTTGAACATCCTCCTCCTGTTTCTTCCTTCCTGTCACTGAAACATCTCCACTTATTCAGAAAACTAGTTACAGTTTTATTTTATCTTTTACACATTTTAACCATCTGTGCTTTTTTAAACACATTTACCACGTTTTTACCTCTCATCACAACAACCTCCTGCCATCTTGGAGGAAAAGTCACCATGAATGATGTGACATTTTCTCCATAATCACACATGAACTCTGAGCTGCTGCTTTCAGCTCCGTACCTGGATCATCTAGTCTGGAGTCAAAGGGAAAGAAGGGAACCAAATCTCAGCAGCTCCAGATTTAGCTCCACAAATGTGATAAAATAAAAACTGAATAAAGTTACGAACAAAATTATTCTTAACTCTGGCTGATCTATTTTTTAAGTTTTTCTGCTCCAATCTTGCACAAGGCCAGCACACAGCTTTCCACTATTTCTGGGGCAACAGACTGTTGTGGAAATTGTTATTGATGTATGTAACTCTGATCATATCTGGTCTGGATGCACCTGCATAACTTTCCCGTGATAAAGAAGCTCACATACTTACAGATTTACTGTGTTTCTACATCCAAGGATGTAGAGAGGAGGTGAGTTATATAGGAACTGGATCGTACCAGTGGCTTCACTTCTCTGAAGATTACTCCCGCTTTCTTTGTTAACCCAGGATGTACAAAAGTTGAGTGTTTTCTTTTTCTCTTCGCTCTGTTTCCTTTGTGAGTTAGGGGACAGAGACATTTAAACGCTTCTAGCCTTGGAATTAAATAACTTAGAGAGACAAAGACACATCTTTTCTTTTGACTAAAAACAAGTGGTGTGCTTACTTAATTGACAATTATGAATATCCACTACAATTTGGCGTTGTCTGTTGACTGCGTGGTGAGGGATGAGGACGCTTGGCCAGCCTGAAAACTTCAGTCTACCTACGTTGCAAAAGGGCAGTCCTGAAACCTGCCAGCAGCTCCTGGCCGATTGGATCCAAATCCAAAAAACTTCTGTGATCATTCCTGGGTGAGACAGTACTCTAAGCCATTTTATTGCACATCAACCATCAACTCCTAATACTTATTTAATTTCACAGAGTTGGTGAAGTGGGAAGATCAGCGTGAGGGCCTCGCCTTGTCAGGAGTACAGGACCCGGTCTATTGGTAAAAATAGGATCAAATGAAACAAAGGGTTTTGTGAGTGGTTTTAGCATTTCTACACCTCATAAAGAAGAAAGCCAGGACGGGCAGACGTGCCGCCTGTAGAGAAAAAGGAGGTCCGGAACCTCAAAGGCCTCGGGGGTGTCTCCCCCTCCTCCAGACTCTCCAGTATATTAAATTATGAGGGGGTTAAAGTGGAGATGATTGTGTTGAATGTGCTTTAATCTGGGAAGATAAATTTGGTTTTCCATGGGGTGGAACTGTGGCTCTACGCTTCTCCAGCAGTGAATGCTGCGTGTCGGGACTTTGAAGCAATCAACTGGTTCCCTTATATAGGACATTTTTGACCAATCTGTATAATATGATTGATTTTGACTTTGTAAAGTGCCTCGAGATGACATGTTTCATGAATTGGCACTATATAAATAAAATTGAATTGAATTGAATTCAACTTTAAGTATAAATCAGTTAAATAAGGTTAAAACGCTGATGGAGACTGGGAGAAAAAGAAAAATAGGAAAATGACTACCAAGGAGGATTTACATCAGAGGGAAAAATGGGTAAATGTTGGAATGAATGGAGTGCAGAAGCTACAAGAAGAGAGGGAAAGTTTGAACTTAAACAAATGGCAGGGGAAAGGATTTATCTGGAGACGTGGGTAACAGGTGTGACAATGCTGGTGGTGCTGCTGATGACCCCATGTTTCCACCTCCATATAGACCAAGTGGTGCTTCACCCTCCTGTCCATATGCTCCATTGCAGGCGGAGCTGCAGGCCCTCCAGGTGGCTGACCCGGATCTGGACTCCTGTCCCCCTCTGTGAAGACGTCAACAGCATGAGGACCGAGGCGAGGCTGGGGAGCGAAGCGAGCTCAGAAATCAGGGCGGCTCTGACGGAGCAGCGGGTGGAGAACTGTTTCACATGGCTAAGAAATGGGAAACAGAGAGTAAACAAAGGAAGGACAGATTCATCAATTTCCCATGCTGGAGGTGGCCAGAGTGAATGGATCCCAGCTGGTGTTCAGACCAAGGACTGCAGCTGACATCCAGGCCAGCGCTGCCCGTCCGTCCGTCCGTCCGTCCGTCCGTTGTCTTCCGCTTATCCGGGGTCGGGTCGCGGGGGTAGCAGCTTCAGTAGGGAGGCCCAGATGTCCCTCTCCCCAGCCACTTGGGCCAGCTCCTCAGGAGGAATCCCAAGACGTTCCCAGGCCAGCCGGGAGACATAGTCCCTCCAGCGTGTCCTGGGTCTTCCCCTGGGTCTCCTCCCGGTGGGACGTGCCCGGAACACCTCACCAGGGAGGCGTCCAGGAGGCATCCTGACCAGATGCCCGAGCCACCTCAACTGGCTCCTCTCGACGTGGAGGAGCAGCGGCTCTACTCTGAGTCCTCCCCGGATGACTGAGCTCCTCACCCTATCTCTAAGGGAGAGCCCAGACACACTACGGAGAAAACTCATTTCAGCCGCTTGTATCCGGCTGAAATGTATCCAGCCAGCGCTGCCCTCCTCCCTAATCCCAGAGAGGAGGGGAAAAAGTTGCTGCAGAATTTAACTCTGTATGGAGACTGGGGATCGTGTTGTGCATCTGGCTGAGTTAAAGAGACATGCTCTGCACAGCAGTGATCATCATGTAGGGCAGGGAAATGTGGGAAAGATCTAACCGTCTGGACATGGCCATGAATGTCAGGCTAGAGGCCGTGGGTGTGGACAGTGGTCCCGTTCTGATGCATGTCAACTGTGGACAATTGGGACACTGGTTCGGACATTGGAAGAACGACTGCCTGGAGGAACCATAGCAGCCTGATGACAGCAACTGATGGAGGATCAGACCCTGGATCAGGAGGCCAACCTCAATGAGAAGGGACCTGCTAAGGAGTGTGAGGCTACACACACACACACACCGCTACACCTGTGTTTGAATGCTGAAATGGTTCCTGTTTCTACTAATCCACATAGTTTGCTCACAGAGGCCATCACACACTTAGAATGTGCCACAGCTGTTCCATCAGACATGGATCTCCACACAGACCCCTGCGTTAAATAAAATGCCTTTAAAATTGTTTTCTATGATGGTGATGGCCGAAGAAATTTCTTTTGTTGTTGATTCGGATGTAACTCATCCTGTTTTATCTGTTAAATGTATCAAGCAGCAGCCAAAGCTCAGTGGTTGTTATGTTTATTCTGTCTCTGCTTCAGGTGAAACAGAGAAAGTTTCTGTTCCTTTAAAGTTTTCCACTCAGCAGGAAGTGCAGCTGAAGCATTTTTGTGTGTGTCTCCCTTGTGTCCTTTAAATGTTATGGGTAAAAATTTTATGTGTAGATTGAATATAACTATCACTTTAACCTGTGACAGACTGACGGTTCACACTCAGGACTCTGACTTTACTGCAGTACATTGGGCCCTAGATCAATCTTTGTATGCATATGAATGGAAGCTTCCAGCTGCTCCTGTGCCTCAACATTTTGTCTCAGCAGTAAATGCTGTGACACCTTGTTACTTACATTGTACTTCGCATGTGTCTGATGGACATGACTGACTTCTGGAACTGTTCTCATTTAATACATTGATGATTTGTTAATCTGTGCAGAATCCGCTGATCAATGCAGGACAGACATGTTAAAACTGCTTTAACATCTCTATGAAAAAGGCCATGAAGTCTCAAAATCTAAAATGCAGTTTGTACAGGAGGAAGTCACATTTTTGGGCCATGTTCTCTCACATAAAAGCAGAAACTTGTCGCTTCAGCAAATTGAAGCAGTTCTAAAAATCCCAAAACCAATCACATGAAAGCAAATGATGTAATTTCTGGGTATGACAGGTTACAGCAGAGTTCACATTCCAAACTACTGTGAGCTTAAATCTCCATTGCCTGCTTTAATACATAGACGGGGACTAGCAGCTGCTAATAAAATCCCATGGATGTCTAAGGCAGAACTGGCTTTCTCTCTTTGAAAGGAGCCTTGTCCTCTGCACCGGTGCTGAATTTGCCAAACTCTGACAAACCATTTATTCAAATGGTGGATGAAATTTCTGGTTTCATGTCATCTGTTTTGTTGCAATCCGATAACAAATTGCGACCTGTGGCCTATTATTCCAGTAAATTTGATGCAGTTGCAGCTGGTTTACCTGGTTGGCTGCGCTTTAGTGATGAAGCTGAGAAAGCATGTTAGCGTCACATGACACTGTTGGCTACAACTCTGACAGTTTTTGTTCCACATTCTGTTTCTATTATCCTCCTGGAACAAAAGACTTCTCATTTATCAGCAGCAAGGTGGCTCCATTTTATTGGACATGCCTAACATCACCATTCTGCTGCGGGTTTAAATTGAGTCAGGTTTGTTATATCTTCTTATTCAGGTGTTTAGCACTCAGGGGAAAACTCATTTCAGCCGCTTGTATCCGGGATCTCGTTCTTTCGGTCACGACCCAAAGCTCGTGACCATAGATGAGGGTAGGAACGTAGATCGACCGGTAAATCGAGAGCTTCGCCTTTTGGCTCAGCTCTCTCTTCACCACAACGGATCGGTACAGCGCCCACTTCACAGCAGACGCTGCACCAATCCGCCTGTCGATCTCCCGCTCTATCCTCCCCTCATTCGTGAACAAGACCCCAAGATACTTGAACTCCTCCACTAGGGGCAGCACATCCTCCCCAACCTGGAGAAGGCACTCTACCCTTTTCCGGTTCAAGACCATGGTCTCGGATTTGGAGGCACTGATTTTCATCCCGGCCGCTTCGCACTCGGCTGCGAACCGCTCCAGTGAGAGCTGTAGATCACGCCCTGATTAAGCCAATAGGACCACGTCGTCCGCGAATAGCAGAGACGCAATCCTAAGGCCACCAAAACGGATCCCCTCAACACCTTGGCTGCGCCAAGAAATTCTGTCCATAAAAGTTATGAACAGAATCGGTGACAAAGGGCAGCCTTGGCGGAGTCCAACTCTCACCGGAAACGAGTCCGACTTACTGCCGGCAATGCGGACCAAACTCTGACACCGGTCGTACAGAGACCTGACAGCCCTTATTAAAGGGTCCAGTACTCCATATTCCCGGAGTACCCCCCGCAGGATCCCCCGGGGGACACGGTCGAATGCCTTCTCCAGATCCACAAAGCACATGTAGACTGGTTGGGCAAACTCCCATGCCCCCTCAAGAATCCTGCTGAGGGTATAGAGCTGGTCCAGTGTTCCACGGCCAGGACGAAAACCACAATGCTCTTCCTGAATCCGAGATTCGACTATCCGACGGACCCTCCTTTCCAGAACCCCTGAATAGACCTTACCAGGGAGGCTTAAGAGTGTGATTCCTCTGTAGTTGGAACACACCCTCCGGTCCCCCTTTTTAAATAGGGGGACCACCACCCCAGTCTGCCAATCCAGAGGAACTGCCCCCGATGTCCACGCAATGTTGCAGAGCCGCGTTAACCAACACAGCCCCACAACATCCAGAGCCTTAAGGTACTCAGGGCGAATCTCATCCACCCCCGGGGCCTTGCCACCGAGGAGCTTTTTAACAACCTCGGCAACCTCAGCACCAGAGATGGGAGAACCCGACCCAGAGTCCTCAGGCTCTGCTTCCTCAATGGAAGACGTGTTGGTGGGATTAAGGAGGTCTTCGAAGTATTCCGCCCACCGACGCACAACGTCCCGAGTCGAGGTCAGCAGCACACCACCCCCACTGTAAACAGTGTTGGTACTGCACTGCTTCCCCCTCCTGAGACGCCGGATAGTGGACCAGAATCGCTTCGAAGCCGTACGGAAGTCTTTCTCCACGGCCTCTCCGAACTCTTCCCACGCCCGAGTTTTTGCCTCGCCGACCAGCCGAGCCGCCAGCCGCTTCGACTGCCGGTACACATCAGCTGCTTCCGGAGTCCCACAGGCCAAAAAAGCCCAGTAGGACTCCTTCTTCAGCTTGACGGCTTCCCTCACCGCTGGTGTCCACCAGCGGGTTCGAGGTTTGCCGCCGCGACATGCACCGACAACCTTGCGGCCACAGCTCCAACTAGCCGCCTCAACAATAGAAGCGTGGAACATGGTCCATTCAGACTCAATGTCCCCCGCCTCCCTCGGGACGTGTTTAAAGTTCTCCCGGAGGTGGGAGTTAAAGCTCCGCCTCACAGGGGACTCTGCCAGACGTTCCCAGCAAACCCTCACAGTGCGTTTGGGCCTGCCCGGTCGGACCGGCTTCCTCCCCCGCCATCGGAGCCAACTCACCACCAGGTAGTGGTCGGTGGAGAGCTCCGCCCCTCTCTTCACCCGAGTGTCCAAGACATACGGCCGCAGGTCAGATGAAACGACAACAAAGTCGATCATTGAACTGCGACCTAGGGTGTCCTGGTGCCAAGAGCACATATGGACACCCTTATGCTTGAACATGGTGTTTGTGATGGACAATCCATGACGAGCACAGAAGTCCAACAACAAAACACCACTCGAGTTCAGATCAGGTGGGCCATTCCTCCCAACCACGCCCCTCCAGGTCCCACTGTCATTGCCGGGTAATCTGAACTGCTGTTTGGCGCATAAGCGCAAACAACAGTCAGAACCCGTCCCCCCACACGAATGTGGAGGGAGGCCACCCTCTCGTTCACCGGGGAAAACCCCAACGTGCAGGCACCGAGATGGGGGGCAACCAGTATGCCAACCCCAGCTCGGCGCCTCTCACCATGGGCAACTCCAGAGTGGAAGAATGTCCAGCCCCTCTCAAGGAGACTGGTTCCGGAGCCAGAGCGGTGGGTGCGTCGAGGTGAGTCCGACTATCTCTAGTCGGAACCTCTCAACCTCGCGCACAAGCTCAGGCTCCTTCCCCACCAGAGAGGTGACATTCCACGTCCCAAGAGCCAGCTTCTGCAGCCGAGGATCGGAACGCCAAGGTCCCCGCCCTCTACTGCCACCCGTTGCACAATGCACCCGACCCCTTTGGCCCCTCCGACAGGTGGTGAGCCCATTGGAAGGGGGACCCATGTTGCCTCTTCGGGCTGAGCCCGGCCAGGCTCCATGGGCAAAAGCCCGGCCACCAGACACTCGCCAACGTGCCCCACCTCCAGGCCTGGCTCCAGAGTGGGGCCCCGGTGACCCGCGTCCGGGCGAGGGAACACGAGGTCCAATAATCGTACTCATCATAAGGGGCATTTTGGGCTGCGCTTTGTCTGGTCCCTCACCTAGGACCTGTCTGCCTTGGGTGACCCTACTAGGGGCTTAAAGCCCCTGACAGCATAAGACTCTTCCAGCAGCTGGAACAGTGAGGTCTTTTCTTTTCACTTAATTGATAATTATTAATATCCACTACAAGACCATCATGACGAGCCTGCCAGGATTTGCACCATTATCTTGAATCTTCCCACTGTGGGACACTGCATTGAACTATTCCTAATTAACATTTAGACTTATTTAAATGAGCTATACAATTGTTCTGACTGTAACCGAGATAGTAAAAATAGAAGAATGTATAAAATAATAAATGGCAAACCTGGGCTACTGTAAGCTGCTAATTCGCTGCTAGAGTGGAACTTAAAGGGCTTGCAAAAGATGGTTACCGCACTGGATAACAAACAACAGACTCCAGATAGTCACTCTGAGAACCCGCATCGGACATCTGGCAACGTGGGAACTGAGGGCCAGTAGATGTGGAGCACATACTGTAGAGAGCGCCTGGAAACCACACAACTGCATCATTCCTGAAATGCTGTTTCTTTGGATCGCTTGGAGGTCCTTCTGGACACAGAACGAGGTATTGCCCAGATTTATATGTAGAAAATCATGATTACACAAGGTACTGAGTTGTGCTTTAATATTTTGCTTTTTGGTGAAAAGTCTTGGACTGTCGAGTTTGTGGGACTTCTACATTCTTGGGCATCTGCACAGGCCTGCAACATCGTGGGTATTTTCTGCCGGCTTTAATTTTTATTCTTTACCATAGTAAAGTATGACTGGCGTTGTACACTGTGTATGCAGATTCATTGTACGGTTGGAATAATGCTATGTTTTTTCTGTTTTGCCTAAATTCCAAAAACCTGCCATTCCCTTATTTCATTATTATTTCTATTGAAGGAGGGTTAGTATGGTCTACTTTACATGGTGTGTAGTGTAATTTACTTAAGTAGTGTCCAATTCTGATTTATCCAAAAGCATTTGAGAGAGATTCAAATTAAATAGTAAGAGGGTATACAGTGACAAAGAAACCCAAAACTCACTTATTAAATCACATTGCTTAAGTGAGGGCTACATGATTGCAAGTGATAAGAGATGTAGGAGGGGGATGGGTGGGATTTAATTGAAGACGTTTTGATCTGTGGTCATAAATAAGTCCAAACTTCGTCATAAAGTACCCTTTATACTTTATTCCTCCATACCTGAGAGCTTCCAGTTTCCAGTGTGGATCCTTCAGTCCAGCCGACAGCAGCTTCACTCCTGAGTCCCCTGGATGATTGTAGCTCAGGTCCAACTCTTTCAGATAGGAGGGGTTGGAGCTCAGAGCAGAAACCAGAGAAGCACAGCCTTCCTCTGAGACCAGACAGCCTGATAAACTGCAGACACACAATTCAACACATGATGTTAACATGAGAAAGCAGAGCTCAAGAAACTTCTGCTCAGTTGGTTTTAAGAAATATAAAATAGAAATCAACCGGACACATAAACAGATGAATCCCGACTAGAGCTTCACTGGGATGGAAACTCTCCCAACAGACACAAACTTTGCAGAAGGTTCTGGCTTTGAGCCAGCTCTAAACAGTGCACTAAAATGAAAATGTAAGACTGTCAAACATATAAACAGTATAAACATTAGGAGGTACAATGTAGTCTTTGCAGATATAAGATATATTACTGTATTGATTGTTAAATATGTGTGTAAATATTTTACATTGTAGGACAGAAACTGTAAATATTGATCAATGTCAAAAATTGACTTTTTTAATGATGAATAATGTCAATAAACTTAGATTTCTGTTATGCCATAACGCCATGATGAATAATTGATCTCGGATTAAATTCTGAACAGTGGTATGGAGAAGGTAACGGGAATTCTGTCTTGCTGCAGACATGGGGGGACATGGCCGGAAGGATGGCCTCTCTCTCTGTGTCTCTCTCCTTCTCAGGGCCTCTCTCAGCAGGAGGTCAGCTGTGACCACTGCCTACAGATAAAAAGTCACAGTCCACCTCTGCTTTACTCTTCTTCTGCGACACACTCTCCTCCACAAGCTGCTCAGACTATGGGCCCTACACGGGCCTGACCGATACACAAGCCGTGCTTGTCCCAGGGTCCACTGAACTCATCTGTTGCTTCAATGGAGTTACCAAGGTGGATGCAGAGGACCTGACTGAATCCGGATATACAACACACCAAATACAGAGCTAAGTTTACTGTCTTAACCTCATCACCGGTAGCAGGAGCAAATATCCTGCCTGCCAATACAGCCTTGTTGTATTTCTCCTCAGCTGGTTCCAGGCAACGCAGAGCTGAAAAGCCGGCACAGCAGCCACTTCTCCATGCCGAGGAGAAATCTGCTTAAATCGGACTGCAACGGAGTCAAAGACTGTCTCCAGGACATCAGGCCTCTGACCCGACCACATGGCTGCAGAGCTAACAACAAGCTAACAACTTCCCTCCTTCAATGCTCCTTCCGTGAATGGCAAACTGGACAGAGCTGACCCGAGACAAAGGACAGGTTTGGACAGGGAGCTGAGGGTGAAGTAAAAGGTTTATTGGGGAATGTTTTGTAAACCGCTGGACACATGGTGTTTAGAACAAAAGGGCTAACAGGTAGCTCACGCTAGCCTTAATGCTATTAGCCTTAATAACATCCGGTTTCGGACATTTCAAAAGGAGTTTGTTTAAAGCATCAAAGCTTAATCGTTCGGCTCTGCCATCCTTCGATGGTGCTATGAGCCTTATCCCCGCATTACTATCGAATATTAATGTTGGTAAAGGCAATTTTGATAACTTTATGTTGGAACCTCTTAGCCACTGATTCGCTGCAGCGACCCCTAGCGCCCGGAGGTAGAATCGCTTTAACAAAGGCAAGCAATCCTGAATTAAATGATTTTACAGGACAAATCGGTCCTCAGAATATTATTTCATCAAATAATGTTTTGTTTAACTTGGGCTTTGCATTGTGAATGGGTTGAACATATGCCAAATGTTTTTCTAACTTCATTCCATGCTTTTTGGAATCAGATCTTCAGTGAAGGATTCACTGAAGTATTCTGAAACTACTATTGTTTTGTCTTTGTTTGTTTTTTTGTTTTTTTGCATGTAAATAGTTCCTTAGCTTCTTTTTATCTTCATTTTGCTTAGTAGTTTAGTTAAGTTTCACTAGTAGAGAGGACTTGTTAACCGAAATATTGTGTTAATTCAGATAAACAGCATTACATACTGATGTTCTCTGGATGTTCATTGTATTTCTGTTATTAAATTCTTGGACTTGAAAGTTGTCACTCCTTTATTCTATGTGTGTGCAGGTTTTGCTGTTAAAATATCGCTAGTCCTCGAATTCATCCCTTTCAACCATTGTCTTGATATCAGCTTTGAAGGTGATCATCACCAGACGATACCTAACAGACAGAAAGTTATTTATGAAACATTAAATAACTTAAACTGTATAATTGCACAACATTTCCATCAACTTTTCAACAGGTAACTGAGAGAAATCTGGTTTCAACAGGATGGAGAAATTTGTACCTGAGAGTTTCCAGTCTGCAGGTTGGACTCTCCAGTCCAGCAGAGAGAAGCTTCACTCCTGCATCCTGCAGGTTGTTGTTACTCAGGTCCAGTTCTCTGAGACTGGAGGACTGGGAGCTGAGAACTGAGGACAGAGCTTCACAGCTTCTCTCTGAGAGGTTACAGCCACTCAGTCTGAGGAGACAGGGAGAAAAATCTGCTATTAAACAATTCATCAGAGATATTGTTTATTTCTTTACAGTCACCAATATTCTCCTTGGAACGATTGATGGATCTGTCTGATTTTACACGTCTTTATGTTGCCTTTTCTTGTGAACTGGTTCATTATAAATAAACTGAATCAACATGTATCAATATTTACCTCTCTCACTTTCAGAAATAAAAGTAGCAACAATGTGTGTCCTTACAGAGCTTTGTTGGAGGCTTTAACCACTGGCTCAAGCCTCAGAAGAACCTCCTCTGAAGCAGAGAATTTCTTAAGGTCAAACACATCCAGATCTTCTGCTGATGACACTAAAATGAAGATCAGAGCTGACCACTGAGCAGGAGAAAGTTTATCTGTGGAGAGACTTCCTGAACTCAGAGACTGTTGGATCTCCTCCACTAGAGAACGATCATTCAGTTCATTCAGACAGTGGAACAGATTGATGCTTTTCTCTGCAGACACATTCTCACTGATCTTCTTCTTGATGTATTGAACTGTTTCCTGATTGGTCTGTGAGCTACTTCCTCTCTGTGTCAGCAGACCTTGTAGGAGTCTCTGATTGGTCTGCAGTGAAAGTCCCAAGAGGAACCGGAGGAACAAGTCCAGGTGTCCATTTGGACTCTGTAAGGCCTGATCAACAGCTCTCTGGTGAAGAGACTTTGGTTTAGGTTTAAATAATAAAGACTTCTTAGATGTTTGTGTTTCTACCATAAGGTTGACACCAGAGTTAATGAAGGTCAGATGAACATGAAGAGCAGCCAGAAACTCCTGAATACTCAGATGGACAAAGCAGAATACCTTGTCCTGGTACAGCCCTCTCTCCTCTCTAAAGATCTGTGTGAACACTCCTGAGTACACTGAGGCTGCTGTGATATCGATGCCACACTCTGTCAGGTCTGATTCATAGAAGATCAGGTTTCCTTTCTGCAGCTGATCAAAAGCCAGTTTTCCCAGAGACTCAATCATCTTCCTGCTCTCTGGACTCCAGTGGGGATCCGTTTCAGCTCCTCCATCATACTTGACCTTCTTCACTTTGGTCTGAACCACCAGGAAGTGGATGTACATCTCAGTCAGGGTGCTGGGCAGCTTTCCTCTCTGTCTGGTCTCCAACACGTCCTCCAGAACTGTAGCAGTGATCCAGCAGAAGACTGGGATGTGGCACATGATGTGGAGGCTTCTTGATATCTTCATGTGGGAGATGATCCTCCTGGCCTGCTCCTCATATCTGAATCTCTTCCTGAAGTACTCCTCCTTCTGTGGGTCAGTGAACCCTCTGACCTCTGTCACCATGCCAACACACTCAGGAGGGATCTGATTGGCTGCTGCAGGTCGTGTGGTTATCCAGAGGCGAGCAGAGGGAAGCAGTTTCCCCCTGATGAGGTTTGTCAGCAGAACATCCACTGAGGTGGACTCTGTAGCATCAGTCAGGATCTCCTGGTTCTGGAAGTCCAAAAGAAGTCGACTCTCATCCAGACCATCAAAGATGAACAGAACCTGGAAGTGTTCAAAGCTGCAGATTCCTTTGGTTTCAGTAAAGAAGTGATGAACAAGGTCCACCAAGCTGAACTGTTTCTCTTTCAGCACATTCAGCTCTCTGAAGGTGAATGGAAATATGAAGTGGATGTTCTGATGGGCTTTGTCTTCAGCCCAGTCCAGAGTGAACTTCTGGGTTAAGACTGTTTTCCCAATGCCAGCCACTCCCTTTGTCATCACTGTTCTGATTGTTTGATCTCTTCCAGGTGGGGCTTTAAAGATGTCTTCTTGTCTGATGGTTGTTTCTGGTCTGTGTGGTTTCCTGGATGCTGTTTCAATCTGTCTGACCTCATGTTCATCATTGACCTCTCCAGTCCCTCCCTCTGTGATGTAGAGCTCTGTGTAGATCTGGTTCAGAAGGGTTGGACTTCCTGCTTTAGCGATCCCCTCAAACACACACTGGAACTTCTCCTTCAGACCAGATTTAAGTTTAGGTTGACAAGCTGCAGCAAGATGTTCTAAAATAACAGAAAAAGTGAAATCAGGAAGGAAACCAAATGATCTTCTGAAGATGATGTGAATAAATGTGATTCCATCTCTTCAGACATCAGTAAATGTATGATTTATCCATCAGGTTAAATTTTTGTAGAAATCCTCTTACTGCTCTGCAGACGGTCAGCCAGCTCCTCCTGCTTCATCCTCCTCAGGAAGTTCAGAGTGATCTTCATCAGTGCCTCTCTGCTGCTCCTCCTCTCCACTTCATCCTCACCTTCCAGCACCTCCTCATCATCTCTCTGACTCTCTGAGCAGTCTGGGTCATCTGGACTCAGAACCTTCTGGATCTTCTTCAGCTCCTTCTTCACAAAAGTGACAATGTTGTCCTCCAGCAGCTGGAACAGAATAATATGTGAAGGACACGTCAGACTGAGATCATGGATCCAAACATCAGAACCATGTTGGACAGACCGACGGTCCACTGGTCCACAAAGTCCAGCATGGAGGCGACTGAACAGAACCGATGGAAAAGTAGTTGTTGTACATGTACAGACCATAAATATGGAGTCCAGCTGGGTTTGAAGCTGCCGGGCAGACGGACCTCTGGGAACCTCTGAGTTCTGCTGGTCCACTCTGTGGAGGAACCAGAACAATTAGGAAGGAAGGAAATATTCATCCAGCAGTTTTCACAGATGAAATCACCAAGAGCTTCACAGTAAAAGTCCTTAGAACAGAAAAACTGAGCATCAAATGAACATGATACAAAGAAGTTAAAAAGAGGATGATGAGATAAAAGGATGAAGACCAGAACCACTCAGTAGACATTTTAAAAAGTGGGTCTTGAACTGGGACTTCAAACTGTCCACACTGTCAGCAGATCTGATGCTGGTGGGGACAGTGACCCAGAGCTTGGAGACACTGGAGGTGAAGGTTCTGTCCACATAGGTCTTCAGGACAGTGTGTGGGACATCCAGCAGGTTCTGATGACTAGATCTGAGGTGGTGTGGACCTGGAGGAGGTCTGAGATATGTGGCTGTGTGTCCATGTAAGGTTCTATCCTGGATGTGATGGTGAGGATTTTAAAATGGATCCTGTAGGTCCCTGGAAGCCAGTGAGCTCACATTATATCTGTCCACACAGAGACAATCAGAAGGTAAAGGTCCATGAAGGACATCTGGATGTGAGCAGAGAACCAGAGGATCCAGGTAGTTGGAGATGTTTAATGTTCCTGCTGATCCACCAAGAACTAGCAGAACCTCTGATGGTCCACTTCAGCTCAGCTTGGTTCCATCAACCACATGATGAAGCTTTCCTTCCCTGCTGAACTGCTCTCACAACGCACACAGGAACCAAGTCTTGATGGGTCAGACTGGCTCTACCAGCTATTTCCCAGCGGGTCGTGGAAATGTGATCCACTGTTAGTCTGACATGGAGCCAGGAAGCAGCAGAACCTCCTGATCAGCATCAACACTCCAGACATGAAGACATGAAGGTGTTTTCATCAGAACAGGGCAGCTGATTTCTGGACATAACGGATCAAACCTCTGTCTGCAGATAGAACTGGAACATCTGAGAGCTCACTGGGAGGAACTGGGTTTCTGTTCTTGGCTCTTAAAGAAATGTAACGGGTCATTTCCAGAACCTCAGACCCCGACTGAGGAGACCGGTCCATACTAGGGTGGTGATTGGCTAAAATATCACAACATGATTCCTTGCAGTGAAATCAGGATTTTATTAGTTTCCCAAAGTAACAATAAAGCTGTTGAAGAAAAATCTAGAGAAGCATTTAGACCAGAGCATTTCTGGACCCATTTTAATGAGTTGCTGCAGTTCTGCTAACTTGTCTGAAGCTCAACTGAAATGTAATAAATCCATTGAGATATTTAAGAGCTGAAGAACAGCTGCAGCTCTAAACTCCTGTGAGGGAACAACACCAAGTCTCTGGTTCTGATCCCAGTGATTGTTCCAGCTCCAGCTGAGAAGAACTGAAACTCTTCAGTCATTAAAACTGAGGAAGACTTTCAGATACGATGACAAAACGGTTCAGGAACAAATAAAGAAAGTCCAGTTGGTTCCATGTTGGATTTGATTCAATCACTATGAATATGGGAGAGGGACTAAAGAGTCCAGTTAGCTCATTAACATAGAACAGAACCAATCAGAGTGAGCTCCAGTCCAAACTAAATCTTTGACTTTAAGCAGAGAAAAGTGTTTAATGATGGCGACTAATCAATGAGGCCCAAAAGCAAACAGATCAGAGCTGTTAAACATGATGTAGCAGCATCCAGGACGCCTCCAACAACATCCATTCTTTCCACTTTCACTGCTGTGGTTCTGGAGAACATCCAACACACACCGCTTCACATATGAACATAGAAATGTGGGAAAAAGAGCTGAGCTCACGTTAAACACATGTTGGAATAAAAACATTTCAGACTGACTCAGTTTCCACAGTTACAGCAGTTAGATACAGCTCACCTCTCTGAGGACGCAGGTCCTGAAGGTTTGAATAGAAGAGGAGGAGACTTTGACCTGTTGCTCTTAAAGGACACACAGCTGGGTTCTGGTTCTGGGTGATGTTTACGTGTCAGTGTCTCAAGCATCCTGTAAGAAGAATACTTGTTTTATTGCCTCCATAGATGACTAGCTGGTTGTGCAACAGTGACTTGCTGTTTGTCAGAACCCACTGGTACCATGCTGAGCTGCTCTGTTCAGTCTGGATGAAGCAGCAAAGAGGAACAGCAGCAGCTTCAGGACCACTTGGTCTCTTCTGGCCTGATATAGTGAGAACGCTGTGTGAAAAGGGCTCTGGACACTTAGAGATGCTGATCTCACCTCTGAGCGTGGCTCTGGCTCTCAGCTTCCCCACACAGAGTGGTTTTAGAGGGAGGGACTCCCTCCTCTCTGTCCTCACACTGATCCATGCTGCTGAATTCACATCCACATCAGCTCACACACACTTTCTACCTTCACCTGCAGAGGAAACACAAATCATTCATCTGCACATCAACTCTGATCATCCTTTACATCCTTTACATCACCTTCTCTGCAGACTGCAGCGTGTCATCAGGTCTGCAGAGAAGGTGATTGGCTGCAATCTTCCATCTCTCCAGGATCTGTATACGCCTCCAGGACTCTGAGGCGTGCAGGAAGATTGTGGCTGATCCCTTCACCCCAGTCACAGACTATTTCAGTCACTTCCCTCTGGCAGGAGGCTGCGGTCCATCAGGATCAAAACCTCGCGTCACAAGAACAATTTTTTTCCCATCTGCTACTAGCCTTATGAACAAGGCCAAGAGCCGCCTATGACACTGGACACTGTCTCTCTCCCCCGTTCAGGACTTACAAGCTTCTGCATTACATTAACGCACAGTATACTGAATGTATATTGCTCCTGTATATATATCGATTTTATTCAATTTTATTTTATTTTATTGTATTCTTATTTTTGTCTGCACCATCAACACCAAGTCAAATTCCTTGTATGTGCAAACCTACTTGGTGATTAATTGATTCTGATTCTGAAACAGCAGAGATGAAACTTTGTGCTGAAATCAGAAGTGAACATGTTCTCCAGACATCAGAGAGCAGAAACAAAGAGGAAAGTTCCTCAAGACAAAGTTCTGGTAGGAAACAAAGCAAACTTACAGTTTGTTCAGACGGTCCAAAGTGCTGAAGAACAAGATCTGAACAACAGACTGAGACCAAACAGAACCACCGTAGAACCAGACTGGGTGCCTCACCTGGACAGGTCAGGGCAAGCTGAAAGTTACAGTTAAAAATGTTGCATAACTGATGACGTCACAGCTCACCTGGTTTGTAGTTTTTCTTTCAGACTAAAACAGTCAGCAGAGCGTCTGCAGTGATATCAGAGGCAGGTTGATAAAGTCTTGATGAGAAAGGAGAGAAGTTGTGCTGAAAATGTTTCCTGATGGCGTCCTGAGGAGAAATGAGCCCAGAGAACAGAGCTGCTGGTTGCTTCCTGCTGCAGGAACTGCTCAGACTGGTCTGGCTGAGTGGGAGTCAGAGGAAAGTTCACCTGCTGACGTCTGAAGACATGAAGCCTTCTCATGACTCCCAGTGTGAACACAAACACTCTGCTGCTGTTTAAATGGCTTCATTGTTGTTCTGCTGATCCAGCTTCTGTTCAGCTCTGATGGAACCACAACCTGCTTTAACTGGGAACCAACTGGACTCTTCATTGCTGGAGATTTGTCTCCCTCTGGTGGTGGAAAGATAAACTGCATGATGTCTGATTATTAAACCCATTTGCTGCGTTTTTAAATGATCCAAACATGTCAGTGATGGTAAAAAGTGAGCAGAACCACAGTCAGTTCTAAGCTTTCATTTATCAGGACATGAATAAAAGATCATCTGTTCCTCAGCAGCTCTTAAAATGAGGGAAATACAACAGCAGCACAGATTCCATTGGGTCATTATTTAGTGAACAGAACCAGAAGCAGAACCCTGAAGCAGTGAGTGAAAAACTAAGTCCATCCTTTCTGCTTCCACAGCAGGTCAGAGGCTCAGTAGCTGCAAGGAGCTGCTGATCACATGACAATCTGCACTTTAACCATTTTTAGCCCTTTAACACTAAACAACAATTAGTTAGACTTAGACTTAGACTTTCTTTATTG
Organism: Fundulus heteroclitus; assembly: GCF_011125445.2. Taxonomy (NCBI): domain Eukaryota; kingdom Metazoa; phylum Chordata; class Actinopteri; order Cyprinodontiformes; family Fundulidae; genus Fundulus; species Fundulus heteroclitus. The sequence goes on along the minus strand of NW_023396846.1, from coordinate 1,995,380 downwards.
TCATTTTGTATACATAGAGTGCATACAGAACGAAATTTCGTTTTCACACAGCTCAGAAATATTGCAGTAACTCTACAGGATACCTTGCAGTGAATTACAGTACAGGATAAAGTGCAGTGACCAATCGCAGTCACTTACAGGATAAATTTCAATTTACTTCCGGATAAAGTGCAGCAGTGAACAGTAGGCAGTAGAAATGTAAACAATGTAAACCAAATGTAGACAAATATGCAGTAAGGTGCAGCAGTGATTTAAAAGTAGACAGTTGCATTGTACACAGTTTTGCAGTACGTTTCCGGTTAAGGTGCAGCATCAATTTTGCAGGATACGATACAATGTGCAAATGTGCAAATCAGCGAATCTAGTGTGGTACACTTTTGTACTTCAGCAGTTCAACAGTCTGATGGCAGCAGGGAAAAAGCTTTTGCAGAACCTAGTGGACCTGCAGCGGATGCTGCGGAACCTCTTTCCAGAGGGCAGCAGGGAGAATAGTCTATGGTGGGGGTGTGAGGGGTCCTTGATGATGTTACGGGCTCGAGACACACAGCGCTGCGATGAAATGTCTTTAATGGAGGGAAGAGGAGCCCCGATGATCCCTTCTGCTGTCCTCACCACTCTCCTCACGTTCTTCCAGTCGGAGGCACTGCAGCCTCCACACCACACAGAGAGACAGCTGGTCAGAATGCTCTCTATGGTGCTTCTGTAGAAGGTCGTGAGGATGGGCGGGGGCAGGCGGGCTCTCCTCATCCTCCGCAGAAAGTACAGTCGCTTCTGTGCCCTCTTCACCAGTGACATGGTGTTCACAGTCCAGGTGAGGTTGTCCGTGATGTGCACCCCCAGGAACTTGGTGCTGCTGACCACCTCCACCGCTGAGTTGTTGATGAGCAGTGGAGCATGGTGAGGCCGGTTTTTCCTGAAGTCGACGATGAGCTCCTTCGTCTTCTCCACGTTCAGGATCAGGCTGTTGTCTCTGCACCAGCCCACCAGCTACTCCACCTTCCCTCTGTAGTCCTGGTTGTTGTCGTCTCTGATCAGGCCCACCACCGTTGTGTCGTCTGCAAACTTCACGATGTGATTGGTGGTGAACCTGGGGACGCAGTCGTGTGTCATCAGGGTGAACAGCAGGGGGCTCAGGACGCAGCCCTGAGGGGAGCCTGTGCTGAGGGTGACGACATCAGAGGTGTTCTGTCCGACCCGGACTGACTGAGGTCTGTTGGTGAGGAAGTCTAGCAGCCAGTTTCGTAGGGGTGTGTTGAAGCCCAGATGCTCCAGTTTTCCCACCAGATGTTGTGGGATGATGGTGTTGAACGCTGAACTGAAGTCCAGGAACAGCATCCGCACGTGCGTGTTCTTCTCCTCCAGGTGTGCCAGGCTCAGGTGAAGAGCAGAGGAGATGGCGTCCTCAGTGGAGCGGTTCCGTCGGTAGGCAAACTGGAACGGGTCGAGTGTTGATGGGAGACTGGAGACGATGTGTTCCTTTACCAGCCTTTCAAAGCACTTCATCATGATGGGAGTCAGTGCAACAGGCCGGTAGTCGTTGAAACAGGTGACTTGAGGTTTCTTTGGCACCGGAATGATGGAGGCAGACTTGAAGCATGCTGGCACTGTGGCTTGGTCCAGCGAGGTGTTAAAAATGTCTGTGAGGACACCAGCCAGCTGACCTGCACACTCCTTGAGCACCCGCCCAGGTATGTTGTCGGGGCCTGGGGCCTTCCGCGGGTTGATTCTCCTCAGAGTCTTCCACACGTCGGCGGTGTCAAGGCAGAGGATCTCCTCTTCCTGATGGGGAACAGCTTTCACTGCTGGAGTGCTGTTTAGTGCCTCGAACCTCCCAAAGAAGTTATTTAGTCCATTGAGGAAGTCAGCATCAACTTCACCCACCGGGGGGGAGGGCGTGTTGTATTCAGTGATCGCCCGTATGCCTTTCCACATGCTCCTGGTGTTGCTGGCGTCATGGAAAAGCTCCTGGATTTTCTGACTGTGGTTCCGCTTTGCTAGCCTGATGGCACGGTTCAGGTTGGCTCTCGCTGTCCTCAATGCCTCCTTGTCTCCAGACTTGAAGGCTTAGTTGATGCTTTGCTGGAATTATGGCATCAAAACAGAAACAGAAAAACAAGATAAAAACCAAGAATCCACTAAAAATACAAACTAACACCAAATAATGATAAAAATCCATCAAAGTAACAAAGTAAACTGTAGTCCTTAATATCAGCACACTGCTGCTGCTAAAATGAGCCGTTGTTCTAATGCAGATTATTACTAGAGCTCCTAGAGAATTATTTCTCCTTATTTTAGTGCTGCTGAGCAGAGTGTCGACAGTCTCTGGTTAAAATCAGCATCAGCTGAGGATGTTCTGAAGATCCAGGTTGAAACCCTGATTTCATTTCAAAGCATCAAAGTGAATTTAAAGTCAGAGTCAGAGAAAAGAGCAGAGAGGAGGCAGCTTGGTCCAAACTCCTTCTTTCCACCTGCAGCTGTTTTCCAGCTGTTCTCCACAGGTGGAGGCTGGATGTTTGGGAGGAGAGAAGCGGCACATTAAAGCTCCAGATGTTCACAGCTGGATTCTTCCCACAGCAGCTGGAACAATTGCACAGATGAAATGATTGAGTCCTGAAAAATGGGATGTTTGGATGTGATCAGGTCTGCAGATGCCACTGACTGGGATTTGTGAAGAAAATGTCTCTCAGAGCTGTGAAGAGCTGTGCTTCTTTAGAGGGAAAGCTCTGAAATCTTCACTCCTCCCATCCAGTGGTGTTCAGGTGGGCTCAATGGAGCGCACCCAGCAGGACTTGATCTGAATCAACTCCATTTGATTTCTAAGCACAAAGAAAAAGCCTCTAACAGTTCTGTGTGTATTCATGGAAAATGGCTTTTAGTAAAAAGCTCCAAGTGTGGATCAGATTTCTGAGCTTCAGCAGCAACCAGAACTGTTGCTTAAAGCTGAAGTTAGAAGTCAGAGAAAAGCTGCAAAAGAAAATCAAAGCAGCGACTCAGACGTTCTTTCCTTCCATGAAGCTCATTGATTGTTGGCAACACATCACACACAGCACAGTAGAAACATGAAGCTTCTGCTTTTAAAAGCAACTCATGGCTTTCATCTTTTCAGCTTTTAGTGCAACACAAACATCTGGACTAAAACTGATCTGAGAGCAGCTTCTGGTTCCTGAACAACGGCTCTGGAACGTTGATTTCTGCACTTTTCCAGTATCTGGAACATTCCAGCTCCACAGTTCACATGTTAGCTTGCTGTCAATGTTGCTAGTAAACCTTTAGTACGTGTTCAGTGGACAATTTGGATTCAGCTTGACAGGAGAACACCTCCAGATGTTACTCAACACATTTCATTAAGATATGATGTGGAATTTCACATTTAAAGCTCATCAACATGTGACTTTACAATTCTATTGATCAAAACTGCTGAGGTTTACATTGCCACACTATGTACATACTATGTAATTACACAGAAAATAAAACAAGGTCCAGAAAAAGCTGAACTAGAAACAGGTAAGTATAAAATGTTGAAATGATGAAGAACATTTCCATAGTTTGCTGCCACAGAACTTTGGTTCCAACAACACAATAGACGGTTCCAGCTGGATTCCCTCAGAGCTTTCAGGACATCTTCTTGTCAGCCTAGGCACGGCTCATGGAACCATCTGCCACATGTGTCCCTGGATCTGCACAACAACTTACAGAATATACACATTAGGGGACAAGGAGGTGGCTTTTGCTGGCTTCATACTATCTTTTCATCGTCACATTTGGTTATTGAACAACTACAGAACGGGTCAAGCTATGTTCCAGAAAATGAGTTTTTATCAAATCAATAAATGATTAAAATCTGGGAGTCAGCCCCAGGTAAGATGGCCGCCACATCAGCTCAACTACTGGGAAGTTTAATGAAATGAACTCAAAGAATTTCACATGTATTGTTTTCTAGATTTCTGTGGAGGTAAATGTTCTTCATCCAAACACTGACTTCTACAGCCAATCACTTTACTACCTTTGGAACACAGAGAAATGACTTTTAAAAGTCACAGCTGCTTCTTTGATGAAGTTATCTCAGTAATATGTTCATAGGAAACTCTCCTGAAGTAATCCCTGGGGATTTTCCCTCACCACATCATCATTATCATCATTATCTTTTTACAGTGTGTTCTAAATACTGATATATCTATAACAATGGCACATAAAACATGTGAACACAAATCGCTTCATTTCACATATTCCACTAAAACAGTACATCCAATAACATCCAATTAAAGGTAATATTATTATTTTTTCATTTTAAAACCCTTGATGATCTGCTTTCCCTCAATGACTGTTAGACCTGTATTTTTACTTTATGCTCTAAAACTAAGTCAGTTCACAGATTCACAACGTTCTGAATAAGCATTGTTACTGAGGTTCAGGTATACAAATGACTAAATAATTACAAATGCTAATGCGAGTGAGCAATCAGGCCTTCATCTGACTTAGTAGCTGACTAAGCTGGCATTTAGTTACCTGCAGACAATCTGAAAGCCGTCTACTGTTTTCATGTTGCAGATCCTGCTGAGGATTAGCTGAATATAGCATGATCACACGTCCATTATGACACCATGAAATGCTCCACATGCTGAGGATTCAGTTACTAAACGGCAGAAAATCAGCACCAAACAATACATTTACTCAGCCAGTTTGTAACTGGAGGCTCTGGCTGCTTTTACCATAGAACACAAGGAGCAGTTGTTCCATGAATCAAAGTCTACAATGGCAGAAAATAGGTAACATCACCTTTATGGTTCCATGTGTTCCATCCACTAAGATCAGCTCCATGTTCAGAGGTCACACTACCACATCTTCATAGAAAACAAGCTTCCATCCTTTTCTTTTGCTGCTATGTGTTAAACTACAGGATCATTGTTATCTGTCAACATCCAGATCATAATTATAATGAAGCAATGCAGTTTGCAGACAATCCCAATGAAGTGTGACAGAGTTTGTGAAAACCAAATGATCTGCTGAAGCTAGATGTGGCCAGCAAGGCAACAGGGATGCAGCTACGCTGTTTTTCTCTGCCCACATCATCCAACCTATTGCTGGGACATTTACAGTAAAGCTTAACACTTCAGGGCCAACCTAAAAACCTGCCTTTGTTACACATGCACAGAATCTTTATTACTACATATAGACCAACATTTTAAGCTCTGCTCATTTTGAAGAAGATTCTTGACATTCTTTGGAAGAGTTAAATGTGACAGTGATGTGTGTTTGCCCACTCCTGAGAGTGGAGGACGGCGAGCCGCCACCAGTCCACGCCGTCAGCGCGTGAGTAGCCGGCGCCACCTCAGCGTCTCTGAGCGTCTGCTGTGCTAACGGTGTTAACGTCCCGCAGGTTGTGTCTGTGCGACCTGGCAGGCTCTGAGCGCAGCTCCAGGACCCAGAACAAAGGAGAGGACCTGAAGGAGGCTGGAAACATCAACGCCTCGCTGCTCATTCTGGGCAAATGCATCAAGGCTCTGCAGCACAACCAGCACACCAGGTAGGACCTTCATGGTTCTGGGAAGCAGTTCTGGTCCTGGAGCGTCCTGAGTGACCCGCTGTCTGCTGCCTCCAGGCTCCTGCAGCACGTCCCATTAAGGGAGAGCAAGCTGACCCACTACCTGCAGGGCTTCTTCTGCAGCAGCAGCAAGGCCTGCATGGTGGTCAACGTCAGCCAGTGTGCCTCCATGTACCACGAGACCCTCAACGTCCTCAAGTTGTTGAGCCTTAAGTTCTGATAAGTTCTGACATCAGTTCACTCCCAAACATTTAGCACTGCTGTCTTTGTAAAATGAACTGAGCAGCAATCTAATCACAACGGGGAAGCAGCCATTATGTTTTTGACTCAGACGATTCATCAGCCTACCTTCCCTAAGATCACCGCTGCATGACTGAAGAACTTCCCCTGGAGCCGCAGCACCAGAGCGCTCTGAGGTCTCGGTAGAGCCGCTTGATGTAGTCAGGATCCAGCAGAGTGAACGCTGGACTTGCTTTGGCTTGAACGGACATCAGCCTCCATGAATACCAGGTCATCCATGTTGCTGTTCATTAACACCGTGCTAACTTTTCCACTGTGGAGGCTCGCCTTGGTACATTCACATAGCAGAGCCGTCCGCACCAAGTGACGACCCAAGATGGTTTAAAATGTCCTGGTAAGTTCTAAGAGGCCACTTCTTCATGTCATCCTCTCAGTCATGAATAGTTTAAGGCTGCGGCGCTGACCTGCCACTTCCATCGCTCTGCAATTATTGGAAATATTGCTGCAACAGTTTATCATTTCAGTCAAGCTGATGTTATTTGGCCGAGGGAAGCGCTGAAACGGAAGTGGAGAACAAAAAAAACAGAAGTTGGACCCAGAGTTACTTCCTTGTTCAAAAATAAGGTGGATAGAACAGAGAGAAATGTGAAAGGTAGTTTGTTGGCTTTGTTTCAGGTGGAGGTTGTGATCTCCAGGCTCCTCCCTGCCGTTCCTCCTGCTTCCTGCAGCAGGAAGACGCTGCAGAGCAGCAGCAGCTCCCTGACCGGCTGGGAAGCCAGTCTGGAAGACCTTCAGGTGGGAAGGAGTCGCCTTTAGCCGTGTAGCTGCTGACGTCTCAGTCATCCCTGATATCTAAAACATCCGTCCAGCAGGGTGAAGACCAAGACTCCAGTCTGATGGAGGACAGCATGGAGGAGACGGCTGACAAGGTGAAGAAGTCGTCATTAATAAGAGGCTTCACCAGGTCAGTGGTTTTAGCTGCTCCACATTTCTCCTGACATGAATCCACCTGCTGGGTTTCCTGCTGGAGGCGGCGCCACGTTTACCTTCATTCTGACGTCAGAACCGCAGCTTCGTCCCTCCTCCTCTTCATCAGCTGCTGCTGCAGATTTCTGCAGGAAACCAAGCAACTTGTGGTCGGCTCTGCATGTCCAGGTCCCAGCCTCTGATTTCGTATTTACTTAGTTATAATGATAATGGTGAGAATAATAATAAAAATAATAATAACGAGAACAAATCGTATTTAAAACTCCATCCCAGTTTTCTCTGGCGATGGATTAAAGCTCCAAACGCAGCTTTGATGTTTGATTCTGTTGCTGCTCGGTTGGAGAAAACAGGAAGAACGATCGCTTCAGTTTAAAATCAGGTTTGACTGTCAATAATTTATTGTTTAAAGGAAGCGGTCCGATAAAAGTCCGTCTCTAGTTCCTAGGCTGGGCTTTTCCTGCTCGACCCGATGGAAAGAGATTTTGGACCCGACCTTGAACCTTGACCTTTGGCCTCAGACTTCCCTGACCTGATGAGACCGTCAGAGAGCAGTTCTGATTGTCTGTCAGTGAAGCTCTGTAAACATAATGACTTCATCTACTTTAGTCCTCTTTCTATTAAATACTGACGTAAATCTATCTGCAGCCAGTTGAGTTTCATCTTTTTCTGCCGGATTTGATCCACCAGACAAACTGTTTCTGTCTCCTGATTTATGGACTGATAGAAAGAAGCTATTTAGTGCCTGACATCACAGCATTGTGAAATGACACAATGTGTTTCTTAGGTAGAACTTTTGCTTACTAACCAGAAGCTTCTAGTAACTCTGCTTGACATTGACAAATGTCACAATGCTCCTGTATTTGTCAGAATTCACCTGTAAAAAAAATACCAGTTAGAATGCAACAATTGTCATTTCTGATTAAAAATGACAAAAATACCCATGGACAACATTTACTAAATTACATAAATAATTACACTTGTAAAATACATAAATGTTCAAATATACATACTGAAATTAAACATATCTTAAATAATGACATCAACAGATATTTAAAAAATTCAAATCCATGCTTGAGTCTTTCTATAATGTCTTGCTAATAGATGCATATTTCTTTCTATGTCGACCATGCAGACGAATCACCATGGAATAGTTTCACCAGTGAACTTTACCCATCATCACCTGTGGGTGGAGCTAATGAGGTTCTTAAATTTATCTTTAGAACGCTGTCCACACCTAGTTTCTGTCACCAACCAGTACCTCAATAACTTCTTTGGATCAATGGTCAGTGAATTACAGAGCCGGTCCAGCTTTGTCCACCGGTCCAGAAAACCACCTTCAGAGTCCCTCAGCAGCTTTTCTCCCACAGTCTGACCTGATGGGTCCCAAACGGTCCTCCAGATCCAGAACCATGTTAGCGATCCTGATGACTAACAGGACGAGGCGCTGCTGGACGTCCACCTGCTGGAGGATCTCTGCAGCAGAGCGCAGGCCGTCGTCCTGAGGCGTCGTGATCAGGAACAGAGGATGAATGCAGGAGAGACGAGCGGAACCACAGGATGAGGAAGATGAGGGAGAGGAAGGGTGGCGGTGAAAGTGGGCCTCATCCATGTGGAGCTCAGGAAGTCTTTGAGAACGGCGGTGAAGCAGGAAGTGCTGATGTGTGGTGTGAATGATGGAGAGGCGGCCATGATGCAGTTTTAGCATCACTTCCCTCACATCTGGGCCCTTTGTGCCGTCTGAGCTGCTCTGCCTTCCTCTTCATCATCTGCATCCATTACTAACCTCCTCCAGACTAAACGCTGAGGTCCATGAACCACCCAGACGGGTCAGCAGGGTCTCACTCGTCCAGCCGGGTCCGCTTTCAGACGTTTAAAGGTTTTAGTTCAGGTTTCATGTCGTCTCTCTGGGTTTTAAAGTCCGTTACAGGATGCTGAGTTACAGAAGCGCCTAATTCCCACAAATGGAATAAACTAATTGATCTTAACCCCAGTTTAACTTTGCTGCAGCAACACGGTTCACAGATTGTCTGAAATCGTCAGTAAAGAGAAGATGAAGCTCAGCTTTGGTTCCTAAATCTGCGTCTGAAGGAAGAGTTGGGGACCAAAGTGCTTTGGACCGTTTACAGCACCGAGACGGTAGAAACCTAAAAACAGAGCCGGTGTCAGCTGCTGAGCACGGTGGAGGACGGGTCATGGTTGGGCCTGTTTAGCTGCCTCAGGACCCGGGTCACTGAGCAGAACCAGATCTGAGTCCGTCTGTCTGAAGCTCGGTCCAGAATCACGTTGGTGGAGCCAGACGTTTATTTCAGGGGTGGGTCGGTTTTATTAGAAGGTCCGTTTAGTAATGAAGGAAAATATTCTGTTCCTGTAACCTGGTACCTAAACACTGCAAAAAGGAACAAAAAGTAAAATGAGTTTATTCCTCCTTGATCTGAGCAGCTAAATAATCTGATCTGCAGATGGAATCAGAATTTTAACCCTAAACTAAGTTATTCAGATTTACTGCAGTAGAAATAAGACGATGGAGATGAGTTAGATTCTAAGTTCTGCTGAACTTGGACGGGACCAGTGGTTGTCTGGGCTTCTGTTGCCTTTCTGGTACCAGTCTGCCGGTTCTCCTCTGATATCGAGACTGGTACCAGTTTCTGGTACCAGTCTGCCGGTTCTCCTCTGATATCGAGACAGTTTCATTCACAAACTCTCCTCAGAGGTTTGTCTCTCAGTGCCTGAATATTCTGGGTCGGTGCTGTTCTGTTGGTTCTACTGCGGCGCTGACCCGCTGTTCCTGTTACAGCTTTGTTGTTCTGGCTAAAAGCAGGATTAGAGAAACTCCCTGCTTTTCCAGATTTGAACCTGCAGCTGTTGAAGTTGGTTCTGAAGGTTCACCTGGACCCAAACCTGGAACCCTGCAGCTTTAGGGACCAGTTCTGGGTCCATTAGGTCCAGCCACACCAGAAAACAGGAAACGGGTCACACACAAACACCAGCATAGATGGTAAAGCTCCATCTCCACATCTGGACCGACCTGTGTCCCGTGAACCCGTTCATCTGGAGCGACCCTGACATGGAAGCGGGCCTCACCTTTATCTGGGCGGGCAGTCAGAACCCATCTGTTCCTCAGAACCTCTGGTTCTGAAGTCCATTCTCACTGTTATGGTTTAATTTCCTTCCAGACCGTCAGGGTCAGGCCGGGTTTATCTGGACCTCTGGGTGTGTTTGGAGCGGCTCTGGTACCAGGACGGCCTCGGTGGCCTCTCAGCCTGAGGAGGAAACAAACAGTTCTGGTTCTGGTCGGAGAAAAACATGCAGCCGGTGCTGAGAGGTGCTCCACGGTGGCATTATGATCCAGTTATTCCTGACATGTTTCAACAAGCCGGGTCAGACGGGCCTGCAGAACATCAGCAACATGTCAGAGTTCCTGCCTCTCCACCGGGTCCCTGCATGAAACAGAGACTCCTCCATCCATCCAGACTGCTCAGCTCTGCAGGGAACCGGACCCAGAGGGTGCGATCCGGAACGGGTCAGACCACGGCGTGTTTGTCTGATGGATCCATCACAGCTAAATGCTTTATTGATCAAACACCAGCGAGGCTCCTAATGAGGCCCGGCTTCAGGAGACGATGTGTGATTGGGTTATTGATGCCGTGTCAGCTGGTACCAAATGTTCTGATCCGCTGGTACCAAATGTTCTGATCCGCTCCAACAGGCCCGTAGGAGCTGCTTTAATTCATCAGAGGGTTGAGAATCCGCTGCTGGCAGCTCGCTGCTACAGGAAACGCTGAGATGCATAAAAAGGGTCTGAATGCAGCGTTTAGCAGCGAGCAGGACCGGCCCGGTTCGGTCCAGATACACACCGGGGATGGAGGCCCAGACGATAACGTATAACAAGATCATTTTAAGAGTAAGTTGATGGTTGATGGTATCAGATTGCCAGATCCACACAGCAAAAGCCTGAAGGGACGGAGCGAGTCTGTGAAATGCTGGCCAAGGGTTCCGTACCGCGACATACAGCTGCTTTATAAACACGCAGGCCAGTACTGACGAAAGAGCATGAAAGCCATGAAACCACTGGACGGCTACAATTATTTTATATCGGGAAAAAGGCTCCAGCAACCCCCGCGACCCCATTAGGGATTAAGCGGTCAGAAAATGGATGGATGGATGGATGTTCCGACATGTTTGTGTAACATACGAACGCGGATGTTACACAAACATGCGGGGCGTAATGGAGCCGCTGTCTGGAACAGCAGACCGGGCTTCTCCGGCCCGTGTAGCGATCGCCACCTCCCCTCCGCCGCAATTTAAGTAGAACAATGACTAGAGCAGAATTAAGTTGTATTTACCGGAGATGAAGTGTAGACTGCAAATTCTGTCGTAGTATGATGGCTCCCCCAGTCCATTGGGAGTGTCTGCCTGAGCTCTTTTCATTGAAAATATCAATTTCTTTCTTCGTCCTTCCTCCTTCGGTAAACGACAGAAACGTACATCCAACGATTTGGAATGTCTCTCTGTGCAACCGGGAGCACAACAAGTCGTAGGCATTGCTTAGATTCCAAAAATAAACTAACTAAAAGTACGCTCTAAATCACCCGTTTTGTCATGTAGTAGACGAAAACAGTACTGTGTTTTTTGCCTACCCGCGGGACCCGGATGTAGCGCTGACGTCACGCGTGAACTACCCTATTAAATTTAAACATTGTTGAAGGTAATCTTGGCTGCTGTACATTTCTGTCTGGCAGATGTTTTTGGGTTGAAGTAAAACGAGTCCATAGATCCACAGGAGGCTTTTTAACATGTTTCTACTACGACTTGCTTCTATAATGTTGCTTCACATCGCGCTCCACTCCATGTAAAAATAAAAAATAACTTTATAAAGCTCTCTGAGAATCGTCTTTCTCTGGCCTCACCCAATTAGATCCTGTTCTCCAGTCCATGTTTTAGTTGCAGTTTATTTTTTACATTTTATTGACGCAGTTTCCTTAATCTGTTTGCATCTTCTTATGATTCTGGGTCTGTTTCCTGTGGTTTCACCATGGCCCGTCTCCCCGGTCCAGGAATTTGGTCACAATGGAAGAAACAATTATCAGAGACCAAACATTTCTACATTTATTTCATTTTGTAATTCAAAAAAGGGAGACAACACTTACAAACTTTTACCATCACCTTCATGTAGCCTATTACCCCCGAAGCGTCTTCTGCACGGTCCTAAGCTGTTGTCTCATCGTCCAACCCCAAACACCTCAAAGACTCCCAAAGGGGTTGGATTAACAAGCCTGCAGACATTCAATCTCCAGCAGACATATGCTTTCTGACACTTCAGCCATTAGTTGTAAGTAATTGACCTGGCCAGTTTCTAGGAGTTAACTAAGATAACATTGAGAATCATAAGATAGTTCTGAAAACCGTATAGTATTCTGCAAACCCCCCATAAATAACTCCTGTACTGGTCTGCACCTGGAGTCTTAGTGGAGCTATTAACATAAAAATTATTATATATTTTCCTTTACAATCTAAATCCTTGTGATTTTATCTAACAAGCCTGGTGGGCAGCGGCTCATTAGATGGACGCTGCTGCAGGTTGACTGACAGCCGCTCTGATTGCAGCTCTGCCTTCTTTGCTTCAGAAAAGAGCAGCTGGAATAATTTGTTGTTTTAGGGTTAGAGAACATTGTTTCACATTCTGAAAGGGTTAGATAAAGAAAAAAAGGGCAGAGATCCATCGCAGCGACGGAGAACTTTAACCCTGCTCTAAATGCACCTTTTTTTAGAGACATGAATTACCTGACACAGCCGACCAATAGGAGACAAAGACACTTCACCTGAATTGCTGCTGGCGGTGGTCAGAGGGCCCGGTGGCGCCGATGTGTGGCAGCCTGGCCTCTGTCAGTCTGGCCCAGGGCTAACAGGTACCTGAAGCTGAAAATGTGGGACTGTCCCTTTAAGAGGAACAGCAGGACGCCGTGCACGCTGCGGCTCTGTGTGCGCGTTCACACGTTTCCTGTGTAAAACTAAAAGTCCAGAATAGGAAGAAGTTGTGATGTGGAAATGTTCCATGTGGTTCTGTTGTTGGTGTTTGTTCAGCTTCTGGTTTGGTGCCGCAGGAGTTTAGCTAGAAAAGTAAAAACTGATCTTCAGTCTGTCCAAGTCAGCAGTTTGGAAGTAAAGAAGCTGATTTTAGTCCCAGACTGTCAGCGTCGGCTCTTCTTTCATTCTCAACGTGTTTTTAAGGTTTGGAAAGATGGAACAGAAATATCATTTCATCATTGATTTGAGTTTCTGCTGCTGATTTATTCAACTAAACAACAAAATCTGTCATTTAAAAACATGTCAGAAAGAAGATGGAAATGTTTTACTGTAAATTAGGACTTTTTGAAAGTCAGTGTTGATAGAAAAAAATCTGTTTTATCGAAACAAGCGTCAGACTTTTATTGAAATATTGAAAATTTATCAGAGGAACAGAAGAGAATGAGCAGCAAATCAATCAAACACAGAAGAAGAAAATCTGTTTATTGTTCATTAAACACATGAAGTTGAACTTTAGCAAATATACAAAAGGAAGATTTAACACGTGAATGTAAAAAGTTTTTAGAAAAATAGGAGCCGACAGAAACAGATAATGTCCAGAGATTGAGAAAAACTGGCCAACATTTCAATGAAATCTGACTGATGAATGAAAGTAAAAAACCAAGAGAGAAAGTCAACATGCTGATATTCAGAGTGAAGCTTTGACTGGAAACAGGCAGAAAAACAACATGTGGATCCTGGAATAATCCCAGCTCCGTCCGTCCGTTGTCTTCCGCTTATCCGGGGTCGGGTCGCGGGGGTAGCAGCTTCAGTAGGGAGGCCCAGACGTCCCTCTCCCCAGCCACTTGGGCCAGCTCCTCAGGAGGAATCCCAAGGCGTTCCCAGGCCAGCCGGGAGACATAGTCCCTCCAGCGTGTCCTGGGTCTTCCCCTGGGTCTCCTCCCGGTGGGACGTGCCCGGAACACCTCTCCAGGGAGGCGTCCAGGAGGCATCCTGACCAGATGCCCGAGCCACCTCAACTGGCTCCTCTCGACGTGGAGGAGCAGCGGCTCTACTCTGAGTCCTCCCCGGATGACTGAGCTCCTCACCCTATCTCTAAGGGAGAGCCCAGACACACTACGGAGAAAACTCATTTCAGCCGCTTGTATCCGGGATCTCGTTCTTTCGGTCACGACCCAAAGCTCGTGACCATAGATGAGGGTAGGAACGTAGATCGACCGGTAAATCGAGAGCTTCGCCTTTTGGCTCAGCTCTCTCTTCACCACAACGGATCGGTACAGCGCCCGCTTCACAGCAGACGCTGCACCAATCCGCCTGTCGATCTCCCGCTCCATCTTCCCCTCATTCGTGAACAAGACCCCAAGATACTTGAACTCCTCCACTAGGGGCAGGACATCCTCCCCAACCCGGAGAAGGCACTCTACCCTTTTCCGGTTCAAGACCATGGTCTCGGATTTGGAGGCACTGATTTTCATCCCGGCCGCTTCGCACTCGGCTGCGAACCGCTCCAGTGAGAGCTGTAGATCACGCCCTGATGAAGCCAATCGGACCACGTCATCCTCGAATAGCAGAGACGCAATCCTAAGGCCACCAAAGCGGATCCCCTCAACACCTTGGCTGCGCCTAGAAATTCTGTCCATAAAAGTTATGAACAGAATCGGTGACAAAGGGCAGCCTTGGCGGAGTCCAACTCTCACCGGAAACGAGTCCGACTTACTGCCGGCAATGCGGACCAGACTCTGACACCGGTCGTACAGAGACCTGACAGCCCTTATTAAAGGGTCCGGTACTCCATACTCCCGGAGTACCCCCCACAGGATCCCCCGGGGGACACGGTCGAATGCCTTCTCCAGATCCACAAAGCACATGTAGACTGGTTGGGCAAACTCCCATGCCCCCTCAATAATCCTGCTGAGGGTGTAGAGCTGGTCCAGTGTTCCACGGCCAGGACGAAAACCACACTGCTCTTCCTGAATCCGAGATTCGACTATCCGACGGACCCTCCTTTCCAGAACCCCTGAATAGACCTTACCAGGGAGGCTTAAGAGTGTGATTCCTCTAGTTGGAACACACCCTCCGGTCCCCCTTTTTAAATAGGGGGACCACCACCCCAGTCTGCCAATCCAGGGGAACTGCCCCCGATGTCCACGCAATGTTGCAGAGCCGCGTTAACCAACACAGCCCCACAACATCCAGAGCCTTAAGGTACTCAGGGCGAATCTCATCCACCCCCGGAGCCTTGCCACCGAGGAGCTTTTTAACAACCTCGGCAACCTCAGCACCAGAGATGGGAGAACCCGACCCAGAGTCCTCAGGCTCTGCTTCCTCAATGGAAGACGTGTTGGTGGGATTAAGGAGGTCTTCGAAGTATTCCGCCCACCGACGCACGACGTCCCGAGTCGAGGTCAGCAGCACACCACCCCCACTGTAAACAGTGTTGGTACTGCACTGCTTCCCCCTCCTGAGACGCCGGATGGTGGACCAGAATCGCTTCGAAGCCGTACGGAAGTCTTTCTCCATGGCCTCTCCGAACTCTTCCCACGCCCGAGTTTTTGCCTCGGCGACCAGCCGAGGCAAAAACTTCCATCTTTAAAGGACTGGAAGAGGAAGAAGTTTCCAAGGAATCATTTAGAAGAGTTTCACAAAGAAACAGATTGAATCCATGAATGTGAAAACGTGTTTCTGAGTGAAAGAGACAGACATGAAGAGACTGAACTATCTGTTCAATAGGGAGAGGCTTTCTCTGACAGGAGGAGACTCTTTAGACTCAATCAGCACAAAAACACTGAGGAACCAAGTGACCAGAACCCAAAGCAAGGAAGCAGAGGTTCAGTGAATGTGGTGTTGAAGGTGTGGAGGTGGATCAGTGAGTCAGAGGAGACTCTGTAGAAGGACAGAATACCAGCAGGACAGTCCACATACACTGCTACTCTGTGGGAGACGGAGGAGGAGGAGATAGATGTTTGTCTGTTATTGTGACGGACAGAGTAACCACCATCAGAGCAGCTCAGCCTCCAGGACTGATCATTATATCCAAACCAACAGTCTCCAATGTTTCCTTTCCTCCTGATTCTTCTGTAACTCACTGATATCTCAACTCCTCCTCTCCACTCGACCTCCCAGTAACAGCGACCAGTCAGACCAGTTCTACACAGCAGCTGAGGAACATCAAATCTGTCTGGATGATCAGGATATGACTGAAGCTTCTTCACACATGTCACCTTCCTGTTGTCTTCAGACAGTTTGAGTTTTCTGCTCACTGTGTTTGTGTCGATTGTGAGTTGACAGGAATCTGATGGAGAGAACAAAGACAATCCAGCTGCAGTTATTGATCATTTATTGACACTTTGATGATGACTCCTGAATGAGTGATGGACAGTTTGAAGATGGTTGAATGTGAGCTGCTTTGTTGTCATGAATCAAATGAAAAACACACTTACACTTCCTCAGACCTGGTGTCAACCATCGAACTCCAGCAGGCTCCACCCTGAAAGGAGGAGGGGGGTCAGACCATCAGTCTCTTTCAGCAGCAAACATGGACATTACATGTCTCTCAGACACACATTGTCCTCCACTGAGAAAGGACCAGTCCAACATTTGGACACGTCCACTTGTTGTAAAAATCCAGAGAAAGAAAGAAGAGCTGAGAGCAGACAGACACCTGGGCTCTGATGATGATGATGATGATGATGATGATGATGAAACATTACAACCTGCAGTGGATTTAGTGTCGCAGTGGGAAATTCACGTGCTCTGTGCTGCAGCGCTCTGATTGGCTGAGATCAGAAATGGAGCAGGTTTTAAAAGAGAAGGGCCGACCTCTTCATGAACTAAGTGACCCTCTGTGGCTGGCAGACCTGGCATCTTTAGTTGATCTTACGCATCATCTGAATACACTGAACAAGAAGCTACAAGGCAAAGAACAGCTGCTGCCACACCTGTATGCACACCTGAAAGCCTTCTGGGTAAAGCTCCGCCTCTTTGAGACACAACTACGAGGCTTTAATGCTGCACACTTCCCTGCTCTGTCTGAAATCACGTCTGCTTTTCCAAAGGCCGACCTTTCTGCTAAAAAGGAGAAATATGTGTCTGTGATTGCCTCTCTGGTGACAGAATTCAACCAGCGTCTCCAAGACTTTTCTGTCATTGAAAAACAAATCCAGCTGTTCTCCACCTCCTTCCTGGTGGATGCAGAAGAAGTGGAAGAGAGTCTGCAGTTAGAACTGATTGAAATGCAATGTGATGATTCTCTGCAGAGTCAACATCAGCTTCTCTCCCTCCCTGAATTCTTTCAGAGTTTGGATAATGCCAAGTTTGCTCTGATGAGACGCCACGCAGAAACAATGATGAGCCTGTTGGGCTCAACATCCAGATGTGAACAAAGATTTTCTCTGTTAAATCAGAACAAAAGCAGACTGAGAAGCAGAATGACTAACAGCATCTCTGTGAAGTCCTTCGTGTCTCAACCACCAAACTTTCTGCTGACATGTCAGCCATCCTTCAATCAAAGGACAGCATCACTGCTCCCACTGACTGCAATGTTCTTCACATTATAGCTGACTTAGAAACACACACAGTATTCATGTGGCAACATGGCACCTCTAGTGTGGCCCTTTGTTTAGTTTTCTGGATTTGGCCCTCACTAAAATAGTTTGGACACCCCTGGTATAAAGTGTTAATGTTCCCCCTTTTATTTAGGAAGATAAAAAAGGTAAATAAAATAAATCTAATTTAGGACCTTTAAATGAAATAAAGACAAGTAACAAGTGCTTCTCTGCATAAAACACTAAAATAAAAACACTCAGGGTGTCAATCTAAAATCACAGTTTAATAATATTTGCTTAAATGCTGATTAATTAAAGCTAAAGCCAGCAAACACCAAGCTAACCCTACGTTGCAGGCCTGTTTCCATGCTTGTGAATATGGAGACCAAACTCAGTGGTCGCTTCACTCAAAGAGCAAATAATAAACTAAAAAGGTCCCTTGTGCCAGATGAATAATAATCCTAACAGAAACGCTCTGCTCCGTTTAGTCCTCCTCTCCTGTGGAAAAAACTCAGCTCCCACAGTCACGGCTCTGACTCCAATACTAGGCCACCTGCTTTATAAGTTTGTTTTTATTAATTCAGCATTATTTGAACTACATGTGCTGTGTTTCTGTGCCTCAACGCTCTTACTGCTCCTCTCCTCCCTTCCCTCAGACCCAGGTGCTTTTATCAGCGGCCAGCCTTCAAAACGTGAATCACTACGTTTAATGTCCTTCCACTCGTACCAAAATGTCCCAATTAAAGTCAACAGGAGAGTCAGTAGCTGTGTTTCATGCTATTTTGTTTTAAACGACACAGAACCAGCAGTGCTTCAATGGAATGCTGCCTTGCTCTTTAATTCAGGTGAGCATAATTACGTTAAATGTAATTTAGGTGTGGACTTTTAAGGGTCATTTTAAGGAACTTGTAACATCAGGGGCTTCAGCTCAGACCCATTATTCCTCCTCTTCCCTCTAAAGGAGCCCTTTACACTATTTATTTATGCATTTTTCCCACTGTTTATTCCTCATGTGCAGTGCACCAATGGGGGTAAAATCTGCCCACCTCACCGCCTCAAACTGATATCATTAGTATAAATTATGCTGATACCAGACGTTACCATAAAAGTGTTTTTTTCTACTGTCACTTAGGAACCAGAGAGACACAGAGCTTGAAAAGCTGCACCTTTACTCATCAACTCTGGGGTTGCCATGCATAAAAAGTGCTATAATTCCTGTAGGATTCCCCAATAAAGACTATTAGTAGGCTAAAAGCGAAGCAGAAAGTCATTATTCCGTCCGCTCTGACCACAAACAAAACGCTCAGAGAACAACTTCAAACTGAGCCTTCAGCTTGGTAATTACGCACCAGAGCGCCCTGACGAGAGCAATAGAGGAGATTTGTCTGGTCAGAGCAGAGACTCAGATGAGAAACCTGTCGCTGTGAAAGGTGATGATGGTTATTAACTGTAACAGGCTAGAATTCATGGAGCTGAAAAGAGGGAAACATCAGCAGCTGGATCAGCATAAAGACGCAGCGTGAACCCCTGAGTGCTTTAAGTGTTCCTGCTGAGGGGAAAATGTCAGACCATACAGGCTTGATGAAACTCAGCCTGATTCACCAATGAGGTTATAGATCTACACTGATAAACACACCCATAGATTAATGTGTAACATTGTAATAATACGGTCAATAAAATAAAACTACTTAATTTTATTCAGTATTATTTAACAGTTATGGGTTTTGTCTGCTTTAACTCACTAACTGAATAATAACATGTTAACACTTCTCTTTCACTTTTTAACAAAAGACATGTTTACTTCCATGTCTGGTAGGATAAAAATGATACATGTCGCTGTGAAGCCACCAGCCGCCATATTGGTACTCCCTATTTTCCTCCAGTAACTAGGGAATATGTGCGCTACAGCATCGAATAACGAGGATTTTCTCATTTTCAGGGGGGCTTAAAACTTTTAAAATGTCAAATGTCATATACTTTTATGTTATGTTCTAAAACTATCAAGTACTGAGAAAGTCATGTGCTGAAATATTTTGCATGTTATTTACATATACATACATATATATATATATATATATATATATATATTAGGGCTGGGCAAGTTAACACGTTAATTTTGCGTTAATTCATTAGACTATTAACGGCGATATTTATTTTATCGCGCATTAACGCATGTTGCTCACATGCTTTCAGTCAGTGTCAGTCAGCAGGCGTGCTGACTGCAGCGCGCTGTCACGGAAGCACTCTCCCGCTCCCCCTCCCCTCTCGTACATGGCTCACCGCCGCCAGCCAATCAGCACGCAGGCTCAGCCTGGCCCGCCCACTCAGCTCTCACACAAACTTAGCAAAGAAACAGCTGAGAGAGACCGCAGCAGCGAAAAAACATGAACAGAGGAAGTAGCACCGTTTGGCTTTATTTTAATACCTTAAATGAAATCAAGCTGTATGTTTTGTAAAAAGCCGGTTCATTTCAGTGGAAACACAACAAATTTATCTAAGCACGTGAAAAAACATGAAAACGTCGAGCCCCAGAAACGGAGAGAGGAGACGAAACTTCTCTCATTGCCCCGACAGACCCACAGACAGACGTCTCTGACTGAGGCGTTTCAGTCCTCCAGGGAACATCCAGGTAGATCAGTGGATGGATGGATGGATGGATGGATGGATGGATGGATGGATGGATGGATGGATGTTACTGGAGCCCACACATAACATGTAATAAAGACCTTGAAAGAACCCAGTACATATATTAAAAAGAGTTATTTAAGATAAGATAACATTAGCTAATCCTTTTTTTATCCCACGACGGGGAAATTTATAGGATTAAAGCAACAGGCAGGTGCACACAACACAGACAAAATTACATAAGGATTGAAATATATAAGAGGTGGATTAGCGAAAAAAACACTGAACATAACATTATTATTATTATTATTATTATTATTATTATTTAATTGTAATAATAAAATAAAAACCACAAAACCCAAAAGGTCAACAGTTTCATGATACATCAAGCTTAGGGACTGGCTAATATACAGCAGGTCAAAAAAGGCCATATTTTGGCTGCAGTGCTTGCTGTTCTCTTATGAAAAAAAGATCAAGTAGTGCACTAAATTCAATAGATGGGTTGAAATTATCCAGTATAAAATAAGTGCTACAAATGCTACAACACTTTTGTTCATATGGCAGCAGAACATTAAAATAAAAGTGCTCTTTACACTACTTTTGAATTCATTCTTGGAGTTTGTAAATACAATGCGATTAATCGCGATTAAATATTTTAATCGTTGCCCAGCCCTAATATATATATATATATATATATATATATATATATATATATATATATGAATAGCATGTAAAATATTTCAGCACCTAATTTCCTAGTAGTTGATAGTGTTAGTACATCCACTGACTGTAAAATTACCTATGAAATGTTTTCACACAGCCAGAAAACTGCTTGTTGTTGCAACCAAATCCTGTGGGATTCTGTGAGAGTAGGGAGTAGCAAGATGGCGGCCAGTGACTTCAGTTTTTCGGGCTAATCAGCAATCCAGTGAAGAAACAGAGATCAGTGGACTGGACCGGGGTTCAGTAAGCTCCTCCCCCAGACCCCCAAAAATTAACATATTCTCTCTCTTAACTTTTGGTCCTCGTCTCCAACGTTTCCAGAGGTCCTCTAAATGCTTCTGGGTGGCTCAGAGTTCTAGCTGGGTCCAATCTCTCGTTGTCCGGTTGGGTAACGATCCTCTACAAGCTCCTAGGTCCAGCTGAGTTAGCCTAGAGTCCATTAGCTAGCTTGTTAGCATCGGCTAGTTGCTATGCTAAGCTAGCGGCTAAACACAGTCTAAAAAGCTTTGAGTAGAAACTTCAGTGTCTTCTACTTCGGACTTAAGCTCACTGACTCACTGTGGATCATCGTGGGGACAAACCACGACACAAATTACTGTTTATAGTCCAAAGACAAGCCAGCTTAACATGAAAATGATGACTCGGCTTCTCTGCTGCGCTCTTTCAGCCAAACTTATGATGCATTAAATGACTGCCTCTGCGTAGGAAAATACACTTCTCACGTGTACCGTTATTAAAGTGAACTATAACTGCAAATAGATGTTGAAACACATTGTAAGCATATTTTAAAGATAAACATTTTTAATAAAGAAGAAATTTTAATAAAGAATAAATTAATTTACCCTTTTTAAACTATTTAATGTTTATTAGCGTTTACTTCATAGACTTTTCACTACATCTCTTATTTAACTAAACTACATGTTCCTGATCCAAGCTGCATGAGTTCTGAATGGATGGATCTGAGACTTTAAAGCAGCTTTTAAAGCCAACATATCACCAGAACCCAGTTCTGCATTGTTGGGTCTCACCTCAGACGGTCAGAGGGACCAACAAAGTTCTACCTCTTCAATCTGCTGCTCACTGCAGCCTTGAAATGCAGATCAACTGATTGGTTGAAGGCAGAACCTCCATCCTACAACTGGTGGAGCTGAAAGTTTGGGTCAGGTACCAAATGGAGAGAAGAACCAACCTGACCAGACTTTAAATTAATGTGTTCTATAGGCGTTGGGAACCTGCAGTAATGTTACTGATGCAATAAAACTAAAGGTAGTAATTAGTAATTGGATCATTGTTAGATGGAGGATCTGAGACTTTGTGACAACACAGCTCTGACCCAAGACTGTTTGATGATCTGGTTGTTATTTTTCTCTTTTTGTTGTTTAGAAAATGTAAAATTGAATAAAATGAAGTTTAAGGTGTTTCATAGTTTGAATCTAACTGGTGAACTTCTCTTTCACATATTCAGTTCCTATTCAGCACCATTAAAGACCCTCGGTCCTTTAATTTTCTTTGTGAGCCGTTCTTAGTGAGGAGAATATTACAGAAAACTGGGTAATGATCTCTGCCTGCAGACGAGTCGTCTAATAAATCCCATTTCACAACTAGCTGAAATATTCCTGGACACTAGTGTTAAATCAAGGACTGATCCATTTCCTGGATGAACATCTGTTCTGGTCCATCTTCCATCATTCAGCAGAATAAATTATTATCCTCTAAATGTTCTTCTACTATTTTTCCATTTCCATCTGTTCTTTTTCCTCCCTATAATATTCCATGTGTATTAAAGTCACCAGATATTACTGATTATCTCCACCATTAATCTGCATTTACTGATTAATATCTAACTTTTTACAAGGATTATAATAGTTAAATATAGTTAATTTAGCCTTATTTATTATTCTCTCTATTACTACATATTCTAGATCAGTTCCTCTACTTATTTCTCTGCATGTTAGATGATCTTTTCTAAATGTTGAACATCCTCCTCCTGTTTCTTCCTTCCTGTCACTGAAACATCTCCACTTATTCAGAAAACTTGTTACAGTTTTATTTCATCTTTTACACATTTTAACCATCTGTGCTTCTTTAAACACATTTACCACGTGTTTACCTCTCATCACAACAACCTCCTGCCATCTTGGAGGAAAAGTCACCATGAATTATGTAACATTTTCTCCATAATCACACATGAACTCTGAGCTGCTGCTTTCAGCTCCGTACCTGGATCATCTAGTCTGGAGTCAAAGGGAAAGAAGGGAACCAAATCTCAGCAGCTCCAGATTTAGCTCCACAAATGTGATAAAATAAAAACTGAATAAAGTTATGACCAAAATGATTCTTAACTCTGGCTGATCTATTTTTCAAGTGTTTCTGCTCTAGTCTTGCACAAAGTCAGCCCACAGCTTTCCACTATTTCTGGGGCAACAGACTGTTGTGGAAAATGTTATTGATGTATTTAACTCTGATCATATCTTGTCTGAATGCACCTGCATAACTTTCCCGTGATAAAGAAGCTCACATACTTACAGATTTACTGTGTTTCTACATCCAAGGATGTAGAGAGGAGGTGAGTTAGATAGGAACTGGATCGTACCAGTGGCTGCACTCCTCTGACGATAACTCCCACTTTCTTTGTTAACCCAGAATGTATAAAAGTTTAGTGTTTTCTTTTTCTCTTCGCTGTGTTTCCTTTGTGAGTTAGGGGACAGAGACATTTAAACGCTTCTAGCCTTGGAATTAAATAACTTAGAGAGACAATGATGCATCTTTTCTCTTGATTAAAAATAAGTGGTGTGCTTACTTAATTGATAATTATTAATATCCACTATAATTTGCCGTTGTCGGACTGTATGATGAGGGATGAGGACGCTTGGCCAGCCTGAAGACTTCAGTCCACCTACGTTTAAAAAAGGGCAGTCCTGAAACCTGCCAGCAGCTCCTGGCCGATCGGATCCCAATCCAAAACACTTCTGTGATCATTCCTGGGTGAGACAGTACTCTAAGCCATTTTATTGCACATTAACCATCAACTCCTAATACTTATTTAATTTCACAGAGTTGTTAGAGTGAGAAGATCAGCGTGAGGGCCTCGCCTTGTCAGGAGAACAGGGCTGGTCTATTGGTAACAACAGGACAAAGAGAAACAAAGGGTTCTGCGGGTGGTTTTAGCATTTCTACACCTCATAAAGGAGAAAGCCAGGACGAGGAGATGTGCTGCCTCTAGAGAAAAATGGGTTCTGAAACCTCAAAGGCCTCGGGGGTGTCTCCCCCTCCTCCAGACTCTGTATTATATAAAATTATGAGGGGGAAAGGTAGATATTATGGTTTTCCACAGGGTGGAACGTTGAGCATAAATCAGTTAAATAAGGTTAAAAAGCTGATGGATGGAGACTGGGAGAAAAAGAAAAATAGGAAAAAGATTAACAAAGAGGATTTAGTTTAGAGGGTAAAATGGGTAAAATGTTGGAATGAATGGAGTGCAGAAGCTGCAAGAAGAGAGAGAAAGTCTGAACTGAAACAGATTTCAGGGGAAAGGATTTATCTGGAGACTTGGGTAACAGGCGTGACAATGCTGGTGGTGCTGCTGATGACTCCATGTTTCCACCTCCATATAGACCTAGTGGTGCTTCACCCTCATGTCCATATGCTCCATTGCAGGCGGAGCTGCAGGCCCTCCAGGTAGCTGACCCGGATCTGGGCTCCTGTCCTCCTCTGTGAAGACGTCAACGTGCTCAACAGCATGAGGACCGAGGCGAGGCTGAGGATCGGCGGTGATGTCATCAGTGTAGGAAAGAAAAAGAAAGTTGACTAAAGAGACACTGATCTGCACAAGGCTGGCCTAACCCTTTTTTCTGAGGAAGATCTGACCATCGTGGACATGGCCATGAATGCCAGGCCAGAGGACGTGGGTGTGGACAGTGGTCCCGTTCTGATGTATGTCACAACTGTGGACAACTGGGACATTGGAAGAACGACTGCCTGCAGGAACCACAGCAGCCTGGTGCCAGCAACTGATGGAGGATCAGACCCTGGCTCTGGAGGCCAACCTTGTCAAGAAGGGACTTGCGGAAAACGTGTCGTCCACCCCCCCCCCCCCCCCCCGTCTGCGTACGCGCCCCGGAAAACAAAACTTGCCAAATCCGGTCGGGAGAAGGGCGAAAACATGGTTTCCACCAACAAAAGCCTTCAGGGCCGTTCTCTGATGTTCTTTTAATGAAACAATATTAGGTAGATTGGACAACACGGAAGAAATAGCAGCATCAATGCTAACGCTTGCTTCCTCGATGCGAGCCGCCATTGTTGTTGGAATCTCACGGTCGCTTCTCCACTACGTCACATCCATGAAACACCTGCCCTGCGTCCTGATTGGCCAGACCAAAAATTTGGTTGGGGAAATCACTTTCAATGAGCCGTGTCCCAGATGTATGTGAGTGGAGCTAGGCGGAGCGATACATGCAGCTGGCTGTTGTCAGGTTAGGTTCCTGCTTCCACTGATCCACATAGTTTGCTCACAGAGGCCATCACACACTTAGAATGTACCACAGCTGTTTCATCAGGCATAGATCTCCACACAGACCCCCCCTGCTTTAAATAAAATGCCTTTAAAAATGTTTTCTATGATGGAGATGGCCGAAGAAATTTATTTTGTTGTTGATTCGGATGTAACTCATCCTGTTTTATCTGCTTAATGTATCAAGGAGCTGCCAAAGCTCAGTGGTTGTTATGTTTATTCTGTCTCTGCTTCAGGTGAAACGGGGAAAGTTTCTCTGTTCCTTTAAAGTTTTCTACTCCACAGGGAGTGCAGCTAAAGCATTTTTTGTGTGTGTCTCCTCTGTGTCCTTTAAATGTTATGGGTAGAAATTTGATGTGTAGATAGAACATAACTATCACTTTAACCTATGATGGACTGACGATTAACATTCAAGGACTCTGACTTTACTGCAGTACATTTGGGCCCCAGATAAATCTTTGTATGCATACGAATGGAAGCTTCTAGCTGCTCCTGTGCCTCAACATTTTGTCTCAACAGTAAATGCTGTGACACCTGACAGTGACATAATGATTCAGATGACTTACATAGTACTTCCCTTGTGTCTGATGGACCTGACTTTGATTTGTGGAAACTTTCTCATTTAGTACATTGATGATTTGTTAATCTGTGCAGAATCAGCTAGTCAATGCAGGACAGACATATTAAAACTGCTTTAACATCTCTATGAAAAAGGCCATGAAGTCTCAAAATCTAAATGCAGTTTGTACAGGAGGAAGTCACATTTTTGGGCCATGTTCTCTCACATAAAAGCAGGAACTTGTCACTTAAGCAGATTAAAGCAGTTCTACAAATCCCAAAACCAATCACATAGAAGCAAATGATGTAATTTCTGGGTATGACAGGTTATAGCAGAGCTCACATTCCAAACTACTGCAAGCTTGAATCTCCGTTTTCTGCTTTAATTCACGGACGGGGGCTAGCAGCTGCTGATAGAATCACATGGACGTCTGAGGCAGAACTGACTTTATCTCTTTGAAAACAGCCTTGTCCTCTGCACTGGTGCTGAATTTGCCAAACTCTGACAAACCATTTATTGAAATGGGATGTGTCAGGGTTTTGTTTACCGATGAACTCAGGACGCACACACGGAACTAAAAGTTTGAGTCTTTATTGAAAGAAGTATGCTGGGTGATGAGTGATGAAGACCGGAGGTTCAGGACTGCAGAAAGTCAGGGATGTAGATGATGGCAGGAGCTGACGGCCCGGAGACAGAGAGTCCACACTTGCTAGGTGCTGCTCGGCTAGCAGGCCTCATAGCACTCAGGTTAGCAGTTCATTAGAGACACCAGGGCACAGAGCTGAGCTTCACCAGGGCGGCTAGTCAGGTTAGCAGAACTTGAGAGACACCAGGGCACAGAGCTGAGCTTCTCCAGGGCGGCTAGTCAGGTTAGCAGAACTTGAGAGACACCAGGGCTCAGAGCTGAGCTTCTCCAGGGCGGCTAGTCAGGTTAGCAGAACTTGAGAGACACCAGGGCACAGAGCAGAACCTCTCCAGGAACAAACAGTGAACGAACAGTCTTTAGAGTGACTGGCAGGACTAACCTTAACAACAAGAGCAAAACAAAGCTTCCAAGGCAAAACGGGGACTGGCATGGAGAGGTGTGGAATGATGACGGCCCAGTGCTGAACTGAAGGCAGAGGGAGGTTTAAATAGAGCACTAACAGGTGAAACAAGGGTCTGGCTAATTGGCTGGTAAATGATTATCAGGTGTGACTGACTGCTGAGGGGGTGAAGTGAAAATTGACAGAAAATAACTGACTGAAAACAATAAATAAAGTCAAACCTAACCCAAAAGAGATGAAAAAATGAAAGTAACAGAAAAACAAAGCCAAACCAAAACTCAACCATGACAGGATGAAAAATCTGGTTTCATGTCATCTGTTTTGTTGCAATCTCATGGTGACAAATTGCGACCTGTGGCTTATTATTCCAGTAAATTTGATGCAGTTGCAGCTGGTTTACCTGGTTGGCTGCGCTTTAGTGCTGCAGCTGAGGAAGCAGTGATGGCCTCACGTTACATTGTTGGCTACAATTCTCTGACAGTTTTTGTTCCACATTCTTTTTCTATCATCCTCCTGGAACAAAAGACTTTTATCAGCAGCAAGGTGGCTCAAATATTCTTCAATTTTACTGGACATGCCTAACATCACCATTCTGCTGCAGGTTTAAATCCAGTCAGGTTTGTTATATCTTCTGATTCAGGTGTTTAGCACTCAGATCCGTTACCACACCACTACTCTGCTCAAACAGCTGAGCTCATCTCTTTAACTGAGGCTTGTGAGTTGGTGGAAGGAAAAACTGTGGTATCGACGCACAGACTGTGTCATGCATCCCGAGGGGCGATGCTGGATTTGGTTAAAAATATTGGTACACAAATGAGTTTTCAATGGTAGCTAAAAATTACAGCAAAAAGTGTTTGATCTGTGCTTCTGACAACCCGTCTACGGGTTTCTGCACAGCCACAAGCTGGATATCCCTCTCCATAATTTCCATTCCAACATCTGTTGATGGTTTTTATTGAGCTGACACCTGCTGAAGGAAAGAAATATTGTCTAGTGGTTGTGGACATGTTTTCTAAGTATGTTGAAGCTTTTCCAACAAAACACGCAGACAGCAGCGCTGTCAGAAAAGCTTTATTGATGGAGATCCTTTCACGCTGGGGATCTATGAGGTCATTTCCAGTCATAATGGGACACATTTAGTAAACAAAGCTCTGCAAGAAATCAGCAAACTTCTTGATTTCCAACTAAGTACACACTGTGCTTATCATCCACAATCAGGGGGGGGGGGGGGAGCTGTAGAAAAGGAAAATGTCACTATAAAGAACAAACTGGCTAAATGTGAAGAAACCGGTTTGTCTTGATCAAAACCTCTCCCTCTGGTTCTCATGTACATGCAGATGAGAAATTGATCCAGAGGTAATCTCAGTTCTTTTGAAATCCTTTTTGGGAGGCCTGTAAGTACGGGAGGAAGACCTAATATTAACTTATCTACATTAACAACTGCTCATTTTGAACACTCCATGTCAGAACATTTTAAGGTTCTGTCACGTTCTCTTTCTCATCAGGCTGTGAGAGCTGCATTAACCCCAGTGGCTGATAAATCCTGCACTAGTTCCAGCCTGGACAGTGGGTGCTGATCCGGAACACCAGAAGAGCCACTGGAGAAACAAGCGTTGGTCCGGTCCGTTCCAGAACCTGCTGGTGACTCATACTGCTGTGAAGGTCCAAGGAAGGAACACCTGGAACAATGCCGAATCGCACAAAGTGTTCAAGGGAACACCACATGAGCAGCTTCCGGGTCAGAACCCCCTGCCTAAAGGGGCTTCCAACGACCGTCCACCTGTCTCAGGCTGGTAAAAGGGCAGCTTAAAGCGCAGACGCCACTCTGGAGAGGCAGTGGGATTTATATTTTGTTTCTTGTTTCTGTTTTTAAAAAAAGTACAGAAGAAAGTAGAAAGGACAGTCCACTTCACAGCCAAGATCAACATGCAGCAACTTATAGAAAATTGAAGATTTTAGAACTGGTGATTGGGATCACTCTTTTTTATCCCTCCTGTGTTTATCGGGGAAAAGGTAGAGCAAGAACAATTTATGATTTACCCGAGTAATCACCTAAATCATACCAATCAGCTGACTTGAAAACAGACCCATCACTTCAGTGACTATCATGATCATGCTGACAACATCTGGCGGAAACTAATGCATCAGACTGTACGGAAAATGAGAAATTACCGTTTTTATTGTTAATGGTTCCCATTGACACTGCCTGTACCACTTTTTTCCCTAGTCATCAATCTGGGAGGTTAGTGGAGACCATTTTCCGTGGGTAAAGAATTACACCATAAGAACGAAAAGAGAGGTTTGTAAGTTTTCTGATATGACTGATATGAAATTTGTCCATGTGTTCATGGACAAACTGCACACACTCATTCACACACACACACACACACACACACACACACACACACACACACACACACACACACACACACACACACACACACACACACACACACACACACACACACAACTGATGCTTAATTCTAAATAGACTCACATGTGACACAAGCCTCCAATGTAACCGTCTGCTGGAATGTTGTCTCGTCATATGTGCTTTTCTAGTGCTGAGTTTTTTTTTTACATATTTCAAACTCTACCCTGTAAAAGTAAAAAGTGCAAAATATGCCTTTTTTCCCCTCTTCCTCCACAAATGTGGCTCCTATCTTTCCATAGAGTTAAAGGCAGCGCCCTAAGGAAACCACGTCACGGCGGGGTCCTTGGCAGTCGAAGGAATGCTCCTAACAGCGTTCTTTTATCACGCAAGGCCTCAGTCATCCATTCCCCCCAAATGTATATGATGTATGCGATAGATGGTTGTACTGAAACTATAATTTCAATTACAATGTAAAATGTAGTTGACAATAAAGATACATTGATGGATTGTTTCCACATCCAAGGACACAGAGAGGAATTAAGTTAGATAGCAACTGGATTTTACCAGTGGCTGCACTCCTCTGAAGATTACTCCCACTTTCTTTGTTAACCCAGAATGTATAAAAGTTTAGTGTTTTCTTTTTCTCTTCACTCTGTTTCCTGAGTGCTTTAGGGGACAGAAACATTCAAACACTTCTTTCCTTTGAATTAAATAACTTACAAAGACAAAGATGCATCTTTTCTCTTCACATAATTATCAATATTCACTACAAGACCATCATGACGACCCTGCCAGGATTTGCACCATCATCTTGAATCTTCCCACTGTGGGACACTGCATTGAACTATTCCTAATTAACCTTTAGACTTATTTAAATAAACTATACAATTGATCTGGCTGTAACCCAGATAGTAAAAACAGAAGAGATGTATAAAATAATAAATATGTTGGCATTGATTGTCATAAGTTATTTTTATTTTGTGGGGAATGGCAGGCGAAAATTTATTTTTCTACAGGAGTATGGTCTGTGAAAGTAGCACAGATGTGGGGGGGGGGAGAAGAGAAAAAGTGGGGTTAAGCATGAGAGGAGACAGCGGAGGAGGAGCAGGTAGCTGGTGTTGAAGAGAGTAAGCTCAGACTTATCGTAAAGAGAAGTTATAATATACAGTATGCAAGTTAGAAGTACACAGTAGAGATTAGATGAGAAGCTTTGGGACGGTGTGCTTGTTTGTTTTTTCTTTGTCTCTGTGTGACAGCTGTCCCAACTGTCACACAGAGACAGGAAGGGTAACGGTTTTCTGTTCTTCCTTAATATTACTTTACATATTGATTTGAGTAGTTTAGATTCTTATCTTTAAAATTGTTTTCATTAGTCTGACTCTTTAGTTAACTATTTGCAGTGCACACATTTAGTTAACTTTGTTTGTCACTTCTCTTGTATTTTTGTTAAATGCAACAAATTAATTTCTTTGAGTTACCAGTTTCCTCTGGACCTGCTGCTGAAACCATACAGATGAGCTCCAGCTGATGTCCTTATATGGCGCTCAAACTTCCTCAGCGGGTCGTTCCATTTGTTTGGCAGGGGAAGGGGAAATTTGGCCTTTAGTTTAATTTGACCATTTCTTTAATGTTTCTTCTTTTTGTAACTTAGTTCAATGCTAATATTTATTCAATTTAAAGATTTAGTAATGTGCTGACCAGTATTTGTTTAAGTTCTTGTGTATTTAATTTCCCCTGTGTGTGAATTAGCAGTGGTCTGATCAGCCACTATTTAAGTTTCCCTCATGTCTCGTTTGTTAGGTCAGTTTTGTGCTTGAGTTCTTTGTGTTACTTCCTGAGTTGTAGTTTGTTATGTTGACCTCAGTTTTTGGGACCCAATTTATAATTTTTGAACAATTTTTGTAATAAATTAAGAATATATTTTGAAATTTTTCAACGTCTCTTTGGTTGGTCTATGTAAAACCTTCATTTACTCTAGAGTTAGAGTGAAGCTAACCTAGCTGTTCACTAACCTGGACTACTGTAAGCTGGTTATTCGCTGCTAGAGTGGAAGTGAAAGGGCTTGCAGAAGATCATTACCGCACTGGATAACGAGTGACAGACTCCAGATAGTCACTCTGAGAACCCACGTCACTCAGAGTAAATGTGGCAACGTGGGAACTGAGGGCCAGTAGATGTGGAGCACATAGAGAGCACCTGGAAACCACACAACTGCATCATTCCTGAAATGCTGTTTCTTTGGATCGCTTTGAGGTCCTTCTGGACACAGGATGAGGTATTGCCCAGATTCATATGTGGAAAATCCCGATTACACATGGTACTGAGTTGTGCTTTAATATTATGCTTATTGGTAAAGAGGCTTTGGACTGTGGAGTTGGTGGGACTTCTACATACCTGGGCATCTGCACAGGCCTGCAACATCGGGGTATTTTCTGCCGGCATTAGATTTAGTCTTTACCATAGTGGATAATATGACTGGTGTGTACACTGTGTATGCAGATTCATTGTACGGTTGGATCAATGCTATGTTTTTTTCTGTTTTGCCTACATTCCAAAAACCTGCCATTCCCTTATTTTATTATTATTTTTATCAAAGGAGGGTTACTATGGTCTACTTTACACGGTGTGTAGTGTAATTTAATTTAGTTGTGTCCAATGCTGATTGATGCAAAAGCATTTGAGAGAGATTCAAATTAAATAGTATGAGGGTATACAGAGACAAAGAACCCACAACACACTTATTTAAAGGAGAAGTCCGGTCAAAATCAGAATTCAAACTGCTGAAAGTACTTTAAATATAAAATTATTACATACTGTTCAATAAATGATGAGCTTTTTTAATTAAGAGTAATTTTCATTTGAAGGTCCCCTTGTAAATAAATACCTGTTTTCATGCCGACATATTTTTTGTAACCTCTTAAACAAAGATAGACGTGGTGTTAAGCATTTTAATTTAAAGTAATACTAATTTTACATTTTAGTGACATAAAAAGACAACAAATAAGCATTAAAGTACGATTTATGGGTTGGGTTCTGCAATGTTATAAAATTAGTATAAAACTCATCTTTAGAACCAATCTCTGCTCAAAATGGTGACCTGCACCGCCTAATCTACTTTCAGCAGTTATCATCAGTTATTGCAACTGCAGAAAATACGGGCAGAGCGGCTCTTTCTGAGTTTACTCTGCTCCCGTCAGGATGAGCTGAAGCGCGTTAAGAGGCGGAGGGATATTCCAGTGTCACTTAGTTTAGAGCCGAAACAAGTGATCTCACTTTCAGAAACAAGCCCAAAAAACTGCAAACCGCAACTCATGAAATTTACAATTGACTTTAGAAAAATTAGACCAAAGTCGCATAAAAAAGGTGGGATTCGCAACAGTGAGCATTCTTTCCAAGTGTTTCGTATCCCTCCACCCCTCTGGTCGGGTAAACAAATGTCCTGGCAAATTCTACATTATAACAAAGAAAAACCTACCGAAAAGTGTCGCTCTCATGTCTTCTTGAAGACATTCTTCTTTGAAATGTTGGCTACAGATGACGTGTTTTCTCTCTGGCCAAAAGTTCGATGGCAAATCCTCTCTCTTCAAGGAGGTAATCCAAAAAAAGAACCCATGGTAGATCATGAATCGGAAAGATGAAAAAAAATAATGTTTTTTTCACTTTTACCCGATGTATTGTTACATCCAACTGCCATGCACGTGAACATTGTTGCTTTAACAATAGCTCTCATGAATTTCAATGATGACGTCTTCTCGAAATCCAAAATAATTGTTGTTGATTGCAGTTGAGTACAACAGTTCCTTTTGAATTAGCTTGTAGAGCGCAGTGCCTCACCGCACAGAGACATCACATAATGTGATGTCGGGCGGCCATTATTGTCCAAATATGGGCAATACAATTTTATTTTCTTATTGATTAGTTAGTTTTAGGTATAGCTAATGATTCACTGATTTTTCCTTGTTGACTAGACTTCTCCTTTAATAACATTGCTTAAGTGGGGGCTACATGACTGCAAGAGATAAGAGGTGTAGAAGGTGGAAGGGTGGGATTTAATTGAAGAGGTTTTGATCTGGGGTCATAAGTCACTCTAAACTTTGTCATAAAGTACATCTATACCTTTTTTTTCCCTCCATACCTGAGAGCTTCCAGTCTCCAGCCTGGATCCTTCAGTCCAGCCAACAGCAACTTTACTCCTGAGTCTCCTGGATGATTGTAGCTCAGGTCCAACTCTTTCAGATGGGAGGGGTTGGAGCTCAGAGCAGAGACCAGAGAAGCACAGCCTTCCTCTGAGACCAGACAGCCTGACAAGCTGCAGACACACGATTACAAATTATTTTAACACGAGAAAGTGGTGCTCAAGAAACTTCTGCTCAGTTGATTTTAAGAAATATAAAATAGTGAACAAACAACTGTTTTTGTTAGTTTTATACTAACAAAAACAGTTTTTGTTCTGTAGGTAATAAAAAGTAACATCTGACACATAAACAGATGAATCCTGACTAGAGCTCCACTGGGATGGAAACTCTGCCAACAGACACAAACTCTGCAGAAGGTTCTGGCTTTAAGCCAGGTCTAAACAGTGCACTGATATAAAAATGTAAGACTGTCAAACAAATAAACAGTGTAAATATTAAGAGGTACAATGTACAGTCTTTTCAGATATAACATATATTACTGTATTGATTGTTAAATATGTGTGTAAATATTTTATATTGCAAGACAAACTGTAAATATTGTACAATGTCAAAAATTTAGATTTTTAGTGATTAACAATGTCAATAAACTTATATTTCCATCAACTTTTTAACAGGTAATGGACAGAAATCTGATTTCAACAGGATGGAGAACTTTGTACCTGAGAGTTTCCAGTCTGCAGTTTGGACTCTCCAGTCCAGCAGAGAGAAGCTTCACTCCTGAATCCTGCAGGTTGTTGTTCCTCAGGTCCAGTTCTCTGAGACTGGAGGACTGGGAGCTGAGAACTGAGGACAGAGCTTCACAGCTTCTCTCTGAGAGGTTACAGACACTCAGTCTGAGGAGACAGGGAGAAAAATCTGCTATTAAACAATTCATCAGAAATATTGTTGATTTCTTTACAGTCACCAATGTTCTCCTTGGAAAGATTGATGGATCTCTCTGATTTTACACGTCTTTATGTTGCTTTTTGTTGAGAACTGGTTCATTATAAATAAACTGAAGCAACATGAATCAATAGCCCCATTTACACTACCCTTGTTAAACCGATCCGAGCCGAGACCAGTCCGAGCTTGGATCAGTTAACCAAGCTGAGGCGACCGTTTACACACCACGCTATCCCGGTTCCTTTGTTGTTCCTCGCCTCCTAGTGACGATCTGCAGTACTACTGTTTTCTGGGATTGAAGGCGGAACCAAGCAAATCAAAATGGTGGTGCCCGTAACATTCAGGAAGTTATGCTCAGAGAGAGTCGGCGTTTGGGACGTGGATAAGACAAACGAATGTCTAATAAGGATTTACAGACACAGGAAACAACGACAGACGCTGAGGTTCATCACACTGCTAAGGAGAATCATCTCTGGAAACCGTGTGGCAAAGTAAGGAAACTAGTATTATTATGAATGTCTGAAATTTGTCTGAATGGAGTGTGAATCGGGACGTGCAGCCAGACACGCCGGAAAAACCGCGGACAGTCAGCTGACTGTAAGGGGATGACGCGGTCTGCTCATGCGCTCTTCGTTATCAGATAACCAGGACAAAAAAAACAGGCCGAGACCTACTCAGGAACTGGTCTGCAGTTAGCGCGGTCCGGTTATGTTTAGCTCGGTTCAGTTCAGTCTGCTGACTGTTTACACTCAAGAGTTATCTTGGTTACCGAGCTCGGACTGGTCTCGGCTCGGTTAAAAAAGGGGTAGTGTAAACGGGGTACATATTTGCCTCATTAGCAGATTTCTCACTATCAGAAATAAAAGCAGCAACAATCTGTGTCCTTACAGAGCTTTGTTGGAGGCTTTAACCACTGGCAGCAGCCTCAGAAGAACCTCCTCTGAAGCAGAGAATTTCTTCAGGTCAAACACATCCAGATCTTCTGCTGATGACACTAAGATGAAGATCAGAGCTGACCACTGAGCAGGAGACAGTTTATCTGTGGAGAGACTTCCTGAACTCAGAGACTGTTGGATCTCCTCCACTAGAGAACGATCATTCAGTTCATTCAGACAGTGGAACAGATTGATGCTTTTCTCTGGAGACACATTCTCACTGATCTTCTCCTTGATGTACTGAACTGTTTCCTGATTGGTCTGTGAGCTACTTCCTGTCTGTGTCAGCAGACCTTGTAGGAGTCTCTGATTGGTCTGCAGTGAAAGTCCCAGGAGAAACCGGAGGAACAAGTCCAGGTGTCCATTTGGACTCTGTAAGGCCTGATCAACAGCTGTCTGGTGAATAGAATTTGGTTTAGGTTTCTTAGAAAATAAAGACTTCTTAGATTTTTGTGTTTCTTCCATCAGGTTGACACCAGAGTTGATGAAGGTCAGATGAACATGAAGAGCAGCCAGAAACTCCTGAACACTCAGATGGATGAAGCAGAACACCTTGTCCTGGTACAGCCCTCTCTCCTCTCTAAAGATCTGTGTGAACACTCCTGAGTACACTGAGGCTGCTCTGATATCGATGCCACACTCTGTCAGGTCTGATTCATAAAATATCAGGTTTCCTTTCTGCAGCTGATCAAAAGCCAGTTTTCCCAGAGACTCAATCATCTTCCTGCTATCTTCACTCCAGTGTGGATCTGTTTCAGCTCCTCCATCATACTTGACCTTCTTCACTTTGGTCTGAACCACCAGGAAGTGGATGTACATCTCAGTCAGGGTGCTGGGCAGCTCTCCTCCCTCTCTGGTCTCCAACACGTCCTCCAGAACCGTAGCAGTGATCCAGCAGAAGACTGGGATGTGGCACATTATGTGGAGGCTTCTTGATGTCTTCGTGTGGGAGATGATCCTTCTGGCCTGCTCCTCATCTCTGAATCTCTTCCTGAAGTACTCCTCCTTCTGTGGGTCAGTGAACCCTCTGACCTCTGTCACCATGCCAACACACTCAGGAGGGATCTGATTGGCTGCTGCAGGTCGTGTGGTTATCCAGAGGCGAGCAGAGGGAAGCAGTTTCCCCCTGATGAGGTTTGTCAGCAGAACATCCACTGAGGTGGACTCTGTAGCATCAGTCAGGATCTCCTGGTTCTGGAAGTCCAGAGGAAGTCGACTCTCATCCAGACCATCAAAGATGAACAGAACCTGGAAGTGTTCAAAGCTGCAGATTTCTTTGGTTTCAGTAAAGAAGTGACGAACAAGGTCCACCAAGCTGAACTTTTTCTCTTTCAGCATATTCAGCTCTCTGAAGGTGAATGGAAATATGAAGTGGATGTTCTGGTGGGCTTTGTCTTCAGCCCAGTCCAGAGTGAACTTCTGGGTTAAGACTGTTTTCCCAATGCCAGCCACTCCCTTTGTCATCACTGTTCTGATTGGTTGATCTCTTCCAGGTGGGACTTTAAAGATGTCTTCTTGTCTGATGGTTGTTTCTGGTCTGTGTGGTTTCCTGGATGCTGTTTCAATCTGTCTGACCTCATGTTCATCATTGACCTCTCCAGTCCCTCCCTCTGTG
This sequence comes from Fundulus heteroclitus, assembly GCF_011125445.2. Classification (NCBI taxonomy): domain Eukaryota; kingdom Metazoa; phylum Chordata; class Actinopteri; order Cyprinodontiformes; family Fundulidae; genus Fundulus; species Fundulus heteroclitus. The sequence goes on along the minus strand of NW_023396846.1, from coordinate 1,958,578 downwards.
ATGTAGAGCTCTGTGTAGATCTGGTTCAGAAGGGTTGGACTTCCTGCTTTAGCGATCCCCTCAAACACACACTGGAACTTCTCCTTCAGACCAGATTTAAGTTTACGTTGACAAACTGCAGCAAGATTTTCTAAATGAACACAAAAAGTGAAATCAGGAAGGAAACCAAATGATCTTGTGAAGATGATGTGAATAAATGTGATTCCATCTCTTCAGACATCAGTAAATGTGTGATTTATCCATCAGGTTAAATCTTTGTAGAAATCCTCTTACTGCTCTGCAGACGGTCAGCCAGCTCCTCCTGCTTCATCCTCCTCAGGAAGTTCAGAGTGATCTTCATCAGTGCCTCTCTGCTGCTCCTCCTCAGCTCTTCATCCTCACCTTCCAACACCTCCTCATCATCTCTCTGACTCTCTGAGCAGTCTGGGTCATCTGGACTCAGAACCTTCTGGATCTTCTTCAGCTCCTTCTTCACAAAAGTGACAATGTTGTCCTCCAGCAGCTGGAACAGAATAATATATGAAGGACACATCAGACTGAGATCATGGATCCAAACATCAGAACCATGTTGGACAGACTGACGGTCCACTGGTCCACAAAGTCCAGCATGGAGACGACTGAACAGAACCGATGGAAAAGTAGTTGTTGTACATGTACAGACCATAAATATGGAGTCCAGCTGGGTTTGATGCTGCCGGGCAGACGGACCTCTGGGAACCTCTGAGTTCTGCTGGTCCACTCTGTGGAGGAACCAGAACAATTAGGAAGGAAGTAAATATTCATCCAGCAGTTTTCACAGATGAAATCACCAAGAGCTTCACAGTAAAAGTCCTTAAAACAGAAAAACTGAGCATCAAATGAACACGAGACAAATAAGCGAAAAAGAGGAAGATGAGATAAAAGGATGAAGACCAGAACCACCAGAACCACCCAGTAGACATTTTAAAAAGTGGGTCTTGAACTGGGACTTCAAACTGTCCACACTGTCAGCAGATCTGATGCTGGTGGGGACAGTGACCCAGAGCTTGGAGACAGTGGAGGTGAAGGTTCTGTCCACACAGGTCTTCAGGACAGTCTGTGGGACATCCAGCAGGTTCTGATGACTAGATCTGAGGTGGTGTGGACCTGGAGGAGGTCTGAGATATGTGGCTGTGTGTCCATGTAAGGTTCTGTCCTGGATGTGATGCTGAGTATTTTAAAATGGATCCTGTAGGTCCCTGGAAGCCAGTGAGCTCACATTATATCTGTCCACACAGAGACAATCAGAAGGTAAAGGTCCATGAAGGACATCTGGATGTGAGCAGAGAACCAGAGGATCCAGGTAGTTGGAGATGTTTAATGCTCCTGCTGATCCATTAAGAACCAGCAGAACCTCTGATGGTCCACTTCAGCTCAGCTTGGTTCCACCAACCACATGATGAAGCTTTCCTTCCCTGCTGAACTGCTCTCACAACGCACATAGGAACCAAGTCTTGATGGGTCAGACTGGCTCTACCAGGTATTTCCCAGCGGGTCGTGGAAATGTGATCCACTGTTAGTCTGACATGGAGCCAGGAAGCAGCAGAACCTCCTGATCAGCATCAACACTCCAGACATGAAGACATGAAGGTGTTTTCATCAGAACAGGGCAGCTGATTTCTGGAGGTAACGGATCAAACCTCTGTCTGCAGATAGAACTGGAACATCTGAGAGCTCACTGGGAGGAACTGGGTTTCTGTTCTTGGCTCTTAAAGAAATGTAACGGGTCATTTCCAGAACCTCAGACCCCGACTGAGGAGACCGGTCCATACTAGGGTGGTGATTGGCTAAAATATCACAACATGATTCCTTGCAGTGAAATCTGGATTTTATTAGTTTCCCAAAGTAACAATAAAGCTGTTGAAGAAAAATCTAGAGAAGCATTTAGACCAGAGCATTTCTGACCCATTTTAATGAGTTGCTGCAGTTCTGCTAACTTGTCTGAAGCTCAACTGAAATGTAATAAATCCATTGAGATATTTAAGAGCTGAAGAACAGCTGCAGCTCTAAACTCCTGGGAGGGAACAACACCAAGTCTCTGGTTCTGATCCCAGTGATTGTTCCAGCTCCAGCTGAGAAGAACTGAAACTCTTCAGTCACTAAAACTGAGGAAGACTTTCAGATACGATGACAAAACGGTTCAGGAACAAAGAAAAAAAGTCCAGTTGGTTCCATGTTGGATTTGATTCAATCACTATGAATATGGGAGAGGGACTAAACAGTCCAGTTAGCTCATTAACATGGAACAGAACCAATGAGAGTGAGCTCCAGTCCAAACTAAATCTTTGACTGTAAGCAGAGAAAAGTGTTTAATGATGGCGACTAATCAATGAGGCCCAAAAGCAAACAGATCAGAGCTGTTAAACATGATGTAGCAGCATCCAGGACGCCTCCAACAACATCCATTCTTTCCACTTTCACTGCTGTGGTTCTGGAGAACATCCAACACACACCGCTTCACATATGAACATAGAAATGTGGGAAAAAGAGCTGAGCTCACGTTAAACACATGTTGGAATAAAACATTTCAGACTGACTCAGTTTCCACAGTTACAGCAGTTAGATACAGCTCACCTCTCTGAGGATGCAGGTCCAGAAGATTTGAAGTTAATAGGAAGATCCTTTGACCTGTCGCTCTTGAAGGACACACAGCTGGGTTCTGGTTCTGATTGATGTTTGCATTTCAGTGTCTCAAGCATCCTGTAAGAAGAAAACTTGTTTTAATGCCTCCATAGATCGACCAGCTGGTTCTGCAACACTGACTTGCTGTTTGTCAGAACCCACTGGTACCATGCTGAGCTGCTCTGTTCAGTCTGGATGAAGCAGCAAAGAGGAACAGCAGCAGCTTCAGGACCACTTGGTCTCTTCTGGCCTGATATAGTGAGAACGCTGTGTGAAAAGGGCTCTGGACACTTAGAGATGCTGATCTCACCTCTGAGCGTGGCTCTGGCTCTCAGCTTCCCCACACAGAGTGGTTTTAGAGGGAGGGACTCCCTCCTCTCTGTCCTCACACTGATCCATGCTGCTGAATTCACATCCACATCAGCTCACACACACTTTCTACCTTCACCTGCAGAGGAAACACAAATCATTCATCTGCACATCAACTCTGATCATCCTTTACATCATTAGTGCTGGAAAAAGATCAGCTGCTCCTCCTCTGATTGGCTCTTCTTCTCTGCTTCATATCAGTGTCAGTTGAATGCAGTCAGACAGCAGTGAGAGGCAGAGGAAGCTGCCATCAGCTGCTGTACTTCTACTATCAGTCCACTAGATGGAGCCATGGAGCAACATTTCATCCACTGACACTGGTTCACTCTGACTGAACGTCAGCAACTATTTTATTTCACAATCATCAAACTCTACAAGTGGATTATCTGCTGCATTAAAGCTGAACTATTTAATAATCTGACTGAATCAAACACATTTTAACACTGATGTCATTTTATTGTGAAAGGACTCACAGGAAGCAGCAGGAAGCTGTTGTGTCTGACTTTAATGGGAGACCAGAGTTTGATTCCAGGAAATAAAACCATGAAGCAGTTTGTTGAGTGAAGAAAACAAAGAAACATCAGCTGTTCATCATGTTGTTTGGTTCCAGTTCATCAATAATCTAATAATCCTGTAGATTAGTCTTCAGACAGCAGAGATGAAACTTTGTGGTGAAATCAGAAGTGAACATGTTCTCCAGACATCAGAGAGCAGAAACAAAGAGGAAAGTTCCTCAAGACAAAGTTCTGGTAGGAAACAAAGCAAACTTACAGTTTGTTCAGACGGTCCAAAGTGCAGAAGAACAAGATGTGAACAACAGACTGAGACCAAACAGAACCACCGTAGAACCAGACTGGGTTCAAAATGAAATCAAAAACAGGCACTTCAGTTATTTTGATGACATTACAGTTTCTGTTCCTTTCTGGTTTTTCTAAGAAGGAACAAAGGAAATAAAATGAGGCTCATTCCTCATCAACAACTTCTTTTTCTACTGCCAGCTGAGAACTAGCAGAAAGTATTTTATTCAAGTGTACAACTACAAATATACTTTTTTCCTACTTAAAATGAGACAGCATACTTGAATTTTACTTTTTATAAACTATATTATATATATGTCATATGCTTAACAATGTTTATAGTGAAGTGTACACGTTTTAAGTTTAATCAGAAGTCTAAGACTTAGTACATTAACACTAAGACTTAAGCTTATACTTTAATACTGAAGCTTATACTTGCACTTTTGGTGTACTTTTTACTAATTTCTGTCACAAAGTGCCGAAACTAGAATATCTTGATTCAGAACAGAATCAGGTTGGCTACATTTACATTTTCCACTACACACTTTGCTTTGAGGTATCACCCCTGTTATAAACTTACATGTTCAAGATCACATAGTGTTGAATTTTAAATGTTTATAGTAAATAGTGCATGTACTCAATTTATGTATCTACATTTACCTAAAAACATACAGAGGAAAACATTAACTTCACTTCACTGAAAAAGTTTTAAACCCTTTCATAAATGTTTGCCAATGGTGTCATGTACACAGCATCATCTCTTTCAACAACAACACATTTGATTTAAATCATGTCAGGCCACACGACATTAACAGTTTGGAATATAAATCAAAGTACTTTGTACATTGATATGTGAATCTTTACATACAGGCACTATTCCCACCAAGCTGCATGAATGTGCTAACGTACACTGCATCTGGATTCAGCGCAAAACTAAATGGAGTGCAGAAAAGTCAAAACTGAACTGAAAACAAAATAATAGTAAAAAAAAAAAAGTTATTTTGTACCATTTTGCAATTGTGGTTAGATGGTGTTACTTATTTTTATTTGGGGAGGTGACAGTGTGCGTCATTGCAATTCCTGTTGCATGTCAGCTGTTTGTGTGGCTGTTTTTTTGGGATCTCTGCTTATCTGAGATCATAAGTGCTGTTTTTCAACCAGTCTGGTTGGTCTTTGACTGCTGCACCTGCTCTTTGTTTCTCGAGAATTGCTGCTCCGCTGGCATTATCAGCTGCAGATGGAGTATTTTGCAGCCCACGGCCTCTGCTGTTTCCTACCAGAACTACATATACATACATATATACCTTCAGGTACAGCTTAAGAACACAGATCAATCTACTCTTAGAACTTTTTTTGTGTCTCATGTATGATAATTGGTCAACAATTAACCTTATCAGTGTTGATGCAACCATTTAAAATGTTATTTTCATTTCACAAAGAAGCCCGATATGGAGAGATATGGACACTGAATCATGGAACTCTAAGCCTTTTGATTATTTTTCACACCCTCACTCCAAGGATTTGACCTATTTTCAGTACCCACCCAAATCAGACAAGCAAAAGAATAATTCCAAATGTATTTCACTCTGGCACAAACAGAAAATGGCTGCCATACAATCAAGCCAATCACTCTCCATTCTGTTATGTATGTCTTGCATTTTCAAACCTTTAGCTTCTGACAGTGCATTTGTCAAAGGAGGCATGTATACATGGAAACATGTCCATCGGCATATTCAAGAGCACGAGAAAAGTAATGGCGATAGAGAAAGCGCAAAAGCCCTTTTTCTCAGAGGCAACAAATCAGAAATCCATACAGTGATAAGAAAATGTCAGTTCAGTGAGACCAGGTCAGAAAGAGAAGACAGGTCATGGAAAGTGTTTTTGACATTCTTAAAGTTTTCAGTAAATGTGGACTTAACTATGGATGACACCACAGTGATTATATAAAGTATACAACTTAGAAAACATGTCAGTCAAGGGTGTAGGAATGTGTTGAACATTGGGGAAGACGCATATAGGAAAACATTCAGACTTGTAAATGGTTCAACAAGTTTTATTGGTCAAAAATGCATTTATGTAGATTGATTGGGCGTTGAACTGGTAATTTCAGTGATAACTTTCTGACACGTCTGTCCTGTCACCTCTGAGTCTCTCAGCTGTCTATTCTCACACTGAATGCCCTAAAAAGAAAAACTACAATAGCTACATTTACACAAACAAGAGCAATCTGAATAAACAGCCGATGGGAATAGAAATGTGTCCTGTTAACATGCTGGGTGAAAAATAGTGATCAAATTGAGATCAATTGGAATGAAACTGTAATCCAATGAGAAGGGTGATTTATGCTGATTGAGATTCATGTAAACGTTTGTCAGGATCAAGTTATTTTGAATGTGGCAACTGACCTGTTGTCCATGTGTACTTCCTCCCGGACTCCTGGAAGGACTTCTGGGTTTAAAATAAGCTGCAACATTCAGCCAGGAGACCCGGTTCCTCCAGAATCATTGATTTTAGCCACAGTTTCTCTCTCTGCTCATTAAAATGATCAGAACTCAGTAATATCACAGTTTTTCTAACTGGAGATTAAACTCAGTCCCAAAGCTGATGATGCTTCTGTGTTAATAAACAGCAGCTCCATGGTCCACATGACTGGTACCGTTGGGTCCAAAGCATCAGGAAGATCTCTCAGCACCAAGAAAAGGGAACTACTTCCTGTTGACACCAGCTCAGACTCCTCTGCTTCATCAGCTGGAGCTGAAGTTCAGAACTTTGGATCAACAGGTTCTCAGAGTTCTGCTAGAAGGAGGACCAGAACATGTTGAGCTGTAGAGCAGATATGAGACCATGCCTCAGCCTCTGCTTCAGAACCGACCCACTAGATCTGGTCGGGTAGTTCAGTGTGAAGCAGCAGGCCTCTCCAGGTCCATTTCTCCATGCTGATCCCTTCCTGTGTCACTAACAGCATTAAAAAGCAAACTCACTTCTTTTAGTTTTTATGCAGAAATCAAAGCATCAGAAGATCCCAGCTGGTGACAGAGTTTAAGAAGGTGGACATCAGAGCCTTGGACCTGAAACTGGACCAGAACCATTAATATTAACTGGATCAGAACCAGTTTGAGCTCCAGATTCTCTGTGGTTTCATGAACAAAGATCTTTGTTTAATGAAACTTTAGTTTGAAACATGAATTTAAGGAAAACAATGTTCCCAACAAGTTCTTAAACTCCTCAGACTCTTCATTTAGGAAATAAAATACTAACTAATAATTGTCCCTCATGGGTCAAACACTGTGGAACAACAGACTGATCACTTTTAGCAGCAAATCAACCTTTAAGTCTGATTACTGGAAATATTATTGTTTTATTGATAGATTTATTAGATCAATGTTAAACTTCTGGATTATCTGACTTTTAATGAATTCAAATCTAAAATATTGATGATGAAAACTTTAAAGCTGTTAACATTTGCTGGTCTGATTGGACCCACCTTCAGGTCTTCAGCTGTTCTTCAATCTGCTCTCTGTACAGCAGATATTTTACAGCTGCCATAAACAACAGGCTGGAGAAATATCAGAACCAGAACCTCAGAAGTTCTGCTTCAGTCACTCTGAATTTATCAAAACAACCATCGTTCTTAAAGGGACAGAAACACATTTTAAGACGATCCACAAAGTTTAAGGAGCTGCAGAACCTCTAAAGAGACGGTTCAGGTTTCAAGTGGACCTTTGTAACTTTAGCAGAACAGCAGCAGAACCTTTAGATCACATGTTTTTCTCAGAGTCCAGAGTTTCTGGTTGGAGGTTAAAAGGTGGTTTTAACTCAACATGAAGGACGTTCCTGTCTTTAAGCTCCCAGATATTTAGATTTTAGACGGATCATCTGGAGCCGTGAAGCTTTGATTGGGTCGACAGAGTTCTGCTCATCTAAACATCACATCTGAACATCAGCTGTTCATCATGTTGTTTGGTTCCAGTTCATCAATAATCTAATAATCCTGTAGATTAGTCTTCAGACAGCAAAGATGAAACTTTGTGCTGAAATCAGAAGTGAACATGTTCTCCAGACATCAGAGAGCAGAAACAAAGAGGAAAGTTCCTCAAGACAAAGTTCTGGTAGGAAACAAAGCAAACTTACAGTTTGTTCAGACGCTCCAAAGTGCTGAAGAACAAGATGTGAACCACTGAGACACAGGTGAGCTGCTACCTGGAAGGAGGCGGAGCTTCAGCTGTGATGGAGGTGGGACAGGTAGGAGGGCGGGGCAGCAGCAGGAGCAGCAGTGGAGTTCCTGGAAGCTTCAAGGTTCAAAGTTTCTTTCTTCTCTTCAAGGAGCAGTTTGGTTTGTAGCTGCCAGGAAGACATCAGGACAGAAAACAACAGTCACTAAACACCAGCTTCATCTGCTGGTTCTCCTGCAGAACGCTGAGAGCTGCTGGAAGGGGCTGCTTCTCCATGGTGGCAGTGTGTAGCTGCGTCCTGAATGATCCAGTAGTTTAGCTGCACATCTTCAGCCTGCAGCTGGTTCTGGTGTTTAACAGGAAGTGAGCCGTGCCGGCAGCTCAGAGAAAACCTTCCAGCAGATTCATTCAGATCAGGTCCACATTAAAACAAGGCAGCTCCCAGTCAGAGTGCTGCAGCTTCTGCTTGATGCTTTGTGTGCACGCTGCTTTCTGCACACAGCACCAATGTGGGCTTCAGAGGTTCTGTCCGTCTGGGTCCAGAGGTGTTTCTCCAGCTTCACTCCTTCAACAGACGCATTCTTCCTGAAAACAGAGGAGGACAGTCGGCTTCTTCCTCACATCACTCACAGCTCTTTAGTTTTCACCACATTGATGTTTAAAAAGGAGGAATTGCTCCATCTGACACCTTCCTCCACCAGGAGACCCGGTTCTGATGGATCACTGCTGGGAACGGACACAAGGACAGAACCTCCTGCAGGTCCACTAATGTAGCAGCCTCTGCCATGGCTTTGACCATCATTAGTGTAGAAAACAAAGAACAGAGGAGAAACCACTGTTAAAAAGTCTCAGAGTTAAAAAGTCCATCAGCCACCAGATCAGAACAGAGTCCAAGTTCTAGAGGTTCTGGAAGCGTTCTGCTAAAATGTGGAGCTGGATGGGATTAAAAGCAGAAGAGAAGTCCATAAAAAGGGAACCAACAAGGTCCTCTGCTTCCTCCAGATGTTTCAGAGCAGCTTTCAAAGTGTCCCTGTCTCACCATCCAGTCCTCGACCCGTCCTGGAAGCAAACTGCAGGAGGTCCAAACTGTCCTGACCCGGTTCCATCAGGTCCTCCTTCAGCAGCTTTTCTAATGCCTTCAGAACCAGAGAGGTGAGAGGTTCTGGACTGAAGACAGCGAGTGTCTCTGAGCTTTAGATCTTAGCTCAGGGAACAATTACTGAGGGGGAGTGGTGGCCCAGTAGTTAGAGCAGAACTCTTGGTTCTGATAAGGCTGCTAGAACCTGGAGCAAACCTGAGCAATACCCTTAACCCCCGATTGTTCCCTGGGTTCTGGAGAAGCTGCCCGCTGCTCCCTAAGGGATGGTTAAATGCAGAAGACAGATTTCATTGTAATGTAAAATTGTAACTTCAAATAAAGATTTCTTCTTCTTCTGAACTGGACCAGGTTCTGCTGCAAAGCCGACTGAAAGGTTCAACTAAAAATGTCTGCTAGCTACAAAGGCCAAAGAAAGAACCATTTTCCACACATTTCCTCGGGTTCCGTCTGGACCAGGACTTTTCCTTTCTTTGACTCATTGGAAAGGTTCCAACTCTATGCACTTATTAATGGACCGGTTCTGTTCAGGGTCCAAATCAAAGTTTAGGAAAACAAACATCTCCTCATCAGAATAATGAACATTAAAATAATTCATTGAACATTGAAGACGTTAGAAAGGTCCAGATTGATTCTCCCATTCAAGGAGTGGTTCTGGTTCTTTGGCTGCATCTCCATCATGTTCTTCTCACCATCCCATCCAGAACCGGACCTGTTGGTGTTCAGCAAACACTCAGCTTTGTCCTCATATCTGGACTTTGGAAGGTGAAGCTCCTTTTGGCCCATTTCCACAGTTCCCTGTAGAGCGTCATGTCCTCCTGGATGAAACAGAGATTTCTCTGGTCATTGTGGTTCTGACCCGTTTGGTGAGCCAAACTTCATTATCTGGAGAAGTGAGGATGGATTCCTGGAGGAAGACCATCTCCTCACAGAACCAGACGTCTGCAGATCAGGTTTCTGTCCCTTCACCAAGATCCACAGTGAGATGTTTAAAACCATCCCAGTCAGTGGAAGAGAAGCGGTTCTGGAGACACGGAGTGGACTCCTCCATGAGGTCCAGAACTGTTCTTCAGGTCAGCAAGAACCCAAAAAGATTAGAGAGGCAGTCTGTGCTCCCAGAACAAGTTTAGAACCAAAGGTGTCTCCAACTAGAACTGTTTTTGACTAAATGTCCAAATTCTGCCAAAAAAACACAAAAGCTGAGAAGAAATTGTGAAAGAAAGAAGAAATCATTGATGTCTTGACATAATCAATCAAAAATGAACTATTTAAAGATCCAGATTTAAAGAATCTATATAAAGTGAGCCGTTGACATCTGGCCAAACTGTCTGAGTTGTTCCTGCAGCAGCGTCCAGACACTCCCGTCTCCTCCCTGCAGCTGAACACCTGACCCAGATAATGAGCTGCTGGAAGTCTGAAAGTCTGCTAACAAAGACAGAGACAAGATGGCCGCCTGGACAGAAGGCTTTGTTAGAGCTGCTGTGGAATGTGCCTCTAGTTAATGTCGTCTGACTTTCTTCACCTCTGCTAAACTGGAAGAGACTGGAAGAGGCAGAGGAGGGAACCGTGTTCTCCACCATACGGCACAATTGATTCAAACTCCTTCCAAGGAGCTCATGCTCACAAAATAACGACACAAAACACAACAATGGAGAATCTACTGGAAGCCATTCAAGCTTTACACCTGAGATTTGACCCTCAGGATGAAAAGATGGCCGACATGAAGACAAAGCTGAGCCAAAACACGGTCATGATCAGTAGTCTGGCCAAGGCTCTAGAGTTTAATGCTGCTGAAGTGAAAGATTGTAAGGAGAAGATGGCTGTTATGGAGTCGGAGGTGTCAGTTCTACCAAAGGAAGTCAATGAGCTCCAAGTTAACTGGAGAGAACTGGATGGTTATGAACCAAGATGGAAGCTGAGGATCAGAGGGATGAAGGAGACGATGGGGGAAAACATTCAGCAGGACGTGGTTCACCTCCTGGGGAAGATTGTTGCAGAATGGGCTGAGAGGATGGATGAATACGTTGATACGCTTCATGGGCTGGGGAAGAAGGAGGAGAAGCCAACCCGCCAGATTATTCTACAGTTTACCAAACGGCAGCATAGAGACGGCAAAAGGAAAATGACTAAAGCGTCTCCGCTTTGGGAGTCCACTGGTGTCCGTTTTCCAGAAGATCTGATGAAGGAGGAGCGGCTGGAGAGAGAAACTGTGGCCCCAGATTCTTCAGGCGAGGAAGGCAGGGGACCGGGCCTTCTACCACGGCCCGTTAGGATCCATAAACGGGCGACCCATTTATGCCAAGGACTAAAAGATTTAAAGGTGTTCTCTAAACATGCTGCTGAAGATAGTTTTACAATAAGGCTGTCATTTGTTTTTGTTTAGAAACTAGAGGGATATACACCCTATTCCTTTTCTACCTAAAATAGGAAAAAAGTTCTTAGCTTTACTTTTTCCAAACAGCTGTTTTTTGGTGTGTTCTGATATTTTCTTAAGTTGTTATTGTTCAAACAGCGTTGCTGATGCTTAAAACAAATCTGTCTTTTATTTCTCTGAATGCAAGAGGACTCAGGGACAATGTGAAAAGGAAAGCATTATTTTTATTTTGTAAAGGACAAGGAGCAAACTGCACTTTTCTGCAGGAAACTCATTGATGTGACACAGACGCCACCTAGTGGTCAAAGCAGTGGGAGAAAGGATGTTGTTGGGCCTCGGTTCTAAAGGTTCTAAAGGTTCTAATGGTTCTGGAGGTGGAGCGTCTGTTTAATAGATGTTCTGGAAAGGTTGTTGCCTCCAGAGTTGATGAGCTCTGTCACTGGATGGTAGTTCTGTTAAATGTTGAAGGATATTTTGTCACATTGGGGGAGTGGTGGCCTAGTGGTTAGGTCATTGTGTCCCAGAGGTTCTGGGTTCAACTCCCACAGACTGCCACTCTGGGTCCCTGAGCAAGACCCTTAACCCCAGATTTCTCCCTGGATGCTGTGATAGCTGCTCACTGCTCCCTAAGGGATGGATTAAATGCAGAGAACTGATTTTATTGGAATGTATGTCACAATAAAGATTATTATTATTAAATATTATGGATATGCCAACACTAATCAGAATAAGTTGCTAATGTTAAAGCTAACTGATGTTATTTCTGAATATAAGGAAATTTACTCTTCAGATTTAATTGTGGTAGGTGGTGATTATAACCTGACAGCAGATGACTGGATAGACAGATGTCCTTCTAGATGCTCTAAGAAAAGGTTGAATCCTACTTTATGTGAAATTAGCAACTCCAATAATCTCATAGATTTATGGAGAGACTAAAATCTTTGTGCTCAGGTAACATAAATGATTTATTCAGGAAATCTGAAATGACTGAAGACGACAGATGTAAAATCAATAAGATGTTCTATATGGTAAAAAGGCACAAGGTGCTGACATCAGAACTGGAGATAAATGGAAAAAAGAAGGTGATTTTTTTATTTATTTTAGTGACCTAGAAAACAGTAGGCCAGAAAGAAAGAACATAAATTAATTAATTATAGACAAAGAATAGAATAGAATAGAATAGAATAGAATAGAATTCAACTTTATTGTCATTGCACTGTCACAAGTACAAAGCAACGAAATGTGGTTTGCGTCTATCCAAAAGTGCTATACAGGATATAAATATTATTTATAAGTGTATGTATAAGTAAAAAGTAATAGTTGGGGACTATAAAATGTTGTGTATAAATATAAATATGGGAGCTATATGCACAGATTATACAGAATATACATGAATGTTAGGAGAAGGATTATCTATGTATTAGTGGGTTTATAATACACTAGTACTCTAATGCTCTAAAACTAAGTCAGTTCACAGATTCACAACGTTCTGAATAAGCATTGTTACTGAGGTACAGGTATACAAATGACTAAATAATTACAAATGCTAATGCGAGTGAGCAATCAGGCCTTCATCTGACTTAGTAGCTGACTAAGCTGGCATTTAGTTACCTGCAGACAATCTGAAAGCCGTCTACTGTTTTCATGTTGCAGATCCTGCTGAGGATTAGCTGAATATAGCATGATCACACGTCCATTATGACACCATGAAATGCTCCACATGCTGAGGATTCAGTTACTAAACGGCAGAAAATCAGCACCAAACAATACATTTACTCAGCCAGTTTGTAACTGGAGGCTCTGGCTGCTTTTACCATAGAACACAAGGAGCAGTTGTTCCATGAATCAAAGTCTACAATGGCAGAAAATAGGTAACATCACCTTTATGGTTCCATGTGTTCCATCCACTAAGATCAGCTCCATGTTCAGAGGTCACACTACCACATCTTCATAGAAAACAAGCTTCCATCCTTTTCTTTTGCTGCTATGTGTTAAACTACAGGATCATTGTTATCTGTCAACATCCAGATCATATTTATAATGAAGCAATGCAGTTTGCAGACAATCCCAATGAAGTGTGACAGAGTTTGTGAAAACCAAATGATCTGCTGAAGCTAGATGTGGCCAGCAAGGCAACAGGGATGCAGCTACGCTGTTTTTCTCTGCCCACATCATCCAACCTATTGCTGGGACATTTACAGTAAAGCTTAACACTTCAGGGCCAACCTAAAAACCTGCCTTTGTTACACATGCAGAGAATCTTTATTACTACATATAGACCAACATTTTAAGCTCTGCTCATTTTGAAGAAGATTCTTGACATTCTCTGGAAGAGTTAAATGTGACAGTGATGTGTGTTTGAAATGTGAAATAAATGCAGTTTATGTAAATAGTAAATGGTTTCATATTTATGAAGGTGTGCTGTGAATCCTTGAATAAATAGCTTTTTACCTCTTGGTGCACCTTTTAAATTCTTTTTTGTCTGGGCCATCTTTTCAACTACCTTAGTGATTTCAACCAGATGTTGACAGTGAACACCTCATGCGTATACGGAGCTCTAGAATGATTCCAGTTGCTTTATGTCGTTGCCGTTGCTCTCTCTAGCTGCCCTTTTGTCTTCTAATGCTCCAGTTTAGTTCAACTCTGGCTAGATTTCACCGCGTTAACTCCAAACTTGTTGCAGTCCGCCCTCATCATTCTTCCTTCAGCCAAGATGCGGCTGACACTCATGTTTGTGTGGAAGCAGAATAATAATCAAATAATAAGAAGAAGCTGCTGCATATGTCTCTATGCTTGCATCCAAAGCCTTGAGTGAAGGCGCATCATGAAGGGGAGAAGTTGCCAGGTTCCATATTTCATAAACTGTTTCTGTTGGGACTCAACTGGATGGCGTAATGCCCAAAGCTTCTGACCACAGATGTGCTTAATGCCACAATTTCTGCCATGCAGTGAGAGGCGTTTTAGTACCAAATGTTTCCCTCCTACATGCACTCTGGACTGGAAACACTGAGAGCTACTTTTTAGGATCTGATTGAATGTGACTTTGTAAAGAGCCTTGAGATGACGTGTTGTGAACTGGCGCTATAGAAATAAAATCTAATTGAAGTGAAAACATTTTAGTGTGGTTATTGTGGAGCATTACCTGATCACTGCTTGTTCCACAGGCTAAAAAACATTCTTTGGGGATTTAACAGGACATGAAGTTTCTTTTTCTTTGTCTCTATGTAACTATAAATGTCATCAAATAGTCGGCTTTTATCACTTCCATGCGTTTCATATTCCACATGACATAAATGTCTTAATGTGGGCGTGGCCAGCAGATTTTGTAGCATCTCCCTAAACAGAGCTTAGACACTGAAACAAGGTTTACCACTTTGCAATATACTCTAGTTGCATATTCTATATATTAGCTCTACATGGCAATATTTAGCCATAAAATCCCTGCCTGGTCCACCTGATGCCGTCAGTATTTGTTCACCCAGAGCAACTCTTTCCTTTTCCATGTTGTTTTTGATGTAGAAAAGCTGATGGCTGGAATATTTGGAAAAGCTTTCCTCACTTCCCTTGTGATCTAAAAAAGGCAGAATATTCATTTTGTATTATTTGTAATATTCAATAGTTTGTTTCTGTTGTAGTTCCATATTTCTGCCAGCAGGGAGCGTATTCACAACTACAAGCTCTACGCGCTTCTTCTTTTGTCTTTTTTCTCTTTGCGCTGATGCCGTTACTGCAGTTTAGAGAGAGTTAGAACAGGAGGCGTCAATATAACTAGTTACTAAGTAAATACTGATTAAAACTGTGTTATATCTTGAGTTATTGATCCTAGGAGATTATCTGCACCTGCCAGGAGGGTTTCTGGTTGCGGGACATCACCGTGTTGTTGTGTTTTGTCGAGTGAAAACTGCGGTGAGTAATGATGATTAGCGCTTAGCATAGCATGCTAACTACTGCTGATTCTGGCTGATTGCTCACTGATTTCATGGAGAAAGTATCTTTGTTATATTGTTATGCTTGGAGACGATGTTTAAAACCAGCTGGAGACTACGGTGGCCCTGAGGTGCAAAGCGCTACAACTTTAAGGAAAGCACTCCAACATTAATGAAAGCGCTACAACAATAAGGAAAGCACTCCAACTTTAAGGAAAGCACTCCAACATTAACAAAAATATTACAACATTAACAAAATCACTTCAACATTAACAAAAGCACTTCAACATTAACGAAAGCGCTGCAACATTTAGGAAAGCGCTACAACATTAACAAACCGGAAGAGGTACGTCCCAGTGGGAGACCTAAGAAATCGCTGATTGGACTACAGCTCGTTTTTACTTTTGAACCGAAAGTTATTCTGGCTTTGATGTGTTTTTAAAAACTATGAATGTTCTCGGTTATCCAAACCGTAAGATGCAGTATAAAACGCCACTTAGTCTGTTTATAAGTTTCGCTTTTATTAATTATGCTTTTTTTTTTTACTACGTGCGCTGTGTTTCTGTACCTCAACGCTCTGGTCTGCTCCTCTCCCCTCCCTCCCCTCGGACCCAGGGGCTTTTATCAGCGGCAGCCTTATCACTACGTTTAATGTCTTTCCACTCCTACCAATATGTCCTAATTAAAATCAATAGGAGAGTCCGTAGCTGTGTTTCATGCTATTTTCTTTTTAACGACACAGAACCAGTGGCGCTTCGGTGGGCGTGCTGCCTTGGCTTGAATTCAGGTGCGCAAAATTACGTTACAATTTAGGTGTGCACTTTTAAGGGTCATTTCAACAAGCTTGTAACATCGGAGCTTCAGTTCAGACCCAATATTCATTCTCTTCCCTCTAAAGGAGCCCTATACAGTCTTTATTTATGCTTTTCCCCCACTGTTATCCCTCGCGCGCAGCGCACCAGGGTAAAATAGAGCAGCTGCGGATCATGCGTAAAGACGCCCAACAAACCCCCCCCCCCCCCCCCCCCCCACATTTTGGTAGGAGTGGAGAGACATTAAACGTAGTGATAAGGCTGCCGCTGATAAAAGCCCCTGGGTCCGAGGGGAGGGAGGGGAGAGGAGCAGTAAGAGCGTTGAGGTACAGAAACACAGCGCACGTAGTAAAAAAAAAAAAAGCATAATTAATAAAAGCGAAACTTATAAACAGACTAAGTGGCGTTTTAGACTGCATCTTACGGTTTGGATCACCGAGAACATTCATGGTTTTTAAAAACACAGTAAAGCCAGAATAACTTTCGGTTCAAAAGTAAAAACGAGCTGTAGTCCAATCAGCGATTTCTTAGGTCTCCCACTGGGACGTACCTCTTCCGGTTTGTTAATGTTGTAGCGCTTTCCTAAATGTTGCAGCGCTTTCGTTATTGTTGGAGTGCTTTCGTTAATGTTGTAGCGCTTTCCTAAATGTTGTAGCGCTTTCCTTATTGTTGTAGCGCTTTGCACCTCAGGGCCACCGTAGGAGACAGATGAAGGTATATGTGTGAATTGAGGATGTAAAAAATTGTGTTTTGTGTAAATTATCTGTGTTAATTGAGCTATTGCTGCATGTGATTTGTACTATTACTATATGCCAACTAATGCTATATAGTTAAGCGAGCTGGTTTTATGAGCTAAAACAAGCAACAGTGTGCTTTTGAGTTATTGAGAGACAGTAATTTAATAAATGATTAACAAACATGATTGAAATGTGATTTAAAACAATTCATATACACCATTTTGTGTGTGTGGGCTGTTTAAAAATTAATTTTATAGCTTTATGTGATACTTTGTCAATTTGAATGGTTCACATTCATTGATTTAAGATTAAAAAGAGGATAAATACTGAACAGTTGATTTGGGTAAATGTATAAAAAGAGAAAGAGATTAATGTAAAAGCTGCTGCTCTATGCAGGTTGTTTTTTTGTATGAGTCGGTTTTGATCACTGATCTCTATTATACACTGGAGTGCTAATAGCCGCTGTTAGAACGAGTCGCTGTGAAGCCACCAGCCGCCATATTGGTACTCCCTATTTTCCTCCAGTAACTAGGGAATATGTGCGCTACAGCATCGAATAACGAGGATTTTCTCATGTTCAGGGGGGCTTAAAACTTTTAAAATGTCAAATGCCATATACTTTTATGTTATTTTCTAAAACTGTCAAGTACTGAGAAAGTTATGTGCTGAAATATTTTGCATTTTATTGATTTAAATATATATATAACATTTATAAATATATAAATAATACACAAAAACCTATATGTATACATATATACATATATATTTAATATGACTAACGTAAAATATTTCAGCACATAATTTCCTAGTAGTTGATAGTGTTAGTACATCCACTGACTGTAGAATTACCTGTGAAACGTTTTCACACAGCCAGAAAACTGCTTGTTGTTGCAACCAAATCCTGTGGGATTCTGTGAGAGTAGGGAGTAGCAAGATGGCGGCCAGTGACTTCAGTTTTTAGGGCCAATCATCAATCCAGTGTATAATAGAGCTCAGTGAGCACCGAGCAGTTGTGGGCTGATTACTATCTTTCACGTTGTGTTTCAGACGAGATTAGTTTGTAAGTATTGGTTAATTGTGAAAACAATAATTGTCTTTTTACCTTATGTAACTGAGGTGTAAATGATTGTACGCTAAAGTTATGAAAATGTTTTTATTTTAGCTTGCAGCTAGAGTGACTGATTTGTAATGTTTGTTGCTAATCCAAAGCCTGGTATGTTACAGTTTACGATGGCTAAAGCGATGGCAGAGGTCAGAGGTCACTCTTCAATAAACTAAAGAGAGAAAGAAGTTTGGTTATTGGAGCGTCGTTATCTGGCTGTCTAGCTGCTGAAAAAATAAATAAATCAGGAAAACTCAGGGCGAGGACAGCACAGCTGCTTTAACTGTTTTTTCTCCACTCTTGGTCTCTTCAGATTGTAGCCGGGGCTGCTGTCCAGGAAGTAGGGCGCTGTGCGCTGGTTCTCTTGCCCATATATGGAAGAGGCGGTGACAGAGCACACCTGGTGGGGGTGAGACAGGTAATGAGCGTCTACATTTAAAAGCAGGTACAGTCATGGCCAAAAGTATTGAGAATGATTTAAATGTTAATATTTACAAAGTCTACTGCTTCAGTTTTTATAACGGCAATTTGCATATCCTCCAGAATAGGGCTGGACGATAATTCAATAACAATATATATCGATCGATAGACGTGTGGCGCGATAGGAAAAAATAGGGTCGATAAAACTTCGATAGAGAGTTTTCCTTCCTTTCAGCCTATCATATTAGTTGATGCTACAGTCACTGCTTCCTCTTAACCAATCGTAATCGCGGACCCCGGCACGCCATCACAAAGCGCCGCTCTCTCAAACCACAACACAGAGCACGTGAATATGTCGCATCAAGTAGCGTCGGAGGAAACAGTTCCAAAACGGGGTTTTACTAGTTCGCCAGTCTGACAGAAATAAACCACAGTGATTTGTAAAACTTGCAAGGAACCGGTAAAAACAAAGTCTGGTAACAAGTGTTATGGCCGAGTAACGGATTACATGTAACGACGTTACGTAATTTAATTACAAAAAAAGAGTAACTGTAATTCGTTACAGTTACAATGAGAAAATATGTAATTCAGTTACAGTTACTTCCGAAAATATTAAGAATTACAAATTTAGTTACATTCTTTTAAAAATATAAAGAAAAACCTTTGCGAAATATGTAATGATATTTTTATTGCTTTGCGCCCTGTATCGCCGTTTCCCGCTACGGCTCCTTGTCTCTATCACTCTGATGATCCATCCTGTGCTGGTGGAGCCTTCTGAAAGAACAGCAAGCGAGCAAACGTTTCACGGTTTTATTTCAGCTCAAGCAGCGCATCAAAAATGAAGCCTTCAAGCTTGTTGACAGCCACCTCTTGTTATTCACACACAACAATAAACCGTGAGAGCCGACATGTGTTGTGAAACCGCAAAACTTTGTCTTAAGCGGAAAATCAAACGCTCGTCTACACAGCTCAGCGTTCACAGTGTTGCGTTCGTGAGCGTCGGAAAGCTATGGTGCATTCAGGAGCATGGGACATTTCAGTTTTACAACGAAAAAGGCAGAAAACGGAACAGAACTCAACTCATACAATAATGCATTCATCCAGAAACAGTGTGGGCTTTCTTACAATACTGAATGCTCTATAATTGTATTTCTGTTATTTTTGATTATGCACATCTGCTAGCTTTTTATTCTAAAAAATCTATAATATTACAGCAGCAAATTATCAAAGTTTTTCAAAGCCTGTTCAGGGTTTCCCGCAGCGCTATCTTGGCGTGGCGGCCGCCACGCCAAACTCACGCTACCGCCACGCCAACATTCCAAAAAAAAAAAAAAAAAAAAAAAAGTGACGTTAACACGCGCTTTCGCGCGTGCGTGAATGGCATGGAAAAAACACATGGATACCCCCGCTCCGCGAGTCTGTCCGCGGAAAACGTGTCGTCGTCCGCCCCCCCCCCGCTCCGCGAGTCGGTCCGTCCCTCCCCCCCACCCCCCCGAGTCGGTCCGTTCCCGCTCCGCGAGTCGGTCCGTCCCTCCCCCCCCCGTCCGCGAGTCGGTCCGCCTCGCATAAGCAAATTCCTGCGGGAAACACTGCTGTTTAAAAGCTCCAAATGGGGCTTCAGATCATACAGCAATAATTGTGCTGTCATTGTTTTACAGGGCAGAATTTGCATTTGCTGACTCTTCTCCTTTAACTACTGATGGATATATAGGAATAGAGTCATACAAGTGTCAATTCACAATTCCGCTTTTTTAATGTTCACATTCAGTTCTCAAAAATTAAATGTTGAACATGGGTCAATACTCATTAAAACCTTAAAGTAATCAAAAAGTAATCAGAGTAATTAGTTACATTACTTTTTAAAAGTAATCGAAAAAGTTACACAATTACATTTTAAACAAAGTAACTTGTAACTGTAACGGATTACATTTTTAAAGTAACTTACCCAACACTGCCCGGGGGCCATTTCTGGCCCCTGGACTGATTTTGTGTGGCCCATAACGGAAACTATTATTTGACGCAGCAACACATCTGAATGATGAAGACTTTTTATTCTTAATTGGGGCAAAATTGTCATAGATAAGTTAACATTTGAGAATGTTGGGCAGAACACAATGACCCTAACGACTCCCCATTGAAAATGTGTCGACCAGTTTCAGTTCAGTTTGCATGTTATCTAAGCCATAACAAGACCTTTTGTTGGGCAATAATATAAAGCTTGGAACGCCACATTACTCCAGACTTTTTAAATTGAGAAAGCTTCCTGGATGGGAAGCTAAACATCTTCAAACTTCAGAAAAAAAGTCCAGTTGTTTTGTTTTTTTTAACTTTTTTGGGATGTTTTTAATGTTGATTCTACTTTCTGACTGACATTCCCTCTAAATCAGGGGTTAAAGCAAAAATAATCAATTTGACTGAATTTTCTTTTCTATTCAGCCCATCTATTACCGGGCAGAGGACATCATGCCACATTAATTACCTCATGTGCTTATTGTGCAAAGTCCACTTTAACCAAATCTGGTACTTTTAAATTATCCATTGACCATTCCTGTATCTCTCCACCTTTCAGCTTCAGAGCCTTGGTGTCATCCTGGACAGCCTCTCCTTCCTCTCCTTCACTTTCCACATCCACAACATCACCTGGTTCACTTTCATCTCTGCAGCATCAACTTCTTGCTTCACACTTTTAACTAAATGGTTCAGTCTACTCACCGCTCCACTTTATATTTTCATCTCCCTTCCCTCAGAAAACCTCCATAAACTATGACTAGTACCAAAGACAGCAGCTTTTATCACTACATCATCTACTTCACACCTGTATTCACATTCAGTATACATTAATCCTATGATCATACAAGGCCAATCCCAACCTGGACAATGCAGGACACATAACCAACACTATGATGACGTCAGATATTTTAATTTAACACAGATCTCACATTACAATAATCAGTCTCTCCCCCTGCATCTTTGGCTTCAGCCTGCAGGGGAACCTGAGATAGAACCGGGGCACCGACCAGCAGCGTTCTGGTCCAGGAGCAGCTGACGGTTGTTTGACCTCTCAGGTGGGTTTACAGCCATCTCACCTGGAGACAGGTGACTGGTGGCATGGAGCAGGAACAGCTTTAACCCGCCGGATCAGAACCAGCTAGACATGGAGCTGAATGGACCTTAGAGAAGCTGAAACATGCACCTCATTCAGAGCTATAACAGATTTAAACTTATTAAATACATTTATATGAAACGGCTCCTCAGCTACAGAGTGGCTGATCACGTCTGAATAAAAAAGGAAAATGTTATTTATTAGTTCTGGTATTTAAAGAATAAAATGAGACATGAGAGACCAATAGGCCGTGGGCCAGAATCTGTACGGTGACTTTTCGTATGAACTGTCAGGGGGCAACTTTCTTGCACCGGGATAAGTTGCTACACATAGCAGTGATCTCAAAACACCAATGTTCCCACGTTTTCACTTGCACATTAAGAAGTTATAGCCGATAAAAAATCTAAACTGTGGCGCTCCAGTCCAATAAGTCACGTGATTCGATTTTTGCTGCTCAGCCAATCCGATCGCTGTATTGTCAGCTGAGCGAGTTTACCACGTCATCATGGCTGCGCCCGTAAGATGGTTGTTTCTGTTGTGTCTGTTTCCAGACGAAGAAAGCCCAATAATAGCATTTTGTGGCGCCACCTGGCAGAGATCTTGATGGCAAGAAAAAAATAAATAGCCCAGACCATCCATCCATTCATCCATCCATCCATCCATTCATCCATCCATCCATCCATTCATTTTCTAACACGCTTATCCCTGCGTTCGCGAGGTGCCGGTCCCTATCTCCAGCTGTCAATGGGCGAGAGGCGTTGTATAAACTGGACAGGTCACCAGTCCATCGCAGGGCAGAAATAGTCCAGACTTTTGCCCAATTTACTGTGATATCACCAAGACCTGCTGCGCTAGGATAGCACAGGTGTCGTTGTGCCAAACGACTTATCCCCGCCAGAATTTGTATTCCCTGCGCCAAGAGCGCATTCAGCTGGAAGAATGAATCTAGTCAACTCCGCCTCATTTCCAACCTATTAGGCGTGGAAATGAGGATGTTTTACTTTTCTTAACGAAATATAGCAATGGTGTCGTTACATTATCGTTCATCCATCCATCCAGTATAATACGTTATGAGAAAGAAAACGGTCATTTCCAGATGTGTCACGAAAATATTAGCTTTATGTTATTAGATTGTCGAATGTCTGTCTGCTGAAACCAAAATCCACCTTCCTAAGTCCATCACAGCTGTCTGCTGGTTCTCTTTTTTTCTTTTTTGGTAGCTAAACCCGCATGAATAGATTATATAAAGCGGATTTCACGTGTGATCAAATGAACACTGAATAAAGGCACAGCCAAAATTATCAGATTTAATAAGATTTTAATTCAACCAAGAACCTTATCGAGATATTAACCGTATTAAGAAAACGAGATATGTCTCTTTTAAAAATAGAACAACGTATTAGGAGTTTAAAAAAAATAAATTTCATTTTACTAGAATGTGATGTTTAAAATATTTAGACTTCACAAAGCTGGAGGTTAAAACTTTTATTGATTTCAAAAATACAATACAAAATTCTACAAATTCCGAAGGGGATAACTCGTTTGGCACAACGAGTTTATACAACGCGTCTCACCCATTGACAGCTGGAGCTCGGCACCAGCACCTCGCAAACCCAGCGGGGATAAGCCTGTTAGAAAATGGATGGATGGATGGATGGATGGACAGATGGTCTGGGCTATTTATTTTTTTCTTGCCATCAAGATCTCTGCCAGCTGGCGCCAGAAAATGCTATTATTGGGCTTTCTTCATCTGGAAACAAATGCATACAAACATCTTACGAGCGCAGCCATGATGAACTGATGAACGCGCACAGCTGACAATACAGCGATCTGATTGGCTGAGCAGCAAAAATCGAATCACGTGACCTCTTGGACCGGAGCGCCACAGTTTAGATTTTTTATCGGCTATAACTTATTAATGTGCAAGCGAAAACGTGGGAACATTGGTGTTTTGAGATCACTGCTATGTGTAGCAACTTATCCTGGTGGAAGAAAGTTGCCCCCTGACAGTTCATACGAAACTTCTTAAGGAAGCGTCCTACAGATTCTGGCCCACGGCCTACAACATAAAACCATGAATAACGTCACTTCAGATTAACCAATTCAGGAAGAACAGATTCCTAAACCTCAGTTTTTACCCGCCTTTACCTCTGATAACATTTATATACTGCTTTAATTAAAGCGCTTCACACTAAATCAGGGCTTAAAGCAATAACCAGTTAACTGAACATCCAGTCAGCCCATACATCCCCGGTCTGTGGACATCAGGCCACATCAGTTTCCTCACCATGAAGTCAACTTCATCCAGATCTGGTAGTTTTAAAATGTCCATGAACAATTCCTGTATCTGTCCACCTTTCAGCTTCAGAGTCTTGGCTCCATCCTGGACAGCCTCTCCATCCTCTTCTTCACTTTCCACATCATCACCTGGTTAACCTTCATCTCTGCAGCATCAGCTTCTTCCTTCACACTTTAGCCAAACTACTGCTGATCATGACGTGGTTCCTTTAACTGCTTTTAGACTTTTTAACACAACAGGTGTCTATGGTATTATGAACCATTGACATTATTTAGCTAAACACTCCATTGACTGGCGCTGCCTGTTGGAGCTGAGGTTTCAGCACGGCCGCCATGTTGGATGGGTCTGTTGCGTGACCCCAGTGCCTTTACTTGTACTGAGGAAGCTGCCCAAATAAAATAAATCAGATTTGACCTTTGACCCGATTGTCACACGGTTTGCTTTGTTATGAACAGCAGAGATGTGGTTATGATACAGGATGCTGTCACACATAAAAAAAAAATTGAAGAAATATACACTTTCTTACTGAAATACTTTGTTTTATGCCATTGATAAAATGTTTTATTATATAATGTATTAATGAATATTTTACTTTTTAATGATCATTTCTTCATATTTCTGGGCTGTGCAGCTACACATGCAGATGCACCGTCTTAATAAAAGGAAAAGGTGGTCTTTAAAGCTTCCAGGTCATTTCAGTGTCGTACACTACCTGGCTTGCAACAGGGCTGGAGGTAAAGGCCCCTGAAAAAGTAATTTCCCTCTGAGATTATTAAAATATGTCTGATTCTGTCTGATCTGTCTGAAAATAAATGCGTTGTACAGCTTCTTGCATGTCCTGCTCTCTGCAGCTCCGTGATTCAGCCTTGGTTTATGAAATACAGCGATAACAAATCAATAGACATGAGTGAAACTCATCTTTAGAACCAATCTCTAACCTGACTGATCAGGTTGAAGTAGTGCGTCAGTAAGCGTGACAGACAAGTGGTTCATCCAATCATATGTGAGGATTTTTGATAAGGCCCTCCTACTGAAATACATCTCCAATGGAGCGATTCCCAGATGGACATGTGGAGCTCTGCAGAACTATGACCATCTGACGAGGGTTAAGTTAACTGATCTCAGCACAAAATGCTGATCTCCACGGGATTATCTACTTTCTGTTTTTAAATACCATTATTGTAGCTGAAAGCTGCAGAAAATACAGGCAAACTTGCTCCCTCTACGTTTACTCCTCTCGGCTCCTATGTTAACTTAAAGTAGGAGAGACCCATCCAAGATGGCGGTGATGCGCCTGCTGTCTCCCGATCTACGAGCAAAGGAAGCCCACTCCAGCCAATCGCAGCGCGCCCTCAGGCGGAGCTCGGCCAATCACCTGCCCCGCTGGTGGGCTTACATTTGACCAATCGCCTTCCAGCACCCGGATCCCTTATAAGCGCTCGGAGGAAGACGCTCCGCAGTCATCTTTACGTTGACAACTGTCTGGACTACTTTGGCGAGCGGTAAGTTTAAAATATATATATGAATATTCTCTCTTTGTTTATTACAAATACCGAGCATGCTGCAAAGACGGCAGATTGATACGAACTCTTTCTGTTACCGTCTCGGTTTTAGCCGTTGTGTCTGTCGCTAGCTTGTACAGCGACCGTCACGCTTTTTTCATACAGTTCTTTAAATACTGATTGTAAAAATTGACATAAAAATCCAGAGTAATGATCGTGCAATATTTCAAATGATATTTCTACCAGTCACATTGTGCTTATGCTGCTCTCCTTTTAGATCATGTATGCGTATCCCGTGTTGCGTAAAACTCCTCAGGGTCGACTCCTGATGGGGCCGACTGAGGAGGCAAATAGGAGTACGGTGGTGGTGGCCGGGAGGGCCCGGCGTAAGGAGGAGGTTCTGGCCGAGGCCGCTGCCTTTGTGAGGCAGAACGGAGGGGATCCTGGTGACCAGTTCCTGGTTCTGGCTCATTGTAAGATCCAGTTTGGAAAACACCAGAACCAGAGGTTCCGCTGGCTGCTGGAGAACTCCCTGGGTTACGCGGTGTAGCTGGTCAGCAGCATCACGGGGGAGGAGGAGAGGGAGGAGCCGCTGTCGGCCAGCAAACACCTGTTTCTCAGGTACACCTCCCAGATCAGGGAGATAGGGGAGGCTGTGGAGGTGTATGGGAAGAAGCAGGCCTTGCTCCAGGAGGCCCAGAGGAGCGGTGACTCTGGGTGTTTGATGGTGGAGTTTGGCGACTTCAAGGGCAGGTCCATGAAGGAGGTGTATGAGGAGCCAGGCAAGGAGGCCCAGGCTCTCGTCACCTACCTGAAGACAGCAAAGGCCAGGCCAAACACCAACATGGCCCTTTTCAAGGACTATGTGCTGAAGAGGCAGGCTTCAGCTGTAGCCCACCTGCCCACTGTCACAGCTCCTTCCTCCTCCTCCTCCGCTGCCACTCCACCTGCTGCCACTCCACCTGCTGCCACTCCTCCTGCTGCCACTCCACCTGCTGCCACTCCACCTGCTGCCACTCCACCCGCTGCCACTCCACCTGCTGCCACTCCACCTGCTGCCACTCCACCTGCTGCCACTCAGAGCAGGCCCCTGACGGCTGCCGGCGTTAACGCTCTGCTGGCACGTGGGAAGCATTTGTCTCCCTCACAGTTGGCATGAAAAATTGTTTCTCCAGCCAAACCCTGTAAGTACTGTGGTGATTTTCATGTTGTATACGTCATATTAAAAAAAATATATAAATAAAAAAAATTAAAATACTTGTGACAGCTCCAGTGCCACGTGTCCCCTCTCCGTCTACATCCGCTGCCCGCAGACAGCTCTTTAACTGTGGTGAGCATCATTATCACACATGCAGATACTGGATGTTGGCGACGTGTGCTCACTTCATTATTTTACAGACGCTGTTGCTGCTGCTGGGGATATTTTTAAGGAGCAAGACGACCAGGAGACGGTGACTGTGGCCTCGCAAGCTGAGGAGAAACTTCCTCAAGGTATGTGAATCACAAACGTTTCACAAAGTAATGTGTGTTTATAAGTATTTTTAAATGACCCAACATGTTCTTTTATTTTATTGCACAGAGAATTAGCATTGATCCCAGTGTCAGTCTACACTCACTCTTCAAAGCAAAAAGGGTATTTAAAGGTGTATGTTTATTTCATTTTATCCCGATCAGCGACTAAAGCTCCTTGTCGTCGTCTCACATGTCCCCTGCTCCCCCCCCCCCCCCCCCCCCCCCCCCCCCAGTGGCTGCACAATGTTGGAGTTAGAGGAGCTCCTAGTGTTGCTGTTGCTTTGTTTCACACTTGGCTCATCCCAGCTCACTTTTCTTCTTGTATCTGACCTAATGGTGCATCATGGGTGAAAATCAGAATGCTTTTCACTGACTCCTTCCATAACTTCACCCTCTCCTCATCATATTGTCTCTCTCCTACCCATCATGCTTTGCACTAAACGTTGTAGCTTTGTAGCTGTCTGGCAGTGCTGAAAAAGAAAGGCTGTGACAGTCTGTGCTTAACAACAAACTAATTGGAACTTTTTCCACTCCAGCCTCAAGAGGCCCTGCTCCTCCTCCTCCTGCTGCTCCTGCTGCTCCTCCTCCTGCTCCTCCTGCTGCTCCTCCTCCTCCTCCTCCTCCTGCTCCTGCTCCTCCTCCTCCTGCTCCTCCAGCGCTGTGGACTCCTGGCCCCGTGTTCCAGCCCCCTGCAGAGCTTCCTGGACACTGGAAGGAGCATCTTCCATCTTTCCAGCAGGACTGGATCCTGAAGGCTTTATTCAGGGCTAACCCTAAAACAGGGAAGCCAGAGCTGGTGCCACAGCTCACCTCCTGGTGGTCTCCTCCCCAGCCTCCGACCACCTTCACCCAGCCTCCTGCCTCTCCTGATCTCTTCTTCTGCCGCCCTTTGTTTCTCTGGATGCCTCTGAAGATGTTGTCCATCATCTGTGTCCAGCCAGCTTGCAATAGTCACAGGCTGACAGCAGCTGGCCTGTACAGCACTGTGGTCAAGGTGCTGGACATAGATGGTGGTATGATATGACCTCAGAGTATCTAGAATGCAAAGGGTGCAAGAAGAAGTATCCGGCCTGGTCAGAGGACATCCTGGGTCAGCTGGACATCCTGGGACAGCTGGACATCCTGGGTCAGAGGACATCCTGGGTCAGAGGACATCCTGGGACAGCTGGACATCCTGGTCAGAGGACATCCTGGGACAGCTGGACATCCTGGGTCAGAGGACATCCTGGGACAGCTGGACATCCTGGGTCAGCTGGACATCCTGGGTCAGAGGACATCCTGGGACAGAGGGACATCCTGGGTCAGAGGACATCCTGGGACAGCTGGACATCCTGGGTCAGCTGGACATCCTGGGTGAGAGGACATCCTGGGACAGCTGGACATCCTGGGTCAGAGGACATCCTGGGACAGCTGGACATCCTGGGTCAGAGGACATCCTGGGACAGCTGGACATCCTGGGACAGCTGGACATCCTGGGTCAGAGGACATCCTGGGACAGCTGGACATCCTGGGACAGCTGGACATCCTGGGACAGCTGGACATGGGACACAGCAGGAAATCCCCCGCCCTTCTGACATACAGGCATGACACATTAATGATAACAGCAATGTTCTATAATATGCTGGTGCTGCACTAAACTAAATGGTGGAAAATGTCCTGCATCCCTTTAATAAACACTGAGCAGAGCTCTTTTCCTGTCTGTAGCGTAGCGACTCATGTGACTACAGAGTGGTCATCCTGATGCGGGAGAGAACTCAGGGCAACAGCGTCACGCAGCTTCACAAGAAGCTGCAAGAGGAGCACAGCGCAGCGTGGACCCGCCGCACGCTGGACTACTTTGCTGCCTGTGAGCCCTTCACTGACTCCTGTCTGGTCGAGCCGCCAGTGTTCTCTGCCCCCCCGCCCCTCCCGGCCCTCCCTAAACCCAAGTGGCTTCTGGCTGTGTACGCCAGGGACGTCCTGTCACGGCTGCCTGAGGTAAAGGCCAGAATAACCTCTGTGTTTGGCTCCGTGCTCAAGATGGACTCCACCAAAAAGGTAAAAACAATCAAATGTGAATGATTGTAATTGCTTTTATTCATTCATATATATATATATATATAGAGTTCAGAAGCTGATTTTAGTCCCAGACTGTCAGCGTCGGCTCTTCTTTCATTCTCAACATGTTTTCAAGGTTTGGAAAGATGGAGCAGAAATATCATTTCATCATTGCTTTGAGTTTCTGCTGCTGATTTATTCAACTAAAGAACAAAATCTGTCATTTAAAAACATGTCAGAAACAAGATGGAAATGTTTTACTGTAAATTAGGACTTTTTGAAAGTCAGTGTCGATAGAAAAAAAATCTGTTTTATTGAAACAAGCCTCAGATTTTTATTGAAATATTGAAAATTGATCAGAGGAACAGAAGAGAATGAGCAGCAAATGAATCAAACACAGAAGAAGAAAATCTGTTTATTGCTCATTAAAACACATGAAGTAGAACTGCAGCAAATATACAAAAGGAAGATTTAACATGTCAATGTAAAAAGTGTTTAGAAAAATAGGAGCCGACAGAAACAGATAATGTCCAGAGATTGAGAAAAACTGGCCAACATTTCAATGAAATCTGACTGATGAATGAAAGTAAAAAACCAAGAGAGAAAGTCAACATGCTGATATTCAGAGTGAAGCTTTGACTGGAAACGGGCAGAAAAACAACATGTGGATCCTGGAATAATCCCAGCTTCCATCTTTAAAGGACTGGAAGAGGAAGAAGTTTCCAAGGAATCATTTAGAAGAGTTTCACAAAGAAACAGATTGAATCCATGAATGTGAAAACGTGTTTCTGAGTGAAAGAGACAGACATGAACAGACTGAACTATCTGTTCAACAGGGAGAGGCTTTCTCTGACAGGAGGAGACTCTTTAGACTGAATCAGCACAAAAACACTGAGGAACCATAACTGGACCAGTAGAGCCCAAAGCCAGGAAGCAGAGGTTCAGTGAATGTGGTGTTGAAGGTGTGGAGGTGGATCAGTGAGTCAGAGGAGACTCTGTAGAAGGACAGAATACCAGCAGGACAGTCCACATACACTGCTACTCTGTGGGAGACGGAGGAGGAGGAGATAGATGTTCCTATGTTATTGTGACGGACAGAGTAACCAGAGTAACCATGATCATCAGAGCAGAACAGACTCCAGGACTGATCATTATCTCCAAACAAACAGTCTCTACTGTCTCCTCTCCTCTTGATTCTTCTGTAACTCACTGATATTTTAACGTCTCCTCTCCACTCGACCTCCCAGTAACAGCGACCAGTCAGACCAGTTCTACACAGCAGCTGATGACAATTACGAAATTTGCTTGGATGAACTGTTTTTGACCAATGCTCCTCCAGACGTGTCACCTTCCTGTTGTCTTCAGACAGTTTGAGTTCTCTGTTCACTGTGTTTGTGTCGATTGTGAGTTTACAGGAATCTGATGGAGAGAACAAAGACAATCCAGCTGCAGTTATTGATCATTTATTGACACTTTGATGATGACTCCTGAATGAGTGATGGACAGTTTGAAGATGGTTGAATGTGAGCTGCTTTGTTGTCATGAATCAAATGAAAAACACACTTACACTTCCTCAGACCTGGTGTCAACCATCGGACTCCAGCAGGCTCCACCCTGAAAGGAGGAGGGGTTTCAGACCATCAGTCTCTTTCAGCAGCAAACATGGACATTACATGTCTCTTAGACACACATTGTCCTCCACTGAGAAAGGACCAGTCCAACATTTGGACACGTCCACTTGTTGTAAAAACCCAGAGAAAGAAAGAAGAGCTGAGAGCAGACATGATGATGATGATGATGATGATGATGATGATGATGATGATGATGATGATGATGATGATGATGATGATGATGATGATGATGATGATGATGACGATGGTGAAACATTACAACCTGCAGTGGATGTAGTGAGGACAGTTGGTGGCGCTGTAGCACAACTCATTTGTCCAAACAGAGGAAAAGCTCCAACAGAGAGGAGAAAGGAAATCCCTCAGTAACAACCTCAAGAAACAACCTGAAGCCTAAAAGGACATCAGGAAACTAAGTCAACATTTCTGGAAGCTCCACCTGATTTAATAATCAGCATTAAGATACAATCAATCTAAACACTGACACCAACTCTGGATCCCTGTTCCATCCACACTCCCACACACAGATGGAGGAATGAAACACTAAAGAGCCCTGTGGAAATCTGCTGTGGTCACACTGGAAGATCCAGAAATACAAACATTAAAAAGGAGAAGCTGCATCACATTCAACAAAGAGTTCACCAAGAATCAAAGATCTGATCTCTGAGCTCAGACTCACAAACCAGGGAGAGGCTTCCATCATCACAGACCTCTGACAAACACCTCCAACCTTTCAGCTCTTCCTCTACCAATCAGCTCCACCAGGTGGCGCTGCACACATTTACAATGAGACCAAGAAGAAGATGCAGCTTCCTGAATCCAGCAGCTGCAGTAATGGCTTGTGAAAGTGTCCAAGGAGCCTCTGGAACAAGGCCCCCAGCAGATAAAACAGTCCAGAGAGTCTTTGTTTGCATCTTTCCACACAGATTTCCAACCTGCTTTGAGAAGGAAATGAAGTCCCGTTCTACTGATGATGACACGCTCTGATATCACAGATCAGGAGCTGCTGGACTTCTACATTTCCAGCATGGAGTACATAGGAGATTTTACTCCTGATGTCACATCAGGAGTAAAATCAGAGCTCCAGCTCCCATTGAGAAGCTCTGATTGATGTCCAGGTTGGAAGAGCAGAAAAGCAATATCTTGGATCTTCTACAGGATTTTTGGGTCCATGAAGCAGCAGAACTCTGGAGCAATTCAGTAGAGGTGAGAGGAAGAACCGGGCCCAGTTTTTTCTGAAGAGGACTGGGAGACAATCTGCACTGAAGCTCATCTGACTACAAATTCAGACACATGGAGGGAGTTTAAGTGGAGAATAATGATGAGGTTCTTCAGAACTCCAGGAATTACAGCAAAGATGGACCTAAATAACCCAGTTTATGCTGGAGAACCTGCAGAACCCACATAGCAGATCACAGCCATGTGTTCTGGTTCTGACCCAAGCTGGATGTGTTCTGGTTGTAGCCCTTTAATCCTCACAAATGAAGTGAGTGGGCTCTGGGCTCTATCAATCTCTTCAATGTTTCCTTCAAAGTATTATCTGGGAGAATTTCAGGCTTTCCTGTGTGATGTGGACGCTGAATACGGGGATGTACTCTACCACTCTGATGTGCTCTCTCACCCAAAATCACGATGCATTCACTGACTGCCTCAGTGTAGGAAAATACACTTCCATTTTACAGGCTACTTTTACTGAAACATCACAAACAGAGGGCCTACTTTTAAAATGTATCATTAGAGCAAATTCATAAACGATTGTTTTCAACAGCAAACAAACTGAGCTAAACAGACGCCAATGTCAAACTGAACTCACGTCAACAGAAGATCTTTTTTATTACTATTATTTCAGTTGACATCATCTGAATTTAACAGACGTCAACATATTCTATTTTCCTATTTACTTTTTAGGCTAATTATACACAATTTAAACCTGTTGCTATTTTAACAACCATGTTTTAACAAACATTCTCAATGTGAACAATGAGGACGCGCCTTTGATGAGCAAAGCTGTTCTATGTTGGGTTGTAGAGAAGAAAGAAACAGCAGCAAGTCATCCTGCACTTGTAGCCTTGACCGGTATTAGTTTCTGATCAGGGTGAGAGTGGAAAACCCACATTCACACAGGTAAGTGGAGGTGAAGGGCATCAGGACTCATGGCTTTGGTGGACACATGGGGAAACTCGGTCTCAACACCAGAATCATGTGATTGTAATTTCCACCAGTCTCTGTTTCAAGTCCACATTTGAGCTGAGCTCAACAAGCGCCTCCTCCTCTTGGATGCTCAGTTCATCGCGAACTGTGTGTATGTGTGTGTGTGTGTGGGGGGGGGGGGGGGTTGGTCGAGAGAGAAAACCACGCACGTTCAGATGCTGATGACCGGTTTCACAGAGTTGAGCCTCTTCTGCGACTCTTTGGCGCCCCCTAGGGGAGGCACGCCTCACCTATTGAAAACCACTGATCTAGGCTACATGGTCCTGATCCAAGCTGGATGAGTTCTGAATGGATGGATCTGAGGCTTCAAAGCAGCTTTTAAAGCCAACATATCTCCAGAACCCAGTTCTGCATTGTTGGGTCTCACCTCAGACGGTCAGAGGGACCAACAAAGTTCTACCTCTTCAATCTGCTGCTAACTGCAGCCTTGAAATGCAGATCAACTGATTGGTTGAAGGCAGAACCTCCATCCTACAACTGGTGGTGCTGAAAGGTACCAAATGGAGAGAAGAACCAACTTGACCAGACTTTAAATGAATGTGTTCTATAGGCGTTGGGAACCTGCAGTAATGTTACTGATGCAATAAAACTAAAGGTAGTAATTAGTAATTGGATCATTGTTAGATGGAGGATCTGAGACTTTGTGACAACACAGCTCTGACCCAAGACTGTGTGATGATCTAGTCGTTCTTTTTCTCTTTTTGTCGTTTAGAAAATGAAAAAACTCAATAAAATGAAGTTTAAAGTGTTTGATCATGTGAATCTAACTGGTGAACTTCTCTTTCACAAATCTATTCAGACTTGCTATTCAGCGCCATTAAAGACCCTCGACCCTTTAATTTTCCCTCTGAGCCGTTCTTAGTGAGGAGAATATTACAGAAAACTGGGTAATGATCTCTGCCTGCAGACGAGTCGTCTAATAAATCCCATTTTACAACCAGCTGAAATATTCCTGGACACTAGTGTAAATCAAGGACTGATTTCCTGGATGAACATCTGTTCTTGTCCATCTTCCATTATTCAACAGAATAAATTATTATCCTCTAAATGTTCTTCTACTATTTCTCCATTTCCATCTGTTCTGTTTCCTCCCCATAATATTCCATGTGTATTAAAGTCACCACATATTACTGATTATCTCCACCTTTAATCTGCATTCAGATCTAACTTTTTACAAGGATTATAATAGTTAACTATAATTAATTAACCTCATTTATTATTCTCTCTATTACTACATATTCTACATCAGTTCCTCTACTTATTTCTCTGCTTGTTAGATGGTATTTTCTAAATGATGAACATCCTCCTCCTGTTTTTTCCTTCCTGTCACTGAAACATCTCTACTTATTCAGAAAACTAGTTACAGTTTTATTTTGTCTTTTACACATTTTAACCATCTGTGCTTCTTTAAACACATTTAACACATTTTCACCTCTCATCACAACAACCTCCTGCCATCTTGGAGGAAAAGTCACCATGAATGATGTGACATTTTCTCCATAATCACACATGAACTCTGAGCTGCTGCTTTCAGCTCCGTACCTGGATCATCTAGTCTGGAGTCAAAGGGAAAGAAGGGAACCAAATCTCAGCAGCTCCAGATTTTGCTCCACAAATGTGATAAAATAAAAACTGAATAAAGTTACAACCAAAACGATTCTTAACTCTGGCTGATCTAGATTTAAAGATGTTTTCATTCAACCAAGAAGTAGGAAGGAAATGAGGCAGGTAGGTTTCAAGATATAACGATGTATAAGGAGTTAAGGATCTATTTTATTTACATTTTATCAGAATGGCATGTTGAAAATTATTTGTGGACTTTTTAATAATGAATGTTAAAATTTCACTGATTTTAAAGCCCTGGAACACATTTAATTAGTGCTGAGCAGCGTTTTACATCTTTCTAATGTTATTCTGACATTTGTCTTTGGAGCTCGGAGTCCTGCAGGCTGGAAGTCCTCTTACCATCACCATCATTTCCACCTCAGTGTCTGTTCTAACATCAAGTTTTTTTAGTTCATTTTTACACTGCCACAATCTGGATTCTCTACTCCACTTGTAATGATGATTTCTAAAATTAATGTCCAGCTCACTGTGGTGGTGATCACAGGGTGGGCTCTGGTTAAATGCCTGGATGACCCCAGATCCAATGACCAGGCCAAGTGATGTTTTCTGCTTTCTTTAATAAGCAGATTTAGGTCTCTGTATGTGTGTGGTTCTACAAACTATAATAAACTAATAAAAACACAAATTGTAATCTGATGTTATCACAACCTCTCATATTAGTAGATCACACAAATCATTACAGCCACATGCTGTCTAGTAAACCTAACAGGCCTTTATTTGGAGCCCAAAACAGATCTGGGAACAAATGAAAACTGTTTTTTTTTTTTTTGTTTTATGTTCTTCCAGTCTTGTGCTTCAATCACTGATAATGTGGAGATCAAGCAAACAAGGAAACTAAACATGATCAGAATCACCAACTGAAGAGAAAAAGTTAGCTTAGTTAGTCATATCTGCTGTCAACTATAATGAGCTGATAGAAAAGATCCAGAACAATAAACCTAACAAATTATTCTGATTTGACAAACAAAACTCAGCAGTCTTAAGGACGCACGCTGTCAGGAAATACCACATAGACTGCTTCTAAAACTCAGTTTGTAAAGATCTTCACTGCTTCCAGAAACATCAATTTTACATCTCTTCTAACGCCCCCTGGTGGTGAGCCTGGAAACTGCACCACAGTCCTGCCTTCAGAACATCACTCGTCTATAGCAGCTAGTTTTATTTACAGATCCTCAGATTATGATTAGTGATCTTTGTATTTTTAAATCTTTCCGACATATCTGGTCTGGATGCACCTGCATAACTTTCCCGTGATAAACAAGCTCTCATGCTTACAGATTTACTGTTTCCACATCCAATCCAAGCACGTAGACAGGCGTTGAGTTAAGCCGGGCGTACACTGTACGAGTTTTTGCCCTTTTCGGGCCGATTCTTCAGTCGTGCGTGCATTTTTTGAATCGGGCCGAATTTCAGCATGATCGTACAGGGGGGGAGGAGGGGGGACTGGCCTCTCACGACCACCTCGCGGTCAGGAATCGGACGGTCGGTTGAAATCAAACATGTTTGAAATTCAGTCGGCCGTCGTGAGGTTTTCGTGAGCGCATCCTGCTGTTCAAGCAGAGCTATGACAGTTTACGAGCCGTTTTTCCCCCAACCTCGCGCAGTGCGCACACGCAAACAAGTAGATTTAACTGACTATCGTGACATTGTTGATAAATAAAGAGGAAAAGGCTGGGGTGTTAAATGTGCATGGCCGCCAGCTTACCTCAAGTTCTTTCTATAAAACTGACAGACCGTAGTAATCACGTTTGATCAGCCATGTCTTTGTCCAAATATGTTGTTGCTGTTTCTTTTTAGGGCTTTCTACACAAAATTGCACATATTGCCAGAGCAGCGCGTTTCTCTCCAGTAATGTTTACAGTAGCCATCGACACTTCCGTCTTCTTCTTCGTGGTCTTCTTCTTCTTCGTCGTCTTTGTCTTCTTCTGTCTACGTTCGGACGTAGTGTGAGCACTCCGGTCACGTCCGAACGTCGCGCCGTACACAGATCGTGAGCGGTGAACTTTTAAATACCGCGGTTCCGTCGCACAGTTTGAGATGTATGTAAGTACCACGACTAAAAAAGTCGTACAGTGTATGCCCGGCTTTAGATAGGAACTGGATCGTACCAGTGCCTGCAGATGGCTGCAATGGTTGATCAGTCTGATCGAACATTGTCATAAAGTTCCTCTATACCTTTTTTCCTCCATACCTGAGAGTTTCCAGTCTCCATTGTGGATCCTTCAGTCCAGCCGACAGCAGCTTCACTCCTGAGTCTCCTGGATGATTGTAGCTCAGGTCCAACTCTTTCAGATGGGAGGGGTTGGAGCTCAGAGCAGAGATCATTGAAGCACAGCCTTTCTCTGAGACCAGACAGCCTGACAAGCTGCAGACAAAAGTGACAATTCAAGACATGATGTAAGTAGTGCTCAAGAAGCTGCTGCTCTGCTGGTTCTAATAAACAAAAAATAGAAATCAAACTGTATTTTTTCAGTAGGTAATAAAAAAGTAACATCTGACACATTCAAACAGATGAATCCTGACTAAAGCTCCACTGAGATGGAAACTCTGCAAATTGATACAAACTCTGCAGAAGGTTCTGGCTTCAAACTGGACCTAAAATACCAAAGATAAACTGGTGGTCCCAGTAGAACCATTGTTCTGGTGTCTAGATCACTTTAATATTTTTTAAACTAATTGGAGTCAATAATAGAAGCTGAGATAAAGAATAAAGCAGTGGTTTGGATCAGTGGCATTAGCAGTTAATGGTGAACACATATTTCACACTTGCAGAATCAGCAGAATGTCTTTGAGACATCTCCCATCTGAGGTCAGATCCAGTCTTTCAGTTTGCTCTCTTTGTTCCACACTTTATTAAACTTTTCCCCAAATTTTCCCCACTTACTGCATGTCATTCTCTTGCTGTCTCATCACTAGTTTCACTTTTACTCTGGGCTCTGGCCTGTATGAGTTTGGGATGTCCTGAGTCAGGGTTTATACAGGAACTAGTAACTCTAATTTAATGCTTTTTAATGCTCTTTTAATGCTCTTAGAAATAATTTTAATGCCATCAACAAGTACCCATAATAATAATAATTATAAATTTTATTTCAAGCGCCTTTCATAACACTTAAGGACACTATACAGGTAAAAACAATAAGTGGTAAAAGCAACATTATCATAGTTAAAAGAAACAACACAAACTACACACAGGAAAGTAATAGAAAATCATAATGAAAAGGCAATCTTGAACATGTGGGTTTTGAGTTTTTATTTGAACAAGGGTAAAGACTCGGTATTGCAGATGTCAGGGGGGAATTCCAGAGTGTGGGGCAGACCGAGAAAAAGCTCTGGTCCCCATAGTGCTAAGACGGGCGGAAGGAGCAACAAGGTGAGCGGTAGAAGTATGCGAGAGGGAGTAGAAATTTGGAGTAAATCAGAGAGAAATGGAGGGGAGAGATTGTGAATAACTTTAAAAGTAAGTAGGAGGATTTTGAACTGAATTCTGAACTTGACAGGTAGCCAGTGGAGCTGCTGTTGGACTGGGGTGATGTGATGGAAAGAGGGGGTTCTAGAAATGATGCGAGCTGCTGAGTTTTGTACTGACTGAAGCTTGTGAATGGATTTTTGAGGAAGACCAAAAAGAAGAGAATTACACTAATCAATGATTCTCTTTATCTCTGAATCGGTCAGTCCTCACTCAGATGTCTGCAGCTGGTTCAAACGCTGCTGCACACATTTTAATGGGAAAACATAAAATAAAGCACATTAGCCCATCCTGGCCTCCCTTCACTGGTTTCTGTTTATCTCAGAGTTCAGTTTAAAGAACTTCTGTTTGTTTTTAAGGTTTTAAACAGCTTTGCCCACCTTACCTAAATGAGCTTCTCCTTCACCTTTACACCCCTGCTGCTCATTCACATCTGCTGACCAACTGCTCACAGTCATACACAGTTCTGCCCAGAAGCTTAGAGGGAACAGGGCCTTCTCTATTGGGGCTCATTAAGTTATAGAACGACTTACCTTTGTACATTTGTACAGACACGGAACCGAGCGCGAGGATAGTGGGTTGAGAAGAGTTGAGAAGAGTTAGCAGATTTGAGCGCGCGCAATGTTTAAACGCTGCATACCTGTCTCACTGCGCGCTCAAACAAAACACACAAATATCGCTCCAGAAGTTGTTACACAATGATGACTGAAAAATAAGTGGGTATACGCCGTATATTGTAAAAACATATGGCTTTACGATCAACCACAAGCAGTTCAGCGTGTTTGGTTCCGTGCAAACACACGGAATCAGTTGTGTCTGATATAACATTTCTGATGAAACTGTTTTTATGCATGTATTTTTTTTAGAAAAAAATAACGCATTTTAAATGCCACAGATAATCACATTTAATGACTTTTAATGTCAATTAAGGCCTTAATTCTAAGAAAAATAATATAATGACTTTTAATGCTTTTTAATGACCCGTGGAAACCTTGTGAGTAAACTCTGTTGGGCGCGATGACCAGGAAACTGGGACATGGAGAGGACAAACTATCTACCACTCATGTTCTGCTTTATTGTGGGAAATTGGGAGATAATTAAAGGGTTTCTCTCTGAAAGAAAGTCAAGCCCAAACAAGCAACTTCGCCATTAAAAACACTGGTTCCTGGTTATGGGAGTAGCTTTTTCCCTTCAGACTGTTGAACTCTAAACTGGACTCTGCATCAAACTTGCACCATTATTTTGCACTACCAACGTTGCCCAACTTTTTATAAACCACTTAAATAGTACACAACTGAACATTTACTGCATTTTTGCACCATATTATTTTGCACTGCACTGAACTTTTCATATTGATGCCTTTTTGCACCATTACTTTTGCCCCATAAACATGGAAGAACATTATTCAGCACATTTAAATAAAACTGTTGTTTCTCCTGTATTACTACATTCCCCCCCCCCCCCCCCCCCCCCGGTGTCCTGTCTAGCAATGTGGCAATAAGAATTGATGTTTCAATGCCAGATAGAGCTCGACAGATTTTGCGTTCACAAGTGGAGCGAACAGCTTTCACCATAGTGCTCCGCTTGATTTATGCATGTAAATAGCTTTATTGTGATTCCTGCAGGGAGAATTTCAAATTATATGGACACTACAATGGGAGAGTAAAGGAAGAACAAGAAGAGAAAAAAAAAGAAGAGGTGAAAGAAAGAAGAGATAAAAGGGAGAGAGTGATAAAACGTTCTCCGTCTGCTCCATCACCTGGAAAGAGAGATGCAAAAAGAACAGCACAACCAACAGACATAAGGCAACAGATACAATC
The DNA here is from genome assembly GCF_011125445.2 of Fundulus heteroclitus. Taxonomy (NCBI): domain Eukaryota; kingdom Metazoa; phylum Chordata; class Actinopteri; order Cyprinodontiformes; family Fundulidae; genus Fundulus; species Fundulus heteroclitus. The sequence continues at coordinate 1,918,929 of NW_023396846.1, read as the reverse complement.
AAATAACACCTAGATGCCATTACTAAATCATATGTACAATTACTTAAGCTGACATGTGTAAAGTGAAACCTGAAAAAAGAAAGTGAAAGAACATAAATAAATAAATAAATAAATTACAGGCTTTCTGTATTTAAGTGAACACTTAATACCTGGTACCCTGCACCTGTGGGAGTTTGTGAGAGTGCACTAGTATTACTACATTCATATCACGGCTGCACTTTATATTGTAATGTTATTTAATTCCAACTGCAATCTCATTACACTGTCGTAAGCTGTATGCAATGAAATTTCGTTTTGTATACACTCTGCACATACAAAATGAAAATACAGTTTGTCTAAGTCTAATGAGATCCGGGGCTGTTTAGAAAACATCCAGGGCTTCAGACCATTGTGGTAAAATAACATATTTTTCTTTTCTGTCCCTTTTTCTGCTTCCAGCTGTGCTTTGATAGCTCTGCTTCATCTTTATATGTTTTCATCTCTGCTGCTGCTCAATCAGCACACTGCATTCTGGGATCTTTATGTGCTGAGACAGAATAGTCCATTTTAGTAAATGGAAGGGGGAACAGAAGTTGATGATGCATTATGTTACATTTCTGTTACTTTTTTATCATAAAGCTTAATTATTTTATTTAAACATACAAAAATAATTCAGGGGTAATGCTAAATGGCTGGATAACCAGTGGGTCCCATTACTGGTGGGGGACCAAGTGGTTGTTTTAAGCTTCTCTGCATTGAGGTAATGAATTGTTGTCTGTAGATGAATAATATAACAGAATCAGAATGTTTATTATTGTCATTGTACATCATATTCCACACATGTACAATGAGATTAAAGCCAGCTCCAACCAGTGCACTAATATTAAAATGTCAGATAGTCAAAAATATATACAATATATATTAGTGTTATGTACATTGCAGATATATATTACTCTATAGATTGATAAATATGTGTGTAAATATTTCACATTCTAGGACAGAAACTGTAAATATTGTACAGTGTCAAAATTGCATCATGAATAATGTCAATAAACTCACATTTCCATCATTTTTTAACAGGTAATGGACAGAAATTTGGTTTCAACAGGATGGATAACTTTTACCTGAGAGTTTCCAGTCTGCAGGTTGGACTCTCCAGTCCAGCAGAGAGAAGCTTCACTCCTGAATCCTGCAGGTTGTTGTTCCTCAGGTCCAGTTCTCTGAGACTGGAGGACTGGGAGCTGAGAACTGAGGACAGAGCTTCACAGCTTCTCTCTGAGAGGTTACAGCCACTCAGTCTGAGGAAACAGGGAGAAACATCTGCTATTAAACAATTCATCAGAAATATTGTTGATTTCTTTACAGTCACCAATGTTCTCCTTGGAAAGATTGATGGATCTGTCTGATTTTACACGTCTTTATGTTGCCTTTTGTTGTGAACTGGTTCATTATAAATAAACTACCTTTAGGTGTAATTTAGGATGCTGAGATGGAGAAAAAGTGAGGAGGCTCAGAGAAACTGTGTTAATAAAAACAACAACTTGCTTTTTAATAATCACCAAGGAGGAAGCATGTAGAACACATTTAACTTCAACATGAACAGTTTTTTTCTAGCTTACTTGATGGAACATTGATTTTCCCGGAGAAAATACATCAAAGAAAGTTTTAAGGTAAGAGCACTCACTATATCCTGTAATTCAAGTACAAATCTGTACTTACGAAGGTAAGTCTGATTACATATCAAACCCTAAACCTTTTTAACTGTTCTTAGCATTGATTTACTTGGTCTAAATTTAAACTATTTACTTATTTAGTATGTTATTTACGTAATTTATTGACAGCATGAATTTAATGCTGTCTTTTAACAAAAGGCAGGACAATTATTATTATTATTATTATTATTATTATTATTATTATTATTATTATTATTATTATTATTATTGTTATTATTGAATGCATTAAAACTGAAAACTATAACAGCAACAATTCTGACCTATTTTGTTGGGATGGGGCTCCTGAGTATATTTCATTCTTCAAAGTGTTCACAAAATAAAACATTTGAGAATCACTCCTATACGGTGAATCTGTGCCTGGTTTCTGTTCATAGGTGAATGAAGGTCAGACAAAAGTTAACAAATCTATCAGTGAACTAACTCTTCCATCATGTTTTAGCAGGTAATGGACAGAAATGTGGTTTCAACAGGATGGAGAACTTTGTACCTGAGAGTTTCCAGTCTGCAGTTTGGACTCTCCAGTCCAGCAGAGAGAAGCTTCACTCCTGAATCCTGCAGGTTGTTGTTCCTCAGGTCCAGTTCTCTGAGACTGGAGGACTGGGAGCTGAGAACTGAGGACAGAGCTTCACAGCTTCTCTCTGAGAGGTTACAGCCACTCAGTCTGAGGAGACAGGGAGAAAAATCTGCTATTAAACAATTCATCAGAAATATTGTTGGTTTCTTTACAGTCATCAATGTTCTCCTTGGAAAGATTGGTGGATCTGTCTGATTTTATACATCTTTATGTTGCCTTTTGTTGTGAACTGGTTCATTATAAATAAACTACCTTTACGTGTAATTTAGGATGCTAAGATGGAGAAAAAGTGAGGAGGCTTGTTTGTATTATTTGTAGTATGATTTTTTGTATATTTCTGTTATTTTAAAAAACTGTTTTGTAAAACATCTTTGAGTGTCCAAAAAGCACTTTATAAGTTTGATGTATTATTATTATTATTATTATTATTATTATTATTATTATTATCATCTTGTTGTCCTCACAAATGGTGACTATGTGAAGCTAGACAGTCAGCGAACAATATGAAAAAAGTTTCCACACAAGGCTTGATTTTCTGGAGTTCTCTGAAGAACCTATATTTATAAATTTTGTTTTGTTGTAACTGAAATATACAGAATAAAAAACTAATTACTGAACAACATCCATACAGACCCAGCGGCATGTACGGGCATTGGGGTGCCGTGCCCGTCCTGGGGCCCGTTGTTCGTACAGTTATCTGAGATAACTGCGCGTTCATGCGTTTGTCTAAAAGGGGAAATGTATCGATAGTAGAAACAATGATCAGCAGCGCTGCTATTGGCTGTTCAGCATGAACAAAGAGCGCCCACAGTTTTTCTCCCAAGCAGAACAAAAGCTTTTAATGGAAGGTAATGCCGAATTTGAGTCATTAATTAAAACGACAGGGAACACCTCAAAGTCTGCTAAAGCTAGGAGAGAGGGCTGGTAAAAAGTAGCAGACAAATTAAATGTGTAAATATTGTCCATGTTAGATGTTTCTATCACTTTCTACAGTATGTATTTTTGCATTCTAATAATTTCATATTTACTTTGTTCTTTTATGTCAGAGCCTCCACGGGACCCACTAAAACATGGGGACAAGTAAAAGTGAAATACAAGAATATTCTACAAAATGGTAGTCTTTAATTATTATTATACTGTATTTTAAAAAGCAACTTCTTCCTCTTTTTTAAAAGCCACTGTTAAATGATGTGTTTGTTTATAACAGCCACCTAGAAAAAGGCAGAAAAAAACAGAAAAATTGCACTAGAGATCGAGTTCATTCAAAAGGACGTTCAGAGTAAGTTCTAATACACCATTTGACAGTAGTATTGCTGACTTTACTTAACTATCTCTTATTGCAGGCAAAATAAGACTTCCCTATCTCCTCCGCTTATACAGCCGTGATCTAATCTTGTTTACATGAAATAAGCCTGCTCGCGAGCAGGCTTAAGTTTGCGCACATGTTGCTATGACAACAAGTCCAGGATGTCTTTCGAAGAACCAAACGATCCAAGATCATGCCAAATCGTCAACAATCAAATCCAGCTAACTGAGTTAGTGACGTACGAAGAACGGACACCAGCGCTCATATTTATCAGCGTGTAGCTTATGCTTGACTTCTGAGACCAGACGCAGCACTACAGGTTACTGTATCTGACTTTTAGTTTCCAGCCCAAACCAGCATAAAACCTGCCCAACTTAAAAGAAAAAACAAGCCCAAATCTCAAACTCTCTCATGTTAAAAGCACAAAACTATTAAACACATCAGAACATGCCATTAGCACACAACTACGCTGAAGCAAAGGAAAAAAATCTGCACAAAACGTACAATCAGGCAACCAAATAACACACAAGATCACTTTAACAATCATGATATATCAACCGGAAAAAAACAAAACTTTTATCAACAGCTTCCCAACATGAGTTGTAAATCTACCTTAATATAAACTTTATTTCTCTTACAGAATATAGCTCAATCAAATATTTCTCTTTCACAGCTTTGAAATATTTTAAGTTGATCAGTAGAACTCAACCCCTCTAGGGGGATTTACACTGACCAATACTATTTCATAGTGACACTTGATTAACTATTATTCTTTTCTTGTGTTATTACAACTATTAATCAATATTATTCATCATAACTATATTTCACTGATGTTAGATTTGACTCATTTCAAAAATAAATTGACCAGTAAAATAAGTTCAAGGAGATGGCATTTTATTAAAATGGTTTTAGTTTTCTTCCAGCCATAGACAACTACTTTGATATATTTTGTTAGTAAATCTTTCTAAAAGCCCAACAAATGTTGTGAAAAGTTTCCCAATTACCTGCCCATAAACTATTTTTGTTCCAGCTCAATGTGTTCAAAAGAAACCTAATTGTCCGTGGTCCAGACTTCTTCAAAGTCGTCACAAAATAAAACCTTTGAGAATCACTCCTATACGGTGAATCTCTACCTGGTTTCTATTGATAGGGAATAAAGGTCAGGCAAAAGTTAACAAATCTATCAGTGAACTAACATTTCCATCATGTTTTAGCAGGTAATGGACAGAAATCTGGTTTCAACAGGATGGATAACTTTTACCTGAGAGTTTCCAGTCTGCAGGTTGGACTCTCCAGTCCAGCAGAGAGAAGCTTCACTCCTGAATCCTGCAGGTTGTTGTTCCTCAGGTCCAGTTCTCTGAGACTGGAGGACTGGGAGCTGAGAACTGAGGACAGAGCTTCACAGCTTCTCTCTGAGAGGTTACAGCCACTCAGTCTGAGGAGACAGGGAGAAAAATCTGCTATTAAACAATTCATCAGAAATATTGTTGATTTCTTTACAGTCACCAATGTTTTCCTTGGAAAGATTGATGGATCTGTCTGATTTTGCACGTCTTTATGTTGCCTTTTGTTGTGAACTGGTTCATTATAAATAAACTGAAGCAACATGAATCAATATTTACCTCATTAGCAGATTTCTCACTATCAGAAAAAAAGCAGCAACAATCTGTGTCCTTACAGAGCTTTGTTGGAGGCTTTAACCACTGGCAGCAGCCTCAGAAGAACCTTCTCTGAAGCAGAGTATTTCTTCAGGTCAAACACATCCAGACCTTCTGCTGATGACACTAAGATGAAGATCAGAGCTGACCACTGAGCAGGAGACAGTTCATCTGTGGAGAGACTTCCTGAACTCAGAGACTGTTGGATCTCCTCCACTAGAGAACGATCCTTCAGTTCATTCAGACAGTGGAACAGATTGATGCTTTTCTCTGCAGACACATTCTCACTGATCTGCTCCTTGATGTACTGAACTGTTTTCTGATTTGTCTGTAAGCCACTTCCTGTCAGAGTCAGCAGACCTTGTAGGAGTCTCTGATTGGTCTGCAGTGAAAGTCCCAGGAGGAACCGGAGGAACAAGTCCAGGTGTCCATTTGGACTCTGTAGGGCCTGATCAACAGCTCTCTGGTGAAGAGAATTTGGTTTAGGGTCCTTAGAAACTGAGGACTTCTTAGATGTTTGTGTTTCTTTCATCAAGTTGACACCAGAGGTGATGAAGGTCCGATGAACATGAAGAGCAGCCAGAAACTCCTGAACACTCAGATGGACAAAGCAGAACACCTTGTCCTGGTACAACCCTCCTCTCTCCTCTCTAAAGATCTGTGTGAACACTCCTGAGTACACTGAGGCTGCTCTGATATCGATGCCACACTCTGTCAGGTCTGATTCATAGAAGATCAGGTTTCCTTTCTGCAGCTGATCAAAAGCCAGTTTTCCCAGAGAATCAATCATCTCCCTGCTCTTTTTACTCCAGTGTGGATCTGTTTCAGCTCCTCCATAATACTTGACCTTCTTCACTTTGGTCTGAACCACCAGGAAGTGGATGTACATCTCAGTCAGGGTGCTGGGCAGCTCTCCTCCCTCTCTGGTCTCCAACACGTCCTCCAGAACCGTAGCAGTGATCCAGCAGAAGACTGGGATGTGGCACATGATGTGGAGGCTTCTTGATGTCTTCATGTGGGAGATGATCCTCCTGGCCTGCTCCTCATCTCTGAATCTCTTCCTGAAGTACTCCTCCTTCTGTGGGTCAGTGAACCCTCTGACCTCTGTCACCATGCCAACACACTCAGGAGGGATCTGATTGGCTGCTGCAGGTCGTGTGGTTATCCAGAGGCGAGCAGAGGGAAGCAGTTTCCCCCTGATGAGGTTTGTCAGCAGAACATCCACTGAGGTGGACTCTGTAGCATCAGTCAGGATCTCCTGGTTCTGGACGTCCAGAGGAAGTCGACTCTCATCCAGACCATCAAAGATGAACAGAACCTGGAAGTGTTCAAAGCTGCAGATTACTTTGGTTTCAGTAAAGACGTGATGAACAAGGTCCACCAAGCTGAACTTTTTCTCTTTCAGCACATTCAGCTCTCTGAAGGTGAATGGAAATATGAAGTGGATGTTCTGGTGGGCTTTGTCTTCAGCCCAGTCCAGAGTGAACTTCTGGGTTAAGACTGTTTTCCCAATGCCAGCCACTCCCTTTGTCATCACTGTTCTGATTGGTTGATCTCTTCCAGGTGGGACTTCAAAGATGTCTTCTTGTCTGATGGTTGTTTCTGGTCTGTGTGGTTTCCTGGATGCTGTTTCAATCTTTCTGACCTCATGTTCCTCATTGACCTCTCCAGTCCCTCCCTCTGTGATGTAGAGCTCTGTGTAGATCTGGTTCAGAAGGGTTGGACTTCCTGCTTTAGCGATCCCCTCAAACACACACTGGAACTTCTCCTTCAGACCAGATTTAAGTTTATGTTGACAAACTGCAGCAAAATGTTCTAAATGAACAGAAAAAATGAAATCAGGAAGGAAACCAAATGATCTTCTGAAGATGATGTGAAAAAATGTGATTCCATCTCTTCAGACATCAATAAATGTGTGATTTATCCATCAGGTTAAATCTTTGTAGAAATCCTCTTACTGCTCTGCAGACGGTCAGCCAGCTCCTCCTGCTTCATCCTCCTCAGGAAGTTCACAGTGATCTTCATCAGTGCTTCTCTGCTGCTCCTCTTTTGCTCTTCATCCTCACCTTCCAACACCTCCTCATCATCTCTCTGACTCTCTGAGCAGTCTGGGTCATCTGGACTCAGAACCTTCTGGATCTTCTTCAGCTCCTTCTTCACAAAAGTGACAATGTTGTCCTCCAGCAGCTGGAACAGAATAATATATGAAGGACACATCAGACTGAGATCATGGATCCAAACATCAGAACCATGTTGGACAGACTGACGGTCCACTGGTCCACAAAGTCCAGCATGGAGGCGACTGAACAGAACTGATGGAAAAGTAGTTGTTGTACATGTACAGACCATAAATATGGAGTCCAGCTGGGTTTGATGCTGCCGGGCAGACGGACCTCTGGGAACCTCTGAGTTCTGCTGGTCCACTCTGTGGAGGAACCAGAACAATTAGGAAGGAAGTAAATATTCAACCAGCAGTTTTCAAAGATGAAATCACCAAGAGCTTCACAGTAAAAGTCCTTAAAACAGAAAAACTGAGCATCAAATGAACACGATACAAATAAGTTAAAAAGAGGAAGATGAGATAAAAGGATGAAGACCAGAACCTCCAGAACCACCCAGTAGACGTTTTAAAAAGTGGGTCTTGAACTGGGACTTCAAACTGTCCACACTGTCAGCAGATCTGATGCTGGTGGGGACAGTGACCCAGAGCTTGGAGACAGTGGAGGGGAAGGTTCTGTCCACACAGGTCTTCGGGACAGTGTGTGGGACATCCAGCAGGTTCTGATGACTAGATCTGAGGTGGTGTGAACCTGGAGGAGGTCTGAGATATGTGGCTGTGTGTCCATGTAAGGTTCTGTCCTGGATGTGATGGTGAGTATTTTAAAATGGATCCTGTAGGTCCCTGGAAGCCAGTGAGCTCACATTATATCTGTCCACACAGAGACAATCAGAAGGTAAAGGTCCATGAAGGACATCTGGATGTGAGCAGAGAACCAGAGGATCCAGGTAGTTGGAGATGTTTAATGTTCCTGCTGATCCACTAAGAACTAGCAGAACCTCTGATGGTCCACTTCAGCTCAGCTTGGTTCCATATGAACATTAGATAAGATAAGGTTTTATTGATCTCACGGTGGCGAAATTCACTTGTCACACATCGGCTTAATAAACGAAAGAAGGTGTCAAAAAGAGTAAAAGGTGCATAAGGTATAAGGTATATACAGTGTTTAAAAAAATAAAAAAAAATAAAAAATAAAAGTACAAGGGAAATAAAGCAGATATTTAGGGTGTGTTATGCCATAATAACGCCATGATAAATAATTGATCTCGGATTGAATTCTGAACAAGGGAGAGAGAAAGAGAGCAAGGACAGCCCTCCTCTCTCAGCAGGGGATCCTGCTGCAGACCACCTCTCCCTGGTTCAGACAAAGAGCTCTCACTTCTGCAGACTTCTTCAGCTCTACAACAACTCTCTCAGAGCAGAAAAAGGAGAAGGCCTGGACCATGAGGCCAAATAGCCTCCTCTGCTTGGACATCTGAAGGAATGTAGCTGTGCCAGCCACGCTTGATCCAGGGTCTGCTAGACTCAACTGCCTGCTTCAGCAGAGGACCTGACTGAATCCGGACAAACAACACACAAAATACAAAGCTAAGTCTGCTGTTTAACATCATCACCGGTAGCAGGAGCAAAGATCCCGCATGCCAAACAGCTCTGTGTATTTCTCCTCAGCCTGTAAGGGAAAGGGAACCCCGATGGAGCTGAAAGAAAAAAACCCTGCTCAAATCGGACTTAAACCGGGTCAGAGAACGCGGCAGGGACCAGACCTCCGACCCGACCACGCTGTTAGCTCATGCTGCAGAGCTGAACGCTCGCCGCCAACAACAACCAACGACTTCCCTCCTTCAACGCTCCTTCCGTGAATGGCCAAACTGGACAGAACTTACACGAGACAAAGGACAGGTTTGGACAGCGAGCTGAGGGAGAAGTTAAAAGATTTATTTTGTAAACCATGGTGTTTAGAACAAAAGGGCTAACCGGTAGTTCACGCTAGCCCAGTGGTTCTCAACCGGTGGGGCGCGCCCCCCCGGGGGGGCGCTGACACTCTCCCGGGGGGGCGCGAGTAGGCTACAGGATGGGAGTGGAAAAAAACTGGAAAAAAAAAATTTGCACTTTTTTTTAATCACTAAACTACTTTCATAAAAAGTTAAAGTTTTGTATATACATAACTCCTGAATAAAAATTAAAATGTGTTTGGACTGATTTAAAAAAAAAAGTTTTGAACAAATTTGATTGTTTTGTCGATAGTGAGCGCAAATGCAGGTGATAAGCGGTTTTCATCCGGGTTTTTCGCGCATGCGCGCCGGACTGGAAGGAAGCTGACGAGTTCTCGGCATATTTTTCTTCTTTAGATAACGTATCACAAGATCGTTTTAAGAGTAAGTTGATGGTTGATGGTATCATATTGCCAGATTTATACAGCAAAAGCCTGAAGGGACGGAGCGAGTCTGTAAAATGCTGACCAAGGCTTGTACGGCGACATAGCTAGTAGTTTAGCTGCCTTATAAACACGGCAGGCAATACACATGAGAGAGCATGGAACCATGAACCCACTGGACGGCTAAGAATTATTTTATATCGGGACAACCCCGCGACCCCATGAGGGATTAAGCGGGTCAGAAAATGGATGGATGGACGTTCAGACATGTTTAACATCAGAAAGCGGAGACACAGCGGACACACAGCGCTTCAGCAGAGAGGACGAGCCGCCCGGTAGGTTTAAACAAACATTGTTCACTAAGGATTATTTCGGTGTTTTTGTCCTATTAATCCTTTTCACAGACTCATGCCAGAGGATTTGCATACATTGTACATGTATGTATATTAAAAAAAAATCGCCGTAGTTAGCAGCTGTAGTGCAGACCGCGGTGAAGTTAGCTTGACATTGGTCATTCAACCTCCGCGGAGTCAGCGGGATCTAGCTCACGGTTGATCCGGTTAAAGGACTCCGATTTCGGCTAGCGTGTCTCAGCTGCTCCCGTCTCCCATACGCGGTGGGACCGTCAATAAATCTGATTTGATTTTTGTTTCTCAAGACGCTCCGCTGACGCCGCGGAGCTTGAGTGTCCATGTCAAGCCAACTTCACCGTGGTCTAGTGTAGGCCAGAAAGTAGCGCTACATACTTGGCCGAATGATTAAAAGGTCCGAAAGAAATGGGATACATTCGTAAAAGAAACGCAAAAGGACTGGATTGCCAGCAGTGACAAAAGTGTTTTATGCAATTCACACTTCACAAGCGAGGATTGTGAGGGGTACTTACAATGGAGCATGGGCTCTATGGGGCAGCGTTAGATATAGTCTCCTCAGGTTCACCTTGTTCAAACTCCGTTTCTTCGTATATATATTCCTTATCTGAGTCGCCGATGCTTGAGGGGGAGTTTGAAGATGTATCAGACATTTTTTTAATTTATTTTTTTGTACGTAGAGTAAGAGTTATTAATAAAATTTAACAAATCGGTAGCAAAAGACGTAGTATTTGCAGGCTGATGCACGGTACTAGTTCTGTTTGTGACGTCGCATTCCGGAACAACCCGAATGCAGAACGTTCGTGCTCTTTCGCTTATACAGCAAGTTTTATCAAAATTACTTCCAAACGGCGCACATAATTCACATATAATATACATTTCTTTACTCTGGTGACTATTTGAATGCATCTGGCAAAAAATACGTTCAGTCCAAGAGTTAGACTAGTAATGATAATTGGCCAACTGATGATAATAATAATGATAATAATAATAACAACAACAATAAAGCATGTAACCTCATAATTATATAGCAATAGCCTTGTAATAATGATAGGCATATACTACTCATAATAATAATAATAATAGTAATAATAATAATAATGCCTGCAAGCTCACATTAGAAGTCTGGTGCTACTGCCAATTATAACAATAGCCTAGAAATGATAATAGGCCTACCTACCGCTACTGATGATGGTAATAATAATAATGTGGGCCTAAAAATAATAGCCTAGGGCTATCTATCTATCTATCTATCTATCTATGCAAGGTAGAGCGGGGCGCGGCGGGGCGGGGGGATGGGGGATCTGGGCGGGGGGCACTGGGGCCCCAACTGCAACGAACCAGCTTTGGGGGGGCCCAGCTTGCAAAAGGTTGAGAACCCCTGCGCTAGCCAAACTGCTATTAGCCTTGCTAACATGCGGTTTCGGACATTTCAAAAGGAGTTTGTTTTAAAGCATAAAGCGTAACTGTTCTGCTCCGTCATCCTTCGATGGTGTTATGAGCCTTATCCCCACATTACTATCGAATATTAATGTTGGTAAAGGCAATTTTGATAACTTTATGTTGTAACCTCTTAGCCCCTGATTCGCTGCAGCGACCCCTAGCGCCTGGAGGTAGAATCTTATAAACAAAGGCAAGCAATTCTGAATTAAATGATTTTACAGGACAAACCGGTCCTCAGAATATTATTTCAACAAATAATGTTTTGTTTAACTTGGGCTTTGCATTGTGAATGGATTGAGATACGTGCCACATGTTTTTAACTCCACTCCATGTTTTTTCTTTTATCAGACCTTCAGTGAACAAGGATTCACTGAGTTATTCTGATCATAATCAACCACTCTTGTTTGTCTTTTGTTTGTTTTTGTATGTAAATAGTTCCTTAGCTTAGCTTCTTTTTATCTTCATTTTGCTTAGTAGTTTAGTTAAGTTTCACTAGTCTAGTAGAGAGGATTTATTAATCGAAATATTGTGTTAATTCAGGTAAACAGCATTACATACTGATGTTCTCTGGATGTTCATTTTATTTCTGTTATTAAATTCTTGAACTTGAAAAGAAGTTGTCACTCCTTTATTCTATGTGTGTGCAGGTTTTGCTGTTAAAAGATTGCTAGTGCTCGAATTCATCCCTTTCAACCATTGTCTTGATATCAGCTTAAGAGCTGATCATAACCAGACAATACTTAACAGACAGAGAGTTATTTATGAAACATTGAATAACTTTAAACAGTGTATAATTGCACAACAGGTGACTTATGTACAAATTGAATGACGTTGGAATTAAGCTTTCCTTCGTGAGAGAAAGTATTGTTTTGTGGTTTTCTTAGCAGAGAGGTGATGTGAGGACATAACCATTACACGGTTCCTGTTTTTATCCAAACATCTGTCAAGCATTGAGATTAATCGGTCTGTTATTGAGAGTGTTTAGATAAGAGTTTCCAGAAATGAAGAGCATATTGGCCAAAATCTAAAGCGTGCACACGATTGTTCCAGAAATGTTCTCCACATACACACCAATGGTATACAAACAAACCCCTAATGTCTCACACAGACACACGCACACATGTAGCCTTTAAAAGGAGAAGTTTCAGATCCGTTGTTAGGACTTCTTTAGATGTATTCTGTGGAATGATCATCTAATAAATGAAGGTCCTCCTGTGGCACGCAGAGATACTGGAACCTTCTCCCGAGTCTTACTTTTTTTAAGTTTTAATAAGTTAAATAATCTCCCACACCTTCCCTGCTGAACTGCTCTCACAACGCACACAGGAACCAAGTCTTGATGGGTCAGACTGGCTCTAGCAGGTATTTCCCAGCGGGTCGTGGAAATGTGATCCACTGTTAGTCTGACATGGAGCCAGGAAGCAGCAGAACCTCCTGATCAGCATCAACACTCCAGACATGAAGACATGAAGGTGTTTTCATCAGAACAGGGCAGCTGATTTCTGGAGATAACGGATCAAACCTCTGTCTGCAAATAGAACTGGAACATCTGAGAGCTCACTGGGAGGAACTGGGTTTCTGTTCTTGGCTCTTAAAGAAATGGAACGGGTCATTTCCAGAACCTCAGACCCCGACTGAGGAGACCGGTCCATACTAGGGTGGTGATTGGCTAAAATATCACAACATGATTCCTTGCAGTGAAATCAGGATTTTATTAGTTTCCCAAAGTAACAATAAAGCTGTTGAAGAAAAATCTAGAGAAGCATTTAGACCAGAGCATTTCTGGACCCATTTTAATGAGTTGCTGCAGTTCTGCTAACTTGTCTGAAGCTCAACTGAAATGTAATAAATCCATTGAGATATTTAAGAGCTGAAGAACAGCTGCAGCTCTAAACTCCTGTGAGGGAACAACACCAAGTCTCTGGTTCTGATCCCAGTGATTGTTCCAGCTCCAGCTGAGAAGAACTGAAACTCTTCAGTCACTAAAACTGAGGAAGACTTTCAGATACGATAAACAAAACGGTTCAGGAACAAAGAAAGAAAGTCCAGTTGGTTCCATGTTGGATTTGATTCAATCACTATGAATATGGGAGAGGGACTAAACAGTCCAGTTAGCTCATTAACATGGAACAGAACCAATCAGAGTGAGCTCCAGTCCAAACTAAATCTTTGACTTTAAGCAGAGAAAAGTGTTTAATGATGGCGACTAATCAATGAGGCCCAAAAGCAAACAGATCAGAGCTGTTAAACATGATGTAGCAGCATCCAGGACGCCTCCAACAACATCCATTCTTTCCACTTTCACTGCTGTGGTTCTGGAGAACATCCAACACACACCGCTTCACATATGAACATAGAAATGTGGGAAAAAGAGCTGAGCTCACGTTAAACACATGTTGGAATAAAAACATTTCAGACTGACTCAGTTTCCACAGTTACAGCAGTTAGATACAGCTCACCTCTCTGAGGATGGAGATCCTGGAGATTTGAAGTCAATGATCTCATCCTTTGACCAGTCGCTCTTAAAGGACACACAGCTGGGTTCTGGTTCTGGTTTATGTGTTTCTGTCAGTGTCTGAGGAATCCTGTCAGAAATAGTTTAAGACAGTTTTATTTTATTTTTAAATACGACTGATAACAATATAAATAGCTCTGAGACACAACAGAACCAGACATTTCATAAACTTGATGTTCTAAATGGTTCCCATCAGAACCGATCCAATCCTCCATCATGTTCCTGATCATTGATCCTCCTGAATAAAGTCCAGCCTTGTTTCAAGAGCAGAAAGAGCTGTTCTGTTGGTTCCTGAGGTCCTTGTACCATGGTGTTCTGGGCTGGTTGGGTCTCCATGGCTTGTTGACCTCAGGAGAGGATCAGACAAAGAACGATCCAACACCTCCCTGGAGCCAGGCCTGCAGGGTGGGGGTCAGGAGGGGTTCAGAAGTGGGCATCTAATGTTCTAGCTCTGACTCCTTGAGCTTGGATGGACTCGGGTCCAAGAAGCTACAGAACCCCCTCCATGTGGGTCACCATCTGCAGGGAGGTCGGGTTCTATAGGAGTTGGGTAACAGATGAGGACGAGGAGGCTGGGTGTTATAATTCCTGGGATCTTGAACTGGATCTAGAGACATGGAGGTTCATTTCACTGGTGGGTCAGGAACCAGAGCTGGTGTAGGAGGTTAACTGGTACCAGCAAGATGTTTACATGTCTAGACTCCATGGACAGTTTGGATTCTGGAAACAAACTCCTGCAGAGAGGCTGGACTTTCTCCTCCTCTAGGATTACCCAGAGAGGATTCTGGTGGCAGTGGAGAAACTAATGGACCTTCAGTTTGCTTTTAAGAAGTTCTGTAAACTGATGGGTCCAAAAGGGACAGGACGGTCCATCCCCGGCTGGGTCTGGTTTGGGGGGGGGGGGCTGCAGACCTGGATTTAGGATTTTATCGGTTGGCAGAAGGAGCGCTCCAAGGATCTTCTAGGTCTGGTCACCATGTCTTCCATGGAGGATGAAGACTCTGAGTCCTAGGAGGAAGGTGAATCCATCACTTTCTCTGAGGTCAGTAAAGAAGTTAAAAAGCTCCCTGTTGTCATGGTAACAGGAGTGGATCATCCTGTCTGTGCTCAGGCTTTAGCATCATTAAGGACCCTCTGCATTCTAACAGAGACCTGTTTGAACTTCTTCCTTCTGGGAGGAGCTATGGAGCGACTAAATGTGGGACATCACGCCACAATTAAAGCTTCTTTCCCGAAGCTGTGATTATTTTAAACATACACACTCTATGATGAATGATAAAAGCACTTGGGGCTCTTTGTTTTATTTTATTTATTAGGGTTTTAGTATTTGTTTAAAATGTTTATGTGCCTCTCTCGTCGTATTAGATTGGGTAGCTATGGTTTCCATACCTCTGTCAGTGTAAATGTCAAACTGTGCACTTCAGCTACTTGCATCTCTATTCCAATTTTGATTTTTTAAACTGCAAATGGCAAATAAAGAGAAATCTGAATCATCCTGAGATGCTGAAAGCTCTGGACCCTGTGGAGCTGTGCTGGTCAGCAGGCTCCATAGCACCAGCATGTGTGAAGATCATTATATTACTGCACTCTCTGTGAATTCTTGTGTGTAAAAGCCAGCTTTTGGTGTTAGACATATATTTTCACCAGAAACAAGAATACAAGAAGCAAAACAACGGACAATTTATGTGTGTTCCAACTACAATAACTAGAAACTGGTTACCAGAAAACCACATTAGACTTTGTTTAAAACTACAAAGTGTTATCTCTTCAGAGACACCAAGCTTTTGCCTCTTCTCCAAAGAGTTCAGGAGCCGCGACTAATTTAATTTGGGTATATTTTGTTAGGAATTGTTGGAACTTTGGGGGAGCCAGTTAAGATGTTGTGGATTATCTTATTAGTGTGTATTTTTCTTTATGTTTAAATTAATCATGTATCAGTTATTTTAGGGGAAAGTTCAATAATAAAGTTTTCTGGGAAAGGTCCATTGTCAAGAAAATCTACTGAACTCCAAGTGGAATAAACTTTAAATTTTTCAAAACTCTATAAAAAATAAATTAAATACTATTAACTTCAATATGAAGAAAAATAATCATAAGATGTTTGTATCATAATGAAGAAGCTTTAGGTTTAGGGACTTTTAGAGGTGAACAGGAATAGAACAGGGTTCTACAGAACAGCTGGATTTGATTCAGTCACTATGAATATGGGAGAGGGACTAAAGAGTCCAGTTAGCTCATTAACATGGAACAGAACCAATCAGAGTGAGCTCCAGTCCAAACTAAATCTCTGACTTTAAGCAGAGAAAAGTGTTTAATGATGGCGACTAATCAATGAGGCCCAAAAGCAAACAGATCAGAGCTGTTAAACATGATGTAGCAGCATCCAGGACGCCTCCAACAACATCCATTCTTTCCACTTTCACTGCTGTGGTTCTGGAGAACATCCAACACACACCGCTTCACATATGAACATAGAAATGTGGGAAAAAGAGCTGAGCTCACGTTAAACACATGTTGGAATAAAAACATTTCAGACTGACTCAGTTTCCACAGTTACAGCAGTTAGATACAGCTCACCTCTCTGAGGATGCAGGTCCTGAAGATTTGAAGTCAATGAAGGGATTATCCTTTGACCTGTCGCTCTTAAAGGACACACAGCTGGGTTCTGGTTCTGGTGGATGTTTATTTTTCAGTGTCTTAGGAATCCTGTCAAAATAATAATTTTATTACCTACATAAAGTGACCATGTGGTTCTGATGATCTGGGTCGTATTTAGACAGAAACTAAATGCAAAGATTCTTCCATAAATGTCTGATCAGCCGTCCTTCTTTCTAGGATGAATAATGTTGAACACATGTTGGTCATCAAGATCCAGGAAATGTTCTGGAAGTTGGTGAGTTTTTCCAGATGTGTCCTGCTGGAACCCAGAGCTCTAAGCAACAGGCTGGTGTCACTCAGCTGGTTGTGCAACACTGACTTGCTGTTTGTCAGAACCCACTGGTACCATGCTGAGCTGCTCTGTTCAGTCTGGATGAAGCAGCAAAGAGGAACAGCAGCAGCTTCAGGACCACTTGGTCTCTTCTGGCCTGATATAGTGAGAACGCTGTGTGAAAAGGGCTCTGGACACTTAGAGATGCTGATCTCACCTCTGAGCGTGGCTCTGGCTCTCAGCTTCCCCACACAGAGTGGTTTTAGAGGGAGGGACTCCCTCCTCTCTGTCCTCACACTGATCCATGCTGCTGAATTCACATCCACATCAGCTCACACACACTTTCTACCTTCACCTGCAGAGGAAACACAAATCATTCATCTGCACATCAACTCTGATCATCCTTTACATCATTAGTGCTGGAAAAAGATCAGCTGCTCCTCCTCTGATTGGCTCTTCTTCTCTGCTTCATATCAGTGTCAGTTGAATGCAGTCAGACAGCAGTGAGAGGCAGAGGAAGCTGCCATCAGCTGCTGTACTTCTACTATCAGTCCACTAGATGGAGCAACATTTCATCCACTGACACTGATTCACTCTGACTGAACATCAGCAACTATTTTATTTCACAATCATCAAACTCTACAAGTGGATTATCTGCTGCATCAAAGATGAACTATTTAATAATCTGACTGAATCAAACACATTTTAACACTGATGTCATTTTATTTTGAAAGGACTCACAGGAAGCAGCAGGAAGCTGTTGTGTCTGACTTTAATGGGAGACCAGAGTTTGATTCCAGGAAATAAAACATGACAAAGTTTGTTGAGTGAAGAAAACAAAGAAACATCAGCTGTTCATCATGTTGTTTGGTTCCAGTTCATCAATAATCTAATAATCCTGTAGATTAGTCTTCAGACAGCAGAGATGAAACTTTGTGCTGAAATCAGAAGTGAACATGTTCTCCAGACATCAGAGAGCAGAAACAAAGAGGAAAGTTCCTCAAGACAAAGTTCTGGTAGGAAACAAAGCAAACTTACAGTTTGTTCAGACGCTCCAAAGTGCTGAAGAACAAGATCTGAACAACAGACTGAGACCAAACAGAACCACCGTAGAACCAGACTGGGTGCCTCACCTGGACAGGTGAGTTCTAACTGAAAGTAACTGTGAGAAACGTTGCATAACTGATGACGTCACAGCTCACCTGGTTTGTAGTTTTCCTTTCAGACTAAAACAGTCAGCAGAGCGTCTGCAGTGATATCAGAGGCAGGTTGATAAAGTCTTGATGAGAAAGGAGAGAAGTTGTGCTGAAAATGTTTCCTGATGGCGTCCTGAGGAGAAATGAGCCCAGAGAACAGAGCTGCTGGTTGCTTCCTGCTGCAGGAACTGCTCAGACTGGTCTGGCTGAGTGGGAGTCAGAGGAAAGTTCACCTGCTGACGTCTGAAGACATGAAGCCTTCTCATGACTCCCAGTGTGAACACAAACACTCTGCTGCTGTTTAAATGGCTTCATTGTTGTTCTGCTGATCCAGGTTCTGTTCAGCTCTGATGGAACCACAACCTGCTTTAACTGGGAACCAACTGGACTCTTCATTGCTGGAGATTTGTCTCCCTCTGCTGGTGAAAAGATAAACTGCATGATGTCTGATTATTAAACCCATTTGCTGCGTTTTTAAATGATCCAAACATGTCAGTGATGGTAAAAAGTGAGCAGAACCACAGTCAGTTCTAAGCTTTCATTTATCAGGACATGAATAAAAGATCATCTGTTCCTCAGCAGCTCTTAAAATGAGGGAAATACAACAGCAGCACAGATTCCATTGGGTCATTATTTAGTGAACAGAACCAGAAGCAGAACCCTGAAGCAGTGAGTGAAAAACTAAGTCCATCCTTTCTGCTTCCACAGCAGGTCAGAGGCTCAGTAGCTGCAAGGAGCTGCTGATCACATGACAATCTGCACTTTAACCATTTTTAGCCCTTTAACGCTAAACAACAATTAGTTGATGCTTTGGTGGAATTATGGCATCAAAACAGAAACAGAAAAACAAGATAAAAACCAAGAATCCACTAAAAATACAAACTAACACCAAATAATGATAAAAATCCATCAAAGTAACAAAGTAAACTGTAGTCCTTAATATCAGCACACTGCTGCTGCTAAAATGAGCCGTTGTTCTAATGCAGATTATTACTAGAGCTCCTAGAGAATTATTTCTCCTTATTTTAGTAAGTCAGTTCACAGATTCACAACGTTCTGAATAAGCATTGTTACTGAGGTACAGGTATACAAATGACTAAATAATTACAAATGCTAATGCGAGTGAGCAATCAGGCCTTCATGTGACTTAGTAGCTGACTAAGCTGGCATTTAGTTACCTGCAGACAATCTGAAAGCCGTCTACTGTTTTCATGCTGCAGATCCTGCTGAGGATTAGCTGAATATAGCATGATCACACGTCCATTATGACACCATGAAATGCTCCACATGCTGAGGATTCAGTTACTAAACGGCAGAAAATCAGCAGCAAACAATACATTTACTCAGCCAGTTTGTAACTGGAGGCTCTGGCTGCTTTTACCATAGAACACAAGGAGCAGTTGTTCCATGAATCAAAGTCTACAATTGCAGAAAATAGGTAACATCACCTTTATGGTTCCATGTGTTCCATCCACTAAGATCAGCTCCATGTTCAGAGGTCACACTACCACATCTTCATAGAAAACAAGCTTCCATCCTTTTCTTTTGCTGCTATGTGTTAAACTACAGGATCATTGTTATCTGTCAACATCCAGATCATATTTATAATGAAGCAATGCAGTTTGCAGACAATCCCAATGAAGTGTGACAGAGTTTGTGAAAACCAAATGATCTGCTGAAGCTAGATGTGGCCAGCAAGGCAACAGGGATGCAGCTACGCTGTTTTTCTCTGCCCACATCATCCAACCTATTGCTGGGACATTTACAGTAAAGCTTAACACTTCAGGGCCAACCTAAAAACCTGCCTTTGTTACACATGCAGAGAATCTTTATTACTACATATACACCAACATTTTAAGCTCTGCTCATTTTGAAGAAGATTCTTGACATTCTTTGGAAGAGTTAAATGTGACAGTGATGTGTGTTTGAAATGTGAAATAAATGCAGTTTATGTAAATAGTAAATGGTTTCATATTTATGAAAGTGTTCTGTGAATCCTTGAATAAATAGCTTTTTACCTCTTGGTGCACCTTTTAAATTCTTTTTTTGTCTGGGCCATCTTTTCAACTACCTTAGTGATTTCAACCAGATGTTGACAGTGAACACCTCATGCGTATACGGAGCTCTAGAATGATTCCAGTTGCTTTATGTCGTTGCCGTTGCTCTCTCTAGCTGCCCTTTTGTCTTCTAATGCTCCAGTTTAGTTCAACTCTGGCTAGATTTCACCGTGTTAACTCCAAACTTGTTGCAGTCCGCCCTCATCATTCTTCCTTCAGCCAAGATGCGGCTGACACTCATGTTTGTGTGGAAGCAGAATAATAATCAAATAATAATAATAAGCTGCTGCATATGTCTCTATGCTTGCATCCAAAGCCTTGAGTGAAGGCGTATCATGAAGGGGAGAAGTTGCCAGGTTCCATATTTCATAAACTGTTTCTGTTGGGACTCAACTGGATGGCGTAATGTCCAAAGCTTCTGACCACAGATGTGCTTAATGCCACAATTTCTGCCATGCAGTGAGAGGCGTTTTAGTACCAAATGTTTCCCTCCTACATGCACTCTGGACTGGAAACACTGACAGCTACTTTTTAGGATCTGATTGAATGTGACTTTGTAAAGAGCCTTGAGATGACGTGTTGTGAACTGGCGCTATAGAAATAAAATCTAATTGAAGTGAAAACATTTTAGTGTGGTTATTGTGGAGCATACATGATCACTGCTTGTTCCACAGGCTAAAAAACATTCTTTGGGGATTTAACAGGACATGAAGTTTCTTTTTCTTTGTCTCTATGTAACTATAAATGTCATCAAATAGTCGGCCTTGAATCACTTCCATGCGTTTCATATTCCACATGACATAAATGTCTTAATGTGGGCGTGGCCAGCAGATTTTGTAGCATCTCCCTAAACAGAGCTTAGACACTGAAACAAGGTTTACCACTTTGCAATATACTCTAGTTGCATATTCTATATATTAGCTCTACATGGCAATATTTAGCCCTAAAATCCCTGCCTGGTCCTACCTGATGCCGTCAGTATTTGTTCACCCAGAGCAACTCTTTCCTTTTCCAGGTTCTTTTTGATGTAGAAAAGCTGATGGCTGGAATATTTGGAAAAGCTTTCCTCACTTCCCTTGTGATCTAAAAAAAAGGCAGAATATTAATTTTGTATTATTTGTAATATTCAATAGTTTGTTTCTGTTGTAGTTCCATATTTCTGCCAGCAGGGGGCGTATTCACAACTACAAGCTCTACGCGCTTCTTCTTTTGTCTTTTTTCTCTTTGCGCTGATGCCGTTACTGCAGTTTAGAGAGAGTTAGAACAGGAGGCGTCAATATAACTAGTTACTAAGTAAATACTGATTAAAACTGTGTTATATCTTGAGTTATTGATCCTAGGAGATTATCTGCACCTGCCAGGAGGGTTTCTGGTTGCGGGACATCACCGTGTTGTTGTGTTTTGTCGAGTGAAAACTGCGGTGAGTAATGATGATTAGCGCTTAGCATAGCATGCTAACTACTGCTGATTCTGGCTGATTGCTCACTGATTTCATGGAGAAAGTATCTTTGTTATATTGTTATGCTTGGAGACGATGTTTAAAACCAGCTGGAGACAGATGAAGGTATATGAGTGAATTGAGGATGTAAAAAATTGTGTTTTGTGTAAATTATCTGTGTTAATTGAGCTATTGCTGCATGTGATTTGTACTGTTACTATATGCCAACTAATGCTATATAGTTAAGCGAGCTGGTTTTATGAGCTAAAACAAGCAACAGTGTGCTTTTGAGTTATTGAGAGACAGTAATTTAATGAATGATTAACAAACATGATTGAAATGTGATTTAAAATAATTCATATACACTATTTTGTGTGTGTGGGCTGTTTAAATATTAATTTTAAAACTCTGTGATACTTTGTCAATTTGAATGGTTCACGTTCATTGATTTAAGATTAAAAAGAGGATAAATACTGTATAGTTGATTTGGGTAAATGTATAAAAAGAGAAAGAGATTAATGTAAAAGCTGCTGCTCTATGCAGGTTGTTTTTTTTGTATGAGTCGGTTTTGATCACTGATCTCTATTATACACTGGAGTGCTAATAGCCGCTGTTAGAACGAGTCGCTGTGAAGCCACCAGCCGCCATATTGGTACTCCCTATTTTCCTCCAGTAACTAGAGAATATGTGCGCTACAGCATCGAATAACGAGGATTTTCCCATGTTCAGGGGGGGCTTAAAACGTTTAAAATGTCAAATGCCATATACTTTTATGTTATGTTCTAAAACCTTCAAAGTACTGAGAAAGTCATCAATAAATGTCACTACACTGAAAAATAAAATCAAATGTTACTGTGTGTAGTTTAGTGCTAAAAATCACATTTCTTAATGGAACAAATTTAGTTCTAATAAAAGCTACATTATTAAATGTGTTTATGGGGATTATCTGTATTTATGGGGCTGCAGGTTCTGGTCCTGCTGGGCTCCAAGTCTGAGCTTCTGCTGCAGCCACAGCATCTTCTCCATCCGCATCCTGAGAGTGGAGGACGGCGAGCCGCCACCAGTCCACGCCGTCAGCGCGTGAGTAGCCGGCGCCACCTCAGCGTCTCTGAGCGTCTGCTGTGCTAACGGTGTTAACGTCCCGCAGGTTGTGTCTGTGCGACCTGGCAGGCTCTGAGCGCAGCTCCAGGACCCAGAACAAAGGAGAGGACCTGAAGGAGGCTGGAAACATCAACGCCTCGCTGCTCATTCTGGGCAAATGCATCAAGGCTCTGCAGCACAACCAGCACACCAGGTAGGACCTTCATGGTTCTGGGAACCAGTTCTGGTCCTGGAGCGTCCTGAGTGACCCGCTGCCTCCAGGCTCCTGCAGCACGTCCCATTAAGGGAGAGCAAGCTGACCCACTACCTGCAGGGCTTCTTCTGCAGCAGCAGCAAGGCCTGCATGGTGGTCAACGTCAGCCAGTGTGCCTCCATCTACGACGAGACCCTCAACGTCCTGAAGTTGTTGAGCCTTAAGTTTTGATATCCAGTTAGAACATCAGTTCACTCCCAAACATTTAGCACTGCTGTCTTTGTAAAATGAACTGAGCAGCAATCTAATCACAACGGGGAAACAGCCATTATGTTTTTGACTCAGACGATTCATCAGCCTACCTTCCCTAAGATCACCGCTGCATGACTGAAGAACTTCCCCTGGAGCCGCAGCACCAGAGCGCTCTGAGGTCTCGGTAGAGCCGCTTGATGTAGTCAGGATGCAGCAGAGTGAACGCTGGACTTGCTTTGGCTTGAACGCACATCAGCCTCCATGAATACCAGGTCATCCATGTTGCTGTTCATTAACACCGTGCTAACTTTTCCACTGTGGAGGCTCGCCTTGGTACATTCACATAGCAGAGCCGTCCGCACCAAGTGACGACCCAAGATGGTTTAAAATGTCCTGGTAAGTTCTAAGAGGCCACTTCTTCATGTCATCCTCTCAGTCATGAATAGTTTAAGGCTGCGGCGCTGACCTGCCACTTCCATCGCTCTGAAGGAAGAGTTGGGGACCAAAGTGCTTTGGACCGTTTACAGCACCGAGACGGTAGAAACCTAAAAACAGAGCCGGTGTCAGCTGCTGAGCACGGTGGAGGATGGGTCATGGTTGGGCCTGTTTAGCTGCCTCAGGACCCGGGTCACTGAGCAGAACCAGATCTGAGTCCGTCTGTCTGAAGCTCGGTCCAGAATCACGTTGGTGGAGCCAGACGTTTATTTCAGCGGTGGATCGGTTTTATTAGAAGGTCCATTTACTAATGAAGGAAAATATTCTGTTACTGTAACCTGGTACCTAAACACTGCAACAAGGAACAAAAAGTAAAATAAGTTTATTTCTCCTTGATCTGAGCAGCTAAATAATCTGATCTGCAGATGGAATCAGAATTTTAACCCCTAAACCAGTGCTTCTCAAAGAGTGGAGCACGCCCACTAGGGGGGGCGCGGTGCAATACCTGGGGAGGCGCGTGTGACCCTGGGGAACAGGCTTTTTTTCTTTTTGGCCGTACTAGAATAAAGTGTAATTGCGCATCCACTACAGTAGGGGGCAGTGGCGCTCTCATTGTTATTTTTGTCACGTTTGCGACAGTGCAACATTTTACGACTTACAGGTTTGCCTTGGTTACCAGTGTTGAGTCAACAGAAAGCTCCGTCTGCGTTCTGTCTACAGCCTCCGTTATTCAACATAACAACCCCTAACATGAAAAAGTTTTTAACAGGAATGAAAAGGAAAGCGGAGAGAGACAAAGGTAATGAGACAAAAGAAAGTCACCCGAAAGCTAAGACGAGGAAATACGACGAAGTGTATTTAGCGCTTGGCTTCACGGTGACTACAGTTGGAGAAGAGGAAAGACCGCTGTGTTTGGTGTGTCTAAAAATGCTTGCAGTGGACAGCATGAAGCCAAATAAATTAGCGCGTCACCTAAATACGTTACACCCCAATCACGCCGATAAGCCGCTAGAGTTTTTTCAGCAAAAACGTGCTGAATATTGCCAACAGTCATCCAGCTTTGTAAAGGCTACTTCAGTAAACCATTGAGCGCTGTTAGCATCATATAAGGTAGCGTACCAAATTGCGCAGTGCAAAAAGCCCCACACCATAGCAAAGGAGCTGATACTGCCTCCTCATTTTGATCAAAAAAAGAAAGAAAAAATTAGCACAAATTGTTTAATTCATTTTGGTTTTGTAGGTTCAAGTGTTTTATATATTGTGCTCCTGAGTTAATGTTGCTGAACTGAATATATATTAGTTATTATTTTTTTTAGTTTTTGTAGTTTATTAGTTATTATAATTATTAAATATTTATTGATCTGATTTAATTTTGCAATGGTGCAATTAGTTGGTCAAACATGTTTACAGTTTAAACAAGGATTTATTTATTTTTTATTTCAGGCATTGATGCATTTAAAATCTTTTCTGTTGCAGACTTAAAACACGATTTAATAAAGTTATTCTTTGTAAGTTTGACCATATGTCTTTCTTTTTTTCTTTAATGTTAATAAGGATAAAATGTTATGCAGGGATGGATAGTCAAGGTGGGGAGTGGGGGGCGCAAACAGTTTTCTTCTTGCTAGGGGGGCCATAACAGAAAATAATTGAGAAGCACTGCCCTAAACTAAGATATTCAGATTTACTGCACTAGAAATAAGACGATGGAGATGAGTTGGATTCTAAGTTCTGCTGAACTTGGACGGGACCAGTGGTTGTCTGGGTTTCTGTTGCCTTTCTGGTACCAGTCTGCCGGTTCTCCTCTGATATCGAGACAGTTTCAGTCACAAACTCTCCTCAGAAGTTTGTCTCTCGGTGCCTGAATATTCTGGGTCGGTGCTGTTCTGTTGGTTCTACTGCGGCGCTGACCCACTGTTCCTAATACAGCTTTGTTGTTCTGGCTAAAAGCAGCATTAGAGAAACTCCCTGCTTTTCTAGATTTGAACCTGCAGCTGTTTAAGTTGGTTCTGAAGGTTCACCTGGACCCAAACCTGGAACCCTGCAGCTTTAGGGACCGGTTCTGGGTCCCATTAGGTCCAGCCACACCAGGAAACAGGAAACGGGTCACACACAAACACCAGCATAGATGGTAAAGCTCCATCTCCCTGTCTGGACCGAACCGTGTCCCATGAACCCGTTCATCTGGAGCGACCCTGAGATGGAAGCGGGCCTTGCCTTTATCTGGGCCGGCAGTCAGAACCCATCTGTTCCTTAGAACCTCTGGTTCTGAAGTCCATTCTAACTGTCATGGTTTCATTTCCTTTAAGACCGTCAGGGTCAGGCCGGGTTTATCTGGACCTCTGGGTGCGTTTGGAGCGGCTCTGGTACCAGGACGGCCTCGGTGGCCTCTCAGCCTGAGGAGGAAACAGTTCTGGTTCTGGTCGGAGAAAAACATGCAGCCGGTGCTGAGAGGTGCTCCATCGTGGCATTATGATCCGGTTAAAGAACAAAATCTGTCATTTAAAAAAAAAAGTCAGAAAGAAGATGGAAATGTTTTACTGTAAGTTAGGACTTTTTGAAAGTCAGTGTTGATAGAAAAAAAAAGTTTTATACATATTTAAACAAGTGTCAATGTTTTATGGAAAGAGGAACAGAAGAGAATGAGCAGCAAATGAATCAAATACAAAAGACGAAAATCTGTTTATTTCACATTAAAACACATGAAGTAGAACTGCAGCAAATATACAAAAGGAAGATTTAACATTTGAATGTAAAAAGTGTTTAGAAAAATAGGAGCCGACAGAAACAGATAATGTCCAGAGATTGAGAAAAACTGGCCAACATTTCTATGACATCTGACTGATGAATGAAAGTAAACAACCAAGAGAGAAAGTCAACATGCTGATATTCAGAGTGAAGCTTTGACTGGAAACAGGCAGAAAAACAACATGTGGATCCTGGAATAATCCCAGCTTCCATCTTTAAAGGACTGGAAGAGGAAGAAGTTTCCAGGGAATCATTTAGAAGAGTTTCACAAAGAAACAGATTCAATCCATGAATGTGAAAACGTGTTTCTGAGTGAAAGAGACAGACATGAACAGACTGAACTATCTGTTCAACAGGGAGAGGCTTTCTCTGACAGGAGGAGACTCTTTAGACTCAATCAGCACAAAAACACTGAGGAACCAGAGGACCAGAACCCAAAGCCAGGAAGCAGAGGTTCAGTGAATGTGGTGTTGAAGGTGTGGAGGTGGATCAGTGAGTCAGAGGAGACTCTGTAGAAGGACAGAATACCAGCAGGACAGTCCACATACACTGCTACTCTGTTGGAGACGGAGGAGAAGGAGGAGATAGATGTTTCTATGTTATTGTGACGGACAGAGTAACCATCATCAGAGCAGCTCAGACTCCAGGAATGATCATTATATCCAAACCAACAGTCTCCACTGCCTCCTTTCCTCCTGATTCTTCTGTAACTCACTGATATATAAACTACTCCTCTCCACTCGACCTCCCAGTAACAGCGACCAGTCAGACCAGTTCTACACAGCAGCTGAGGACGATCAAATCTGTCTGGATGATCAGGATATGACTGAAGCTCCTCCCATGTCACCTTCCTGTTGTCTTCAGACAGTTTGAGTTGTCTGTTCACTGTGTTTGTGTCGATTGTGAGTTGACAGGAATCTGATGGAGAGAACAAAGACAATCCAGCTGCAGTTATTGATCATTTATTGACACTTTGATGATGACTCCTGAATGAGTGATGGACAGTTTGAAGATGGTTGAATGTGAGCTGCTTTGTTGTCATGAATCAAATGAAAAACACACTTACACTTCCTCAGACCTGGTGTCAACCATCGGACTCCAGCAGGCTCCACCCTGAAAGGAGGAGGGGGGTCAGACCATCAGTCTCTTTCAGCAGCAAACATGGACATTACATGTCTCTCAGACACACATTGTCCTACACTGAGAAAGGACCAGTCCAACATTTGGACATGTCCACTTGTTGTAAAAATCCAGAGAAAGACAGAAGAGCTGAGAGCAGACAGACACCTGGGCTCTGATGATGATGATGATGATGAAACATTACAACCTGCAGTGGATTTAGTGTCGCTGTGGGAAATTCACGTGCTCTGTGCTGCAGCGCTCTGATTGGCTGAGATCAGAAATGGAGCAGGTTTTAAAAGAGAAGGGCCGACCTCTTCATGAACTAAGTGACCCTCTGTGGCTGGCAGACCTGGCATCTTTAGTTGATCTTACGCATCGTCTGAATACACTGAACAAGAAGCTACAAGGCAAAGAACAGCTGGTGCCACACCTGTATGCACACCTGAAAGCCTTCTGAGTAAAGCTCCACCTCTTTGAGCCAACTACGAGGCTTTAATGCTGCACACTTCCCTGCTCTGTCTGAAATCACGTCTGCTTTTCCAAAGGCCGACCTTTCTGCTAAAAAGGAGAAATATGTGTCTGTGATTGCATCTCTGGTGACAGAATCCAACCAGCGTTTCCAAGACTTTTCTGTCATTGAAAAACAAATCCAGCTGTTCTCCACCTCCTTCCTGGTGGATGCAGAAGTGGAAGAGAGTCTGCAGTTAGAACTGATTGAAATGCAATGTGATGATTCTCTGCAGAGTCAACATCAGCTTCTCTCCCTCCCTGAATTCTTTCAGAGTTTGGATAATGCCAAGTTTCCTCTGACGAGACGCCACGCAGAAACAATGATGAGCCTGTTGGGCTCAACATCCAGATGTGAACAAAGATTTTCTCTGTTAAATCAGAACAAAAGCAGACTGAGAAGCAGAATGACTGACAGCATCTCTGTGAAGTCCTTCGTGTCTCAACCACCAAACTTTCTGCTGACATGTCAGCCATCCTTCAATCAAAGGACAGCATCACTGCTCCCACTGACTGCAATGTTCTTCACATTATAGCTGACTTAGAAATACACACAGTATTCATGTGGCAATATGGCACCTCTAGTGTGGTCCTTTGGTTAGTTTTCTGGATTTGGCCCTCACTAAAAAAGTTTGGACACCCCTGGTATAAAGTGTTAATGTTCCCCCTTTTATTTAGGAAGATAAAAAAGGTGAATGAAATAAATCTACTTTAAGACCTTTAAATGAAATAAAGACAAGTAACAAGTGCTTCTCTGCATAAAACACTAAAATAAAAACACTCAGGGTGTCAATCTAAAATCACAGTTTAATAATATTTGCTTAAATGCTTATTAATTAAAGCTAAAGCCAGCAAACACCAAGCTAACCCTACGTTGCAGGCCTGTTTCCATGCTTGTGAATATGGAGACCAAACTCAGTGGTCGCTTCACTCAAAGAGCAAATAATAAACTAAAAAGGTCCCTTGTGCCAGGTGAATAATAATCCTAACAAAAACGCTCTGCTCCGTTTAGTCCTCCTCTCCTGTGGAAAAAACTCAGCTCCCACAGTCACGGCTCTGACTCCAATACTAGGCCACCTGCTTTATAAGTTTGGTTTTTATTAATTCTGCATTATTTTAACTACATGCTGTCACGATTTGTCTACGGATGAACTCAGAACCACACACACGGGACTAAAATTGAGAGTCTTTATTGCAAGGTTGATGGATGGAGGTTTGATGAGGCCAGAGGAGCAGGAGCTGACGGCCCGGAGTGAGAGAGAGTCACGACTATCCAGGCA
Organism: Fundulus heteroclitus; assembly: GCF_011125445.2. Classification (NCBI taxonomy): domain Eukaryota; kingdom Metazoa; phylum Chordata; class Actinopteri; order Cyprinodontiformes; family Fundulidae; genus Fundulus; species Fundulus heteroclitus. The sequence continues at coordinate 1,889,665 of NW_023396846.1, read as the reverse complement.
GCCGGGAATGCTCAGTACTGCTCGGCTAGCAGCCCCGTAGCCACAACAGGTTAACAGTTCGTTGCAGACACCAGGGCACAGAGCTGAGCTTCTCCAGGGTGGCTAGTCAGGTTAGCAGAACCTTAAACAAGAAAAACAAATCTTCTGAGGCAAAAACGGGGACTGGCATGGAGAGGTGTGGAATGATGACGGACCGGCAAAGGAGTGACAGCAGAGTGAGGCTTAAGTAGGGAGGCTGACAGGTGAAGTGAGTCTGGCTAATTAGTGGCTGGCAGGTGTGACTAACTGCAGAGGAGGTGAAGTGAAGATGACAGAAAATAACTGATGACAATGAAAACTAACAATAAATAAAGTCAAACCAAACTCACATGAGATGAAAAATGAAAATAACAGAAAAATGAAGTCAGAACCAAAACACAACCATGACACATGCGCTGTGTTTCTGTGCCTCAACGCTCTTACTAATCCTCTCTCCTCCCTTCCCTCAGACCCAGGTGCTTTTATCAGCGGCCAGCCTTCAAAACATGAATCACTACGTTTAATGTCCTTCCACTCGTACCAAAATGTCCCAATTAAAGTCAATAGGAGAGTCAGTAGCTGTGTTTCATGCTATTTTGTTTTTAACCACACAGAACCAGTGCTGCTTCAATGGAATGCTGCCTTGCTCTTTAATTCAGGTGAGCATAATTACGTTAAATGTAATTTAGGTGTGGACTTTTAAGGGTCATTTTAAGGAACTTGTAACATCAGGGGCTTCAGCTCAGACCCATTATTCCTCCTCTTCCCTCTAAAGGAGCCCTTTACACTATTTATTTAGGCATTTCTCCCACTGTTTATTCCTCGTGTGCAGAGCACCAATGGGGGTAAAATCTGCCCACCTCACCGCCTCAAACTGATATCATTAGTATAAATTATGCTGATACCAGACGTTACCAATAAAAGTCTTTTTTTCTACAGTCACTTAGGAACCAGAGAGACGCAGAACTTGAAAAGCTGAGCCTTTACTCATCAACTCTGGGGTTGCCATGCATAATAAGTGCTATATTTCCTGTAGGATTCACCAATAAAGACTATTAGTGGGCTAAAAGCGAAGCAGAAAGTCATTATTCCGTCCGCTCTGACCACAAACAAAACACTCAGAGAACAACTTCAAACTGAGCCTTCAGCTTGGTAATTACGCACCAGAGCGCCCTGAGGAGAGCAATAGAGGAGACTTGTCTGGTCAGAGCAGAGACTGAGATGAGAAACCTGTGGCTGTGAAAGGTGATGATGGTTATAAACTGTAACAGGCTAGAAGTTCATGGAGCTGAAAAGAGGGAAACATCAGCAGCTAGATCAGCATAAAGACGCAGCGTGAACCCCTGAGTGCTTTAAGTGTTACTGCTGAGGGGAAAATGTCAGACCATACAGGCTTGATGAAACTCAGCCTGATTCACCAATGAGGTTATAGATCTACACTGATAAACAAACCTATAGATTAATGTGTAACAGTGTAATATTACGGTCAATAAATTAAAACTACTTAATTTTATTCAGTATTATTTAACAGTTGTGGGTTTTTTCTGTTTTAACCCACTAACTGTTAACACTTCTCTTTCACTTTTTAACAAAATACATGTTTACTTCCATGTCTGGTAGGATAAAAATGAGACGTATATAATACATGTCGCTGTGAAGCCACCAGCCGCCATATTAGTACTCCCTATTTTCCTCCAGTAACTAGGGAATATGTTACTGGAGGAATGTTCAGGGAGGCTTAAGACTTTTAAAATGTTGAATGCCATATACTTTTATGTTATGTTCTAAAACTATCAAGTACTGAGAAAGTCATAATTTCCTAGTAGTTGATAGTGTTAGTAAATCCACTGACTGTGGAGTAACCTGTGAAACGTTTCACACAGCCAGAAAACTGCTTGTTGTTGCAACCAAATCCTATGGGATTCTGTGAGAGTAGGGAGTAGCAAGATGGCGGTAGCCAGTGACTTCAGTTTTTAGGGCCAATCAGCACTCCAGTGTATTATAGAGATCAGTGGACTGGACCGGGGTTTCTGTAAGCTCTGCCCCCAGACCAACCAAAAATTAACATATTCTCTCTCTTAACTTTTGGTCCTTGTCTCCAACGTTACCAGACGTCCTCTAAAAGCTGCCGGGTGGCTCAGAGTTCTAGCTGGGTCCAATCTCTCGTCCGGTTGGGTAACGATCCTCTACAAGCTCCTAGGTCCAGCTGAGTTAGCCTAGAGTCCATTAGCTAGCTTGTTAGCATCGGCTAGTTGCTATGCTAAGCTAGCGGCTAAACACAGTCTAAAAAGCTTCGAGTAGAAACTTCAGTGTCTTCTACCTCGGACTTAAGCTCATTTACTCACTGTGGATCATCGTGGGGACAAACCACGGCACACATTACTGTTTATAGTCCAAAGACAAGCCAGTTTAACATGGAGATGTTGACTTATGGCCGCAGAACCGGATCTCTCGGCTTCTCTGCTGCGCTCTCTCACCCAAACTCATGATGCATTTAATGACTGCCTCAGTGTAGGAAATTACACTTCTCACATGTACCGTTATTAAAATGAACTACAACTATGCAAATAGATGTTTAAACACATAGTAAACATATTTTAAAGATGAATACTTTTAATAAAGCAAGAATAAATTAATGAACCATGTTTAAACTATTTATTGTTTATTAGTGTTTACTTCATAGACTTTTTACTACATCTCTTATTTAACTAGGCCAGGGGTTTTCTAATTCATTGAATGTAAGCCTCCCCTTGGAATAGGTAAAGATAACTAGCAAATTCATAAACAATTGTTTTCAAGAGCAGACAAACTGAACTAAACAGACGCCAACGTCAAACTGAACTCACGTCAACAGGAGACGTCAACTGAAATAATAAAAATTAAAAAAATTACCTGAATTTAACAGACGTCAACATATTCCATATTGTGATTTACTTTTTAGGCCAATTATACACAATTTAAACCTGTTGCTATTTTAACAATCATGTTCTCAAGCATTCTCAATGTGAACAATGAGGACGCGCCTTTGATGTGCAAAGCTGTTCTATGTTGGGTTGTAGAGAAGAAAGAAACAGCAGCAAGTCATCCTGCACTTGTAGCCATGACCGGTATTCGCTTTTGATCAGGGTGAGAGTGGAAAACCCACATTCACACAGGTAAGTGGAGGTGAAGGGAATCAGGACTCATAGCTTTGGTGGACACATGGGGAAACTCGCTCTCGACACTCAACCAGAATCGCGTAATCGGTATTTCCACCAGTCTCTGTTTTAAGTCCACATTTGAGCTGAGCTCAACAAGAGCCTCCTCCTCTTGGATGCTCAGTTCATCACGGACTGTGGGTGGGAAAGAGAAGGGGTTCCTGACCCACTGGTTTCCCAGTGGCTCCTCTCCAAAATACTCTCAGAACTGATCATGCAGCCCGTTCAGATGCTGATGACCGGTTTCTCAGAGTTGAGCGGCAGCGCTATCTCATATTTGTTCGCACCTCTCCTGTGACTCTTTGGCGCCCCCCAGGGGAGACACGCCTCACCTATTGAAAACCACTGATCTAGGCTACATGGTCCTGATCCAAGCTGGATGAGTTCTGAATGGATGGATCTGAGGCTTTAAAGCAGCTTTTAAAGCCAACATATCACCAGAACCCAGTTCTGCATTGTTGGGTCTCACCTCAGACGGTCAGAGGGACCAACAAAGTTCTACCTCTTCAATCTGCTGCTCACTGCAGCCTTGAAATGCAGAACAACTGATTGGTTGAAGGCAGAACCTTCATCCTACAACTGGTGGTGCTGAAAGTTTGGGCCAGGTACCACATGGAGAGAAGAACCAACCTGACCAGACTTTAAATTAATGTGTTTCATAGGTGTTGGGAACCTGCAGTAATGTTACTGATGCAATAAAACTAAAGGTTGTAATTAGTAATTGGATCATTGTTAGATGTAGGATCTGAGACTTTTTGACAACACAGCTCTGACCCAAGACTGTTTGATGATTTGGTTGTTGTTCTTTTTCTCTTTCTGTTGTTTAGAAAATGAAAAAACTCAATAAAATTTAATTTAAAATGGATTTCATCATGGAATCTAACTGGTAAACTTCTCTTTCACAAATATATTCAGAGTTCCTATTCAGCACCATTAAACACCCTCGGCCCTTTAATTTTTCCTGTGAGCCGTTCTTAGTGAGGAGAATATTACAGAAAACTGGGTAATGATCTCTGCCTGCAGACGAGTCGTCTAATAAATCCAATTTCACAACCAGCTGAAATATTCCTGGACACTAGTGTTAAATCAAGGACTGATCCATTTCCTGGATGAACATCTGTTCTGGTCCATCTTCCATCATTCAACAGAATTAATTATTATCCCCTAAATGTTCTTCTACTATTTCTCCATTTCCATCTGTTCTGTTTCCTCCTCATAATATTCCATAATGAATGTTAAACGTTTTACTGAATTTATCCAGTGCATTAAAGTCACCACATATTACTGATTATCTCCACCATTAATCTGCATTAACCGTTCAGATCTAACTTTTTACAAGGATTGTAATAGTTAACTATAATTAATTAACCTCATTTATTACTTTCTCTATTACTACATATTCTAGATCAGTTCCTCTACTTATTTCTCTGCATGTTAGATGATCTTTTCTAAATGTTGAACATCCTCCTCCTGTTTCTTCCTTCCTGTCACTGAAACATCTCCACTTATTCAGAAAACTAGTTACAGATTTATTTTGTCTTTTCTACATTTTAATCATCTGTACTTTTCTGAAAACACATTTAACACTTTTTCACCTCTCATCACAACAACCTCCTGCCATCTTGGAGGAAAAGTCACCATGAATGATGTGACATTTTCTCCATAATCACACATGAACTCTGAGCTGCTGCTTTCAGCTCCGTATCTGGATCATCTAGTCTGGAGTCAAAGGGAAAGAAGGGAACCAAATCTCAGCAGCTCCAGATTTAGCTCCACAAATGTGATAAAATAAAAACTGAATAAAGTTACGACCAAAATGATTCTTAACTCTGGCTGATCTAGATTTAAAGATATTTTCATTCAACCAAGAAGTAGGAAGGAAATGAGGCAGGTAGCTTTCAAGATATAACGATGTATAAGGAGTTAAGGATCTATTTTATTTACATTTTAATAGAATGACTTGTTGAAAATTATTTGTGGACTTTTTAATAATGAATGTTAAACGTTTTACTGAATTTAAAGCACTGGAACCCATTTAATTAGTGCTGAGCAGCTTTTTACATCTTTCTAATGTTATTCTGACATTTTTCTTTGGAGCTCAGAGTCCTGCAGGCTGGAAGTCCTCTTACCATCACCATCATTTCCACCTCAGTGTCTGTTCTAACATCAGGTTTCTTAGTTCATTTTTACACTGCCAGAATCTGGATCCTCTACTCTACTTGTAATGATGATTACTAAAATTAATGTCCAGCTCACTATGGTGGTGATTTCAGGGTGGGCTCTGGTTAAATGCCTGGATGACCCCAGATCCAATGACCAGGCCAAGAGACGCTTTCTGCTTTCTTTAATAAGCAGATTTAGGTCTCTCAATGTGTGTGGTCCTACAAACTATAATAAACTAATGAAAACACAAATTATAATCTGATGTTATCACTAGTGTTGCACCGATACCGATACCAGTGTCGGACGGGGCCCCGATCCAGCACTAAAATGGTGGTATCGGCATCGGCGAGTACCAACAAATAGGGCACCGATACCATTTTAATGTTTGTATGTCACTTGAATGCAACCTTCTCTCTCCCGATACTCACTAGTATTAACTATCGCTATTGGCCTGCTCCAGACCGATAAGAGCGGGGCAATAGCCGCTCTTAACCAATGCCGGGGCAGCTTTTTCATGCGGTGGGAAAACAAACCAGAAGAAGAAAGAAAGAAGAAAATGTCTGCGGTCTGGAAGTACTTTGTGATAGAAACGCCGTCGAGTACATTGGCGAAATGCAAGATCTGCGACCTGAACGTTTCGAGAGGTGGAGTTAAACAGGGCAGTTTCAATACATCGAACCTGATCAAACATTTGAAGTCGAAACATGTGAACGAACACAAAGAGTTCGGGACGGCCAAGAGAACCCGGGAAGGACCGCAGCAACAAACCCTGGTCAGTTCACTTCGCGGGAAAGAGCAGTGGGACGAGAAGAGTGAAGCAGCAAGACAGATGTCCGAGAAAATAACCCAGATGACTGTTCTCTGTAACCTGCCCCTCTCCTTCGTTGAAAGCGTGGGCTTCCGGCTTTTTATGGCTCACGCAGTACCTAAGTTTAAAGTCCCAAGTCGCAAATACATCACAGGGACGACTATCCCTGCACTAAAAAAATAAAGTGACGGAGTATTTTTTAGGAAAGCTAGCGGAGGCAGGGGCCATAAGCTTTTCAACCGACCTCTGGACGAGCCAAGTCTCCCCACTTTCCCTGCTTAGCTTGACAGCCCACTGGGTAGACGTGGAAACATTCACACCGGAAAGCGTCATTCTTCATGCCAATGAATTCAAGGGATCACACACGGGCGAAGCAATTGCAGGAGCAATAGAGAGCATGCTGCTCAACTGGAGCATCCCGAAGTCAAAGGTAACGTATGTTTTCTAGTCTAGACTTTGAAAGAAATGCTGCAGTAATTTGCGGCAATAATTTGAGCCGTAGAAGTAAAGGTGTGTGTGTGTGTGTGTGTGTGTGTGTGCGCACGTGTGTGTGTTAGGGTTGCCTCCTTTCAGAAACGAAAATAAGGGATGCCACCACCCTGTGTTTTGTTAGTGGGAGGGAGAAAAGCTGGACGCTCAACTGCGTCGCGCCCACAACATTTAAAGTTGATATCCGAGCGACTTGTCTATTCATGAAAATACGGAATAAATTGCGTCCCTTACCCGTTAAATACGGGACGCATGATTTAACTGCCAAATACGGGACGATTCCGTATTTCAAGGGATGGGTGGCTTATTTGTGTGTTGCTATGACGATGGAGTTGAGTGATGTTGCTGCTGGTGCACAGAGATAGGAAGGCTGATACAAAGACAGGATGTTGTGGTTAATTTTTACTATAATTACATTATTAATATTATTATTATTATTATTATTATTATTATTATTATTATTATTAAAGGTCCATGCCGTGCTTTGGGACAATGCAAGCAATATGAAGAAGGCAATGAGGGACCTGGGAGTCTCCAGTCTGAGATGTTTCTCGCACATGATTCAACTCGTGGTGCACGATGGACTGCTGTCCCAGAAAATGTGAGCGATGCGCTGGCCAGTGGGAGAAAAATAATTGGGCACTTCAAACATTCCCCATTGGCCACATCAAGACTTGAAACTGTCCAGACGGGACTGGGAATCCCAGTCAAACGTCTGATCCAAGATGTTCCCACCCGCTGGAACAGCACCTTTTATATGACTGCGAGCCTGCTGGAGCAAAAGAGTGACTCTATGCTGCAGACCACCAGCTCCCAGCAACACTGACAGCAAGTCACTGGACCTTGCTGGAGAAAATCAACACTATTCTGGCTCCATTTGAAGAGATCACAAAACAGATCAGCGTCGCCACCTCCACCACCTCCACCACCTCAGAGGTCATCCCCTCAGTGGTCGTCCTGAAGCGTCTGTTGGCCAAACAGACCACAGAGGACAGCGGGATAAAGACAATGAAGGCGACACTTCTAGCAGCTATGGGCACAAGATTCCAGACCGTTGAGGCGGAGCCCTTGTACTCTGTTGCAACCATATTAGACCCACGTTACAAAGACAGGTATGTTAGTTTAAACATCTAGTGTTAGTGTGTAATTAAATGCAGTGCTAAATAACAGCATATATGAGCTAACAGCTATAATATACCATTCTGTTTACTTTGTTACTGCAGATACTTCACAAGTGCAGAGAGTAGTAAGCTTGCAAGAAGTGCACTGACCCAAGAGGTGGAGAAAAATGAGGAGTCCTCACTGCAGACAACCACCACTGAGGCAGCAGACCCAGCCAGTAAGACCCCACGGATGACAGCAGAGCCCAACGCAAGCAGCTGCTTTAAGGGGCTGTATGAGGAATTCCTGCAAGAGCATGCTGCTGAACAAGGTGGGGCCAGCAGCACAGCTACACAGGTACAGATAGAGACATATCTGGCTGAGAAAACAATCCACCGCACAGAGAGCCCATTCGAGTACTGGGGAAAGAATAAAGAACGGTTCCCCTCCCTGGCTACTACAGCTGCAAAGTTTCTCTCCGCTCCCTCCACCAGCGTAGATAGTGAGAGGCTTTTCAGCACAGCCTCTAACATACTTGATGAGAAGAGGAATAGGCTGTCAGGAGATCATGTAGAAACGCTGATCTTCCTCAAGACAAATCTGCCAATGTACCTGAGCTTGAACCCCAAAGACTTGAATCCTCAAGAAGACTGAGTAAACACTACTAGGTGTTGTGTGACAGATCTGTCACTAATGTGAATTTATTTTTTTCCGTTGCTTGTTTTAGTTTGTTCAGTGTGGATTTTGCAATTGGAACTTGTTGGGAGGAAACTAGCACTTAAAATGGTATTTTATTTATTTCTTATGTCAGTTCTGATAAATCCTATTTGTTCTTACCTCAGATACTCTTAATGCAGCTATCATTCAAATATACCTCATATGTATATTATTTCTTATTTTAATATAATTATACGTTCTTACTGTTGCACTAGTATTATAAATGTTACAATTTTATGAAAGTTGCACTATTTTGGCATTTGGGAGCAAAAATTCAGGGCTTTTAAGAGTTTATTCTATTATTAATATAATTTTAACTTTGTTACTGTTGCACTACTATTATACATGTTATAATTTCAATTTCATGTTGCACTATTTTGGCCAAAAGTTTATTAAACCATTGTCACCTGTTCCAGGTAGGCAATAAAAAGTTCTACTGGATTTACTTTGTATTAGTCTTTTTTTCCTGCTTCACAAAGGTAAGCAGCAGCTTGACAAAGCCATGATGGCAATTATTTTACATCCATGTAGTATGCAGTTCTTCATATATACACACACACACATCAATTTCAAACAGATGGTATCGGTATCGGTATCGGCCGATACTGCACAGCCAGGTATCGGGTATCGGTATCGGGGCCAAAAAATGGTATCGGCGCAACACTAGTTATCACAACCTCATATTAGTAGATCACACAAATTATTACAGCCACATGCTGTCTAGTTAACCTAACAAGCCTTTATTTGGAGCCCAAACTAGATCTGAGAACAAATAAAAACTGTTTTATGTTCTTCCAGTCTTGTGCTTCAATCACTGATAATGTGGAAATCAAGCAAACAAGGCAACTAAACATGATCAGAATCACCAACTGAAGGGAAAAAGTTAGCTTAGTTAGCCATATCTGCTGTCAGCTATAATGAGCTGACAGAAAAGACTTTAGACTTTAGAGAGTCTAAAGTCTAAAGATCCAGAACAATAAACCTACTTGACAAATTATTCTGATTGGACAATGAACAAAACTCAGCAGTCTTAAGGACACACACTGTCAGGAAATACCACATAGACTGCTTCTAAAACTCAGCTTGTAAAGATCCTCACTGCTTCCAGAAACACCATTTTACATCTCTTCTGACATGACTCAAATTAACATGCCCCCTGGTGGTGAGCCTGGAAACTGCACCACAGTCCTGCCTTCAGAACATCATTCATCTATTGCCGATAGTTTAATTTACAGATCCTCAGATTATAAGTAGTGATCTTTGTATTTTTAAATCTTTCCGACATATCTGGTCTGGATGCACCTGCATGACTTTCCCGTGATAAAGAAGCTCTCATGCTTACAGATTTACTGTGTTTCCACATCCAAGGACGCAGAGAGGAGTTGAGTTAGATAGGAACTGGATCGTACCAGTGGCTGCACTCCTCTGAAGATTACTCCCGCTTTCTTTGTTAACCCAGAATGTGTAAAAGTTTAATGTTTTCTTTTTCTCTTGACTCTGTTTCCTGACTGCGTTAATTTAATTCAATCAAATTTTATTTATATAGCGGCAATTCATGAAACATGTCATCTCATGGCACTTTCCAAAGTCAGACTCCATCAGATCCTCCAGGTTGGTCAGAAAGTTTCCTCTCTAAGGAAACCCAGCAGGTTGCATCAAGTCTCTCCAAGCAGCATTCACTCCTCCTGAAAGAGCGTAGAGCCACAGTGGACAGTCGTCTGCATTGTTGATGGCTTTGCAGCAATCCCTCATACTGAGCATGCATGAAGTGACAGTGAAGAGGAAAACTCCCCTTTAACAGGGAGGAGAACCTCCAGCAGAACCAGAACCAGGCTCAGTGTGAACGCTCATCTGCCTCGACCCACTGGGGCTTAGAGAAGACAGAGCAGAGACACAGAAAGCACAGAAGCTCACATTGACCCAGGAGTACTTTCTATGTTAGAGGGTAATAGAGGATGATCTGTCTTCTCTGGATGATGTCACAGCTAACAGAACGCCAGACCAGGTGTACCTTCTATGATGAGAAAAATGACATAGAACAAAAAGTTAAAAGCTGAAATGACAACAAGCAATGCAGATTGGAGAACAGTAGGAGAACTCAGCAGAGTGAGAAAAATAGGCCCCAATGTCCTCCAGTAGCCTAAACCTATAGCAGCATAACTATAGAGGTAGCTCAGGGTAACATGAGCCACACTGACTAGAAGCTTTGTGAAAAAGGAAAGTTTTAAGATTAGTCTTAAAAGTAGACGGGGTGTCTGCCTCACGGACCAAAACTGGGAGTTGGTTCCACAGGAGAGGAGCCTGATAGCTAAAGGATCTGCCTCCCATTCTACTTTTAGAGACTCTAGGAACCACCAGCAGACCTGCAGTCTGAGAGTGAAGTGCTCTGTTAGGAACATACGGGGTAATCAGAGCTCTGATATATGATGGAGCTTGATTATTAAGGGCTTTATACGTTAGAAGGAGAATTTTAAATTCTATTCTTGATTTAACAGGAAGCCAATGAAGGGAAGCTAAAATTGGAGAAATATGATCCCTCTTGTTCATTTTCATCAGAACTCTTGCTGCAGCATTTTGGATCAGCTGAAGACTTTGAACTGCATTTTGTGGACTTCCTGATAGTAAAGAATTACAATAGTCCAGCCTTAAAGTAACAAATGCATGGACTAGTTTTTCAGCATCACTCCTGGACAGAATGTTTCTAATTTTGGCGATATTCCTGAGGTGTAAAAAGGAAACTCTGGAAACCTGTTTAATATGGGATTTAAATGACATGTCTTGGTCAAAAATAACACCAAGATTTTTTACTTTATTACCAGAGGCCAAGTTAATGCCATCCAGATTAAGTGATTGATTAAGAAGTTTATTTTTTGAGGACTCTGGTCCAAAGATTATAACTTCTGTCTTGTCAGAATTTAAGTGCAGGAAATTTAAAGTCATCCATCTTTTGATGTCATCAAGACATAACTGCAGTCGAAGTAATTGATTGGATTCATCAGGATTTATGGATAAATATAGCTGAGTATCATCAGTATAACAGTGGAAATGAATCCCATGCTGTCTGATAATTTTGCCAATCGGAAGCATATATATAGTAAAGAGAATTGGTCCAAGGACTGAACCCTGTGGTACTCCACAGGTGACCCTAGAGTTTGAAGAAGATTTATTATTAACATGAACAAACTGGAATCTGTCCGACAGATAAGATTTAAACCAGCCTAATGCTTTTCCCCTTAATCCCTACAGTATGCTCAAGTCTTTGTAGGAGAATATTGTGATCAACTGTATCAAATGCAGCACTGAGATCTAACAGGACAAGTACAGACACAAGTCCATTATCTGAGGCCATCAGAATATCATTAGTGACCTTCACCAGAGCTGTTTCAGTGCTATGATGAGCTCTGAAGCCTGACTGAAACTCCTCAAGTAGGTCATTACTTTGTAAATGTTCACAAAGTTGATTAGCAACTACTTTCTCAAGAATTTTAGATAAGAAAAGAAGATTAGATATAGGTCTGTAATTTACTAACTCATCTTCATCAAGAGATGGTTTCTTAAGTAAAGGTTTAATAACAGCTACTTTAAAAGCCTGTGGTACATATCCATTTACCAAGGATAGATTAATCATGTCTAAAATAGGACCACTGATCAAAGGGAATATCTCCTTAAACAACTTGGTTGGGATTGGGTCTAACATACAGGTAGAAGGTTTAGATGAAGCTAAAATTTTAGACCTTATATTCAATAGACCACATTTAATTGTTTTATTTTTTGGTTCAAGTTGAGTCATATTGATGTTTATTAGATTTTTATGATTTGTTCCTTTTAAATCTGCCTTTGATCTGTTCAGTTTTGGCCGTGGGAAAGACACCGTCTCAATAGGGTAATGGGTGGGTAACAGTACAGAAGCTGCAGAGAGGTGTGTTAAACTACGGCTCTGCTTCCTGGTCTGGACCCTGGGTTGTCAGCATTTAGGAGACATTAGGGGACAGAAACATTCAGACGTTTCTCGCCTTTGAATTAAATAACATACAAAGACAAAGATGCATCTTTTCTCTTGATTAAAAATTAGTGGTGTGCTTACTTAATTGATAATTATTAATATCCACTACGAGAGCATCATGCTGAGCCTGCCAGGATTTGCATCATCATCTTGAATCTTCCCACTGTGGGACGCTGCATTAAACTATTCCTAATTAACCTTTAGACTTATTTAAATAAACTGCAATTATTCTAACTGCAAGTGATAAGAGGAGTAGGAGAGGGATAGGTGGGATTTAATTGAAGAGGTTTGATTTATGATCTGTAAAATCAGTTCAAACTTTGTCAAAAAGTTCCTCTATACCTTTATTCCTCCATACCTGAGAGTTTCCAGTCTCCAGCGTGGATCCTTCAGTCCAGCCGACAGCAGCTTCACTCCTGAGTCTCCTGGATGATTGTAGCTCAGGTCCAACTCTTTCAGGTGGGAGGGGTTGGAGCTCAGAGCTGATTTCAGAGAAACACAGCCTTCCTCTGAGACTAGACAGCCTGACAAGCTGCAGACACACGATTCAACACAAGATGTTGTTTTAATAAGCAAAAAATAGAAATCAAACTGCATTTTGTTCTGTAGGTAATACAAAGTAACATCTGACACATTTAAACAGATGAATCCTGACTAGAGCTTCACTGGGTTGGAAACTCTGCAAACTGACACAAACTCTGCAGAAGGTTCTGGCTTTAAGAGAAATTCAAACTGGGCCTAAAATACCAAAGATAAACTGGTTGACCCAGTAGAACCATTGTTCTGGTGTCTAGATCGCTTTTTTTTTTTTTTTTTTTTTTTTTTTTTTATCTAATTGGAGTCAAGAATTGAAGCTGAGATAAAGAATAAAGCAGTGGTCTGGATCAGTGGTGTTAGCAGCGTATGGTGAGCACATATTTCACACTTGCAGAATCAGCAGATGTCTTTGAGAAATCTCCCATCTGAGGTCAGATCCAGTCTTTCAGTGCGTTCTCTTTCTTCCACTCTTTGTTAAACTTTTTCCCATATTTTTTTTCCCCCAGTATCCTGTATAGCAATATGGCAATAGGAATTGATGTCTCAATGCCAGATAGAGCTCGACAGATTTTGCTTTTACAAGTGTAGCGAACAGCTTTCGCCATAGTGCTCCACTTGATTTATGCTTGTAAATAGCTTTATTATGATTCCTGCAGGGATAATTTCAAATTATATGGACATGACAATGGGAGAGTAAAGGAAGAACAAAAAGTGAAAGAGAAAGAAAAGAAAAAAAAGAGTAGAGGTGAAAGAAAGAGGAGATAAAAGGGAGAGAATGATAAAACCTTCTCCGTCTGCTCCGTCACCTGGATAGAGAGATGTAAAAAGAACAGCACAACCAACAGACATAAAGCAACAGATACAATCGAATAACACCTAGATGCCATTGCTAAATCATATATATTATTATGTAAGCTGACATGTGTAATGTGATACTTGAAAAAAGAAAGTGAGAGAACATAAATAAATAAATAAATGATAAGCTTTCTGTATATAAGTGAACACTTAATACCTGGGACCCAGCACCTGTGGGAGTTTGTGAGAGTGCACTAGTTTAGGTGAAAATTATCCAGAAGGAAATAGCTTGATAGTGGTTGTGGAGAACCGAAGACCCACCTTCCCCGAGCACAGAGGCAGGCGTCAGGGGACCCGTAACCCCAGACTCCCAAAGGGGTCCCTAAAGCAGGTCGCCCAGGAGGGGCCGACACAGGATATCTGCAACCCCCCCCCCCAAGGAAGGAGCAGAGACGACCCCGAGGAAATCCCCCAGCCACCGCAATGCCGACGCCCTCAAGAGCCGCGGAGACGAGCCCGTGGGCTCCGCCGGCAGCTAGCCCCGCTGAAGAGGCCGCCGGGAGTGGGCCAGTGACAGTGAAGAGGAAAACTCCCCTTTAACAGGGAGGAGAACCTCCAGCAGAACCAGAACCAGGCTCAGTGTGAACGCTCATCTGCCTCCACCCACTGGGGCTTAGAGAAGACAGAGCAGAGACACAGAAAGCACAGAAGCTCACATTGATCCAGGAGTATTTTCTATGTTAGATGGTAATAGAGGATGATCTGTCTTCTCTGGATGATGTCACAGCTAACAGAACGCCAGACCAGGTGTACCTTCTATGATGAGAAAAATGACATAGAGAAGTGGAGGAGGGCAGGACGTGGGGGGATGGGCTCCGCACCTATCGGAGACTTGAGATGTTCCCATACCTGGAAAAAAATTTTTTCCCCATATTTCCCCACTTACTGCATCTCATTCTCTTGCTGTCTCATCACTAGTTTCCCTGTCACTCTGGGCTCTGGCCTGCATGTGTTTGGGATGTGCTGAATCAACTCTGGCAGATGTGATGACCAGGAAACTGGGACATGGAAAGGACAAACTATCTACCACTCATGTTCTGCTTTATTGTGGGAAACTGAGAGATAATTAAATTATTTCTCTCAGAAAGAAAGTCAAGCCAAAATAAGCAACTTCACCTTCAAAAACACTGGGACCTGGTTGTGGGAGTAGTTGAGCAGTCGTGGTGTTGCCTGTGCACAAATAATCTTTTCTGTCTTCTTTTTCTTTTGACTCATTGTCAGGTTATGGTGGAGCAGGTAGTGACTATATGGAACACAGTAAAAACTAATGTGATTGTTTTTAAATGACTTAATCCAAATGTCATTTTTGGGTTTAATCCATCTTTTTAACGAACATCTAAATGTCTTTCTTCATGAGATCTGGGGCTGATTAGAAAACATCCAGGGCTTCAGACCATTTTGGTAGAATAACAGCTTTTTCTTTTCTCTCACATTTTCAGCTTCCAGCTCTGCTTTGATAGCTCTGCTTCATCTTTCTCTGTTCTGATCTCTCCTGCTGCTCAATCAGCGCACTGCATTCTGGGATCTTTATGTGCTCAGACAGAATAGTCAATTTTAGTAAATGGAAAGGGGAGCAGAAGTTGATGATGCATTATGTTAGATTTTTCTGTTACCTTTGTGATTGTAAATCTTAATTATTTTATTTAAACATAAATAATTAATGGGTAGTGTTAAATGGCTGGGTAACCAGTGGGTCCCATTACTGGTGGGGGCCCAGGTGGTTGTTTTCAGCTTCTCTGCATTGAGGTAACGTATAGTTGTCTGCAGATGAATAATATATTAGAATCAGAATGTTTATTATTGTCATTGTACATCATGTTCCACACATGTACAACGAGATTAAAGCCAGGTCCAACCAGTGCACTAATATCAAAATGTCAGATAGTCAAAAATATCTACAATATATAGTAGGGTTATGTACATTGCAGATATAAAATATATTGCTCTATAGATTGTTAAATGTTTGTGTAAATATTTCAGGACAGAAACTGTAAATATTGTACAGTGTCAAAATTGCAGTTTTTTTGAATGATGAATAATGTCAATAAACTTATATTTACATAAACTTTTTAGCAGACAAAAGTTAACAAATCTATCACTGAACTAACATTTCCATCATGTTTTAGCAGGTAATGGACAGAAATCTGGTTTCAACAGGATGGAGAACTTTGTACCTGAGAGTTTCCAGTCTGCAGTTTGGACTCTCCAGTCCAGCAGAGAGAAGCTTCACTCCTGAATCCTGCAGGTTGTTGTTACTCAGGTCCAGTTCTCTGAGACTGGAGGACTGGGAGCTGAGAACTGAGGACAGAGCTTCACAGCTTCTCTCTGAGAGGTTACAGCCACTCAGTCTGAGGAGACAGGGAGAAAAATCTGCTATTAAACAATTCATCAGAAATATTGTTGATTTAATATAATGTATTTCAATTTTAAATGGATTCTGAGTAATCATCAGATCAACGGCTTTTGGGGACCAGAATTTTGCTGCTGCCACCCCAAACCATCAAGAACTCAGACTCATTACAGAACTACAAATCCCACATATTTAAACATGCTTTTCTGTAGTATAATTTTCGTATATTTCTGTGTTTTTAAAAATTGTTTTGTAAAGCGACTTTGTGTGTCCAAAAAGAACGATATAAGTTTGATGCATTATTATTATTATTATTATTATTAATGTTGCGCCGATGCCATTTTTTTGCCCCGATACCCGATACCTGGCCACTTTTCAGTATTGGAATGAAAACATCCTAGTGCCATAAACCCCATTTCCACTACCCTTGTTAAACCGATCCATGCTGAGCTCGGTCCGAGCTTGGATCAGTTAACCAAGTCAAGCTTGGTTCTGACGACCGTTTACACATCACGCTATCTCGGTTCCTTGGTTTCCTCACCTCCTAGTGGCGATCTGTGGTACTACTGCTCTCTCGGTTTGAAGGAGGGAATCAAGCAAATAAAAATGGCGGCGCCCGTAACATTCAGGCAGTTATGCTTGGTGAAACGTCGTTGTTTGCGGAGAGTCAGGCGAAGACGGCAACTTTTGGTGAATTTACTTGACAGAGTCGGCTTTTGGGAAGTGGATAAGACAAACGAACGTCTAATAAGGATTTACAGACGCAGGAAACAACGACAGACGCTGAGGTTCATCACGCTGCTAAGCAGAATCATCACTGGAAACCGTGTCACAGTAGGGAAGCTAGTGTTTTTATGAATGTTTGAAATGTCAGCTGATCGCACGGAGATGACGCGGTCTGCTCATGCGCTCTTTGTTATTAGAGAACCGGGCCAGAGAAAAACCGGGCCGAGCCCACACATGGAACCGGTCTGCATTTAGCGCGGTCCGGTTGTGTCTAGCTCGGTTCAGTTCAGTTTGTGTTCCATTTACACTCGATAGTTATCTCGGTAACTGAGCTCTGACTGGTCTCGGCACTGTTAAAAAGGGGTAGTGTAAACGGGGTAAATGACTCGATGCCATCTTCTGGGGTATATAATATGTTAAACTCTGGCCTATAATGGCTAAATCACTTGTCATGACGCTCTGATTTTTACACAATGTATAAACTAATGTGTAAATAAATACCTGTTTCCATTCCGATATATTTTTTCGCCTTTTCAACAAAGATAGACATGGTATTATGCATATACAAAAAAAATAATAAAAAATGTACATTTCAATAAAGTCATAAGTTTTGTTTTTTGTTAATTTTTTTCACTCTCTCACACACATCTAATTCTGAGCTTTCACACCAACAACAATAACTTCTTTGAATATTTTTGCTTGCTGTTTATATCCATATTCATACAGTTTAAGCCTGGAAAAAGGTTTTAAACTTCCAGGTCATTCCAGTCTTACACTTTGCTTGTAACTGTGCAGGAGCTTAATACCCTTGAAAGAGACTGTTTAGCAACTGTTTAGTAACTCCAGGTACTTCGTTTGGCACCGTGGTTCAGCCTTAGTTTGTCAAATACAGAGACAACAAATTAATAAGCATTAAAGTATGGTTTATGGGTTGGGTTTCTGCAATGTTACCTTCAGAACCAATCTCTGCACCGCCTAATCTACTTTCAGCAGTTATCACACGTTATTGCAGCAGTAAACTGCAGAAAATACGGGCAGAGTTGCTCTCTCTGCGTTTACTCCCTCGGCTCCTATGGCGGAGGGATATTTAGTGCAAGCAGGTCTCTTAATAACCAATGTTTCGTCACTTATTTTAGAGCCCAAATAAGCGATTTCACTTTCAGAAACATGCCCAAAAAACGCACAACCCCCGACTCATTAAATTTACAAGTGACTTTAGAAAAAAGAAGCCCAAAGTATCATGAAATAAGCAGTCTTGGCAACAGTGAGCGTGGGTCTGTTTTGCTACAGTCTCTAGCGACCTTGAAACTACGGAAAGCGCCGAGGGTAAAACAAACACAGTCCAGAGAGCGCGGCGGGTAATTACATAATTACAAAACATTAGGGAACGGTGTGCGTGTTTTGACACGAGATTAACGGCGACAAAAATTTAAATTGTTGGCGTTATGGTCTAACAAAGTTAACGTGTTAATAACGTGCTAAAACTGACAGCCTTAATTCTAACACATTCTGTTGGGATGGGCGTCCTGAATATATTTAATTCTTCAAAGTGGTCACAAAATAAAACCTTTGCGAATCACTCCTATACGGTGTGTCCTATACTGTGTCTGGTTTGTATTCATAGGGAATAAAGGTCAGACAAAAGTTAACAAATCTATCAGTGAACTAACATTTCCATCATGTTTTAGCAGGTAATGGACAGAAATCTGGTTTCAACAGGATGGAGAACTTTGTACCTGAGAGTTTCCAGTCTGCAGTTTGGACTCTCCAGTCCAGCAGAGAGAAGCTTCACTCCTGAATCCTGCAGGTTGTTGTTCCTCAGGTCCAGTTCTCTGAGACTGGAGGACTGGGAGCTGAGAACTGAGGACAGAGCTTCACAGCTTCTCTCTGAGAGGTTACAGCCACTCAGTCTGAGGAGACAGGGAGAAAAATCTGCTATTAAACAATTCATCAGAAATATTGTTGATTTAGTATAATATATTTAAATTTTAAATTGATTCTGAGTATTCATCAGATCAACGACTTTTGGGGACCAGAATTTTGCTGCTGCCACCCCAAACCATCAAGAACTCAGACTCATTACAGAACTACAAATCCCACATATTTAAACTTGCTTTTCTGTAGTATAATTTTCATGTATTTCTGTGTTTTTAAAAATTATTTTGTAAAGCGACTTTGTGTGTCCAAAAAGAAGGATATAAGTTTGATGCATTATTATTATTATTATTATTATTATTATTATTATTATTATTATTATTATTATTATTAATGTTGCGCCGATGCCATTTTTTTGCCCCGATACCCGATACCTGGCCACTTTTTAGTATTGGAATGAAAACATCCTAGTGCCATAAACCCCATTTCCACTACCCTTGTTAAACCGATCCATGCTGAGCTCGGTCCGAGCTTGGATCAGTTAACCAAGTCTAGCTTGGTTCTGACGACCGTTTACACATCACGCTATCTCCGTTCCTTGGTTTCCTCACCTCCTAGTGGCGATCTGTGGTACTACTGCTCTCTCGGTTTGAAGGAGGGAATCAAGCAAATAAAAATGGCGGCGCCCGTAACATTCAGGCAGTTATGCTTGGTGAAACGTCGTTGTTTGCGGAGAGTCAGGCGAAGACAGCAACTTTTGGTGAATTTACTTGACAGAGTCGGCTTTTGGGAAGTGGATAAGACAAACGAACGTCTAATAAGGATTTACAGACGCAGGAAACAACGACAGACGCTGAGGTTCATCACGCTGCTAAGCAGAATCATCACTGGAAACCGTGTCACAGTAGGGAAGCTAGTATTTTTATGAATGTTTGAAATGTCAGCTGATCGCACGGAGATGACGTGGTCTGCTCATGCGCTCTTTGTTATTAGAGAACCGGGCCAGAGAAAAACCGGGCCGAGCCCACACATGGAACCGGTCTGCATTTAGCGCGGTCCGGTTGTGTCTAGCTCGGTTCAGTTCAGTTTGTGTTCCATTTACACTCGATAGTTATCTCGGTAACTGAGCTCTGACTGGTCTCGGCACTGTTAAAAAGGGGTAGTGTAAACGGGGTAAATGACTCGATGCCATCTTCTGGGGTATATAATATGTTAAACTCTGGCCTATAATGGCTAAATCACTTGTCATGACGCTCTGATTTTTACACAATGTATAAACTAATGTGTAAATAAATACCTGTTTTCATGCAGATATATTTTTTCACCTTTTCAACAAAGATAGACATGGTATTATGCATATACAAAAAAAATTAATAAAAAATGTACATTTCAATAAAGTCATAAGTTTTGTTTTTTGTTAATTTTTTTTCACTCTCTCACACATCTAATTCTGAGCTTTCACACCAACAACAATAACTTCTTTGAATATTTTTGCTTGCTGTTTATATCCATATTCATACAGTTTAAGCCTGGAAAAAGGTTTTAAATTTCCAGGTCATTCCAGTCTTACACTTTGCTTGTAACTGTGCAGGAGCTTAATACCCTTGAAAGAGACTGTTTAGCAACTGTTTAGTAACTCCAGGTACTTCGTTTGGCACCGTGGTTCAGCCTTAGTTTGTCAAATACAGAGACAACTAATTAATAAGCATTAAAGTATGGTTTATGGGTTGGGTTTCTGCAATGTTATCTTCAGAACCAATCTCTGCACCGCCTAATCTACTTTCAGCAGTTATCACACGTTATTGCAACAGTAAACTGCAGAAAATACGGGCAGAGTTGCTCTCTCTGCGTTTACTCCCTCGGCTCCTATGGCGGAGGGATATTTAGTGCAAGCAGGTCTCTTAATAACCAATGTTTCGTCACTTATTTTAGAGCCCAAATAAGCGATTTCACTTTCAGAAACATGCCCAAAAAACGCACAACCCCCGACTCATTAAATTTACAAGTGACTTTAGAAAAAAGAAGCCCAAAGTATCATGAAATAAGCAGTCTTGGCAACAGTGAGCGGGTCTGTTTTGCTACAGTCTCTAGCGACCTTGAAACTACGGAAAGCGCCGAGGGTAAAACAAACACAGTCCAGAGAGCGCGGCGGGTAATTACATAATTACAAAACATTAGGGAACGGTGTACGTGTTTTGACACGAGATTAACGGCGACAAAAAAAAATTGTCGGCGTTATGGTCTAACAAAGTTAACGTGTTAATAACGTGCTAAAACTGACAGCCCTAATTCTAACACATTCTGTTGGGATGGGCGTCCTGAATATATTTAATTCTTCAAAGTGGTCACAAAATAAAACCTTTGCGAATCACTCCTATACGGTGTGTCCTATACTGTGTCTGGTTTGTATTCATAGGGAATAAAGGTCAGACAAAAGTTAACAAATCTATCAGTGAACTAACATTTCCATCATGTTTTAGCAGGTAATGGACAGAAATCTGGTTTCAACAGGATGGAGAACTTTGTACCTGAGAGTTTCCAGTCTGCAGTTTGGACTCTCCAGTCCAGCAGAGAGAAGCTTCACTCCTGAATCCTGCAGGTTGTTGTTACTCAGGTCCAGTTCTCTGAGACTGGAGGACTGGGAGCTGAGAACTGAGGACAGAGCTTCACAGCTTCTCTCTGAGAGGTTACAGCCACTCAGTCTGAGGAGACAGGGAGAAAAATCTGCTATTAAACAATTCATCAGAAATATTGTTGATTTAGTATAATATATTTAAATTTTAAATGGATTCTGAGTAATCATCAGATCAACGACTTTTGGGGACCAGAATTTTGCTGCTGCCACCCCAAACCATCAAGAACTCAGACTCATTACAGAACTACAAATCCCACATATTTAAACTTGCTTCTCTGTAGTATAATTTTTGTGTATTTCTGTGTTTTTAAAAATTGTTTTGTAAAGCGACTTTGTGTGTCCAAAAAGAACAATATAAGTTTGATGCATTATTATTATTATTATTATTATTATTATTATTATTATTATTATTATTATTAATAATAATAATAATAATAATAATAATAATAATAATGTTGCGCCGATGCCATTTTTTTTTTGCTCCGATACCCGATACCTGGCCACTTTTCAGTATTGGAATGAAAACATCCTAGTGCCATAAACCCCATTTCCACTATCCTTGTTAAACCGATCCATGCTGAGCTCGGTCCGAGCTTGGATCAGTTAACCAAGTCAAGCTTGGTTCTGACGACCGTTTACACATCACGCTATCTCTGTTCCTTGGTTTCCTCACCTCCTAGTGGCGATCTGTGGTACTACTGCTCTCTCGGTTTGAAGGAGGGAATCAAGCAAATAAAAATGGCGGCGCCCGTAACATTCAGGCAGTTATGCTTGGTGAAACGCCGTTGTTAGCGGAGAGTCAGGCGAAGACGGCAACTTTTGGTGAATTTACTTGACAGAGTCGGCTTTTGGGAAGTGGATAAGACAAACGAACGTCTAATAAGGATTTACAGACGCAGGAAACAACGACAGACGCTGAGGTTCATCACGCTGCTAAGCAGAATCATCACTGGAAACCGTGTCACAGTAGGGAAGCTAGTATTTTTATGAATGTTTGAAATGTCAGCTGATCGCACGGAGATGACGTGGTCTGCTCATGCGCTCTTTGTTATTAGAGAACCGGGCCAGAGAAAAACCGGGCCGAGCCCACACATGGAACCGGTCTGCATTTAGCGCGGTCCGGTTGTGTCTAGCTCGGTTCAGTTCAGTTTGTGTTCCATTTACACTCGATAGTTATCTCGGTAACTGAGCTCTGACTGGTCTCGGCACGGTTAAAAAGAGGTAGTGTAAACGGGGTAAATGACTCGATGCCATCTTCTGGGGTATATAATATGTTAAACTCTGGCCTATAATGGCTAAATCACTTGTCATGACGCTCTGATTTTTACACAATGTATAAACTAATGTGTAAATAAATACCTGTTTTCATGCCGATATATTTTTTCGCCTTTTCAACAAAGATGGATGTGGTATTATGCATATACAAAAAAATTAAATAAAAATGTACATTTCAATAAAGTCATAAGTTTTGTTTTTTGTTAATTTTTTTCACTCTCTCACACACATCTAATTCTGAGCTTTCACACCAACAACAATAACTTCTTTGAATATTTTTGCTCGCTGTTTATATCCATATTCATACAGTTTAAGCCTAGAAAAAGGTTTTAAATTTCCAGGTCATTCCAATCTTACACTTTGCTTGTAACTGTGTAGGAGCTTAATACCCTTGAAAGAGACTGTTTAGCAACTGTTTAGTAACTCCAGGTACTTCATTTGGCACCGTGGTTCAGCCTTAGTTTGTCATATACAGAGACAACTAATTAATAAGCATTAAAGTATGGTTTATGGGTTGGGTTTCTGCAATGTTACCTTCAGAACCAATCTCTGCACCGCCTAATCTTCCTTCAGCAGTTATCTCACGTTATTGCAGCAGTAAACTGCAGAAAATACGGGCAGAGTTGCTCTCTGCGTTTACTCCCTCGGCTCCTATGGCGGAGGGATATTTAGTGCAAGCAGGTCTCTTAATAACCAATGTTTCGTCACTTTTTTTAGAGCCCAAATAAGCGATTTCACTTTCAGAAACATGCCCAAAAACCGACTCATTAAATTTACAAGTGACTTTAGAAAAAAGAAGCCCAAAGTATCATAAAATAAACAGTCTTGGCAACAGTGAGCGTGGGTCTGTTTTGCTACAGTCTCTAGCGACCTTGAAACTACGGAAAGCGCAAAGGGTAAAACAAACACAGTTCAGAGAGCGCGGCGGGTAATTACATAATTACAAAACATTAGGGAACGGTGTACGTGTTTTGACACGAGATTAACGGCGACAAAAATTAAATTGTCGGCGTTATGGTCTAACAAAGTTAACGTGTTAATAACGTGCTAAAACTGACAGCCCTAATTCTAACACATTCTGTTGGGATGGGCGTCCTGAATGTATTTAATTCTTCAAAGTGGTCACAAAATAAAACCTTTGAGAATCACTCCTATACGGTGTGTCCTATACTGTGTCGGTTTCTATTCATAGGGAATAAAGGTCAGACAAAAGTTAACAAATCTATCACTGAACTAACATTTCCATCATGTTTTAGCAGGTAATGGACAGAAATCTGGTTTCAACAGGATGGAGAACTTTGTACCTGAGAGTTTCCAGTCTGCAGTTTGGACTCTCCAGTCCAGCAGAGAGAAGCTTCACTCCTGAATCCTGCAGGTTGTTGTTACTCAGGTCCAGTTCTCTGAGACTGGAGGACTGGGAGCTGAGAACTGAGGACAGAGCTTCACAGCTTCTCTCTGAGAGGTTACAGCCACTCAGTCTGAGGAGACAGGGAGAAAAATCTGCTATTAAACAATTCATCAGAAATATTGTTGATTTCTTTACAGTCACCAATGTTCTCCTTGGAAAGATTGATGGATCTGTCTGATTTTACACGTCTTTATGTTGCCTTTTGTTGTGAACTGGTTCATTATATATAAACTGTAGCAACATGAATCAATATTTACCTCATTAGCAGATTTCTCACTATCAGAAATAAAAGCAGCAACAATCTGTGTCCTTACAGAGCTTTGTTGGAGGCTTTAACCACTGGCAGCAGCCTCAGGAGAACCTCCTCTGAAGCAGAGTATTTCTTCAGGTCAAACACATCCAGATCTTCTGCTGATGACACTAAGATGAAGATCAGAGCTGACCACTGAGCAGGAGACAGTTTATCTGTGGAGAGACTTCCTGAACTCAAAGACTGTTGGATCTCCTCCACTAGAGAACGATCATTCAGTTCATTCAGACAGTGGAACAGATTGATGCTTTTCTCTGCAGACACATTCTCACTGATCTGCTCCTTGATGTACTGAACTGTTTCCTGATTGGTCAGTGAGCTACTTCCTGTCAATGACACCAGACCTAGTAGGAGTCTCTGATTGGTCTGCAGTGAAAGTCCCAGGAGGAACCGGAGGAACAAGTCCAGGTGTCCATTTGGACTCTGTAAGGCCTGATCAACAGCTGTCTGGTGAAGAGACTTTAGTTTAGGTTTCTTAGAAAATGAAGACCTCTTAGATGTTTGTCTTTCTTCCATCAGGTTGACACCAGAGGTGATGAAGGTCAGATGAACATGAAGAGCAGCCAGGAACTCCTGAACACTCAGATGGACGAAGCAGAACACCTTGTCCTGGTACAGCCCTCTCTCCTCTCTAAAGATCTGTGTGAACACTCCTGAGTACACTGAGGCTGCTCTGATATCGATGCCACACTCTGTCAGGTCTGATTCATAGAAGATCAGGTTTCCTTTCTGCAGCTGATCAAAAGCCAGTTTTCCCAGAGACTCAATCATCTTCCTGCTCTCTGGACTCCAGTGTGGATCTGTTTCAGCTCCTCCATCATACTTGACCTTCTTCACTTTGGTCTGAACCACCAGGAAGTGGATGTACATCTCAGTCAGGGTGCTGGGCAGCTCTCCTCCCTCTCTGGTCTCCAACACGTCCTCCAGAACCGTAGCAGTGATCCAGCAGAAGACTGGGATGTGGCACATGATGTGGAGGCTTCTTGATGTCTTCATGTGGGAGATGATCCTCCTGGCCTGCTTCTTATCTCTGAATCTCTTCCTGAAGTACTCCTCCTTCTGTGGGTCAGTGAACCCTCTGACCTCTGTCACCATGCCAACACACTCAGGAGGGATCTGATTGGCTGCTGCAGGTCGTGTGGTTATCCAGAGGCGAGCAGAGGGAAGCAGTTTCCCCCTGATGAGGTTTGTCAGCAGAACATCCACTGAGGTGGACTCTGTAGCATCAGTCAGGATCTCCTGGTTCTGGAAGTCCAGAGGAAGTCGACTCTCATCCAGACCATCAAAGATGAACAGAACCTGCAAGTGTTCAAAGCTGCAGATTTCTTTGCTTTCAGTAAAGAAGTGATGAACAAGGTCCACCAAGCTGAACTTTTTCTCTTTCAGCACATTCAGCTCTCTGAAGGTGAATGGAAATATGAAGTGGATGTTCTGGTGGGCTTTGTCTTCAGCCCAGTCCAGAGTGAACTTCTGGGTTAAGACTGTTTTCCCAATGCCAGCCACTCCCTTTGTCATCACTGTTCTGATTGGTTGATATCTTCCAGGTGGGACTTTAAAGATGTCTTCTTGTCTGATGGTTGTTTCTGGTCTGTGTGGTTTCCTGGATGCTGTTTCAATCTGTCTGACCTCATGTTCATCATTGACCTCTCCAGTCCCTCCCTCTGTGATGTAGAGCTCTGTGTAGATCTGGTTCAGAAGGGTTGGACTTCCTGCTTTAGCGATCCCCTCAAACACACACTGGAACTTCTCCTTCAGACCAGATTTTAGTTTATGTTGAATTGGAGCAATATGTTCTAAATGAACACAAAAAGTGAAATCAGAAAAGAAACCAAATGATCTGAAGATGGTCTGAAAAAATGTGATTACATCTCTTTATCAGTAAATGTGTGATTTATCCATCAGGTTAAATCTTTGTAGAAATCCTCTTACTGCTCTGCAGACGGTCAGCCAGCTCCTCCTGCTTCATCCTCCTCAGGAAGTTCAGAGTGATCTTCATCAGTGCCTCTCTGCTGCTCCTCCTTAGCTCTTCATCCTCACCTTCTAACACCTCCTCATCATCTCTCTGACTCTTTGAGCAGTCTGGGTCATCTGGACTCAGAACCTTCTGGAACTTCTTCAGCTCGTTCTTCACAAAAGTGACAATGTTGTCTTCCAGCAGCTGGAACAGAATAATATATGAAGGACACATCAGACTGAGATCATGGATCCAAACATCAGAACCATGTTGGACTGACGGTCCACTGGTCCACAAAGTCCAGCATGGAGACGACTGAACAGAACCGATGGAAAAGTAGTTGTTGTACATGTACAGACCATAAATATGGAGTCCAGCTGGGTTTGATGCTGCCGGGCAGACGGACATCTGGGAACCTCTGAGTTCTGCTGGTCCACTCTGTGGAGGAACCAGAACAATTAGGAAGGAAGGAAATATTCATCCAGCAGTTTTCACAGATGAAATCACCAAGAGCTTCACAGTAAAAGTCCTTAAGACAGAAAAACTGAAATAAACATGACACAAAGAAGTTAACAAGAGGAAGAAGAAATAAAAAGGCTTGCAGATGATTTTGTAAAAGTATAAAAATATCAAAGCGTGTGTCTGCACTACTTTCAGAAAGGTTTCCTACTCACAGTTCATTCTGGGGCCTTATTCTTAAACTCAAAAGCAAATTTAGAGGAGCAGACTAAAGCTGACTCCAAAGCCTTTTTGCTATAAGCTTCTACTTTGAAGTTATTCCTCTGGTTTCAAAGCACTGGGCTGTTGTCCCTCTGTGGACCTTAGTGGAACATTGTGAGGCTGTGCCACAGGGAACCCTCTAAGCTTTTCTTACAGACTACCTACAGCCAACCTCATCTGGTCTTCTGCCCCCTGGAGAGACATCAGATCCATGGTATAAAAGATGTACAGCAGAGAGGTGATCAACAGGATAGAGCGAAGCAGGGAACCGCTGCTATGGCCAGCTCCAGGAAGAGCAGAGCCAAGCCCATCAATCCAGTGTATGCAGCGGTGTAGCGCATCCTCTCAGCACAGTGCAAGCCCATTTTGACTTCTGTGCGTGCCTCGGTTAGAGTGTCAACCAGCTCGGCTAGCTTCTCTGCGGGACTGTCCTGAGTCTTGTCACTTCCAGTCTGACCTGGAATGTGAGATTCTAGCGGTAACTCAGCAGTGAGAGCCTCCTGATCAGAATATGGGAGAAGATGGCCAGGAACGGAGCCTTTGGTGGGGGACATGAAATCACAATAAACAGTGGTTTTGAAGGAACCCTTGAACAAGATGTAGTCGATCCAAATACCTTTCTCAAAGGGGACGAGCTAATTTTTACTGATGAAGAGGTCATCTGCAAATAAAGTCATACCATTTTCACACCCATCAAATTTAGCTGTTTCTACACAAGAGTCCTCAGTCCAGTGTACGACATCAGTAGTCTGCAGCCGAGGTCTTGAGGGCGCATCTTGATGTCACCTCCCACAATGACTACATCTGCTCCTGTAGACGTATGGCGGATGAACTGCTGCGGCTCCCAGGCCTGGAACACTCTGTTGGAGAGGTAAGACTCCTTCTCTCTGCTGAATTCTGCATACAGTTGTGTGACATAGACGTTTGCAGTCAGGGCCGACAGATTCAGAATGGCCATTCCAACGGCTTTGCCTCCAAACCAGTCCCCATGGTGAGCCATGTAAGGGTAACCGTTCAAAGAGTAGCGATAAAGGGACATGTCAAGGATTTCGAGTTTGAAAAGAATGACCAGTCCAGCTCCTGTGACTCCGCTTTTGAAGTAATGAGAGTTACGATGAGTAGAGGCCAGTTTTGTTTTCAAGTAGAGAAAGTCCTTCTCACTCCACACCTCTTGCAGTAAGATGACTTTGTTAACGGTATGACTTCCTCGTTGCGTTCTGCATTAGACAATGTAGCTCCCTTGAAAAAGAAGGTGATTATTTAGAGGAAGCTGGCTCCCTGGTTTAATTCAGAGCTGCGTTCCTTAAAGCACAATGTTAGGAAATTGGAGAGAAAATGGCGCTCTACACACCATGAGGAATCCTACTTAATCTGGAGGGACAGTCTATTGTTGTATAAAAAGACCCTTCGCAGAGTTAGAGCAGCATATTTTTCATCATTAATTGAGGAGAACAAAATAATCTTACACAGAGTCATATTTCCGTTGATCCATTCCCATAGGTCTTAGCAGCAATGATTTTATGGTATTCTTCATAAATAAAATTGATTCCATTAAAAATAAAATAATTGGCATCATCCCAAACATTATTACCTCGTCCTCAGTAAGTGAGGCAGCGTTGGAGGAATCTTCAGAACCTGCGCAGTGTCTGAACTGTTTGAAGCAGTAGAGCTTTCTGAGCTATCTAAAATTTTAGCTTCATATAAACCTTCCACCTGTATGTTAGACCCAATCCCAACCAAGTTGTTTAAGGAGGTATTCCCTTTGATCAGTGGCACTATTTTAGACATGATTAATCTAACCTTGGTAAATGGATATGTACCACAGGCTTTTAAAGTAGCTGTTATTAAACCTTTACTTAAGAAACCTTCTCTTGATCAAGATGAGTTAATAAATTACAGACCTATATCTAATCTTCTTTTCTTATCTAAAATTCTTGAGAAAGTAGTTGCTAATCAACTTTGTGAACATTTACAAACTAATGACCTACTTGAGGAGTTTCAGTCAGGCTTCAGAGCTCATCATAGCACTAAAACAGCTCTGGTGAAGGTCACTAATGATATTCTCATGGCCTCAGATAATGGACTTTTGTCTGTACTTGTCCTGTTAGATCTCAGTGCTGCATTTGATACAGTTGATCACAATATTCTCCTACAAAGACTTGAGCATACTGTAGGGATTAAGGGGAACGCATTAGGCTGGTTTAAATATTATCTGTCGGACAGATTCCAGTTTGTTCATGTTAATAATAAATCTTCCTCAAACTCTAGGGTCACCTTTGGAGTACCACAGGGTTCAGTCCTTGGACCAATTCTCTTTACCCCCCTAGGGCCAAAACCAAAATTTCCAGGGCGGGCGGGCGAAACGAGACCCTCCGTTTCCGTACAGCCCCGTACGGCCCCAATGCCCAGGTATGCGCGGCGGCGTTCCGAAGCTCGCCGCGGCCGGGCCGGCCCCCTTAAAAATCGGCGGGCGGGCCGGGCAGGTGCAGAGCGGATCCCCGCCCGCAGCGCCGCCCCCGCCGTCCCGCCGCCGCGCACGGCGGCCGTGCGGCGGCCCCCCAAAGAAGGCCCTTCTCCGCTCGCAGCGCGGGCTCCATCCACAGTGTGGCGCCCGGGGGTAGGGTCGAGAACCGTACGCAGGCGGAGGGGGGGGGGCGTACAGCCCCGCATTGGCCGAGCCCGCGCGTCCGTCGAAGTGGCGCGATTTTGGGAGGGGCCAGGCGGCCGAAACGTGGACCGGCCGTACAGGACCCACAGATTCCCTTTGCTGCTGGCGTCGGGCCTTCGGCGCCACCAACCTGTCGGAGCGGGGATGGCGCCAGCGTGGCAGGGGGCGGGAAGGGAAAAACGGGAAAGGTTCACGCATTGGCCGAGCCCGCACGTCCGTCAAAGTGGCGCATTTTTGGGAGGGCCAAGCGTCCGAAACGTGGACCGGCCGTACAGGACCCATAGACTCCCTTTGCCGCTGCCGTCGGGCCAGAACTAAAAAAAAATACGCCACTTATTTTAATATAATGTTAAAATTATTATTTAACCCGTTTGCAAATATAGATTCCAGACCCCTAATGTGAAATAAAAAATTAATCTCCCACTTCCAGGCTGGGGGGGTCTTGGTCACAGACCTCTCCCCAGGAAGAGGGCCTCTTGCTGGGTAAGAGTGCTGGAACGATGACCCCCCTGCTGGAGCTCTGACATGCATAAGGCAACATCTCTAAATGTTTGGTAGGACAGGTTACAGTTTGTAACAGTGGTAGCCACATGCTGAACTTCATAAGACAATGTTATATTTATTAAAAATAACCTACCGCGATATGTACACTTTAGATGTACGTACGCTACCGCGTTATGTACACTTTATATGTACGTACGCTACCGCGTTATGTACACTTTATATGTACGTACGCTACCGCGTTATGTACATTTTAGAAGTAGGGCAGCTACCGCGTTATGTACACTTTATATGTACGTACGCTACCGCGTTATGTACACTTTATATGTACGTACGCTACCGCGTTATGTACAATTTAGATGTACGTACGCTACCGCGTTATGTACACTTTAGATGTATGTACGCTACCGCGTTATGTACAATTTAGATGTACGTACGCTACCGCGTTATGTACACTTTAGATGTACGTACGCTACCGCGTTATGTACACTTTATATGTACGTACGCTACCGCGTTATGTACATTTTAGAAGTAGGGCAGCTACCGCGTTATGTACAATTTAGATGTACGTACGCTACCGCGTTATGTACACTTTAGATGTATGTACGCTACCGCGTTATGTACAATTTAGATGTACGTACGCTACCGCGTTATGTACACTTTAGATGTACGTACGCTACCGCGTTATGTACACTTTATATGTACGTACGCTACCGCGTTATGTACATTTTAGAAGTAGGGCAGCTACCGCGTTATGTACACTTTATATGTACGTACGCTACCGCGTTATGTACAATTTAGATGTACGTACGCTACCGCGTTATGTACACTTTAGATGTATGTACGCTACCGCGTTATGTACAATTTAGATGTACGTACACTACCGCGTTATGTACACTTTAGATGTACGTACGCTACCGCGTTATGTACACTTTATATGTACGTACGCTACCGCGTTATGTACATTTTATATGTACGTACGCTACCGCGTTATGTACATTTTAGATGTAGGGCAGCTACCGCGTTATGTACAATTTAGATGTACGTACGCTACCGCGTTATGTACACTTTAGAAGTAGGGCAGCTACCGCGTTATGTACACTTTATATGTACGTACGCTACCGCGTTATGTACAATTTAGATGTACGTACGCTACCGCGTTATGTACACTTTAGATGTATGTACGCTACCGCGTTATGTACAATTTAGATGTACGTACGCTACCGCGTTATGTACACTTTAGATGTACGTACGCTACCGCGTTATGTACACTTTATATGTACGTACGCTACCGCGTTATGTACATTTTATATGTACGTACGCTACCGCGTTATGTACATTTTAGATGTAGGGCAGCTACCGCGTTATGTACAATTTAGATGTACGTACGCTACCGCGTTATGTACACTTTAGATGTACGTACGCTACCGCGTTATGTACACTTTATATGTACGTACGCTACCGCGTTATGTACATTTTAGAAGTAGGGCAGCTACCGCGTTATGTACAATTTATATGTACGTACGCTACCGCGTTATGTACACTTTATATGTACGTACGCTACCGCGTTATGTACATTTTAGAAGTAGGGCAGCTACCGCGTTATGTACACTTTATATGTACGTACGCTACCGCGTTATGTACAATTTAGATGTAGGGCAGCTACCGCGTTATGTACACTTTATCTGTACGTACGCTACCGCGTTATGTACAATTTAGATGTACGTACGCTACCGCGTTATGTACACTTTAGATGTATGTACGCTACCGCGTTATGTACAATTTAGATGTAGGGCAGCTACCGCGTTATGTACACTTTATATGTACGTACGCTACCGCGTTATGTACATTTAGGACCTAAAAAAAAACACCACTTTTTAAAAGATAATGTTCAAATTATTATTAAATCTGTTTGCAAATATAGCTTCCAGACCCCTAATGTGAAATTTAAAAAAAAATTAATCTCCCACTTCCAGGCTGGGGGGGTCTCTGTCACACACCTCTCCCCAGGAAGAGTGCCTCTCGCTGGGCTAGAGTGCTTGACTGGACCCCCCCTTCTGGAAGTCTGCCTTACCATAGGCATAATTTGAGCTACTCCTGTTAAATTCGTATCCACGCCATGCTGGAGACAGAACTCAAAAAAAATACGCCACTTATTTTAATATAATGTTAAAATTATTATTTAACCTGTTTGCAAATATAGCTTCCAGACCCCTAATGTGAAATTTAAAAAAAAAAAATTAATCTCCCACTTCCAGGCTGGGGGGGGTCTCTGTCAGAGACCTCTCCCCAGGAAGAGTGCCTCTCGCTGGGCTAGAGTGCTTGACTGGACCCCCCCTTCTGGAAGTCTGCCTTACCATAGGCATAATTTGAGCTACTCCTGTTAAATTCGTATCCACGCCATGCTGGAGACAGAAGTCAAAAAAAATACGCCACTTATTTTAATATAATGTTAAAATTATTATTTAACCTGTTTGCAAATATAGCTTCCAGACCCCTAATGTGAAATTAAAAAAAAAAAAATTAATCTCCCACTTCCAGGCAGGGGGGGTCTCAGTCAGAGACCTCTCCCCAGGAAGAGTGCCTCTCGCTGGGCTAGAGTGCTTGACTGGACCCCCCTTCTGGAAGTCTGCCTTACCATAGGCATAATTTGAGCTACTCCTGTTAAATTCGTATCCACGCCATGCTGGAGACAGAACTCAAAAAAAATACGCCACTTATTTTAATATAATGTTAAAATTATTATTTAACCCGTTTGCAAATATAGCTTCCAGACCCCTAATGTGAAATTTAAAAAAAAAAAAATTAATCTCCCACTTCCAGGCTGGGGGGGTCTCTGTCACACACCTCTCCCCAGGAAGAGTGCCTCTCGCTGGGCTAGAGTGCTGGAACGATGACCCCCCCTGCTGGAGCTCATTCCAGTGAGATGCTGACCGATCGTTCCCCCGGGGACAGGTTTTGGCAGCATCTCATCCACAAAACCTGCGCTGTTTTGAGAAAACTGTAGGAAATAAATGAGTGATAAGCTAAGTTAAGCTCTTACCACTACTCACAGACATTTTGACACATATTTAAAAATTCCACCTCCAGGCTTGGGGGGGTCTCCGTCACACACCTCTCCCCAGGAAGAGTGCCTCTCGCTGGGCTAGAGTGCTAGAACGATGACCCCCCCTGCTGGAGCTCATTCCAGTGAGATGCTGACCGATCGTTCCCCCGGGGACAGGTTTTGGCAGCATCTCATCCACAAAACCTGCGCTGTTTTGAGAAAACTGTAGGAAATAAATGAGTGATAAGCTAAGTTAAGCTCTTACCACTACTCACAGACATTTTGACACATATTTAAAAATTCCACCTCCAGGCTTGGGGGGGTCTCCGTCACACACCTCTCCCCAGGAAGAGTGCCTCTCGCTGGGCTAGAGTGCTGGAACGATGACCCCCCCTGCTGGAGCTCATTCCAGTGAGATGCTGACCGATCGTTCCCCCGGGGACAGGTTTTGGCAGCATCTCACCCACAAAACCTGCGCTGTTTTGAGAAAACTGTAGGAAATAAATGAGTGATAAGCTAAGTTAAGCTCTTACCACTACTCACAGACATTTTGACACATATTTAAAAATTCCACCTCCAGGCTTGGGGGGGTCTCAGTCACACACCTCTCCCCAGGAAGAGTGCCTCTCGCTGGGCTAGAGTGCTGGAACGATGACCCCCCCTGCTGGAGCTCTGACATACATCAGGCAACATCTCTAAATGTTTGGTAGAGCAGGTTACAGTTTATATTTATTAAAAATAACCTACTGCGATATGTACACTTTATATGTACGGCAGCTACGCCGTTATGTACACTTTAGATGTACGTCAGCTACTGCATTATGTACATCTAGAACCGAAAAAAAAAACGCCACTTTTTAAAAGATAATGTTCAAATTATTATTAAATCTGTTTCCAAATATCCCTTCCAGAGTCCTATTAAGAAATTAGAAAAATATTTCAAAGTACAAGATGTTTATTTGCTTTAATTTTGTAAATGAAAATATGATGGCTGAGGTGAGATTCGAACCCTGCTCCTCTGGGTGGAAGGCAATGTTGTTATCCACTCTGCTACACCCCTTAGCCCCTATATATAGGGGGCAGAGAGCCGTTTTGTACTTCCATGTTGCCTGTACAGCCTCCCTCCTTCTGTACACCTTGACCCCTCCTTAACCCACATAATTACATAGGCCACGCTCTCAGCCAATAGCAAAAGCTGTTCCCCTCCCCCGGTAGTTGTGGTCGTGTAGTGCAGTTTCAGACACAACAGTGGAGCTTGATTTCCAATGAGTCCCACCTTCAGCCCGTAACCTACCGTGTTATGTACAATTTATATGTACGTCTGCTACCGTGTTATGTACATCTAGGATCGAAAAAAAAAAACGCCACTTTTTAAAAGATAATGTTCAAATTATTATTAAATCTGTTTCCAAATTTCCCTTCCAGAGCCCTATTAAGAAATTAGAAAAATATTTCAAGTCTAAGTTGTTTATTTACTTTAATGTTGTAAATGAGAATATGATGGCTGAGGTGGGATTCGAACCCTGCTCCTCTGGGTGGAAGGCAGTGTTCTTATCCACTCTGCTACACCCCTTAGCCCCTATATATAGGGGGCAGAGAACCGTTTTGTACTTCCATGTTGCCTGTACAGCCTCCCTCCTTCTGTACACCTTGGCCCTCTGTGTTGTCCTACTCTACTCCTCAGGTGTGCCTAGTTGGCTGAGGGGGTGTGGCCCACACCTGCAGCTCGTTGCAGGCGGCTTCCTCTGGCTTCTTAAGCAGAGCGCTGACAGATGGAAGACGCCAGGAGTCGGAGGAAACGGAAGAGAATTGCGAACACGGCGGAAGACATTGGCGGGAGATTTGAAGGAAACAAGTTGGACAAAGCAGATAGCAACCAGCTGTACCGTGAGTGTAGCAATGGGCCATAGTTCTGATGGTGATGAGTATGATGAATGGACTTCCGATATGGAGATAAGTCAAACCAAAATGGCAAGAAAGAAATCTTGGTCGGAAGTGAGTAGTGAAGAACAAAATAGCACAAGGAAAAATGCTAAAAAGATTAAAGCTAAAGCAGATGATAGCCGTAGTTACGAGGAAAGAAAACAGGAAGAATGGAAAGCTATAATTACACTTAGCAGCGAGAAGGGACATTTTCATCCAGTTCAAATCACTAAAGCAATAGAAAAGGAAATAGGAATGATTAAATATGCTAAACTGTTAAATAATAGAAGAATCTTGATTTCAGCAGTAAGTAAAAAACAGCAAGAAATGATATTAAAAATGAAAGATCTCGGGGGAGAAAAAATTAAAGTTCACATACCAGGAATGGCAGCTACATTAAGAGGAGTAATTTCAAATGTCCCTTTAGAAATTTCTATGGAAGAACTGAAGAAAGAAGTAAAAGGTGGGAAAGTAATAGAGGCAAAAAGACTCCAAACAAATAGAGGTGGCAGTAAAACAGATAGCTTGTCTGTGTTGCTGGTGTTTGAAAAAACAATGCCTCTAGAAGTGAAAATTGGATGGATAAATTATAAAGTTAGGGAATATATTCCTCTACCTTTAAGATGTTTTAAATGTCAGAGGATGGGACACACAGTGCAACAGTGTAAATGGAGGCAAAGATGT
Source organism: Fundulus heteroclitus (assembly GCF_011125445.2). NCBI lineage: Eukaryota > Metazoa > Chordata > Actinopteri > Cyprinodontiformes > Fundulidae > Fundulus > Fundulus heteroclitus. The sequence continues at coordinate 1,853,702 of NW_023396846.1, read as the reverse complement.
GCAAAATGTGGGGGAGAACATGAGTATGGTAAATGTAATAAGGATGCTAAATTAAAATGCTGTAATTGTGGGGGAGAGCATAGTGCTGCTTACGGTGGATGTGAGGTTCAGAAAAAAGCAAAAGAAGTACAGAAATATAAAATCTTAAACAAAGTGTCATATGCAGAGGCTGTACGAAATGTTGGTGCTATGGAACAAAACAGATTAACAGAATGTCAATTAAATGATGGTACGAGACAGGAAGGACTTCCACAGAGAATACTTACAAGAAGAGTTCAACCAGAAAGAACTCAGATTTCACAGCAGACATGTAGCCATAAGTGTATAGTGGAAGAAAATTCAATGATTGTAGAAAAGAAGGGCTTTATAGCTTTCATATGCAAAGTCATCAATGTTACATCCAGGCAACAAAGAAAAAGTGATAGAATCAAAACAGTGGTAGAAGCTGCCATAGAGTTTCTAGATATCAAAGATATTAAAGCTGAAGATATTCATGAAATGTTAAGTATCAATAATGATGGAGGGTCTCAAAGTATTAATTAAAATTATAATGGTACTCCATTTCTTACAATGGAATGCCAGAAGTTTGATAGCAAATGGACAAGAACTTAAAAAATATGTAACAGATTCCAAAGTTAAACCAGATGTTATTTGTGTACAAGAAACATGGCTAAAACCTCATCTTGATTTTATTATACCTGGATATGAATCCGTTAGATTAGATAGAGATGGTAAGCAGGGTGGGGGATGTGCAACATTTGTAAGGGAAGAAATACCATTTCGAAGAATAGTAAATTCAATAGAAATAGAATGTGTAATAATAGAAATATATAAAGCAGATAAAAAATTAATGATAATTAATCTATATAATCCTTGTAAACCATTAAAATTAGAAACATTAGAAAACGTAAGAATAGGGAATGGGAAAGAAATATGGTGTGGAGATTTTAATGCACATAATAGTCTTTGGGGAAGTAAGCATACTGATAGTAATGGAGAAGTGGTGGAAGATTTAATGGATGTTAGAAAACTAGTATGTATAAATAATGGAAAAGGGACTAGAATAGATATCCATTCTAACATGGTCACATGTATTGATCTTACCATGGTATCAGATAGTCTGGCAAATTCATGTGAGTGGAATGTGGAGGAAAACACAAGTATAGGAAGTGATCATTATCCAATAATATTTTCAGTTAATGTTAAAATAGATATACAAGAAAGGCCTATTCATAAGAAATGGATGTTTGAAAAAGCAGATTGGGAAAAATTTAAAGAAATATGTAACAAATCAGTAGAATCAATTTCAATGAAGGAAGATATTGAAGAATGTTATTCTGAGATCACCCAGATAATTTTAAACGCAGCGTTAAAGAGTATACCTTATAAATCAGTGGGGAGAAAGGAAAAAACAATACCTTGGTGGAATGATGAATGTACAAAAGCAATAAAAGAGCGTAATAAAGCATTTAGAATGTTAAAGAAAACTCTGAGTCAAGAAAATGTGATTAATTATCAGAGGGAAAGAGCAAAAGTTCGTAGAGTTATAAAGAACAGTAAGAGAAATACATGGAAAAGTTATTGTTCTACAATAGGAGGTGAAGTTAAAATAGGAGAGGTTTGGTCAATGTTAAAGAAAATGAGTGGGACTAAAGTATTTGTTAAAATACCAGTATTAGAGGATGATGGAGTAATTGCAATAACAGATAAGGAAAAAGCTAATGCATTGGGAAAGAAGTTTGCTAGTGTGCATAATGGGGACCATTTAGATAATAAGCATAGACAGCATATGGAGAAGATCCTAGTAGAAAATAGAGATATATTTATTCACAAAGAAAGTGAGGAAAATGCATTAGATGCAGATATAAATATGAATGAATTAAAAATTGTATTAAAGGGTATCAGAAATAGCGCAACAGGAGAAGATAAGTTAAGTTATATGATGTTTCAGAAATTACCTGAGAAAGCATTTGAGCTTATATTACAATTATTTAATAAAATTTGGAGAGAAGGTAAAATGCCAAAAAGATGGAAAAGTGCATTAATATTGCCTTTTAATAAGCCTGGGAAAAATCCTAATCAAGTTGGAAATTATAGACCTATTGCCCTAACATCACATTTATGTAAATGGATGGAAAAAATATTAGTAAGAAGACTAAATTATACTCTTGAGAAAAAAGGAATATATGCACCATATCAAAGTGGATTTAGAAAAGGTCGTTCTACTATGGATGCTGTGGTGAAAGTAAGTAATGAGATGGAAAAAGCATTTAAAATGAAAGAAATAATGAATATTGTGTTCTTAGATATAGAAAAGGCTTATGATTCAATGTGGCGGGAAGGATTATTAATTAAATTAAATATGATAGGAATTAGGGGTAGATTTTATAATTGGGTTCTAAATTTTCTAACAGAAAGAAGAATCATAGTTAAAGTAGGAGCTGAAATTTCAGAACAATTTGAAATAAATAATGGAATTCCGCAAGGAAGTGTTATTAGTCCAGTATTATTTAATATAATGATTAATGATATTTTTATGAAACTAGATAGAAGGATTGGATCAGCTTTATATGCGGATGATGGGGCCATATGGACAAGAGGAAGAGAATCCAAAATAGTAAGAAATAGAATCAAGGAGGCAATAGGAGAAATTGAAAAATGGTCATATAGATGGGGCTTTAAGCTTTCGACAAGTAAATGTTGTAATATGATATGTACAAAAAAGAAAAAGATAAATGAACAGAATTTGGAATTATATGGTCACAAAATGGAGACAGTAAGTAATTTTAAATATCTGGGTATATGGCTAGATCAAAAAGGAACATGGAGAACACATATAGAAAAAATAGAGACGAAATGTAAGAAAATCATAAATCTCATGAGAGCAGTAGCAGGAAAAGATTGGGGAGCAAGTAAACAATCATTGGTGCATATTTATAGGGCTTTAATGAGATCAACAATAGACTATGGGTGTTATATATATGGAGCAGCAGCTAAAACAAATTTAATGAAAATAGAAAGAGTAATTAATAAAGCAATGAGAATTTGTACTGGTGCAATAAGATCAACACCAACTAAAGCAATGCAGGTAGAGTTAGGAGAAGTGCCTTTAGATTTAAGAAAAGATCAGCTCATGCTTACATACTGGTGTCGGTTATATGGATGTGGAAATGAAAATATAGCAAAAAGTGTTATAAAAGAGTGTTGGGAATATAATTCTTTTAAAGGTAAAGGTTTTGGATGGATAATAAAAGATAAATCAGAAGAATATAAAATAAGAAATATATGGTTTAACTCACCTAGACCTATAAGTAATATCCCTATTTGGTTATTTCCAAATGTTGAGGTAGATTTTTATATAATGGAATTAAAAAAAAAGTGGGTAAACAGAAGGAGAGGTCAAATGGCAAATCATTATATAAGAACTAAATATTATAGCTATTTAGATATATATACAGATGGATCTAAAGATGATAAAGGAAAAGTAGGTATAGGAATATATATTCCAATGATGAATGTAAGCATCGGTAGGAGATTACCTGATCAGATGTCAGTATATACAGCAGAAATGATGGCAATAATTATAGGATTACAATGGATAGAGGAAGTAAAACCTGATAGAGTAGTTTGTTGTGTTGATTCTTTGGCAGCACTTTACAGTATACAAAATATGAAATCAGAAAGAGAAGATTTATTATTAGAAATACATCAAAGTTTGTTCAGAATACAAAAAATGTATATAAATATAAAGTTTTGTTGGGTTCCAGCCCATGTAGGAATAAATGGAAATGAAAGAGCAGACCAAATAGCTAAAAAATCAATTAGAACAAATAATATTATAAATATACCGTATGGGAAAGGAGAAGCTAAGGCAATAATTAAAAAAGAAATTAAGGAAAAATGGCAGGATAGATGGAAAATGGATAAAAGTGGAAGAAATTATTATATGATACAGAAATCTATTAATGCCAAGGGTGTGACAAGGAAAAATCGAAGAGAGGAGACTATGTTAACTAGATTAAGATTTGATCATACTGGGTTAAATAAAACATTATTTTTATTAAAGAAAAGTGAAACAGATGAATGTATAGAATGTAAAGTAATAGAAAATGTAGAACATATTTTATTATATTGTAGGAAATATGATAAAGAAAGGATAGAATTAAAACAAAAGACAAGACAAATTGGAAGGGAATGGAATTTGAAAGGATTAATAGGAACAACAGGAGAGGGGATAAAGGAAATGCAGGAAACTGTTATTAAATATCTTAAGAATACAGGATTATATTATAAGATTTAAAGGTATATGTATATATGGATGTATGTATATTTTGTATGTATATATGTATATGTATAGATAGATAAATATATAGATATATATGGATATATAGATATATAGAAATATGGATATGGGAATATGGATAGAGATATATAGGTATATAGAAGTATAGATATAGATGTGTAGAAATATGGATATAAATGTATATAAATATAGAAATATGGATATAGATATAAATAATCATCAAATTGATATGGCCCATGCTACATACTCCGGTACAGTAGGTGGCGGTATGCACCTAAAAGATAAGGTTGCAATCTGCCATTAAACAAAAAGAAGAAGAAGAAGATGGAAGACGCCAGAGCCTTAAGCAGTGGTGGTACGACGTGGCCTCTGACCCAACTCCTGAAAACCTGCTGGTGAGTTTTTTCATCTTTGAACTTTGACTAATTTTGGATCTCCCTGTTTTTGTCACAGTTTTTGGTGCTTCTGGATCCTGCTGGTTCTTCCCTCACTCTGGTCAATCCAACTGTCACCCACTTCTGTCCAGCTTTATGGTAAGCAGTGCAGCTTCTAGTAGTTCTCCTGGTTCACCTTTCAGAGTCACTTACTCTTCTTCTCTTTGCAGTCTCTCCAGCCGTGACGTTCTGACCCTGCCGAGTTGTCCATAGTTCCGTCCGTTATATCTGCCTGTTTCCTAAATAAACATTTTAAAACTGTGCTTTGCTTCCCCATCGTATCTGCATGTGGGCTCGTCATCTGAAAACCATGACAGTACCAAGTTTGGTACACTTCTTTTTAGGAGGCCCTGATTAAGGCCTCATTAAGGTCAAAAACCAGCTGCTGGCAGACAAAATATAGAGCTAGATGGGCTCCAGTGGGCTTGTTTCGATCGTCTCCATTTACTGTTTCGTTTGATACCAAGTTTGTGAGGCTACGATGTTGCTTTGCTAAACAGTGGCCCAGAACACTGGTTTCTAGGAGGCCTATTGAGGCCTCCTAAGCAAGGTGAAAAAACAAGCTGGTGGGAGACAAAGGAAAAAGCTACATGGGCTCAAGTTGGCTTGTTTCGATCGTCTCTATTTACTCTTTCGTTTGGTACCAAGTTTGTGAGGCTACGATGCTGCTTTGCTAAACAGTGGCCCAGAACACTGGTTTCTAGGAGGCCCTATTGAGGCCTCCTAAGCAAGGTGAAAAACCCAGCTGCTGGGAGACAAAGGAAAAAGCTACATGGGCTCAAGTGGGCTTGTTTTGATCGTCTCTATTTACTCTTTCGTTTGGTACCAAGTTTGTGAGGCTACGATGCTGCTTTGCTAAACAGTGGCACAGAACACTGGTTTCTAGGAGGCCCTATTGAGCCTCCTAAGCAAGGTGAAAAACCCAGCTGCTGGGAGACAAAGGAAAAAGCTACATGGGCTCAAGTGGGCTTGTTTCGATCGTCTCTATTTACTCTTTCGTTTGGTACCAAGTTTGTGAGGCTACGATGCTGCTTTGCTAAACAGTGGCCCAGAACACTGGTTTCTAGGAGGCCCTATTGAGGCCTCCTAAGCAAGGTGAAAAACCCAGCTGCTGGGAGACAAAGGAAAAAGCTACATGGGCTCAAGTGGGCTTGTTTTGATCGTCTCTATTTACTCTTTCGTTTGGTACCAAGTTTGTGAGGCTACGATGCTGCTTTGCTAAACAGTGGCACAGAACACTGGTTTCTAGGAGGCCCTATTGAGCCTCCTAAGCAAGGTGAAAAACCCAGCTGCTGGGAGACAAAGGAAAAAGCTACATGGGCTCAAGTGGGCTTGTTTCGATCGTCTCTATTTACTCTTTCGTTTGGTACCAAGTTTGTGACCCTTTGTTGCTCCTATGCTGAACAGTGGCACAAAACACACTGCTTCTCTGTGTTTTGTGCATCTCTTTTTCATACTTCAAACGGTTGCCATTCTTAGACGCAAGCACCCAGAGGCACAAAAATCACAGACAGCGGTTGAGGGGTGAGCTAGAACTTATATCTAAAGTTTGGTATCACTGCGCATAAATAAACCTTTCTTCCTCAGCTTTTGAGACTCAAATACTGTCTTGAACCCTTAGGAAGTTGGCTGAATTTTTTGGGACAAACAGCTTTTGTTGTTTTTTTCACAGGAGGCTGATTTTAACATATTTTGTAGGTGACCTTATGAGGAGCAGAACCTGTGATTTTGAACTCCCTGGGTGGTTCCACGTGGACACAGTGGGGGTCAAAAGGTGAAAATTTGCAACCTTTGATGGCACACAGCTCACACACGGTTTGTCTGTTCCAGCTCAAACTCGGCATACAGGAGCCCCTTTGAGGCATCTACCAACGGGTAAGAGCTCATACCTGTATCCCCTTCCTATAGCTACTTCCTTTTAGCAATGAGATAAGAAGATGTGGTTAGTGGCATGTTGTAGAGCACTTCCAGGAAATGAGCATTTATAAGTTTGGTCCAAATCCATGAGCTGCAAAGGCCTCAATTATCAAAAATCAAATATTGCTTGGCTGGAGGCATAGCTCCAGAAACAAAACGGGCCCAGATTTCCACTCTTGGCCATATGCTGCAGTACCATTCCCCACCACCATTGGTGCTATTGATATTTGGACAGGCCTGTACACCATCCCTCCTTCTGTACACCTTCCATTGTAAAGCAATGGAACCAGTTCTGTACAGCCTCCCTCCTTATGTACGCCTTGGCCCCTAAAAAACACGCATAATTAATTAAGCCACGGTCTCGGCCAATAGCAGAAGCTTCCCCACTTTTCCCTTCCCGCCCGTAGTTGGTTCGTGCAGTGCTCTTTCCGACACGTTGGTGGCGCTATGCTGGGTGGGCTAATAAGCCATTGTAAAGCAATGGGACCCGTTCCGGACAGCCTCCCTCCTTCTGTACACCCTCCATTGTAAAGCAATGGAACCAGTTCTGTACAGCCTCCCTCCTTATGTACGCCTTGGCCCCTAAAAAACACGCATAATTAAATAAGCCACGGTCTCGGCCAATAGCAGAAGCTTCCCCACTTTTCCCTTCCCGCCCGTAGTTGGTCCGTGCAGTGCTCTTTCCGACACGTTGGTGGCGCTATGCTGGGTGGGCTAATAAGCCATTGTAAAGCAATGGAACCAGTTCCGGACAGCCTCCCTCCTTCTGTACACCTTCCATTGTAAAGCAATGGAACCAGTTTTGTACAGCCTCCCTCCTTATGTACGCCTTGGCCCCTAAAAAACACGCATAATTAATTAAGCCACGGTCTCGGCCAATAGCAGAAGCTTCCCCACTTTTCCCTTCCCGCCCGTAGTTGGTTCGTGCAGTGCTCTTTCCGACACGTTGGTGGCGCTATGCTGGGTGGGCTAATAAGCCATTGTAAAGCAATGGGACCCGTTCCGGACAGCCTCCCTCCTTCTGTACACCCTCCATTGTAAAGCAATGGAACCAGTTCTGTACAGCCTCCCTCCTTATGTACGCCTTGGCCCCTAAAAAACACGCATAATTAATTAAGCCACGGTCTCGGCCAATAGCAGAAGCTTCCCCACTTTTCCCTTCCCGCCCGTAGTTGGTTCGTGCAGTGCTCTTTCCGACACGTTGGTGGCGCTATGCTGGGTGGGCTAATAAGCCATTGTAAAGCAATGGGAACCGTTCCGGACAGCCTCCCTCCTTCTGTACACCTTCCATTGTAAAGCAATGGAAATAGTTCTGTACAGCCTCCCTCCTTATGTACGCCTTGGCCCCTAAAAAACGCCCCTAATTAAATAAGCCACGGTCTCGGCCAATAGCAGAAGCTTCCCCACCCCTCCGTAGTTGTGTTCGTGCAGTGCACTTTCCGACACGTTGGTGGCGCTATCTTGGGCGGTCTAATCCGTTGTAACGTACGGCTATCCTTCCTTTCGTACGCGCCCCCCCCTCCGACACCCCCCGATACGCTAAATCTAGAAGAGAGCGCCATCACATGGTGCACGGAAGGCGGCACGCCCGTACGAAACGCCGACTTGGACCAAGCGGGCGAAATGCTGGAGCTTTTATTGCGCGCGTACGTACACTACCTCGTAACGAACACATACATACAGATTGTATGTGTAAATCCGTACGTACGGTATTCAAAATCATTGCGGCTGTACGGCCGAAGGCGTCGTTTCGTACGATTTTCCCTTGACTATATATATGCTTCCGATTGGCAAAATTATCAGACAGCATGGGATTAATTTCCACTGTGTATGCTGATGACACTCAGCTATATTTATCCATAAATCCGGATGAATCCAATCAATTACTTCAACTACAGTCATGTCTTGATAACATTAAAAGCTGAATAACTTCAAATTTCCTGCAGTTAAATTCTGAAAAGACCGAGGTGTAATCTTTTGACTTCTTGACCTCAAACAATAAACTTCTTAATCAATCACTTAATCTGGATGGCATTAACTTGGCCTCTGGTAATAAAGTAAAAAATCTTGGTGTTATTTTTGACCAAGACATGTCATTTAAATCCCATATTAAACAGGTTTCCAGAGTATCATTTATTCACCTCAAGAATATCGCCAAAATTAGAAACATTCTGTCCAGGAGTGATGTTGAAAAACTAGTCAATGCATTGTTACTTCAAGGCTGGACTATTGTAATTCTTTACTTTCAGGAAGTCCACACAATGCAGTTCAAAGCCTTCAGCTGATCCAAAATGCTGCAGCAAGAGTTCTGATGAAAATCAACAAGAGGGATCATATTTCTCCTATTTTAGCTTCCCTTCACTGGCTTCCTGTTAAATTAAGAATAGAATTTAAAATTCTTCTTCTAATGTCTAAAGCCCTAATATTATATAATATCAAATATCAGAGCTCTAATTACCCCCTCTGTGTCTAACAAAGCACTTCGCGCACGTTACCATGACGGTTGAGGTTCACTTCCTGTGTGACATCACATCACACATTCGCTGACTGAATGGAGAGAGAGCGATGTCTCCACTAGAGCTACACATCTTAAATAAGAGGTAAATTACGATCCATTGTTAAGTAAAACACTCATTCCAAACACAATATCAATAGCTGGTTTAAGCTGGATGAGAAAGATGTGACATAATTCTATAGCAGGGTTTCCCGCAGCGTTCTCTTGGCGAAGCAGTCGCCTCGCCAAACTCACGCTACCGCCTCGGCAATATGAAAAAAAAAAAAAAAAAACCTAACTTGATATGCTGTTTATTTGACGGTAACAGGCGGTTTTTTGTTGTTGCTTTCGCGCGTGCATATAGTGAATGGCAGGAAAAAACACAGGCGCTCCGCTCCGGTCGTCCGCGCAAAGCTTGTCTTCTTCTCCTCACCCCCCCACCCACCCCGCCTAAGCAAATTCCTGGGGGAAACACTGTGTAGCATTAAACAGCTGACAGGAACGAAATTAACCGTTCCGGGAACATTATTTTTTTGTTCTAACCGGTTCGGGAACGTCAGTTTATTGGTGGAACTCATAACCGGAAACGTTATAATTCCGTTTCTGTTCGGAATGAACCGATTGGGGAAAAGAAATCGGCTCAAAGACCTGACTCTAACCACTTGGCCACGACGTCCCCACTTAACCCCAGATTGCTCCCTGGGCGCCGCACATGGCAGCCCACTGCTCCCCAAGGGTGATGGGTTAAAAGCAGAGAACAATTTTCGTTGTAATGTATGTTTCAATGAGAATAAAGTTACTATTACTCTAAAAGTAGAATGGGAGGCAGATCCTTTAGCTATCAGGCTCCTCTCCTGTGGAACCAACTCCCAGTTTTGATCCTTGAGGCAGACACCCCGTCTACTTTTAAGACTAAGCTTAAAACTTTTCTTTTTGTCAAAGCTTATAGTTAGAATGGCTTATGTTACCCTGAGCCAATGAGCTCACATTATATCTGTCCACACAGAGACAATCAGAAGGTAAAGGTCCATGAAGGACATCTGGATGTGAGCAGAGAACCAGAGGATCCAGGTAGTTGGAGATGTTTAATGTTCCTGCTGATCCACTAAGAACTAGCAGAACCTCTGATGGTCCACTTCAGCTCAGCTTGGTTCCACCAACCACACGATGAAGCTTTCCTTCCCTGCTGAACTGCTCTCACAACGCACACAGGAACCAAGTCTTGATGGGTCAGACTGGCTCTAGCAGCTATTTCCCAGTGGGTCGTGGAAATGTGATCCACTATTAGTCTGACATGGAGCCAGGAAGCAGCAGAACCTCCTGATCAGCATCAACACAACACATGAAGACATGAAGGTGTTTTCATCAGAACAGGGCAGCTGATTTCTGAAGATAACGGATCAAACCTCTGTCTGCAAATAGAACTGGAACATCTGAGAGCTCACTGGGAGGATCTGGGTTTCTGTTCTTGGCTCTTAAAGAAAAGTAACGGGTCATTTCCAGAACCTCAGACCCCGACTGAGGAGACCGGTCCATACTAGGGGTGGTGATTGGCTAAAATATCACAACATGATTCCTTGCAGTGAAATCAGGATTTTATTAGTTTCCCAAAGTAACAATAAAGCTGTTGAAGAAAAATCTAGAGAAGCATTTAGACCAGAGCATTTCTGAACCCATTTTAATGAGTTGCTGCAGTTCTGCTAACTTGTCTGAAGCTCAACTGAAATGTAATAAATCCATTGAGATATTTAAGAGCTGAAGAACAGCTGCAGCTCTAAACTCCTGTGAGGGAACAACACCAAGTCTCTGGTTCTGATCCCAGTGATTGTTCCAGCTCCAGCTGAGAAGAACTGAAACTCTTCAGTCACTAAAACTGAGGAAGACTTTCAGATACGATGTCAAAACGGTTCAGGAACAAAGAAAGAAAGTCCAGTTGGTTCCATGTTGGATTTGATTCAATCACTATGAATATGGGAGAGGGACTAAACAGTCCAGTTAGCTCATTAACATGGAACAGAACCAATCAGAGTGAGCTCCAGTCCAAACTAAATCTTTGACTTTAAGCAGAGAAAAGTGTTTAATGATGGCGACTAATCAATGAGGCCCAAAAGCAAACAGATCAGAGCTGTTAAACATGATGTAGCAGCATCCAGGACACCTCCAACAACATCCATTCTTTCCACTTTCACTGCTGTGGTTCTGGAGAACATCCAACACACACCGCTTCACATATGAACATAGAAATGTGGGAAAAAGAGCTGAGCTCACGTTAAACACATGTTGGAATAAAAACATTTCAGACTGACTCAGTTTCCACAGTTACAGCAGTTAGATACAGCTCACCTCTCTGAGGATGGAAGTCCTGAAGGTTTGAAGTCAATTAAATAATCCTTTGAATCATCACTCTTAAAAGATACACAGCTGGGTTCTGGTTCTGGTTGATGTTTATGAGTCAGTGTCTTAGGAATCCTGTCAAAAGAAAACACATTTTAATATTTACATAGAGACACCAACTGGTTCTGTTGATCTGGGTCGTATTTAGACAGAAAATAAATGTAAAGATTCTTCCATAAATGTCTGATCAGCCGTCCTTCTTTCTAGGATGAATAATGTTGAACACATGTTGGTCATCAAGGTCCAGGAAATGTTCTGGAAGTTGGTGAGTTTTTCCAGATGTGTCCTGCTGGAACCCAGAGCTCTAAGCAACAGGCTGGTGTCACTCAGCTGGTTGTGCAACAGTGACTTGCTGTTTGTCAGAACCCACTGGTACCATGCTGAGCTGCTCTGTTCAGTCTGGATGAAGCAGCAAAGAGGAACAGCAGCAGCTTCAGGACCACTTGGTCTCTTCTGGCCTGATATAGTGAGAACGCTGTGTGAAAAGGGCTCTGGACACTTAGAGATGCTGATCTCACCTCTGAGCGTGGCTCTGGCTCTCAGCTTCCCCACACAGAGTGGTTTTAGAGGGAGGGACTCCCTCCTCTCTGTCCTCACACTGATCCATGCTGCTGAATTCACATCCACATCAGCTCACACACACTTTCTACCTTCACCTGCAGAGGAAACACAAATCATTCATCTGCACATCAACTCTGATCATCCTTTACATCATTAGTGCTGGAAAAAGATCAGCTGCTCCTCCTCTGATTGGCTCTTCTTCTCTGCTTCATCAGTGTCAGTTGAATGCAGTCAGACAGCAGTGAGAGGCAGAGGAAGCTGCCATCAGCTGCTGTACTTCTACTATCAGTCCACTAGATGGAGCCATGGAGCAACATTTCATCCACTGACACTGATTCACTCTGACTGAACATCAGCAACTATTTTATTTCACAATCATCAAACTCTACAAGTGGATTATCTGCTGCATCAAAGCTGAACTATTTAATAATCTGACTAAATCAAACACATTTTAACATTGATTTTATTTTGAAAGGACTCACAGGAAGCTCTGACTTTAACGGGAGACCAGAGTTTGATTCCAGGAAATAAAACATGAAGCAGTTTCTTGAGTGAAGAAAACAAAGAAACATCAGCTGTTCATCATGTTGTTTGGTTCCAGTTCATCAATAATCTAATAATCCTGTAGATTATTCTTCAAAGAGCAGAGATGAAACTTTGTGCTGAAATCAGAAGTGAACATGTTCTCCAGACATCAGAGAGCAGAAACAAAGAGGAAAGTTCCTCAAGACAAAGATCTGGTAGGAAACAAAGCAAACTTACAGTTTGTTCAGACGGTCCAAAGTGCTGAAGAACAAGATCTGAACAACAGACTGAGACCAAACAGAACCACCGTAGAACCAGACTGGGTGCCTCACCTGAACAGGTGAGTTCAAACTGAAAGTTACAGTTGAAAATGTTGCATAACTGATGACGTCACAGCTCACCTGGTTTGTAGTTTTCCTTTCAGACTAAAACAGTCAGCAGAGCGTCTGCAGTGATATCAGAGGCAGGTTGATAAAGTCTTGATGAGAAAGGAGAGAAGTTGTGCTGAAAATGTTTCCTGATGGCGTCCTGAGGAGAAATGAGCCCAGAGAACAGAGCTGCTGGTTGCTTCCTGCTGCAGGAACTGCTCAGACTGGTCTGGCTGAGTGGGAGTCAGAGGAAAGTTCACCTGCTGACGTCTGAAGACATGAAGCCTTCTCATGACTCCCAGTGTGAACACAAACACTCTGCTGCTGTTTAAATGGCTTCATTGTTGTTCTGCTGATCCAGGTTCTGTTCAGCTCTGATGGAACCACAACCTGCTTTAACTGGGAACCAACTGGACTCTTCATTGCTGGAGATTTGTCTCCCTCTGCTGGTGAAAAGATAAACTGCATGAGGTCTGATTATTAAACCCATTTGCTGCGTTTTTAAATGATCCAAACATGTCAGTGATGGTAAAAAGTGAGCAGAACCACAGTCAGTTCTAAGCTTTCATTTATCAGGACATGAATGAAAGATCATCTGTTCCTCAGCAGCTCTTAAAATGAGGGAAATACAACAGCAGCACAGATTCCATTGGGTCATTATTTAGTGAACAGAACCAGAAGCAGAACCCTGAAGCAGTGAGTGAAAAACTAAGTCCATCCTTTCTGCTTCCACAGCAGGTCAGAGGCTCAGTAGCTGCAAGGAGCTGCTGATCACATGACAATCTGCACTTTAACCATTTTTAGCCCTTTAACACTAAACAACAATTAGTTGATGCTTTGCTGGAATTATGGCATCAAAACAGAAACAGAAAAACAAGATAAAAACCAAGAATCCACTAAAAACACAAACTAACACCAAATAATGATAAAATGCATCAAAGTAACAAAGTAAACTGTAGTCCTTAATATCAGCACACTGCTGCTGCTAAAATGAGCCGTTGTTCTAATGCAGATTATTACTAGAGCTCCTAGAGAATTATTTCTCCTTATTTTAGTGCTGCTGAGCAGAGTGTCGACAGTCTCTGGTTAAAATCAGCATCAGCTGAGGATGTTCTGAAGATCCAGGTTGAAACCCTGATTTCATTTCAAACCAAGTGAATTTAAAGTCAGAGTCAGAGAAAAGAGCAGAGAGGAGGCAGCTTGGTCCAAACTCCTTCTTTCCACCTGCAGCTGTTTTCCAGCTGTTCTCCACAGGTGGAGGCTGGATGTTTGGGAGGAGAGAAGCGGCACATTAAAGCTCCAGATGTTCACAGCTGGATTCTTCCCACAGCAGCTGGAACAATTGCACAGATGAAATGATTGAGTCCTGAAAAATGGGATGTTTGGATGTGATCAGGTCTGCAGATGCCACTGACTGGGATTTGTGAAGAAAATGTCTCTCAGAGCTGTGAAGAGCTGTGCTTCTTTAGAGGGAAAGCTCTGAAATCTTCACTCCTCCCATCCAGTGGTGTTCAGGTGGGCTCAATGGAGCGCACCCAGCAGGACTTGATCTGAATCAACTCCATTTGATTTCTAAGCACAAAGAAAAAGCCTCTAACAGTTCTGTGTGTATTGATGGAAAATGGCTTTTAGTAAAAAGCTCCAAGTGTGGATCAGATTTCTGAGCTTCAGCAGCAACCAGAACTGTTGCTTAAAGCTGAAGTTAGAAGTCAGAGAAAAGCTGCAAAAGAAAATCAAAGCAGCGACTCAGACGTTCTTTCCTTCCATGAAGCTCATTGATTGTTGGCAACACATCACACACAGCACAGTAGAAACATGAAGCTTCTGCTTTTAAAAGCAACTCATGGCTTTCATCTTTTCAGCTTTTAGTGCAACACAAACATCTGGACTAAAACTGATCTGAGAGCAGCTTCTGGTTCCTGAACAACGGCTCTGGAACGTTGATTTCTGCACTTTTCCAGCATCTGGAACATTCCAGCTCCACAGTTCACATGTTAGCTTGCTGTCAATGTTGCTGGTAAACCTTTAGTACGTGTTCAGTGGACAATTTGGATTCAGCTTGACAGGAGAACACCTCCAGATGTTACTCAACACATTTCATTAAGATATGATGTGGAATTTCACATTTAAAGCTCATCAACATGTGACTTTACAATTCTATTGATCAAAACTGCTGAGGTTTACATTGCCACACTATGTACATACTAATTACACAGAAAATAAAACAAGGTCCAGAAAAAGCTGAACTAGAAACAGGTAAGTATAAAATGTTGAAATGATGAAGAACATTTCCATAGTTTGCTGCCACAGAACTTTGGTTCCAACAACACAATAGACGGTTCCAGCTGGATTCCCTCAGAGCTTTCAGGACATCTTCTTGTCAGCCTAGGCACGGCTCATGGAACCATCTGCCACACGTGTCCCTGGATCTGCACAACAACTTACAGAATATACACATTAGGGGACAAGGAGGTGGCTTTTGCTGGCTTCATGCTATCTTTTCATCGTCACATTTGGTTATTGAACAACTACAGAACGGGTCAAGCTATGTTCCAGAAAATGAGTTTTTATCAAATCAATAAATGATTAAAATCTGGGAGTCAGCCCCAGGTAAGATGGCCGCCACATCAGCTCAACTACTGGGAAGCTTAATGAAATGAACTCAAAGAATTTCACATGTATTGTTTTCTAGATTTCTGTGGAGGTAAATGTTCTTCATCCAAACACTGACTTCTACAGCCAATCACTTTACTACCTTTGGAACACAGAGAAATGACTTTTAAAAGTCACAGCTGCTTCTTTGATGAAGTTATCTCAGTAATATGTTCATAGGAAACTCTCCTGAAGTAATCCCTGGGGATTTTCCCTCACCACATCATCATTATCATCATTATCTTTTTTACAGTGTATTCTAAATACTGATATATCTATAACAATGGCACATAAAACATGTGAACACAAATCGCTTCATTTCACATATTCCACTAAAACAGTACATCCAATAACATCCAATTAAAGGTAATATTATTTTTTTCATTTTAAAACCCTTGATGATCTGCTTTCCCTCAGTGACTGTTAGACCTGTATTTTTACTTTATGCTCTAAAACTAAGTCAGTTCACAGATTCACAACGTTCTGAATAAGCATTGTTACTGAGGTACAGGTATACAAATGACTAAATAATTACAAATGCTAATGCAAGTGAGCAATCAGGCCTTCATCTGACTTAGTAGCTGACTAAGCTGGCATTTAGTTACCTGCAGACAATCTGAAAGCCGTCTACTGTTTTCATGCTGCAGATCCTGCTGAGGATTAGCTGAATATAGCATGATCACACGTCCATTATGACACCATGAAATGCTCCACATGCTGAGGATTCAGTTACTAAACGGCAGAAAATCAGCACCAAACAACACATTTACTCAGCCAGTTTGTAACTGGAGGCTCTGGCTGCTTTTACCATAGAACACAAGGAGCAGTTGTTCCATGAATCAAAGTCTACAATGGCAGAAAATAGGTAACATCACCTTTATGGTTCCATGTGTTCCATCCACTAAGATCAGCTCCATGTTCAGAGGTCACACTACCACATCTTCATAGAAAACAAGCTTCCATCCTTTTCTGTTGCTGCTATGTGTTAAACTACAGGATCATTGTTATCTGTCAACATCCAGATCATATTTATAACGAAGCAATGCAGTTTGCAGACAATCCCAATGAAGTGTGACAGAGTTTGTGAAAACCAAATGATCTGCTGAAGCTAGATGTGGCCAGCAAGGCAACAGGGATGCAGCTACGCTGTTTTTCTCTGCCCACATCATCCAACCTATTGCTGGGACATTTACAGTAAAGCTTAACACTTCAGGGCCAACCTAAAAACCTGCCTTTGTTACACATGCAGAGAATCTTTATTACTACATAGAGACCAACATTTTAAGCTCTGCTCATTCTGAAGAAGATTCTTGACATTCTTTGGAAGAGTTAAATGTGACAGTGATGTGTGTTTGAAATGTGAAATAAATTCAGTTTATGTAAATAGTAAATGGTTTCACATTTATGAAGGTGTGCTGTGAATCCTTGAATAAATAGCTTTTTACCTCTTGGTGCTCCTTTTAAATTCTTTTTTGTCTGGGCCATCTTTTCAACTACCTTAGTGATTTCAACCAGATGTTGACAGTGAACACCTCATGCGTATACGGAGCTCTAGAATGATTCCAGTTGCTTTATGTCGTTGCCGTTGCTCTCTCTAGCTGCCCTTTTGTCTTCTAATGCTCCAGTTTAGTTCAACTCTGGCTAGATTTCACCGTGTTAACTCCAAACTTGTTGCAGTCCGCCCTCATCATTCTTCCTTCAGCCAAGATGCGGCTGACACTCATGTTTGTGTGGAAGCAGAATAATAATCAAATAATAATAAGAAGCTGCTGCATATGTCTCTATGCTTGCATCCAAAGCCTTGAGTGAAGGCGTATCATGAAGGGGAGAAGTTGCCAGGTTCCATATTTCATAAACTGTTTCTGTTGGGACTCAACTGGATGGCGTAATGCCCAAAGCTTCTGACCACAGATGTGCTTAATGCCACAATTTCTGCCATGCAGTGAGAGGCGTTTTAGTACCAAATGTTTCCCTCCTACATGCACTCTGGACTGGAAACACTGACAGCTACTTTTTAGGATCTGATTGAATGTGACTTTGTAAAGAGCCTTGAGATGACGTGTTGTGAACTGGCGCTATAGAAATAAAATCTAATTGAAGTGAAAACATTTTAGTGTGGTTATTGTGGAGCATTACCTGATCACTGCTTGTTCCACAGGCTAAAAAACATTCTTTGGGGATTTAACAGGACATGAAGTTTCTTTTTCTTTGTCTCTATGTAACTATAAATGTCATGAAATAGTCGGCTTTTATCACTTCCATGCGTTTCATATTCCACATGACATAAATGTCTTAATGTGGGCGTGGCCAGCAGATTTTGTAGCATCTCCCTAAACAGAGCTTAGACACTGAAACAAGGTTTACCACTTTGCAATATACTCTAGTTGCATATTCTATATATTAGCTCTACATGGCAATATTTAGCCCTAAAATCCCTGCCTGGTCCTACCTGATGCCGTCAGTATTTGTTCACCCAGAGCAACTCTTTCCTTTTCCAGGTTCTTTTTGATGTAGAAAAGCTGATGGCTGGAATATTTGGAAAAGCTTTCCTCACTTCCCTTGTGATCTAAAAAAAGGCAGAATATTCATTTTGTATTATTTGTAATATTCAATAGTTTGTTTCTGTTGTAGTTCCATATTTCTGCCAGCAGGGAGCGTATTCACAACTACAAGCTCTACGCGCTTCTTCTTTTGTCTTTTTTCTCTTTGCGCTGATGCCGTTACTGCAGTTTAGAGAGAGTTAGAACAGGAGGCGTCAATATAACTAGTTACTAAGTAAATACTGATTAAAACTGTGTTATATCTTGAGTTATTGATCCTAGGAGATTATCTGCACCTGCCAGGAGGGTTTTTGGTTGCGGGACATCACCGTGTTGTTGTGTTTTGTCGAGTGAAAACTGCGGTGAGTAATGATGATTAGCGCTTAGCATAGCATGCTAACTACTGCTGATTCTGGCTGATTGCTCACTGATTTCATGGAGAAAGTATCTTTGTTATATTGTTATGCTTGGAGACGATGTTTAAAACCAGCTGGAGACAGATGAAGGTATATGAGTGAATTCAGGATGTAAAAAATTGTGTTTTGTGTAAATTATCTGTGTTAATTGAGCTATTGCTGCATGTGATTTGTACTATTACTATATGCCAACTAATGCTATATAGTTAAGCGAGCTGGTTTTATGAGCTAAAACAAGCAACAGTGTGCTTTTGAGTTATTGAGAGACAGTAATTTAATGAATGATTAACAAACATGATTGAAATGTGATTTAATTTTTTAGCTCTATGTGATACTTTGTCAATTATGGTTCACGTTCATTGATTTAAGATTAAAAAGAGGATAAATACTGTACAGTTGATTTGGGTAAATGTATAAAAAGAGAAAGAGATTAATGTAAAAGCTGCTGCTTTATGCAGGTTGTTTTTTTGTATGAGTCGGTTTTGATCACTGATCTCTATTATACACTGGAGTGCTAATAGCCGCTGTTAGAACGAGTCGCTGTGAAGCCACCAGCCGCCATATTGGTACTCCCTATTTTCCTCCAATAACTAGGGAATATGTGCGCTACAGCATCGAATAACGAGGATTTTCTCATGTTCAGGGGGGCTTAAAACTTTTAAAATGTAAAATGCCATATACTTTTATGTTATGTTCTAAAACTATCAAGTACTAAGAAAGTCATGTGCTGAAATATTTTGCATTTCATTCATTTAAATATATATATATATATATATATATATATATATATATATATATAAATAAATATATATTTCAAACTATAATTGACATTTAAACGTCCTCAGGTTGTGGTTTAAAACTATAATTAACATTTAAACGTCCTCAGGTTCTGGTTTAAAACTAGAATTAATATTTAAACGTCCTCAGATTCTGGTTTAAAACTATAATTAACATTTAAACTTCCTCAGGTTCTGGTTTAAAACTAGAATTAACATTTAAACGTCCTCAGGTTGTGGTTTAAAACTATAATTAACATTTAAACGACCCCAGGTTCTGGTTTAAAACTATAATTAACATTTAAACGTCCTCAGGTTCTGGTTTAAAACTATAATTAACATTTATTCTTCCTCAGGTTCTGGTTTAAAACTATAATTAACATTTAAACGTCCTCAGGTTCTGGTTTAAAACTACAATTAACATTTAAACGTCCTCAGGTTGTGGTTTAAAACTATAATTAACATTTAAACGTCCTCAGGTTCTGGTTTAAAACTATAATTAACATTTAAACGTCCTCAGGTTGTGGTTTAAAACTATAACATTTAAACGTCCTCAGGTTCTGGTTTAAAACTACAATTAACATTTAAACGTTCTCAGGTTGTGGTTTAAAACTATAATTAACATTTAAACGTCCTCAGGTTGTGGTTTAAAACTATAATTAACATTTAAACGTCCTCAGGTTGTGGTTTAAAACTAGAACTAACATTTAAACGTCCTCAGGTTGTGGTTTAAAACTATAATTAACATTTAAACGTCCTCAGGTTGTGGTTTAAAACTATAATTAACATTTAAACGTCCTCAGGTTGTGGTTTAAAACTATAATTAACATTTAAACGTCCTCAGGTTCTGGGTTAAAACTACAATTAACATTTAAACGCCCTCAGGTTCTGGTTTAAAACTACAATTAACATTTAAACGTCCTCAGGTTCTGGTTTAAAACTACAATTAACATTTAAACGTCCTCAGGTTCTGGTTTAAAACTATAATTAACATTTAAACGTCCTCAGGTTCTGGTTTAAAACTACAATTAACATTTAAACGTCCTCAGGTTCTGGTTTAAAACTACAATTAACATTTAAACGTCCTCAGGATCTGGTTTAAAACTACAATTAACATTTAAACGTTCTCAGGTTCTGGTTTAAAACTAGAATTAACATTTAAACGTCCTCAGTTTGTGGTTTAAAACTATAATTAACATTTAAACGTCAGGTTCTGGTTTAAAACTATAATTAACTTTTAAACGTCCTCAGGTTCTGGTTTAAAACTATAATTAACATTTAAACGTCCTCAGGTTCTGGTTTAAAACTAAAATTAACATTTAAATGTCCTCAGGTTTTGGTTTAAAACTATAATTAACATTAAAACGTCCTCAGGTTGTGGTTTAAAACTATAATTAACATTTAAACGTCCTCAGGTTCTGGTGGCTGACCCAGGATGTCTGGTCCAGTTAGAGGAGCTACTGCTGAGGACTTTAGATGATTTTATGGTATTTATTGCAGCCAGGATTAAAGTAAGATCCTAGTTCCTGTTCAGGCTAACATCTGTGGCTCTGACCTGAAAGTGTAAAGCAGGAACCACTTTGGCTGAGTGATTATTTCATTTATTTTAACAACTTCAGCCTCTGGTACATGATGAGTGTGAAATATTGCCGTCCAGTTGGTGACTGATTCAGGCCTGGTGTTAGCCGCGCTTCATGGCGTCTAAAGGGACAGCATGAGATCAAATGCAGGAAGGTGATGTGTTCATCCAGGATGACAGAGAAGCTGCAGCTGAGGTGGAGGAAGCCTGGTTCTCCTCCCAGGAGAGAGAGGAGGTCCATCCTTCCTCAGAACTCCAAGATGTTCTAATGCCACGGCTGCAGAACAATCGTCCCTCTGAGGCCCAGGTTGCTCCTAACCTTTGAAAACCTCTGAGTTACGCAGCGAGGGTCTGGAAATGTTCAGCGTCAGGGAGGCCCGCTCTGAGGACAGCACAGAACAGCTTGGACCGGGTCAGAACCGGACCCGTGTGTCTGCTGGGTTCTCTGAGACGTCTCCCTGCTTTTAGCCTCCATACGGCGACCTTTACTGGATCTGCTGCTTTTATTCCTCCTTTTCTGACTAGTTTCAGCTGCTGCTTCAGTCTGGAGGAAATCCTGAGCCGCTCGCTGTGGACAGAACATGTGAATCAACCCAGTGCAGCTGCTGTGAACATCTGGACCTGGTGTCAGCAGAACCAGGTGCGTCAGAGGCTGCCCTGCAGGGGAAGCGCTGTGTTCAGGTCAGCGTCTCTCTGGATGTGATTCAGAGGAGGAGCTTAAAGCCTCTGCTGCTTCCAGAGGCCCTGCAGAAAAACACTGGTTATAAAACCCGTTAATGTGGTTTAATTACAGCATTTATTCAGCAGAAATGTCGTTTCAACACAACGACGGACCTTTGATACGTTTCTGTTAGGAAGCTGTGGTTCAGAAGATGAACCTCCACAGATTATTAAAGCCTAACATCCTGTTGTTCTGGTTGAGGAAACGCGGTCGGCCTGTTGACCTTTGAACCTGTAATCTGCTTTTTAGGTGAAACGCCAACGGCTTCATTTATCTGAAGATGGTTCATTCAGATTAGTTACTTCAACAGGCGAGGTCCAACCAGGGCCGCTTTTAGAAATTAGAAATGTCAGGTTTAAGCGCCTAAAACATTCATTAAACACAAAGAAGAAAGACAACAGACGTTAGATTTTAGAAATTAGAAATGTCAGGTTTAAGCGCCGAAAACATTCATTAAACACAAAGAAGAAAGACAACAG
Organism: Fundulus heteroclitus; assembly: GCF_011125445.2. Classification (NCBI taxonomy): domain Eukaryota; kingdom Metazoa; phylum Chordata; class Actinopteri; order Cyprinodontiformes; family Fundulidae; genus Fundulus; species Fundulus heteroclitus. The sequence continues at coordinate 1,831,543 of NW_023396846.1, read as the reverse complement.
ACGTTAGATCTTCTCTAACAAGGAGAACGACACAGGGACACGCTCAGTTACAAACCCCCTATCCGTTCTGAAGTACACCTGCTGTTTGCTTGCTTTTTATTTTCTCAGGCAAGCAAACTGCAATGTGACCTTTGACCTCATAAACTAGCAGTTCAGTTCTCAGGGAAAGGAGTAACCACAGATGGTGAGGTGCAATAAATCACACAAAAACATTTATCAGGAGACCTTTTCTCTTCACAAAGCCTTGCTCTGTAACATAGAAGAGAAAGTTTAGTCATCTGAAAAAGACTTTAATATCTGAATAAACTCAAACCTTAAAACATTTTTAATAGTTATGAGTAAATATGTGATAAATGCAATGAATGGTAAATAAAATAAAACATGTAGAGAATAATAAAAATAATTCTAACAAGAAACCAGGTTAGTTTGCACACACAGATGCCAAACTCCTGTAATTCTGTAGTTTTGTATTTCAGAATAAAAAGGAGCTGCTGTTAAATAAATAATTAATTTTAAATAAAATGTTCTTAAGAATTAAATTATTTCTTAAGAGAACAAACGGATCCGTCTGAGCGTCTCTCTGAGCTGTTGGGAGAAAGACGAGCAGCACCAGTTGCTTTTCCTTCCAGACGCCGACATGCAGCTGATAATTGTACCAATAACTGGACCACATTAGCTGCCTGTCAGTTATTTAGTGTTTTTTATTAAACCTTTATTTATCCTGGGGAGAGACCTGCTGAGATGGAGGCCTCTGAGGTTAAGCTGTCATGGCTGTCCAGGTGTCCACCAGGTGAACTGTACCTGTGGTTTCTGACAGGTGAGCCGTTGCTGGATCTCCTTCAGGCTCGTCTAAATGTTCAGGACGGCTCACAGGAAGCTGCTTTCTAGGCTTCTAGGCTCCAGTCTGTCACAGCTTTAGTTCCAGCGCTGTTAAGTCTTTGAAAAGCGTTTTTATCTGATAAAGCTTGATGTAACACAGCAAAGTGTCTTTATTTATTTATCCTTCAATGCTTCCTTTTCCTGATGGAGATTCTCTTCAATCAGGTTTTTCTTTATTCTCTTTGGCCTTTAGCAGCAAACCAGCCAATAGATTTAACACTCTTCATGTGTTTGGGGCAGAATGAGCTGCTAAAAGTAAACTTTCTGCACCAAATGTAATCCAAGGTCTACTTACTCTGTTCATGGAAATGAGTTAATCAAGGACGGCACATCAGACGAGGCAGACTCCACCCAGTGGGCCGTCAGGCTGAGCGTCGTTTGGTTTAAATGTATCGATGTTAGAGAGCGACATCAACGGTCTACATAGCTAACACGCTAGCTGCTGTTAGCTCGACTCACACTGCGTCAGCGCTGCGCCCCTCCTTCCAGCCTCAGAGCCTGGAGGGCCGGTTCTGAACAGATCCCTGGTTCTGTTGGGATCTGGGTCCAGGAGACACTGGGATAGAATAGAAACGCATGTTTGCATTTCTATTTTAGGGAGATGTTAGCTGCAGCCATCCTCAGATGTCCAGCGTGTGTCTGCCAGAAAAGTGCAGAAACTCTGGCTTAGAGTGAAAACAGGTCAGCTTTTACTCCACTGCTACATTCCTGTGGCTTTAAGCTTTTAGGCCTTTACTCGACTTACTGCGCGGTTCTGTTGGACTTTTCTGGTTCTGAAGCTCCAGCCTGTCGGTACTAGTCTCCACTTCAAGGTTCATCTTCTCTTTGCTGATGTCTGGAAAAGTAAAACGTAAACATGGTGAGCTTTCTGACGTAGATTTAGCATGTTGAGAAATCCTGACAATACTAAATATAAACTCTACATTCCTGAGAGTTTATTGTACTCAGAGTTTAGGGTTTACCTTCCTAGAATATAGATCATTAGGAGCTCTGGTTGCTTTGCTGTTTCTGTTGTAGGACGTGACCTTTGACCTGTAGGAAATGTTTTAGAGTTAAGATACTGGAACGGATGTGACCTTTGACACCTGAAGCTCTGTATTCAGAGCTTAAAATCAGTTTCATTCTCAGGATGTAACCAAACATTTCAGGCAGCCTGCTCAGAAACTCTTCCCTGAATCCACCAAGGAACTGAACTGGTTCCTAAACCGACTCCAGTCCTCATTTAGCTCTACATGTGAATAAATCTGGACCCAACACATGTCTGTTGGACTTTATGGTCTCAGTGGGTCCATCTTTAGGTCCATCAGGTGAAATTATTTAATGTTTAACTCTTCATTTAACACTGAAGCTGGAGGAGGTTCGGTTCTGGTCCGTTTGAGGACGTTTCTGCTCATGTTCTCAGCTCTGGTCTTCAGTTTCTGGTTTTTACTGGAGTAGAAGAAAAATACTCGGATTCAAAGTTAACATTTAATCTGCAGAATATGACCTGATTAAAGCTGCTTTTAACCAAATTCTTGTTGTTTTTAAGTCTCACATCTTCAGGAGGAGTAAACGAGCAACAACACCTAAGGTACCGTTTGCTTTTCTCTAGTTAGAACCACGTTCCCATCCAGAACCCCTCAGAACCATTTCACCATCAGTCTCCATCATCATCTGCCATGTTTGGTGTTTCCATCTCCTGATCACCATCAGTCGTTAGTTTAACGCCTCCAGCAGCAGAGAAACCATCCGGTTCTGTCCATTAAGGCCCAGGCTGTTGAACCGACTGGGTTCAGCCGGTCTGCCGGTACCGGCGCCGGTCCAGGCTTCCTACGCCGTTCTGACAGGTTCTGATGTCTGGAGGAAAACTTTCTGATTTCTCTCCTAAATTGACTTTATTACTAAATGGATCATCACTATAAATGGATTTTTTGTGCAGAATCAACAACAAGTGGGACTCAATCATGAAGTGGAACGAAATTTATTGGATATTTCAAACTTTAACTAATAAAAAACTGAAAAATTGGGTGTGCAAAACTAATCAGCCCCCTTGAGTTAATACTTTGCAGCGCCGCCTTTTGCTGCAATTACAGCTGCAGGTCGCTTGGCGTATTTTTGCCCATTCCTCCTTGCAAAGCTGATAGAGCTCAGTGAGGTTAGATGAAGAGCATTTGTGAACAGTTTTCAGTTCTTTCCACAGATTCTTAAATAATTTCCCTCTGGGATTATTAAAGTATGTCTGATTCTCGATTGGATTCAGGTCTGGACTTTGACTAGGCCATTCTAACACCTGGATATGTTTATTTGTGAACCATTCCACTGTAGATTTTCTATGTTTTGGATCATTTTCTTGTTGGAAGACAAATCTCCGTCCCAGTCTCAGGTCTTCTTCAGACTCCAACAGGTTTTCTTCCAGAATTGTCCTGTATTTGGCTCCATCCATCCTCCCATCACTTTTAAACATCCTCCATGTCCCTGCTGAAGAAGAGCAGGCCCAAAGCATGATGCTGCCACCACCATGTTTGACAGTGGGGACGGTGCATTCAGGGTGATGAGCTGTGTTGCTTTTACACCAAGTTTAGCCACTGAACAAAAGACTAAAAGTTTAATCTCAGCAGCTTTACAAACATCGGGACTTCAGTGTTGTGTAATTACACACCGTTTTAAAGTTATTTAATAAATAACTCTGTTATTGTCTGGTGAATATCGGCTCTAGAGCTGATATCAGGACAATAGATGAAAAGGATGAATTCGAGCTCTGATAATCTTTTTAAAGCAAACTCTGCACACATAGAATAAGGAGTGACAACTTCTCTTCAAGTTCATGAATTTATTAAAAGAGCCCACCTGCCCCTGTGAATCATGATGCCTTGCTCATGGTCCGTTTCTGTGTCAGCAGGAGGAAGTGGGGACTGAGAACCGAAGGAACACCAGAACCAAGCTCACTCCAAAGAAAGCAGAGGTACCGGCCAGAACCAAACAGCTGAACTGTTCACCTGGAGACAAAGAGCTGATCTGTTGTACTTCTGTGGTCAGAGCTCTTCCTCAGGTTGTCGGTTTGACTCCCAGAGCAGCAGGAAGGACGGCACGCTGCAGAAGATCGGAGACTTCCTGCAGAGCTCCCCGACTCTGCTGGGCTCCAAAGGTCAGAAACGTGCGACAAGAACCCAGAACCAGGACCGGTGGGCTGAAGCTCACCAGAGTCAGAAACGGGTTTTACTTTATTACCAGAGGCTAATGTAATGCCGTCCAGATTAAGAAGTTAATTCTCTGTGAGGTTATGAGGCAGAAGCAGCTTTCATGAGTGATTATTGCCTCTGGTTCTGTTTGCTTCACGCTGGGCGACCCGTGTTCCTGCAGCCAAGAAGATGATGAGCCTGGTCAGCGGCCGTCTGGACCCAGACTCAGCAGCCGCCTCTTCCTCCCTCAGCCTGAGGGCCAAGAGGGGCAGAAAGAAACTCTACAGACCTGAAATCTCCTGCCCCATGGACATGCCCCCCCACCCGGTAAGAGCCCTGAACCGACAACCTCAGCAAGCTGCAGGAGAACCAGCAGAACCCAGACCTCAGTCAACCAGGCCGGTTTTATTAGACCTGTTAGTTCATCATCAGTTCTTCTTTCCTCCTCTGGTGGATCTGCTGAGGATCCAGACCTGTTCCCTGACTGACCATCAGCTAAATTAAATAACTAAAATGAATTAAATAAATGACGTTTGATCTGATGGCTGATAGCTGCTGCCTGTAGTAAAGTTCTTTATAGCCCCGACATGCAGGATTTAAACCACCCAGAACCAACTGGTCAGGGTCAAAGTAACCTCTGAACACAAAAATGTGTTCTATTTATATTAAAGTTAAATAAAACAGAATTATAATTGTTTTTAGCAATAAAATAAATGGATATGGAACAAGTTTAATGAGTGGCTGACCCCACGTCTGCTTTTCACAAGTCAAGGCAAATTTACATGTATATCACATTTCAGTACAGAGACAATGCAAAGTTACATGATTTAAATACAGTGGGAAAAAAACAGAATAAAAGCAAGAAGGAATACAATGTAGAAACAAAATAAAAATATGGAAAAAGAAGCCTGTAAACCAGATGATTAAAGTTCTCACGTTCCTCCTCCTCACTGTGGAGAACCGTGAATTTAGACGTTTCTGTCAGAGATGGTAGAAAGCCTCGCCTTGCTTGACCTTCGCTGATCTAACCAAACATGGATGGACCGATGCATGTGGGTTCTAAGCAGGTACCGCTTACAGAGTTCTCCAAGGTGTGTTTTTCATGGTTTGAGCTGCTGACATGTGATGAAGGCTCAGATAAAGACCTCATCTTTGCACCTGGGTCCTTTACTCACCTGTAATACAGTGAACCCTCGCTACATCACGGTTCACCTTTCATGGTCTCCCTGCTGTGTTCTGCATTCTGATTGGCTAAACAGTCTCTCCGCTTCTTCTCTATTTGTGTGTCAATAACAGTACAGTTTAATATGTACATGTACGTAAAACAGCCAAATTTAAGTTTGCAAATCCTCTTGCAATTTCAAGTTTTGCTAAAACCAACCGGAGGCTCGCTTAACGAGATCCACCAGTCTGCCGTAGATCCATCAGTCTGCCGTAGATCCACCAGTCTGCCGTGGATCCGTCAGTCTGCCGTAGATCCACCAGTCTGCCGTGGATCCGTCAGTCTGCCGTAGATCCATCAGTCTGCCGTGGATCCATCAGTCTGCCGTGGATCCAGATCCAGCTGTGAATCTAAACAGCTTGGAGGAGACGGCTTTACTGACATGACTCTGGATGACATTAATGCCCTGATTGATGCAGACCTGGCAGAAGTGACAAAGCCACCAAGCGACAATGAAAGAGAAGAGGAAGAAGAGGACACAAGTGTGGATGAAGATGAGGAGGATGGACTAACACTTGGTCGCTTAGCAACGATGCTGAGAATGGCCACTGAACTTCAGCGAGCAGCTCAGGAATGGGAGCCTTTGATGAGCCGTTCATTACGGTTCTCAGACATAATCCATGGTGGCATGTCGGTTTATAAGAATCTTTTTGCCCAGAAGAAAAAAGAGCGACAACAACTACTGATAACTTTGTTCTTCTCCCTAAAAACTCACCTGCACCGCGGCTTTAGAAGAGAAAACACTACAGAGCGGAGTCAGGATGCAGCGGCTCAGTCAGAAGAGCAGTGAAACACACGGGAGTCACTATTTGTCCTGCTGGACTTTCTATTTTATTCATAATCATTTTTCATTTTCTCCCGTTCTAATCCAGTGACTCAGGTCGCGGTGGGGCGGTGCTGATCTCTGCAATCTGAAGCTTTCAGTTCGTATTGATGATTAAAATCATTATTTTGTAAAGAAAACTGTCTATACAGTAGCTACTTTTATTTGTTAAACAAATGCTTGGGCCTGTAAAAAGGTTTTGTTCTTTGGTTTCATTGTATAATAATTGTAAAATAATAAAGGTTACTACTTCATATCACGGGTTCTTTTAGGAACGTAACCCCCGTGAGAAACGAGGGTTCACTGTAACCGTATAAGTCTAATAAAAGCTTCCTGAAGGGTCCCGGCCCAGACGGGCTCTGAAAGACAACAAGTGTCTCAGTTTTCAGTCATTCTGCAGAATAAAAACTGTTTTAATGGTCTGAAGGAAAATGCAGCTGAAAGCAACAAAGTCCATTAATGGAGAAAATGAGGAGCTTTTCTGTGCAGTGAGGTTTGATGTGCTGAAGGCAGCAGTGATGGAGCTCCCAGTGAGGACCGTCCTCCAGGAGGAAACCTCAGAGATGTGAGGAACCTGGAGATGAGCTGAGTCCACCATGATGACATCAGCAGCTCACATCTTAAAGTTGCAGTGTGAGAGTCAAATTTAACTTTTAAAACAAATCTGAATAAACAGTACACCCAGGTTAAAACCTTGTTGCCAGTCCTTGCCTGTCCTGTATCTTGTCTGACTTCATGCAACCACTTCCCTCCCTTCAGCCAGGCTGAGGAAAAGACTCCACCGTCAAAGCTTCAGAGCAGTTCAGCTGTCCTCGTTTCAGCTGGTTGTGCCTCAATGGACAAATAGCTGTCATTTCTTATTTCATGCTAATCTTTGATGTGAAACCAACATCTTTTCTGTCCATAAGAAAAGTTCTTTTGGAGTTTCATCAGTTTTCAGGAAAACGGTTTATAATTGAAAGACTTTGTGCTGAAAGCTTGAAATAAAACATGAATTTAACGTCCTGAAGACTCACTGCTGCAGGGAGCAAAGACGAAGAGTTTGATTTAATATGAGGTCAATGTTGCAAAGGTGTCTTTTTAAAAATAAAATCTGAGATCTCTTAACTAGGCGGTTACCTATGCTTCCTAAATGTCTTCAGAGTCCAGACCAAATGTGAAATAAAGAAATGAGACCTTGATATCCCAGAAATAGTCCGTGGGCCAGAATCTGTAGGACGTCTCCTTAAGAAGTTTCGTATGAACTGTCAGGGGAAACTTTCTTCCACCAGGAAAAGTTGCTACACATAGCAGTGATCTCAAAACACCAATGTTCCCACGTTTTCACTTTCACATTAATAAGTTTAAGCTGATAAAAAAAAAATCCAAACTGTTGCGCTCCGGTCCAAGAGGTCACGTGATTCGAGTTTTGCTGCTCAGCCAATCAGATGGCTGTATTGTCAGCTGAGCGAGTTTACCAGTTCATCATGGCTGCTTCCGTAAAGGGTTGTAAGCATTTTCCAGACGAAGAAAGCCCAATAATAGCATTTTCTGGCACCAGTTGGCAAAGATCTTGATGATCAAAAACAGCCCAGTTCATCCATCCATCCATTTTCTAACATGCTTATCCGGGTCGCGAGGTGTCTTTGTGCCAAACGACTTATCCACGCCAGAATTTGTATCCCCTGCGTCAGGAGAGTGTTTGAAATCAATAAAACTTTTAACCTCCAGCATTTTAATAGAACATCACATTCTAATGAAATGAAATAGGTTTTTTTTTTTAAACTCCTACATTGTTCTAGCTTTAAAAGCGACATATCTCGTTTTATTAATATAGTTAATATCTCTATATGGTTCTTGGTTGACTTAAAATCTTATTAAATCTGATAATTTTGGCTGTACCTTTATTCAGTGTTCATTTGATCACACGTGAAATCTGCTTTATATGATCCATTCATGCGGGTTTAGCTACCAAAAAAGAAGAAAGAGAACCAGTAGACAGGTGTGATGGACTCAGGAAGGTGGATTTTTGGTTTCAGCAGACAGACATGCGACAATCTAATAACATAAAGCTAATATTTTGGTGACACATCTGGAAATGACCACAGAGCCGTTTACTTTCTCATAACGTGTTATATTGAGTGATCAATCGAGTTTTAATCGTGTTGAAGCCGTCTTGCTTCTCCGGGTTCGTTGATTCGTTGTGCAGGACTTAAAACAATTAATCAGCCATGGACGCATAATTCAGGTTCGCCTTTGCAAAGGGAGAGATGCACCAGCCAGACTCTGCGGGCAGCAACTCTGGCTCTCTCTCCTGTTCAGGCTAGTTTTATTTCATTTTCAAAGGATGATTTCACAGAGTCACACAAGCAAATTATGTATACAGTATCGGTTTCTACTCCCTAAAAGCTACTTTTACCTTTTATGGATTTGTTTTTCTCTCCCTTGAAACCCTCTCTTCTGCTCACAAACAGCGCTTTTTACCCTAATCTTCTCACATTCTACTTTGAAGCATATAAACGCATATAAAAACATGTTAAACCTTCATAACAGTGTATAAAAACGGATCAAAGTTAATACATTCTACAACCGACATAGCAATCCTTAATGATAGCACTGTTACATTTTCATTTTTTTCACACTAACTGAACGATAATGTAACGACACCATTGCTATATTTCATTAAGAAAAAGTAAAACATCTTCATTCCACTCCTAATAGGTTGGAAATGAGGCGGAGTTGACTGGATTTCTTCTTCCAGCTGAAAGCACTCCCTACGCAGGGGATACAAATTCTGGCGTGGATAAGTCGTTTGGCACAAAGACACCTGTCACCTGTGGTATCCTAGCGCAGCAGGTCTTGGTGATATCACAGTAAAATGGGCAAAAGTCTGGACTATTTCTGCCCTGCCTGCGATGGACTGCTGACCTGTCCAGGTTGTACCCCGCCTCTCGCCCGTTGACAGCTGGAGATCTTTAAAGCACCGACTGCTGTTTATCAGGTCATTGTGAACCAAACAATAGTTTTTATCTTAAAGTCCTGAATGTAGAAGTCTGAGCTTTAAAATATCAAGGCTGACGGCAGCAAAGGACATTTGGGAGGAGATCAGCATAACGGAGGACCAGAGGCTGAGGAGGACTGATGTTGTCAAGAACCACATTAAGAACCTGTTGGATATGATGATTAAAGAGGAGGAGTCAATGAAAAAGAGGAAGAGTTAATGAAGTTAAAAAGAGGCTCCTAAGCAGCATCCAGACCTGACAGACTATAAAAAGTGATGATCAACAACATAAAGGCAACAACACTGGTCTGTAAATGTGTAACATTTTCTGAAGCTTGACTGGTATTCTGGTAAAATGGTAGAAAACTGGTTTTTAGAAGTGGTTTTTAAAACCACTGCAAAGGCACTTTTTATTTTACAATTTTGTAAACAGCTGCCGATTAAAGTGAATGTTACAACCTTGACATGATTATATGAGTTGTTTTACCGAGAAATCGATCAGAAGCGCCGTGAAAACCCGCCTCTCTGGCTTCAATGCGCGCTCCCGACACAGGGGAACAGAATTTAGCACAGCACCTGTTTTCCGGCAACTTTTATTTGTGTCCCTGGTCCGACACGCCTGAGTCAAATAATCCGGTAATTATCAGGACTCTGGAGAACCTGACTGCAGACTGAGGAGCTGATTGTTCCATTTGATTCAGGCGTGATGGACCAGAGAACCTCTAAAAGTTTCAGGACACCGGCCCTCCAGGACTGGAGCTGGACACCGTTGGAACAGGAAGCTGAAGCTGAAAATGTGGGACTGTCCCTTTAAGAGGAGCAGCAGGACGCCGTGCACGCTGCGGCTCTGTGTGCGCGTTCACACGTTTCCTGTGTAAAACTAAAAGTCCAGAACAGGAAGAAGTTGTGATGTGGAAATGTTCCATGTGGTTCTGTTGTTGGTGTTGGTTCAGCTTCTGGTTTGGTGCCGCAGGAGTTTAGCTAGAAAAGTAAAAACTGGTCTTCAGTCTGTCCAAGTCAGCAGTTTGGAAGTAAAGAAGCTGATTTTAGTCCCAGACTGTCAGCGTCGGCTCTTCTTTCATTCTCAACGTGTTTTCAAGGTTTGGAAAGATGGAGCAGAAATATCATTTCATCATTGCTTTGAGTTTCTGCTGCTGATTTATTCAACTAAAGAACAAAATCTGTCATTTAAAAACATGTCAGAAAGAAGATGGAAATGTTTTACTGTAAATTAGGACTTTTTGAAAGTCAGTGTTGATAGAAAAAATCTGTTTTATTGAAACAAGCGTCAGAGTTTTATTGAAATATTGAAAATTGATCAGAGGAGAATGAGCAGAAAATGAATCAAACACAGAAGAAAATCTGTTTATTGCTCATTAAAACACATAAAAACTGCAGCAAATATACAAAACGGAAGATTTAACATGTGAATGTAAAAAGTGTTTAGAAAAATAGGAGCCGACAGAAACAGATAATGTCCAGAGATTGAGAAAAACTGGGCAACATTTCAATGAAATCTGACTGATGAATGAAAGTAAAAAACCAAGAGAGAAAGTCAACATGCTGATATTCAGAGTGAAGCTTTGACTGGAAACAGGCAGAAAAACAACATGTGGATCCTGGAATAATCCCAGCTTCCATCTTTAAAGGACTGGAAGAGGAAGAAGTTTCCAAGGAATCATTTAGAAGAGTTTCACAAAGAAACAGATTGAATCCATGAATGTGAAAATGTGTTTCTGAGTGAAAGAGACAGACATGAACAGACTGAACTATCTGTTCAACAGGAGGAGACTCTTTAGACTCAATCAGCACAGAAACACTGAGGAACCATAACTGGACACTAAGAACCCAAAGCCAGGAAGCAGAGGTTCAGTGAATGTGGTGTTGAAGGTGTGGAGGTGGATCAGTGAGTCAGAGGAGACTCTGTAGAAGGACAGAATACCAGCAGGACAGTCCACATACACTGCTACTCTGTGGGAGACGGAGGAGGAGGAGATAGATGTTACTCTGTCATTGTGACAGGCAGAGTAACCATGATCATCAGAGCAGATCAGACTCCAGGAGTGATCATTCCATCCAAACCAACGGTCTAAACTCTTTCCTTTCCTCCTGATTCTTCTGTAACTCACTGATATATTAACTAATCCTCTCCACTCAACCTCCCAGTAACAGCGACCAGTCAGACCAGTTCTACACAGCAGCTGAGGAACATCATCAAATCTGTCTGGATGATCAGGATATGACTGAAACTCCTCCACACGTATCACCTTCCTGTTGTCTTCAGACAGTTTGAGTTTTCTGTTCACTGTGTTTGTGTCGATTGTGAGTTGACAGGAATCTGATGGAGAGAACAAAGACAATCCAGCTGCAGTTATTGATCATTTATTGACACTTTGATGATGACTCCTGAATGAGTGATGGACAGTTTGAAGATGGTTGAATGTGAGCTGCTTTGTTGTCATGAATCAAATGAAAAACACACTTACACTTCCTCAGACCTGGTGTCAACCATCGGACTCCAGCAGGCTCCACCCTGAAAGGAGGAGGGGGGTCAGACCATCAGTCTCTTTCAGCAGCAAACATGGACATTACATGTCTCTCAGACACACATTGTCCTCCACTGAGAAAGGACCAGTCCAACATTTGGACACGTCCACTTGTTGTAAAAATCCAGAGAAAGAAAGAAGAGCTGAGAGCAGACAGACACCTGGGCTCTGATGATGATGATGATGATGATGATAAAACATTACAACCTGCAGTGGATTTAGTGTCGCTGTGGGAAATTCACGTGCTCTGTGCTGCAGCGCTCTGATTGGCTGAGATCAGAAATGGAGCAGGTTTTAAAAGAGAAGGGCCGACCTCTTCATGAACTAAGTGACCCTCTGTGGCTGGCAGACCTGGCATCTTTAGTTGATCTTACGCATCGTCTGAATACACTGAACAAGAAGCTACAAGGCAAAGAACAGCTGGTGCCACACCTGTATGCACACCTGAAAGCCTTCTGGGTAAAGCTCCGCCTCTTTGAGACACAACTACGAGGCTTTAATGCTGCACACTTCCCTGCTCTGTCTGAAATCACGTCTGCTTTTCCAAAGGCCGACCTTTCTGCTAAAAATGAGAAATATGTGTCTGTGATTGCATCTCTGCTGACAGAATTCAACCAGCGTCTCCAAGACTTTTCTGTCATTGAAAAACAAATCCAGCTGTTCTCCACCTCCTTCCTGGTGGATGCAGAAGAAGTGGAAGAGAGTCTGCAGTTAGAACTGATTGAAATGCAATGTGATGATTCTCTGCAGAGTCAACATCAGCTTCTCTCCCTCCCTGAATTCTTTCAGAGTTTGGATAATGCCAAGTTTCCTCTGATGAGACGCCACGCAGAAACAATGATGAGCCTGTTGGGCTCAACATCCAGATGTGAACAAAGATTTTCTCTGTTAAATCAGAACAAAAGCAGACTGAGAAGCAGAATGACTGACAGCATCTCTGTGAAGTCCTTCGTGTATCAACCAGCAAACTTTCTGCTGACATGTCAGCCATCCTTCAATCAAAGGACAGCATCACTGCTCCCACTGACTGCAATGTTCTTCACATTATAGCTGACTTAGAAATACACTCAGTATTCATGTGGCAATATGGCACCTCTAGTGTGGCCCTTTGTTTAGTTTTCTGGATTTGGCCCTCACTAAAAAAGTTTGGACACCCCTGGTATAAAGTGTTAATGTTCCCCTTTTAATTAGGAAGATAAGAAGATAAAAAAGGTGAATAAATAAATCTACTTTAGGACCTTTAAATGAAATAAAGACAAGTAGCAAGTGCTTCTCTGCATAAAACACCAAAATAAAAACACTCAGGGTGTCAATCTAAAACCACAGTTCAATAATATTTGCTTAAATGCTTATTAATTAAAGCTAAAGCCAGCAAACACCAAGCTAACCCTACGTTGCAGGCCTGTTTCCATGCTTGTGAATATGGAGACCAAACTCAGTGGTCGCTTCACTCAAAGAGCAAATAATAAACTAAAAAGGTCCCTTGTGCCAGATGAATAATAATCCTAACAGAAACACTCTGCTCCGTTTAGTCCTCCTCTCCTGTGGAAAAAAACTCAGCTCCCACAGTCACGGCTCTGACTCCAATACTAGGCCACCTGCTTTATAAGTTTGGTTTTTATTAATTCTGCATTATTTTAACTACATGCGCTGTGTTTCTGTGCCTCAACGCTCTTACTGCTCCTCTCTCCTCCCTTCCCTCAGACCCAGGTGCTTTTATCAGCGGCCAGCCTTCAAAACGTGAATCACTGCGTTTAATGTCCTTCCACTCGTACCAAAATGTCCCAATTAAAGTCAATAGGAGAGGCAGTAGCTGTGTTTCATGCTATTTTGTTTTTAACCACACAGAACCAGCGGTGCTTCAGTGGAATGCTGCCTTGCTCTTTAATTCAGGTGAGCATAATTACGTTAAATGTAATTCAGGTGTGGACTTTTAAGGGTCATTTTAAGGAACTTGTAACATCAGGAGCTTCAGCTCAGACCCATTATTCCTCCTCTTCCCTCTATAGGACCCTTTACACTATTTATTTATGCATTTTTCCCACTGTTTATTCCTCACGTGCAGAGCACCAATGGGGGTAAAATCTGCCCACCTCACCGCCTCAAACTGATATCATTAGTATAAATTATGCTGATACCAGACGTTACCAAAAAAAGTGTTTTTTTCTACCGTCACTTAGGAACCAGAGAGACGCAGAGCTTGAAAAGCTGCACCTTTACTCATCAACTCTGGGGTTGCCATGCATAAAAAGTGCTATATTTCCTGTAGGATTCCCCAATAAAGACTATTAGTGGGCTAAAAGCGAAGCAGAAAGTCATTATTCCGTCCGCTCTGACCACAAACAAAACGCTCAGAGAACAACTTCAAACTGAGCCTTCAGCTTGGTAATTACGCACCAGAGCGCCCTGAGGAGAGCAATAGAGGAGATTTGTCTGGTCAGAGCAGAGACTGAGATGAGAAACCTGTCGCTGTGAAAGGTGATGATGGTTATAAACTGTAACAGGATAGAAGTTCATGGAGCTGAAAAGAGGGAAACATCAGCCGCTGGATCAGCATAAAGACGCAGCGTGAAGCCCTGAGTGCTTTAAGTGTTCCTGCTGAGGGGAAAATGTCAGACCATACAGGCTTGCTGAAACTCAGCCTGATTCACCAATGAGGTTATAGATCTACACTGATAAACAAACCCATAGATTAATGTGTAACAGTGGAATAATACGGTCAATAAAATAAAACTACTTCATTTTATTCAGTATTATTTAACAGTTGTGGGGGTTTTCTGCTTTAACTCACTAACTGAATAATAACATGTTAACACTTCTCTTTCACTTTTTAACAAAAGACATGTTTACTTCCATGTAGGATAAAAATGATACATGTCGTTGTGAAGCCACCAGCCGCCATATTGGTACTCCCTATTTTCCTCCAGTAACTAGGGAATATGTGCGCTACACCATCGAATAACGAGGATTTTCTCATTTTAAGGGGGGTTTAAAACTTTTAAAATGTTAAATGCCATATACTTTTATGTTACGTTCTAAAACTATCCAGTACTGAGAAAGTCATGTGTTGAAATATTTTGCATGTTATTTACTTATATATAAAAAAGCATTTATAAATATATAAATAACAATATACAAAAACATATATATATATATATATATATAAAAAAATGAATAACATGTAAATATTTCAGCACCTAATTTCCTAGTACTTCATAGTGTTAGTACATCCACTGACTGTAGAATTACCTGTGAAACGTTTTCACACAGCCAGAAAACTGCTTGTTGTTGCAACCAAATCCCATGGGATTCTGTGAGAGTAGGGAGTAGCAAGATGGCGGCCAGTGACTTCAGTTTTTAGGGCCAATCATCAATCCAGTGAATAAATGTAGATCAGTAGACTGGACCGGGGTTCAGTAAGCTCTGCCCCCAGACCAACCAAAAATTAACATATTCTCTCTCTTAACTTTTGGTCCTTGTCTCCAACGTTTCCAGAGGTCCTCTAAAAGCTTCCGGGTGGCTCAGAGTTCTAGCTGGGTCCAATCTCTCGTTGTCCGGTTGGGTAACAATCCTCTACAAGCTCCTCGGTCCAGCTGAGTTAGCCTAGAGTCCATTAGCTAGCTTGTTAGCATCGGCTAGTTGCTATGCTAAGCTAGCGGCTAAACACAGTCTAAAAAGCTTCCACTAGAAACTTCAGTGTCTTCTACCTCGGACTTAAGCTCACTAACTCACTGTGGATCATCGTGGGGACAAACCACGGCACACATTACTGTTTATAGTTCAAAAACAAGCCAGTTTAACATGGAGATGTTGACTTATGGCCGCCGAACCGGATCTCTCGGCTTCTCTGCTGCTCTCTCACCCAAACTCATGATGCATTCAATGACTGCCTCAGCGTAGGAAAATAAACTTCCCACATGTACAGTTATTAAAATTAACTACAACTATGCAAATAGATGTTTAAACACATTGTTAACATATTTTAAAGATGAATACTTTTAATAAAGCAAGAATAAATTAATGAACCATGTTTAAACTATTTATTGTTTATTAGTGTTTACTTCATAGACATTTTACTACATCTCTTATTTAACTAGGCCAGGAGTTTTCTAATTCATTGAATGTGAGCCTCCCCTTGGAATAGGTAAAGATAACTAGCAAATTCATAAACAATTGTTTTCAACGGCAGACAAACTGAACTAAACAGACGCCAACGTCAAACTGAACTCACGTCAACAGGAGACGTCAACTGAAATAATAAAAATAAAAAAAATAACCTGAATTTAACAGACGTCAACATATTCCATATTGTGATTTACTTTTTAGGCCAATTATACACAATTTAAACCTGTTTCTATTTTAACAACCATGTTGTCAAGCATTCTCAATATGAACAATGAGGACGCGCCTTTGATGTGCAAAGCTGTTCTATGTTGGGTTGTAGAGAAGAAAGAAACAGCAGCAAGTCATCCTGCTCTTGTAGCCTTGACCGGTTTTAGTTTTTGATCAGGGTGAGAGTGGAAAACCTACATTCACACAGGTAAGTGGAGGTGAAGGGCATCAGGACTCATGGCTTTGGTGGACACATGGGGAAACTCGCTCTCGACACTCAACCAGAATTGCGTAATCGTCATTTCCACCAGTCTCTGTTTTAAGTCCACATTTGAGCTGAGCTCAACAAGAGCCTCCTCCTCTTGGATGCTCAGTTCATAGTGGACTGTGGGTGGGAAAGAGAAGGGGTTCCTGACCCACTGGTTTCCCAGTGGCTCCTCTCCAAAATACTCTCAGAACTGATCATGCAGCCCGTTCAGATGCTGATGACCGGTTTCACAGAGTTGAGCGGCAGCGCTGTCTTATATTTCTTAGCGCCTCTCCTGTGACCCTTTGGCGCTCCCCAGGGGAGGCACGCCTCACCTATTGAAAACCACTGATCTAGGCTACATGGTCCTGATCCAAGCTGGATAAGTTCTGAATGGATGGATCTGAGGCTTCAAAGCAGCTTTTAAAGCCAACATATCACCAGAACCCAGTTCTGCATTGTTGGGTCTCACCTCAGACGGTCAGAGGGACCAACAAAGTTCTACCTCTTCAATCTGCTGCTCACTGCAGCCTTGAAATGCAGATCAACTGATTGGTTGAAGGCAGAACCTCCATCCTACAACTGGTGGTGCTGAAAGTTTGGGCCAGGTACCAAATGGAGAGAAGAACCAACCTGACCAGACTTTAAATAAATGTGTTCTATAGGCGATGGGAACCTGCAGTAATGTTATTGATGCAATAAAACTAAAGGTAGTAATTAGTAATTGGATCATTGTTAGATGGAGGATCTGAGACTTTGTGACAACACAGCTCTGACCCAAGACTGTTTGATGATCTGGTTGTTGTTCTTTTTCTCTTTTTGTTGTTTAGAAAATGAAAAAACTCAATAAAATTTAATTTAAAATGGGTTTCATCATGTGAATCTCACTGGTGAACTTCTCTTTCACAAATATATTCAGTTCCTATTCAGCACCATTAAAGACCCTCCGCCCTTTAATTTTCCTTGTGAGCCATTCTTAGTGAGGAGAATATTACAGAAAACTGGGTAATGATCTCTGCCTGCAGACGAGTCGTCTAATAAATCCCATTTCACAACCAGCTGAAATATTCCTGGACACTAGTGTTAAATCAAGGACTGATCCATTTCATGGATGAACATCTGTTCTGGTCCATCTTCCATCATTCAACAGAATAAATTATTAGCCTCTAAATGTTCTTCTACCATTTCTCCATTTCCATCTGTTCTGTTTCCTCCCCATAATATTCCATGTGCATTAAAGTCACCACAGAGAGATCTAACAGGACAAGTATAGACACAAGTCCATTATCTGAGGCCATGAGAATATCATTAGTGACCTTCACCAGAGCTGCTTCAGCGCTATGATGAGCTCTGAAGCCTGACTGAAACTCCTAAAGTAGGTCATTACTTTGTAAATGTTCACAAAGTTGATTAGCAACTACTTTCTCAAGAATTTTAGATAAGAAAAGAAGATTAGATATAGGTCTGTAATGTATTAACTCATCTTGATCAAGAGAAGGTTTCTTAAGTAAAGGTTTAATAACAGCTACTTTAAAAACCTGTGGTACATATCCATTTACTAAGGATAGATTAATCATGTCTAAAATAGGACCACTGATCAAAGGGAATATCTCTTTAAACAACTTGGTTGGGATTGGGTCTAACATACAGGTAGAAGGTTTAGATGAGGCTGGAATTTTAGACCTTATATTCAATAGACCACATTTAATTGTTTTATTTTTTGGTTCAAGTTGAGTCATATTGATGTTTATTAGATTTTTATGATTTGCTCCTTTTAAATCCGCCTTTGATCTGTTCAGTTTTGGCCGTGGGAAAGACACCGTCTCAATAGGGTAATGGATGGGTAACAGTACAGAAGCTGCAGAGAGGTGTGTTAAACTACGGCTCTGCTTCCTGGTCTGGACCCTGGGTTATCAGCATTTAGGAGACATTAGGGGACAGAAACATTCAGACGTTTCTCGCCTTTAAATTAAATAACATACAAAGACAAAGATGCATCTTTTCTCTTAATTAAAAATTAGTGGTGTGCTTACTTAATTGATAATTATGAATATCCACTACGAGAGCATCATGCCAGGATTTGCATCATCATCTTGAATCTTCCCACTGTGGGACGCTGCATTAAATTATTCCTAATTAACCATTAGATTTATTTAAATACAACTGCAATTATTCTAACTGCAAGTAATAAGAGTAGTAGGAGAGGGATAGATGGAATTTAATTGAAGAGGTTTGTTTTATGATCTGTAAAATCAGTTCAAACTTTGTCATAAAGTTCCTCTATACCGTTATTCCTCCATACCTGAGAGTTTCCAGTCTCCAGTGTGGATCCTTCAGTCCAGCCGACAGCAGCTTCACTCCTGAGTCTCCTGGATGATTGTAGCTCAGGTCCAACTCTTTCAGATGGGAGGGGTTGGAGCTCAGAGCTGATACCAGAGAAGCACATCCTTCCTCTGAGACCAGACAGCCTGACAAGCTGCAGACACACGATTCAACACAAGATGTTGTTTTAATAAGCAAAAAATAGAAATAAACCTAAACTGTATTTTGTTCTGTAGGTTATAAAAAGTAACATCTGACACATTTAAACGGATGAATCCTGACTAGAGCTTCACTGGGTTGAAAACTCCAAACTGACACAAACTCTGCAGAAGGTTCGAGCTTTAAGGGAAATTCAAACTGGACCTAAAATACCAAAGATAAACTGGTGGTCCCAGTAGAACCATTGTTCTGGTGTCTAGATCGCTTTAATATTTTTTTATCTAATTGGAGTCAATAATTGAAGCTGAGATAAAGAATAAAGCAGTGGTTTGGATCAGTGGCATTAGCAGCGTATGGTGAACACATATTTCACACTTGCAGAATCAGCAGAATGTCTTTGAGAAATCTCCCATCTGAGGTCAGATCCAGTCTTTCAGTGCGCTCTCTTTCTTCTACTCTTTGTTAAACTTTTTCCCATATTTTCCCCACTTACTGCATCTCATTCTCTTGTTGTCTCATCACTAGTTTCCCTGTCACTCTGGGCTCTGGCCTGCGTGTGTTTGGGATGTGCTGAATCAACTCTGGTGGACGTGATGACCAGGAAACTGGGACATGGAAAGGACAAACTATCTACCACTAATATTCCGCTTTATTGTGGGAAACTGAGAGATAATTAAATTATTTCTCTCAGAAAGAAAGTCAAGCCCAAACAAACAACTTCACCTTCAAAAACATTGGGTCCTGGTTGTGGGAGTAATTGAGCAGTCGTAGTGTTGCCAGTGCACAAATAATCTTTTCTGTCTTCTTTTTCTTTTGACTCATTGTCACATTATGGTGGAGCAGGTAGTGACTATATGGAATACAATAAAAACTAATGTGATTGTTTTTAATTTACTTAATCCAAATGTCATTTTTGGGTTTAATCCATCTTTTTAACGAACATCTAAATGTCTTTTTTCATGAGATGTGGGGCTGTTTAGAAAACATCCAGGGCCTCAGACCATTTTGGTAGAACAAGAGCTTTTTCTTTTCTCTCACTTTTTCTGCTTCCAGCTCTGCTTTGATATAAATAATTAATGTGTACTGTTAAATGGCTGGGTAACCAGTGGGTCCCCTTACTGGTGGGGGCCCAGGTGGTTCTTTTCAGCTTCTCTGCATTGAGGTAACGTATAGTTGTCTGTAGATGAATAATATATCAGAATCAGAATGTTTATTATTGTGATTGTACATCATGTTCCGCACATGTACAATGAGAATAAAGCCAGGTCCAACCAGTGCACTAATGTCAAAATGTCAGATAATCAAAAATATATACAGTACAATATACAGTAGTGTTATGTACATTAGAGATATAATATATGTTGCTGTATAGATTGTTAAATATATGTGTAAATATTTCAAGACAGAAACTGTAAATATTGTACAGTGTCAAAATTGCAGTTTTTTAGAATGATGAATAATGTCAATAAACTTATATTTACATAAACTTTTCAGCAGACAAAAGTTAACAAATATGTTAGTGAACTAACATTTCCATCATGTTTTAGCAGGTAATGGACAGAAATCTGGGTTCAACAGGATGGAGAACTTTGTACCTGAGAGTTTCCAGTCTGCAGTTTGGACTCTCCAGTCCAGCAGAGAGAAGCTTCACTCCTGAATCCTGCAGGTTGTTGTTCCTCAGGTCCAGTTCTCTGAGACTGGAGGACTGGGAGCTGAGAACTGAGGACAGAGCTTCACAGCTTCTCTCTGAGAGGTTACAGCCACTCAGTCTGAGGAGACAGGGAGAAAAATCTGCTATTAAACAATTCATCACAAATATTGTTTATTTAATATAATATATTTAAATTTTAAATGGATTCTGAGTAATCATCAGATCAACGGCTTTTGGGGACCAGAATTTTGCTGCTGCCACCCCAAACCATCAAGAACTCAGACTCATTACAGAACAACAAATCCCACATATTTAAACATGCTTTTCTGTAGTATAATTTACGTGTATTTCTGTGTTTTTAAAAATTGTTTTGTAAAGCGACTTTGTGTGTAATGTTCTGTTTTGGTTTTTGATTATGTTGCTTCTCTCATGCCTTTGGGTTTATTTCCTTTGTAGTTTCTGTCTTGTTTTAGGGTTTAGTCTGTAGTGTCTTAAGTAATCCGGTCCTTGTATTAGTTCTTATTCTGTACTTAGAGTTTTTCCTCGGTCTTAGTTCTATCAACCTGTCAGTTTCATTATTGTTTCCACCTGCCTGTTGTTGATTAGCCCCTCCCTGTTTACCTGTCTGCACGCTTATTTATTCCTGCCTTAGTTCTCTGCTCTCTGCGAGAACGTCTCAATTCATTCCTCACGTTGAAGTGACCGGTAAGAGCTTTCCAAGTCTCTGTTATATTTTTGATGCCCTGTCTGTTTTTGCCCGACCTGTTTTCTGTTTTTGGAGTCCAGCACCTGTTAACCCCAGATCGTGTTTTTGTTTTTCCCCAAAGTCTGTTATTAAACCTTTTTCTTTGAGCGCAGCTCCGAGTCTGGCTGAATAACGGGTTCACTCTAAACAAATCATTACAGTACGTTCTCGCCAAAAGATACCATGAACCCTTCACCGACTCGTCCCTTTTGTTCCGAAAGAGCTACGCTCGGCGAAGCCGGTCCCTTGCCCAGTTTACCGGCTCACGCTATTCACTCACCGGGTCTTTTCCTGGAGGCGGATGAGGGATCGATGCCGGAATCTTCTTTTGAGGGAACCCGGCTAGCGATCTGTCCTCCCGGTGTCGGTCCCAGGCGTCACCTCCTCGTCAGCGGCACTTTCCCGCAGCGATGCTGGCCAGACCCTCCCTTTTTTCTGGAAGTCGAAGCAGAGGTGGTGCGGGATCTCCGCCCGGACCTTTTTCTCGAGCCGACTCCATCCCCCTCCCCAGAAGAACAGGCACAGGAATCGCCGCGCGCTCCGACGGTTCCGCTCCGTCAGGAGGAATCAGCATCCCCGTCGGGTCCGCCGTCTCGCCGCCGTAGGAGGAGGCGTTTACCAGCTGTTCTGCCTTCCACTGTTGCCGCGCAGCGGGTCGAGGAGCCAGCTCGGCCATTGACTGCGACCGAACCTCAACCACAGGCCACTTCCTGTTCGTCAGACCCCGCTCCTTCTCCTCCCGCATTGGAGTTGCCCACAGCTCCCCCTGGTGGTGTTAATGACCCTGAGCATGAGGTCCTGGAAAGTAAAATAAGAACGTTTGCCCCCATCATTAAGCGCCTCAGGGAGGCTTTATTTCTGCATTATTCAGAGGAGTTGGAGAAAAAATTAAAGGAGCTTGAGGGACATTACAGGTCAGCCCTCCGGTCATTTTACAGCCGACCAAAGTCTGTCCCCGAGGGTCTGGAAGACGCCTCGGCCCCTGAGTCTGTCCCCGAGGGTCTGGAGGACGCCTCGGCCCCTGAGTCTGTCCCCGAGGGTCTGGAAGACGCCTCGGCCCCTGACTCAGCCCCCGAGGGTCCGGAAGACGCCTCGGCCCCTGATTCAGCCCCCGAGGGTCCGGCGGACGTCTCGGTCCCTGAACCTGTTCCCCAGGGCCAGGACGGGGCTCTGGAGGATCTGCCTCTGCCCAAGTCTCCAGAGGGGGTTCTGGAGGACCCGCCTCCGCTCAAGTCTCGTGACGCGTCGACCCAGGAGGGTCTGTCGCTGACGTCCGACGTGGGAACCCAGGGGGGTCCGTCGCAGACGTCCGACGTGGGAACCCAGGGGGGTCCGTCGCAGACGTCCGACGTGGGAACCCAGAGGGGTCCGTCGCAGACGTCCGACGTGGGAACCCAGGGGGGTCCGTTGCAGACTTCCGACGTGGGGACCCAGGGGGATCCTTCGTTCTTCGGGCACCCAGGGCCGCCGAAGAGGAAGCAGCAACTGTGGCCTCCTGAAGACTTAGAGCCTCATAGTGTTGTGTTTAAGCCAAGACTCCTTATTACCCTCATGGACAGCCAACTCTGGGAGAGACTTTATTGGATGTCCCTTTCTGAGACCCTCCAGGAGCTGATCCTGAGACTCCTGGTGGCTAAGGGTCTGACTTTGGCCCCTGAAGCCTGTAGTCCGGGGCCTCCTGAAACCTGCAGCCCGGGGCCTCCTGAAACCTGCAGCCCGGGGTCTCCTGAAACCTGCAGCCCGGGGTCTCCTGAAACCTGCAGCCCGGGGTCTCCTGAAGCCTGTAGCCCTGTGGTCTCTGTGGTCGTTAGCCCAGTGGCCTCTTTAGCAGCCTGTAGCCAGGCTCCCACTTTAGCAGCCTGTAGCCAGGCTCCCTCTTTAGCAGCCTGTAGCCAGGCTCCCACCTTAGCAGCCTGTAGCCAGGCTCCCACCTTAGCAGCCTGTAGCCAGGCTCCCACCTTAGCAGCCTGTAGCCAGGCTCCCCCTTCGGTCGCCTGTAGTCAGGCTTTCCCTTCGGTCGCCTGTAGTCAGGCTTTCCCTTCGGTCGCCTGTAGCCAGGCTTTCCCTTCGGTCGCCTGTAGCCAGGCTTTCCCTTCGGTCGCCTGTAGCCAGGCTTTCCCTTCGGTCGCCTGTAGCCAGGCTTTCCCTTCGGTCGCCTGTAGCCAGGCTTTCCCTTCGGTCGCCTGTAGCCAGGCTCTTTCGTCAGTCGCCTGTAGCCAGGCTCTTTCGTCAGTCGCCTGTAGCCAGGCTCCTTCGTCAGTCGCCTGTAGCCAGGCTCCTTCGTCGGTCGCCGGTAGCCAGGCTCCCTCTTTCGTAGCTGTTAACAGGGCGCCGCCGCCGGTAGCTGTTAACCAGGCGCCGCCGCCTTTAGCCTGTAGTCCGGCGCCGCCGCCTTTAGCCTGTAGTCCGGCGCCGCCGCCTTTAGCCTGTAGTCCGGCGTCGCCGCCTTTAGCCTGTGATCTGGCGCCTTCCGTACCCTTTAGTCTGGCGCCTTCCGTACCCTTTAGTCTGGCACCTTCCGTACCCTTTAGTCTGGCGCCTTCCGTTCCCTGTAGTCCGGCGCCAGGTTTTATTTTCTCTCTCTCCAGGTCGCGGCGATGGGCCCTGAGGTTCCTGCTCCGCCGACGGCCTCTGAGGTTCCTGCTCCGCCGACGGCCTCTGAGGTTCCTGCTCCGCCGACGGCCTCTGAGGTTCCTGCTCCGCCGACGGCCTCTGAGGTTCCTGCTCCGCCGACGGCCTCTGAGGTTCCTGCTCCGTCGACGGCCTCTGAGGTTCCTGCTCTGCCGACAGCCTCCTGGCCGCCCGCCGGAGAACCTGTCACGCCGGGGCCGCCCGCCGGAGAACCTGTCACGCCGGGGCCGCCCGCCGGAGAACCTGTCACGCCGGGGCCGCCCGCCGGAGAACCTGTCACGCCGGGGCCGCCCGCCGGAGAACCTGTCACGCCGGGGCCGCCCGCCGGAGAACCTGTCACGCCGGGGCCGGTACACATGGAGGGCGTCTAGAATCCGCCCTTGAGGGGGGGGCTCTGTAATGTTCTGTTTTGGTTTTTGATTATGTTGCTTCTCTCATGCCTTTGGGTTTATTTCCTTTGTAGTTTCTGTCTTGTTTTAGGGTTTAGTCTGTAGTGTCTTAAGTAATCCGGTCCTTGTATTAGTTCTTATTCTGTACTTAGAGTTTTTCCTCGGTCTTAGTTCTATCAACCTGTCAGTTTCATTATTGTTTCCACCTGCCTGTCGTTAATTAGCCCCTCCCTGTTTACCTGTCTGCACGCTTATTTATTCCTGCCTTAGTTCTCTGCTCTCTGCGAGAACGTCTCAATTCATTCCTCACGTTGAAGTGACCGGTAAGAGCTTTCCAAGTCTCTGTTATATTTTTGATGCCCTGTCTGTTTTTGCCCGACCTGTTTTCTGTTTTTGGAGTCCAGCACCTGTTAACCCCAGATCGTGTTTTTGTTTTTCCCCAAAGTCTGTTATTAAACCTTTTTCTTTGAGCGCAGCTCCGAGTCTGGCTGAATAACGGGTTCACTCTAAACAAATCATTACATTGTGTGTCCAAAATGAACAATATAAGTTTGAAGCATTATTATTATTAATGTTTCGCCAATGCCATTTTTTTGCCCCGATACCCGATACCTGGCCACTTTTCAGTATTTGAATGAAAACATCCTAGTGCCATAAACCCCATTTCCACTACCCTTGTTAAACCGATCCATGCTGAGCTCGGTCCGAGCTTGGATCAGTTAACCAAGTCAAGCTTGGTTCTGACGACCGTTTACACATCACGCTATCTCGGTTCCTTGGTTTCCTCACCTCCTAGTGGCGATCTGTGGTACCACTGCTCTCTCGGTTTGAAGGAGGGAATCAAGCAAATAAAAAGGGCGGCGCCCGTAACATTAAGGCAGTTATGCTTGGTGAAACGTCGTTGTTTGCGGAGAGTCAGGCGAAGACAGCAACTTTTGGTGAATTTACTTGACAGAGTCGGCTTTTGGGAAGTGGATAAGACAAACGAACGTCTAATAAGGATTTACAGACGCAGGAATCAACGACAGACGCTGAGGTTCATCACACTGCTAAGCAGAATCATCACTGGAAACCGTGTCACAGTAGGGAAGCTAGTATTTTTACGAATGTTTGAAATGTCAGCTGATCGCACAGAGATGACGCGGTCTGTTCATGCGCTCTTTGTTATTAGAGAACCGGGCCAGAGAAAAACCGGGCCGAGCCCACACATGGAACCGGTCTGCATTTAGCGCGGTCTGGTTGTGTCTAGCTCGGTTCAGTTCAGTTTGTGTTCCATTTACACTCGATAGTTATCTCGGTAACTGAGCTCTGACTGGTCTCGGCACGGTTAAAAAGGGGTAGTGTAAACGGGGTAAATGACTCGATGCCATCTTCTGGGGTATATAATATGTTAAACTCTGGCCTATAATGGCTAAATCACTTGTCATGACGCTCTGATTTTTACACAATGTATAAACTAATGTGTAAATAAATACCTGGTTTCATGCCGATATATTTTTTCGCCTTTTCAACAAAGATAGACATGGTATTATGCATATACAAAAAAAAAATAAAATAAAAATTACATTTCAATAAAGTCATGTTTTGTTTTTTGTTAATATTTTTTCACTCTCTCATACACATCTAATTCTGAGCTTTCACACCAACAACAATAACTTCTTTGAATATTTTTGCTTGCTGTTTATATCCACATTCATACAGTTTAAGCCTGGAAAAAGGTTTTAAACTTCCAGGTTATTCCAGTCTTACACTTTGCTTGTAACTGTGTAGGAGCTTAATACCCTTGAAAGAGACTGTTTAGCAACTGTTTAGTAACTCCAGGTACTTCATTTGGCACCGTGGTTCAGCCTTAGTTTGTCAAATACAGAGACAACTAATTAATAAGCATTAAAGTATGGTTTATGGGTTGGATTTCTGCAATGTTATCTTCAGAACCAATCTCTGCCCAGCCTAATTTACTTTCAGCAGTTATCTCACGTTATTGCAGCAGTAAACTGCAGAAAATACGGGCAGAGTTGCTCTCTCTGCGTTTACTCCCTCGGCTCCTATGGCGGAGGGATATTTAGTGCAAGCAGGTCTCTTAATAACCAATGTTTCGTCACTTATTTTAGAGCCTGAATAAGCGATTTCACTTTCAGAAACATGCCCAAAAAACGCACAACCCCCGACTCATTAAATTTACAAGTGACTTTAGAAAAAAGAAGCCCAAAGTATCATGAAATAAGCAGTCTTGGCAACAGTGAGCGTGGGTCTGTTTTGCTACAGTCTCTAGCGACCTTGAAACTATGGAAAGCGCCGAGGGTAAAACAAACACAGTCCGGAGAGCGCGGCGGGTAATTACATAATTACAAAACATTAGGGAACGGTGTACGTGTTTTGACACAAGATTAACGGCGACAAAAGAAAATTTGTCGGCGTTATGGTCTAACAAAGTCAACGTGTTAATAACGTGCTAAAACTGACAGCCCTAATTCTAACACATTCTGTTGGGATGGCCGTCCTGAATATATTTCATTCTCAAAACCTTTGAGAATCACTCCTATACGGTGTGTCCTATACTGTGTCTGGTTTGTATTCATAGGGAATAAAGGTCAGACAAAAGTTAACAAATCTATCACTGAACTAACATTTCCATCATGTTTTAGCAGGTAATGGACAGAAATCTGGTTTCAACAGGATGGAGAACTTTGTACCTGAGAGTTTCCAGTCTGCAGTTTGGACTCTCCAGTCCAGCAGAGAGAAGCTTCACTCCTGAATCCTGCAGGTTGTTGTTACTCAGGTCCAGTTCTCTGAGACTGGAGGACTGGGAGCTGAGAACTGAGGACAGAGCTTCACAGCTTCTCTCTGAGAGGTTACAGCCACTCAGTCTGAGGAGACAGGGAGAAAAATCTGCTATTAAACAATTCATCAGAAATATTGTTGATTTCTTTACAGTCACCAATGTTCTCCTTGGAAAGATTGATGAATCTCTCTGATTTAACACGTCTTTATGTTGCCTTTTGTTGTGAACTGGTTCATTATAAATAAACTCCCTTTAGGTATAATTTATGATGCTGAGATGGAGAAAAAGTGAGGAGGATCAGAGAAACCATGTGAATAAAAACAACAACTTGCTTTTCAAGCACTTGCTGCCAAATGTTCAAAAATAACAGAAATGTTTGTGGCAGGGCCGTCAACAGCTGCCATGGCTGATGATGACGGTGGAGGAGACATCAGGTCTCTCAGTGGCAGCAACATGTAGCAGAACCTGCGCTAAGCTGGGCTGCTTTCAGAACACATCATAATGTTAATAAACTCCTAAAAAAGTATAAAACCTAATGTAACTGAAGTTTGTCTTTAATATTGATGGCTTGATATTATTTTTGCCTTATTTTCAGCTCGTCTATTCTGGGTCTCTGAATTTTATTGATGATGAGGTTCATGAAGTTAAAACTAACATGTGCCATCTTTCTAGAGAGAGAAGGAGCTGTGTCTGCAGGCAGTGAACATTTTAGTTTCAGCCTTTGTTTTAACTGCAGGTACGACAACTTTTATTTTGTTGTTTATATTATAAAGTTAAAAAGTGTGGCAGTAATGAAAGATTCCATCTGCTAGAAACCATTTAATATAACGTATTTCAATTTTAAATGGATTCTGAGTAATCATCAGATCAACGGCTTTAGGGGACCAAAACTTCGCTGCTGCCGCCCCAAACCATCAGGAACTCAGATTCATTACAGAACTACAAATCCCACTTATTTAAACTTGATTTGCTGCAGAATGATTTTCGTATATTTCTGTGTCTTTAAAAATGGTTTTGTAAAGCGTCTTTGAGTGTCCAAAAAGCACTGTATAAGTTTGATGTATTATTATTATTATTATTCTCATCATCATCATCATCATTATTATGATTATTATTATTATTATCATTATTATTAGTAGTAGTAGTAGTATTCTGCTGTCCTCACAACAAGTGACTATGTAAGCCGGTTGTGCCCTTTCCTCCGACAAAATGCTTGCTACATATGTAGGCCGACCGCACCGGTGTACCCAGCACACACATTTCTCCTTGGCACTCTTGAATTTCGGGAAAGTAATGAAGAAAACATCCTTCATATGCGGCCGATCAGCGTACCTCGAATCGCTGTTGCACGTTTCATAGCAACAATGTTTAAAAACCATGGTCTTAGATTTGGAAAAAGCAGTCGCTTTAACGAGTAAAACCTAGGCTAACGCACGTCTCTTTTACAGCGAAACAGCGGCGGATTGGGAAGGCAAGCCGTTAAAGGCAGTCTTTTTCCAGGCGTTAGATGATAATTTAAAAGACGAACTAGCCCGACTCGAGGAACCTAGTTCTTTTGAGGACATGGTCACTTTAGCCATCAGGCTGGATACCCGACTATGTAGCCGGAAGCAAGGACGAACAGAGAGACCCCTATGGTCAGTGGGTCCACCGGTACAGGGATCCACTGCTCAGCGGCGTTTAGTTTCACCGCCTTCACCTCCTGAACCTATGCAGATTGGTCGTGTTCATTTAACTAATGAAGAGCGGCAACAACGGTATTCTGAAGATCAGTGCCTTTACTGTGGTGGGGAGGGTCATTTCATTAAAGATTGTCCGGTGCGGCCAAAAGATCGGGTCGCCTATAGCGGGGAAGGCGGCGGACCGGAGCAATTTTTTGTCCCCCAAGCTAGTTCCGAACTCCTCTCTGTCCCGTCTTTGTTTGTCGGTTACTTTGGTTTTCGGTCAGGATAGTTTTGATGTCTCAGCCCTCATCCACTCAGGTTCTGATTTTAACCTGATCGACTCAGATTTAGTTAATCACCTCTGCATCTGGAGGGTGCCGCTCTCCACACCACTCCAGGTGTCTGCTCTAGATGGGGGAAAATTAACCCTCATCACCCACCAAACTGAACCTCTGGAGACAATAGTATCCGGTAACCACCGAGAACAGCTATCGTTTTTAATTTTTCCGGTAAAACGCTCTATCGTGGTCTTAGGTTTGGCATGGTTATCCGCTCACAACCCACATCTAAATTGGGCTGAATCTCGGCTGGAGTCTTGGTCTCTCGCTTGTCACTCTCTGTGT
Organism: Fundulus heteroclitus; assembly: GCF_011125445.2. Classification (NCBI taxonomy): domain Eukaryota; kingdom Metazoa; phylum Chordata; class Actinopteri; order Cyprinodontiformes; family Fundulidae; genus Fundulus; species Fundulus heteroclitus. The sequence goes on along the minus strand of NW_023396846.1, from coordinate 1,802,390 downwards.
TTGCTCTCAGCGCGCCCAGTCTCTCATCCGCCTGCTTCTTCCCCTGAACTGGGGGATGAGATTGATTTATCCCGCGTGCCTAAACAGTATCATGATCTCCGCCTGGTTTTTAGCAAGACTCGGGCGTTCTCTCTCCCTCCGCATCACCCATATGACTGCGCTATTGACCTGCTACCTGGTGCTCCTCTACCTTCCAGCCACCTGTACAACATCTCGAGGTCTGAACGTCAGGCGCTCGAGAAATATATTGGTGAGTCTCTTGCGGCTGGATTAATTCGGCCTTCCTCTTCCCCTCTAGGTGCGGGTTTTTTCTTTGTGGGGAAGAAAGATGGATCCCTGCGGGCATGTATCGATTACCGGGGGTTAAATCAGATCACAGTTAAGAATAAATACCCGCTTCCTCTTTTGTCTTCTGCGTTAGAACCAGTCCAGAACGCCGTAATTTTTTCTAAGCTTGACTTACGCAATGCTTACCATTTAGTCCGGGTCAGACAGGGGGATGAGTGGAAGACCGCTTTTAAGACCCAACTGGGCCATTTTGAGTATCTTGTGATGCCTTTCGGCTTATGTAACGCTCCGTCAGTTTTTCAAGCTCCAGTAAATGACGTCCTACGGGATTTCTTAAATGACTTTGTATTCGTCTACTTAGATGATATCCTGATTTATTGTAGTAACCCCGATCAGCATCAGCATCATGTCTGTCTCGTTCTCCAACGCCTCTTAGAGAACTGCCTATTCGTTAAGGCCGAGAAGTGCAAGTTCCACCATAGCACAGTTTCATTCCTTGGCCTGATTCTAGAAGGCAGCCGTGTGAGGTCGGATCCCGAGAAGATTAAGGCAGTGGTTGAATGGCCTACCCCTGATTCCCGTAAGCAGCTACAGAGATTTTTGGGATTCGCCAAAAACTAGTCAGAGTTTTTGGCGAATCCTAGCTTCTTCTCTGCACGCCCTTACTTCCACCGAGGTCCCGTTTATCTGGAGTCCTGAGGCTGAAGCTACATTTCAGAACCTTAAGACTAAGTTTTCTCAGGCTCCCATACTGGTTGACCCCGATCCCACTAAACAATTCACCCTTGAAATAGACGCGTCAGACACTGGCGTTGGTGCAGTGCTTTCACAACACTCAGACTCAGACAATAAACTTCACCCGTGTGCCTTTTTTTCTCGCCGGTTGTCTCCAGCAGAGCGTAATTATGACGTAGGGGATAGGGAACTGCTCGCCATCAAGTTGGCATTAGAGGAGTGGCGGCACTGGTTAGAAGGATCCGAGCAGCCCATAATCATTTGGACCGACCATAAAAACCTTGCTTATCTGCAGTCAGCCCGACGTCTGAATCCCCGTCAAGCCCGTTGGTCCCTGTTCTTCTCCAGGTTTAATTTAATCATAACCTACCGGCCTGGCTCCAGAAACATCAAGCCCGATGCATTTTCTCGACAGTTTGCACCCCAGGAAGAGGAGAAGGAACCAGCACCCATACTACCACCCACTTGCACCGTGGGAGCCTTACGTTGGGAGCTAGAGGACCGGATTAACCAAGCTCAGAGACTTGATCCTGACCCTGGCACCGGCCCTGCGGGTCTTATTTATGTCTCCAGATCTCTTCGACCTGATTTTCTCCGCTGGAGTCACGACTCCAAGTTTTGCACCCATCCAGGCATTTTTAGAACCCAGTCTGAGGTTTCTCGTCGCTTTTGGTGGCCATCTTGGACTAAGGATGTGCGCGAATATGTCTTTGCCTGTCCCGTTTGTGCTCAGAATAAGCCTTCCTATAAGCCACCCTCTGGTTTACTAAACCCCCTCCCAGTTCCTAAACGTCCTTGGTCACATATCGCTCTAGACTTTGTCACGGGTCTCCCGCCGTCCCAGGGCATGTCCACCATCCTCACGGTGGTGGATAGATTTTCTAAGGCCTGCCATCTGATTCCTCTCCGCAAGTTACCCAACGCCCTTCAGACTGCTCAACTACTTGTCCGTCATGTTTTTAGACTTCATGGAATACCCACAGACATCCTCTCTGACCGGGGTCCGCAGTTCGTCTCTCAGGTCTGGCAGCACTTTTGTTCTGCTCTCGGTGCCCGCTACACCCTCGCGTCTGGATATCACCCACTAACCAACGGTCAAACAGAGAGGATGAACCAACAGTTAGAAACAACCCTCCGCTGTCTCCCCTCATCTTCCCCCTCAGACTGGAACAGATTTTTACCCTGGGTCGAGTATGCATTAAACTCTCATGTTTCATCTGCCACCGGACATTCACCATTCAAGATTTCTCTAGGATATCAACCACCCCTCCCACCCACTGACGAACAATGTATACCCTTTGCATACGCCAACGATTACCTCCGCCGCTGCCAGGATACCTGGAGGTCTACTGTCACTGCTCTTACATGCACCGCAGAGCAGAACAAGAGATTTGCTGACCAGCACTGGTTACCTGCCCCTAAGTATCGCCCCGGTCAGAGAGTTTGGTTATCCTCCAGGGACGTCCTGTCTAACCCATCGGCCAAGAAACTTGCTCCTCGGTTTACAGGACTGTATGAGATCCAGTCTATTATCAGCCCCACCTCCGTGCGTCTACGCCTGCCTCCTCACTCCCGAGTTCACCCCACGTTCCATGTGTCTAAGATTAAGTCTGTTCTGGAGAGCGAGCTTCGCCCTCCCTCCGAACCCCCTCCACCCTCCCTTCCCGTCGATGGGCCCTGACTGGGTTGCCCATCGGAGGGCATTTGACGGAGTAAAGGACACCAGTACCTAGTCGATTGGGAGGGTCGCGGTCCTGCAGAGCGGTCATGGGTCTCTGGCTCGGTGGTGGCCACCACCAGGACCTGCTCAGTGAGTTTTGGACTTCACGCCCGTCTACGTAAGCGTCTGGGTTGCCAGGAGGCGACCGTTGGGGGGGGGGGGGGGGGGTGTAGTGTCAGGGTTCTTTGTTTTGGGCGATGTTCTAACTCTGCTTTACAGGTGGTTCTAGTTGGCTGGGGGGGCGTGGCCCACACCTGCGGCTCGTTTGGAGCAGTGTTCACTGGCGTCTTAAGGATGACTCAGACAGATGGAACCGCTAACCACCAGCTATCCACCGTGAGCATTCGGTCTCAGAGTTTCCTCGTCACTACTTCCCCGGTTAGGTTTGCCCAACTAAATGGTAAGCGGCTCGGCTTCTGGACATTTCCCTCTGGTTCGATCTCTCTTAACAATTCTCCTTTCTTCCCACAGTTTCTCCAGCACTGACGTTCAGAACTTGACAGATTCCATCATCAGATTCGATCTCTGTAGTCTGACTCTTAATAAAACATCTTAAACTACGCATTGTCTTCCCTATTGTGTCTGCATGTGGGCAAAACATATAAAAACCATGACACATTTCAATAAAGTCACAAGTTTTGTGGTTAATTTTTTCATTCTCTCACACATCTAATTCTGAGCTTTCACACCAACAACAATAACTTCTTTGAATATTTTTGCTTGCTGTTTAAATCCATATTTATACAGTTTAAGTCTGGAAAAAGGTTTTAAACTTCCAGGTCATTCCAATCTTACACTTTGCTTGTAACTTCGTAGGAGCTTAATACCCGAGAGACAGCAGGCTCAATTTGTGGCAGCGGCATCTGACACGGCACTTCCTGTGGCATGCGGTGATTTGTGGCATGCGGAGTGGCATGCGGAGTGGCATGCGGTGTGGCATGCGGAGTGGCATGCGGAGTGGCATGCGGTGTGGCATGCGCAGTGGCATGCGGTGTGGCATGCGCAGTGGCATGCGGAGTGGCATGCGGAGTGGCATGCGGTGTGGCATGCGGAGTGGCATGCGGAGTGGCATGCGCAGTGGCATGCAGTGTGGCATGCGCAGTGGCATGCGGAGTGGCATGCGGAGTGGCATGCGCAGTGGCATGCGCAGTGGCATGCGGAGTGGCATGCGCAGTGGCATGCGCAGTGGCATGCGCAGTGGCATGCGGAGTGGCATGCGGTGTGGAACTGCTGTTTCTGCTTTTACGCAAACTGTTTGTTACAGACGTCTGTTACACTATAGCTACTTGTAAATAATCATATTTTTATTGCATTATTTTCAATAAAAGCTGAACCTCCACCAAGTCCTGGCACTTCTTGTGACACCTCCACCAACTACTGGCTCTTCTTGTGGCAGCAGGAGTGGCAATTGCGGTGGTGGCTGCAGGACTTTCACTGGTATGCACTTACCAAGAAGATGTCACGGCTGTTGCTGCATTCCTGTTGCTGTGTGTGGGCAAATGATATTTTAGCTACCCGTTACTCTTTAACTACTTCCAAATAATCATGTTTTATTCATATTATTTCCAATAAAACCTTGTTTAATTACTGCCAGCTTTGTGGCAGCTGCAGTGGCATACATCCACCACAAGGTGTCACTAATCCGGTATGCCACCTGCCGCCCTTCTGCGAAAATGCTTAGATTTTCGGGTTATTTAATACCTACTATATATTTACATTCAATTATTCATGTATTAAATTCACATAATCTAACAAACATTTTCAAGCAATTTAATACAAAAGTTATAAGGTTACTGTATGTGTGGTTTAACTCGTGATTAGAGAAACAAATGTGGTGATATAAATACATCACTTGAAAACACACTGGCACACTGTGGCCGTTAGGTGCCACAAAGATGCCACGATAAGTCCATAGGATGGCAGGATGCCACCAACATGCCAAACCCGTTGTAAAAGCCTCCAACGTCCCACACCGGCTGCCACTGTTTTCATGGAAGCAATGCAGATTTCCTTCCCCTTGTAAAGTTTGGTACTTGTTTGTAAAGCACACAAATAAAATACTTTATAAAACCAATACTTCCTAACTACTGATTATATTAAAACACTTTTGTGGAAATTTTTATTAATGAACAAACTTCAATACTCAAAGTACTTTTATTGTGCAGTTTAGATTCTTAGCATCATTTGTCTTAAATTTGCAAGATACCTTAGCAAAAGATAGGTTTTTTTAAAAACTCTTATGTACTTAATCCACAACATGGCATATAGTGTTAAGATGTCAAAAAATAATTTACTAAATAGGACAATAGAAAATTAGTGCACAGAATCATTACTAAGCTATACATAACACAAAATAAATAGTAACAAGCTCAGACAACCAAACAAACCAAAATGTGTTTGACCTACAACCTGAAAAGTACACATAAAAGTAAAAATGGTCAACCTTTGCCCTAATCGTTCGTTTCACACACGGGTATCTCTATAAATGCATTGGACAAGAATGTCATCCTCTGGATAGACGACAAACTCACACCACTCCATGCCAGTGATTAGAAGCTGCCCTTTCACCTGCCAGTAGCAGCTGTGACTTGACGCGAGCCTCATCATGTCATTACATAGCGACAATTCACATAACTCTTAGTATAGGGACATTTTAACTCCAACAAAACAAATGTTTGCATCTCTGTCAGGTCAAAAACAACAACATCTGGAGAAGAGCCCAACCATGGAGCATCAGGGTGAATCACAAACCCACAGGGCCCAAAGTTGGTGTTTTTGATCCTGCAGTATCCCCAGATAGCTGATGGGTTAAGTGCTAGGCCCCTTTTCATGGCGGCTGTGGCTGCTGTTCCCATCTTGATGCGCTGCGCTAAGCTCAAAGCAGAAGTGGCTCCTCTCACATGACAGACTTCCTAGAAATGTTGCACTCTGCTCCTGGTGGCAACTTCAATTTGACCGGACTGTTCCAGCGTTGTCGCAAGACACTCCAGTTCAAGTTGTTGCTGTTGGCTGCAGACAAACTGGACGCAGGTGGGCTCGAGATGGTAGTGGTCAAGAGGCAGTGATGGCAGAGGAGGGGGAATCCACATGGCAAATTATTACCCAACTGACTGGTAGTGAATGTTGAAAAGCGAATTGACTGCCGTAGAATATTATAAGAGAAAGTTTAGTGCATTTAAATGTTCTTAGTGTGGTTAAAAGTAATTGAATACTCGGACAGAATTTATGTATGCTGCAAAACACAGCCACTCAATGTAAATATATAGTAGGTATTAAATAACCCGAAAATCTAAGCATTTTCGCAGAAGGGCGGCAGGTGGCATGCCGGATTAGTGACACCTTGTGGTGGATGTATGCCACTGCAGCTGCCACAAAGCTGGCGGTAATTAAACAAGGTTTTATTGGAAATAATATGAATAAAACATGATTATTTGGAAGTAGTTAAAGAGTAACGGGTAGCTAAAATATCATTTGCCCACACACAGCAACAGGAATGCAGCAACAGCCGTGACATCTTCTTGGTAAGTGCATACCAGTGAAAGTCCTGCAGCCACCACCGCAATTGCCACTCCTGCTGCCACAAGAAGAGCCAGTAGTTGGTGGAGGTGTCACAAGAAGTGCCAGGACTTGGTGGAGGTTCAGCTTTTATTGAAAATAATGCAATAAAAATATGATTATTTACAAGTAGCTATAGTGTAACAGACGTCTGTAACAAACAGTTTGCGTAAAAGCAGAAACAGCAGTTCCACACCGCATGCCACTCCGCATGCCACTCCGCATGCCACTGCGCATGCCACTGCGCATGCCACTCCGCATGCCACTCCGCATGCCACTCCGCATGCCACTCCGCATGCCACTGCGCATGCCACACCGCATGCCACTCCGCATGCCACTCCGTATGCCACTGCGCATGCCACACCGCATGCCACTCCGCATGCCACTCTGCATGCCACTGCGCATGCCACTCCGCATGCCACTCCGCATGCCACACCGCATGCCACACCGCATGCCACACCGCATGCCACTCCGCATGCCACACCGCATGTCACTCCGCATGCCACTCCGCATGTCACTCCGCATGCCACTCCGCATGCCACACCGCATGTCACTCCGCATGCCACTCCGCATGCCACTCCACATGCCACACCGCATGCCACAAATCACCGCATGCCACAGGAAGTGCCGTGTCAGATGCCGCTGCCACAAATTGAGCTCGGCCCTGCTGTAATACCCTGAAAGAGACTGTTTAGCAACTGTTTAGTAACTCCAGGTACTTTGTTTGGCACTGTGATTCAGCCTTAGTTTGTCAAATACAGACACAACTAATTAATAAGCATTAAAGTATGGTTTATGGGTTGGGTTTCTGCAATGTTACCTTCAGAACCAATCTCTGCCCCGCCTAATCTACTTTCAGCAGTTATCACATGTTATTGCAACAGTAAACTGCAGAAAATACGGGCAGAGTTGCTCTCTTTGCGTTTACTCCCTCGGCTCCTATGGCGGAGGGATATTTAGTGCAAGCAGGTCTCTTAATAACCAATTAAGAGACCACCACTTATTTTAGAGACTTTTAGAAACATGCCCAAAAACCGCGCAACCCCGACTCATTAAATTTACAAGTGACTTTAGAAAAAAGAAGCCCAAAGTATCATGAAATAAGCAGTCTTGGCAACAGTGAGCGGGTCTCTTTTGATACAGTCTCTGGCAACCTTGAAACTACGGAAAGCGCCGAGGGTAAAACAAACACAGTCCAGAAAGCACAGCAGGTAATTACATAATTACAAAACATTAGGGAACGGTGTGCGTGTTTTGACACGAGATTAACGGCGACAAAAGAAAATTTGTCGGCGTTATGGTCTAACAAAGGTAACGTGTTAATAACGTGCTAAAACTGACAGCCTTAATTCTAACACACTCTATTCTTCAAAGGAGCACAAAATAAAACCTTCGAGAATAACTCCTATACGGTGAATCTCTACCTGGTTTCTATTGATAGGGAATAAAGGTCAGACAAAAGTTAACAAATCTATCAGTGAACTAACATTTCCATCATGTTTTAGCAGGTAATGGACAGAAATCTGGTTTCAAAAGGATGGAGAACTTTGTACCTGACAGTTTCCAGTTTGCAGTTTGGACTCTCCAGTCCAGCAGAGAGAAGCTTCACTCCTGAATCCTGTAGGTTGTTGTTTCTCAGGTCCAGTTCTCTGAGACTGGAGGACTGGGAGCTGAGAACTGAGGACAGAGCTTCACAGCTTCTCTCTGAGAGGTCACAGTCACTCAGTCTGAGGAGACAGGGAGAAAAATCTGCTATTTAACAATTCATCAGAAATATTGTTGATTTCTTTACAGTCACCAATGTTCTCCTTGGAAAGATTGATGGATCTGTCTGATTTTACACGTCTTTATGTTGCCTTTTGTTGTGAACTGGTTCATTATAAATAAACTCCCTTTACATGCAATTTAGGATGCTGAGATGGAGAAAAAGTGAGGAGGCTCAGAGAAACTGTGTGAATAAAAACAACAAATTTCTTTTCAAGCACTTGCTGCCAAATGTTCAAAAATAACAGAAATGTTTGTGGCAGGGCCGTCAACAGCTGCCATGGCTGATGATGACGGTGGTGGAGACATCAGGTCTCTCAGTGGCAGCAACATGTAGAAGAACCTGCGCTAAGCTGGGCTGCTTTCAGAACACAAGGCTGTGTAATGAGCAGGTTAAAGCAACCCAACCACTTGGTAAATCTGAGAAAATGATACAACGTCAATACAGTAAACTTAGCTAATGTTCTAAGGCCAAGTTAGCCTGCTTTGTAAATGTTAGTGATGGGTCCTGTAACGCCAATGCGTGGACCATTGTTTTACAGTGTATTTAAATTTTAAATTCTGCATAATCTTCAGAGCGACTACTTTAATGCATTAAAAGAGAAAACAATAAAAGTTACATTTCTGAAACATTTTGTGGTTGGAGGTCCTGGAAATGTTTATTTCTTTAATGGGGCACAAAAAAAACTTTCAGAATCACTCCTATACGAGGAATCTGTGCCTGGTTTCTATTCATAAGGAGTAAAGGTCAGACAAAAGTTAACAAATCTATCAGTGAACTAACATTTCCATCATGTTTTATCAGGTAATGGACAGAAATCTGGTTTCTACAGGATGGAGAACTTTGTACCTGAGTGTTTCCAGTTTCCAGTTTGGACTCTCCAGTCCAGCAGAGAGAAGCTTCACTCCTGAATCCTGCAGGGGCTTGTTGCTCAGGTCCAGTTCTTTGAGGTGGGAGGACACATCCAGATCTTCTGCTGATGACACTAAGATGAAGATCAGAGCTGACCACTGAGCAGGAGACATTTTATCTGTGGAGAGACTTCCTGAACGCAGAGACTGTTGGATCTCCTCCACTAGAGAACGATCCTTCAGTTCATTCAGACAGTGGAACAGATTGATGCGTTTCTCTGTAGACACATTCTTACTGATCTTCTCCTTGATGTACTGAACTGTTTCCTGATTGGTCTGTGAGCTACTTCCTGTCTGTGTCAGCAGACCTTGTAGGAGTCTCTGATTGGTCTGCAGTGAAAGACCCAGGAGAAACCGGAGGAACAAGTCCAGGTGTCCATTTGGACTCTGGAAGGCCTGATCAACAGCTGTCTGATAAAAAGACTTTAGTTTAGTGTCATTAGAAACTGAGGACTCCTTAGATGTTTGTGTTTCTTCCATCAGGTTGACACCAGAGGTGATGAAGGTCCGATGAACATGAAGAGCAGCCAGAAACTCCTGAACACTCAGATGGACGAAGCAGAACACCTTGTCCTGGTACAGCCCTCTCTCCTCTCTAAAGATCTGTGTGAACACTCCTGAGTACACTGAGGCTGCTCTGATATCAATGCCACACTCTGTCAGGTCTGATTCATAGAAGATCAGGTTTCCTTTCTGCAGCTGATCAAAAGCCAGTTTTCCCAGAGACTCAATCATCTTCCTGCTCTCTGGACTCCAGTGTGGATCTGTTCCAGCTCCTCCGTCAAACTTGACCTTCTTCACTTTGGTCTGAACCACCAGGAAGTGGATGTACATCTCAGTCAGGGTGCTGGGCAGCTCTCCTCCCTCTCTGGTCTCCAACACGTCCTCCAGAACCGTAGCAGTGATCCAGCAGAAGACTGGGATGTGGCACATGATGTGGAGGCTTCTTGATGTCTTCATGTGGGAGATGATCCTCCTGGCCTGCTCCTCATATCTGAATCTCTTCCTGAAGTACTCCTCCTTCTGTGGGTCATTGAACCCTCTGACCTCTGTCACCATGCCAACACACTCAGGAGGGATCTGATTGGCTGCTGCAGGTCGTGTGGTTATCCAGAGGCGAGCAGAGGGAAGCAGTTTCCCCCTGATGAGGTTTGTCAGCAGAACATCCACTGAGGTGGACTCTGTAGCATCAGTCAGGATCTCCTGGTTCTGGAAGTCCAGAGGAAGTCGACTCTCATCCAGACCATCAAAGATGAACAGAACCTGGAAGTGTTCAAAGCTGCAGATTCCTTTGGTTTCAGTAAAGAAGTGATGAAGAAGGTCCACCAAGCTGAACTTTTTCTCTTTCAGCACATTCAGCTCTCTGAAGGTGAATGGAAATATGAAGTGGATGTTCTGGTGGGCTTTGTCTTCAGCCCAGTCCAGAGTGAACTTCTGGGTTAAGACTGTTTTCCCAATGCCAGCCACTCCCTTTGTCATCACTGTTCTGATTGGTTCATCTCTTCCAGGTGGGACTTTAAAGATGTCTTCTTGTCTGATGGTTGTTTCTGGTCTGTGTAGTTTCCTGGATGCTGTTTCAATCTGTCTGACCTCATGTTCATCATTGACCTCTCCAGTCCCTCCCTCTGTGATGTAGAGCTCTGTGTAGATCTGGTTCAGAAGGGTTTGACTTCCTGCTTTAGCGATCCCCTCAAACACACACTGGAACTTCTCCTTCAGACCAGATTTAAGTTTATGTTGAACTGCAGCAGGATGTTCTAAATGAACACAAAAAGTGAAATCAGGAAGGAAACCAAATGATCTTCTGAAGATGATGTGAATAAATGTGATTCCATCTCTTCAGACATTGGTAAATGTGTGATTTATCCATCAGGTTAACGCTTTGTAAAAATGCTCTTACTGCTCTCCAGACGGTCAGCCAGCTCCTTCTGCTTCATCCTCCTCAGGAAGTTTAGGGTAATCTTCATCAGTGCCTCTCCGCTGCTCCTCCTCTGCTCTTCATCCTCACCTTCCAACACCTCCTTATCATCTCTCTGACTCACTGAGCAGTCTGGGTCATCTGGATTCAGAACCTTCTGGATCTTCTTCAGCTCCTTCTTCACAAAAGTGACAATGTTGTCCTCCAGCAGCTGGAACAGAATAATATATGAAGGACACATCAGACTGAGATCATGGATCCAAACATCAGAACCATGTTGGACAGACTGACGGTCCACTGGTCCACAAAGTCCAGCATGGAGACGACTGAACAGAACCGATGGAAAGTAGTTGTTTTACATGTACAGACCATAAATATGGAGTCAAGGTGGATTTGATGCTGCCGGGCAGACGGACCTCTGGGAACCTCTGAGTTCTGCTGGTCCACTCTGTGAAGGAACCAGAACAATTAGGAAGGAAGTAAATATTCATCCAGCAGGAAGATGTTTGCGGTATGTGGCAAGACGTATTGTGTCACTTCCTATTGTCACAGTGTGAATTGCGGTCTGTTGCTCCAGACTCTCTCACTTTTAACTTTAATGTCTTTACAGTAACATCTGTTTCTAACACATAACCCCTTTTAAAACATTCTCTGCTGCTGCACATCGCGCTTGGGAACTCCTCGTGTTTCACACGGTTTGCTTTATTGGCGTGTTAAGAGGGCACTAGCCTAGCTTTAGCCTAGCCTAGCTTTAGCTCAACAATGGCTCCTTCTCCTACTATTACTTCAGCTTCTCCGTCTCTGTCTAAGTATCCACCTATCTCCGACTCTCTGTGTCAGATGCTTAGTTATTCCTCTGCCTCCTTTAGTAATAATGGTACTTGTAATAAATGTAGTGTTTTTGTAGCTTTGGAGGTGAGGGTGTCAGAATTGGAGACCCGGCTCAGTGCTGTTGAAAAACCAGCTGATAGTCGCCCCTTTGCTAGCGCGGAGCCACATAGAGTAACTTCACGTAGCGGTCCTCCAGTGACGGTTCGTAGGAAGCATAGCTTTAGATTTCAGCCCCCAGGTCACCACCAACCCGTCTGGGTTTCTAACAAATTTTCCCCACTCAGCGAAACACCCGCTGCCCTGCAGATGGCAGTAATAATTTTCTTCCCATTCACAAATTGTATTTGTTAACTGTGTGACTTCCTCGTTGCTTTCTGCATTAGACAATATAGGTCCCTTTAAAAAGAAGGTGATTATTCACAGGAAGCTGGCTCCCTGGTTTAATTCAGAGCTGCATTCCTTGGAGTACAATGTTAGGAAATTGGAGAGAAAATGGCGTTCTACACACCAAGAGGAATCCTTCTTAATCTAAAGGGACAGTCTAATGTTGTATAACAAGACCCTTTGCAGAGTTTGAGCAGCATATCTTTCATCATTAATTGTGGAGAATAAAAATAATCCTAGATTTCTCTTCAGTACAGTTGCCAAATTTACACAGAGTCATAGCTCCGTTGATCCATCCATTCCCTTAGCAGTACTGACTTTATGGGATTCTTCATAAATAAAACTGATTCCATTAAAACTAAATTAATAGGCATCCTCCCAAACATGATTACCTTGTCCTCAGTAAGTAAGGCAGTGTTGGAGAAATCTTTAAAACCTGCGCAGTGTCTGAACTGTTTAAAAGCAGTAGAGTTTTCTGAGCTATCTAAAATTTTAGCTTCATCTAAACCTTCTACCTGTATGTTAGGCCTAATCCCAACCAAGTTGTTTAAAGAGATATTCCCTTTGATCAGTGGCACTATTTTAGACATGATTAATTTATCCTTAGTAAATGGATATGTACCACAGGCTTTTAAAGTAGCTGTTATTAAACCTTTACTTAAGCAACCATTTCTTGATCAAGATGAGTTAGTAAATTACAGACCTATATCTAATCTTCTTTTCTTATCTAAAATTCTTGAGAAAGTAGTTGCTAATCAACTATGTGAACATTTACAAAGTAATGACCTACTTGAGGAGTTTTAGCCAGGCTTTAGAGCTCATCATTGCACCGAAACAGCTCTGGTGAAGGTCACTAATGATATTCTCATGGCCTCAGATAATGGACTTGTGTCTGTACTTGTCCTGTTAGATCTCAGTGCTGCATTTGACACAGTTGATCACAATATTCTCCTACAAAGACTTGAGCATACTGTAGGGATTAAGGAGAAAGCATTAGGCTGGTTTAAATCTTATCTGTTGGACAGATTCCAGTTTGTTCATGTTAATTTAATTCAATTTTATTTATATAGCGCCAATTCATGAAACATGTCATCTCGAGGCACTTTACAAAGTCAAAATTAATCATATTATACAGATTGGTCAAAAATGTCCTATATAAGGGAACCAGTTGATTGCTTCAAAGTCCTGACACAGCATTCACTCCTGGAGAAGCGTAGAGCTACAGGGACAGTCGTCTGCATTGTCCATGGCTTTACAGCAATCCCTCATACTGAACAAGCATAGAGCGACGGTGGAAAGAAAAACTCCCCATTAACGGGAAGGAAGAACCTCCAGCAGAACTGAGCTCAGTATGAACGGTCATCTGCCTCGACCGACTGGGGGTTACAGAAGACAGAGCAGAGACACAACAAGACAAACAAAAAAGCACAGAAGCACACATTGATCCAGTAATCGGTTCTACATTATATGGTAGTAGCGGGTGAGCCGTCTTCTCTGGATGATATCACAGTTTAACAGAACGTCAGACCAGGTGTGCCTACTATGAAGAAAAAATAGAGAGAGCAAAAACTTAAAACCTGAAATGACAACAGTCATTTCAATGTAATGCAATGCAAAACTGGAGAACAGTAGACTGGAGAACAGTAGAAATCAGTAGAGTGAGAAAAATAGGCCCTGATGTCCTCCAGTAGCCTAAGCCTATAGCAGCATAACTATAGAGGTAGCTCAGGGTAACATGAGCCACTCTAACTAGAAGTTTTGTCAAAAAGGAAAGTTTTAAGATTAGTCTTAAAAGTAGACAGGGTGTCTGCCTCACGGACCAAAACTGGGAGTTGGTTCCACAGGAGAGCAGCCTGATAACTAAAGGATCTGCCTCCCATTCTACTTTTAGAGACTCTAGGAACCACCAGCAGACCTGCAGTCTGAGAGCGAAGTGCTCTGTTAGGAACGTACGGGATAATCAGAGCTCTGATATATGATGGAGCTTGATTATTAAGGGCTTTATACGTTAGAAGAAGAATTTTAAATTATATTGTTGATTTAACAGGAAGCCAATGAAGGGAAGCTAAAATTGGAGAAATATGATCCCGCTTGTTGATTTTCATCAGAACTCTTGCTGCAGCATTTTGGATCAGCTGAAGACTTTGAACTGCATTTTGTGGACTTCCTGATAGTAAAGAATTACAATAGTCCAGCCTTGAAGTAACAAATGCATGGACATGGCATCACCCCTGGACAGAATGTTTCTAATTTTGGCCATATTCCTGAGGTGAAAAAAGGAAACTCTGGAAACTCAGACTCAGCCATACTTTAATGATCCCAAGGGGGAAATTACTTTTGTTACCTGCTCCAGAATACACACATTGTTATATATATATTTACAAGTGACTTGTGCAAGAACAGTGCAGAGAATGCATAAATGACAGTTACAGAGGGGGGGGGGGGGGGGGGGGGGGGGGGTAGGGTGTTAGAATAACTGAGGGAGGCGTTGTAGAGATTGATGGCCACAGGCAGGAATGATTTCATGTGGCACTCTGTGTTTAACTAGAACATTCAAAGGCAATTTTAAACAAATGTGTTTTTAATCTTGATTTAAAAGAACTCAGGCTGTGGTTCCGGTGACGTCATCCTACCGAATGGCAGCCTAGGGCGATAGCTCTCCACTGATTTTGACTATTTCACCCCATTTAAATACCAATATTCATATTTTGTCACAGTAAGTTGAAGGTGAAAGGGGTGTGAACATGGGGAAAAAAGAAAATAGACAGAAAACTGTGGTAGAAGACCGTCAGAGCGAAGAAAAGGCATCGAGGACCACACCATCTGAAGAAGCTAGCGAAGAAGCTAATGCTAGCGCTAACAATGGAGCTAACGAGTCAACTTCTATTAGTTTAGCGACAGTGCTAAAAGAAATACGAGGGTTTCGCAAAGAATTTCAATAATGGTATTAAATGTATTTCATTTAATGTAAATGGGCTAACAAACTCTATAAAACGAAGCAGAATCCTAACTAAGATGAAAAAAGACAAGGCACAATTGGTATATCTGCAAGAAACTCACTTAAATGATAATGAACATGAGAAATTGAAGAGAATGGGATTTACAAATATGTTCTCTTCCTCCTATCAGTCTGGTCGAAGACGTGGTGTGGTCATCCTCATCTCAAAAACACTAAATTTCGAAAAATCATATGAATTGAAAGATAAAGAGGGAAGATTCATATTGGTAAGGGGTAGCAGTGAGGGCAATTTGGTGACACTCATGAACATTTATGCACCACCTGGGAGTGACTTGAGTTTCTTTAAAAAAATCATTAACATCATGGTAACAGAAACTCAAGGCTTCTTAATATGTGGTGGAGACCTGAACGTCCGTCTCCGGCCGGAATTAGATAACTCTAATGGAAAAAATCTGGAATCAAACACTCTACATAAGAAGATTTCTGCTCTTTTCAATGAGGTGGGGTTGATTGATATTTGGAGAGACCTTTTTCCCACAAGACGTGATTACTCACACTACTCAGCCCCTCACTCACTTTACACCAGAATTGATTATTTTATTACATTTGGCAAAGACAAAGATAAGATTCAAAGCTGTGGAATGGGGACAATAGATGTGAGTGATCACGCACCCCTAACTCTGGTGATCGATTTAAATTTATGCCCCAAGGTGACTACTTGGAAACTAAATTCATATTTGCTCCAGGACATTAACGTTAGGAAACAAATTAGAAAAGATATAAAAGAATTTTTAGATATAAATGACAATGAAGAGGTCTCTCCCCCAATTCTTTGGGACACCTTAAAAGCTGTGCTAAGAGGAAAAATTATAGCGATAAGCTCATATAAAAAGAAGATGAAAAACAAAAGATTAGAAGATTTACAAAAAGATTTAAAAACCTTAGAAGGCCAACATAAACAGACCTCAGCACCAAACATCCTGAAAGAATTAAAGAGTATAAGAAATGAAATAAATAATTTAAATACACAAGAGATTAAAAAGAAATTAATGTATTTGAAACAAACATACTATGAAAGTGGATCAAAATCTATGAAAATACTTGCATGGAAATTAAAAAAGAAACTAGCAGACAACACAGTAACAAAGATTAAGGATCCCAAAACAAAGAAAGTTGTCACCAAATTAAAGGAAATTCATAAAGTATTTGAAGATTTCTACAAAACACTGTACACCAAAGTCCCTGGGGAAAACATAAATTATATTGATGACTTTCTGAAATCATTGGACCTGCCAAAACTAAATCCTAAGCAAAATGAACAAATGGTGGAAAACATAACAGAGGTGGAACTCAAAAGAGCCATTAGTAGACTTAAGTCAGGCCGCTCACCAGGGGGAGACGGCTACACAGCTGAGTGGTATAAGGAATTCAAACATGAGCTGATCCCCATAATACTTCCTACCTTAAATTGGGTACTGAAAAAGGGAGAAACACCTCCGAGTTGGAAAGAGGCTATAATCACTGCAGTACCAAAAGAAGGTAAAGATAAGAATGAATGTGGTTCATATAGGCCCATTTCTGTTTTAAATATTGACTACAGATTATTTACTTCCATAATGGCCAGACGGATGGAGGAATTCTTACCAATGTTGATACATAACGATCAAACTGGATTCATAAGAAACCGACAGACACAAGATAATATACGCAGAACACTTCATATTATAGACCAAATTAATAAAAATAAGACTGAGGCGGTGCTGGTAAGTGTCGACGCTGAGAAAGCGTTTGACTCAGTTAATTGGGATTTTCTTTACAGAGTATTATACAAATTTGGGTTACATGAAACCGTTATTCAAACTATAAAAGCCTTATATACAAACCCCACAGCAAGAATCAAGGTTAACGGATATTTATCTGACAGTTTCATATTACAGAGAGGAAATCGTCAGGGCTGCGCATGGTCCCCACTTTTGTTTGCTTTATATCTAGAACCACTGGCCCAGTCCATAAGACAAAGCCAAAATATTAAAGGAATTACAATTAAAGGGAGGGAGCATAAGCTTGCTTGTTATGCAGATGACATCTTAATATTTTTAGGACAACCGACAAACTCACTACCTGAACTCATTCATCTGTGCGAGCAATATGGTAAAATGTCTGGGTACAAAATTAACATGAACAAAACTCAAACCCTTTCCTATAATTATAATCCACCTGTGGAAATGGTTACCAGATACCCAATGATGTGGCAGGCCCAATCCTTAAAATATTTAGGTATTACCATACCAAAGGATCAAACCAAACTATTTGATGTGAACTATGTCCCATTACTAAAGAAAATTGTCGAAGACATAAAACGGTGGAACTTGATTCCTTTTTTCACTCTACACTCGAGAATAGAATCCATCAAAATGAATGTTTTGCCAAGATTACTGTATTTGTTTCAGACCCTCCCCATATCTATTGATCAAAATGTCTTCAATGAATGGGACAAAATGATTTCACGATATGTATGGGAGGGGAAGAGACCAAGAGTCCGCTTCAAAACCTTACAACTAGATAAAGAAAAAGGAGGATGGGGCCTGCCATCTTTGAGAAACTATTACCGAGCTGCACAAATGAAAACCGTAATAAACTGGTGTGATGTTTCCTGCGATGCTCAGTAGAAGAATATAGAGGAGAAAACTCTTTCAGTTCCAATACAATCTGTATTGGCAGACACAAATATCGGGAAATATATACATAATACCGGTAGTCCCTGGGTTGAATGTACTCTTTCTGTGTGGCAAAACGTGGTGAAAGAATATAAACTGGAAAAAGATATCGCAGGATTGAAATGGTATGCATACGACTCTGATTTTATACCAAACCAATTAGATTCACGATTTAAAATTTGGACTTCTAAAGGGTTAAAAACTATAAATGATCTAATTAAGGATGGTAAAGTAATTGCATTTGAGACACTGAAACATAAATATAATTTAGAAAAGCAGGATTTCTACCGCTACTTACAAATACGACATTACATAGAAACAAAGGTTGATTTAACATCGGATGTTAATGTATACTTACTGAAATTATTTAAAAATGCATACACAGGGGATGGAAACAAGAAATTAATTTCTTTTTTGTACAAATTTTTGACAAGTCATGTGTCGTTCTCAACTGGGACTGTTAAGGCACTATGGGAGAAAGAAGCAGGAATAAACATAACAGAAGAAGAATGGACTCTGATCTGGAAGCATCAGTGGAAATGTACGTCTTCACAGAGATGGAGAGAGTTTGGATGGAAAACACTGATAAGATACTTTATTACCCCATATCAAAAATCACACTATGATGGAAATCCTCCTGTTTGCTGGAGAAAATGTGGAAACCTGCAAGCAAACCATTTTCACATTATGTGGGACTGCTCGGTAGTTAAACAATATTGGAAAGACATCCACAAAACACTACAGGAGATATTTAAATGTATAATTCCCTTTGATATGAAAACTATTTTCTTTGGAAACATACCACAAGGTTGGATGAAAAATGATAAATCTCTTTTGAGCATGTTGTTAGTTGCTAGTAAGAAGGGTATAACCAAAAAATGGTTATCACAGGAGGTACCACATCTGTCAACATGGTGGGACATAATGTTGGATATTTATAAAATGGAAGAGATGACAGCAGCTATAAATAACAGACAGGGATGGTTCATGTCATGCTGGGAAAAATGGATTGATTATACAAACTTAAAAAGGCCCGATTTCATTCTGAAAATGTGAATATGTGAGATAATGGCAATGGTCACTCCCTTCTGTTCCCTTATGTGTGTGTTTTTTTTTTTTTTTTTTTTTTTTTTTTTTTCTTTCTGTTTGCTCTCTTTTCTTTCAACAATGGGAAACATGTTAAGATGTCTAAATACTAATGGTATATGTACTTTTCTGTACATGTAAAAAATACCCATTTGTATAAATTTGTTGAACACTGCAAAAAAAAAAAAGCTAGATGAACTCAAAATTTCAAGGCAACAAACTTCGATAAAATTTTAAGTTGGGCAATCAAACTAAATATCTTAAGTTTTGCTTTTGAGTTGGCTCAACTCTAAATTCTAATTTTTGTCAACTCAACTGTAAGTTGTATTAACTTCTAATTTTACATTGTATTTACTTTAAATTCTTTATTCTACCAACTATCCTGTAAGTTGTACTAACTTCTAATTTTACATTGTAATTACTTTAAATTATTTATTCTACCAACTATCCTGTAAGTTGTACTAACTTCTGATTTTATATTGTTATAACTTTAAATTCTTTATTCTACAAACTATCCCGTAAGTTGTGCAAATCTCTAATTTTAAATTATAATAACTTTAATTTCTTCATTTTACTAACTCTCATGTAAGTTGTACTAACTTATGATTTGTATAAATAATTACAGAAATGTATAAATAATTACAGATGCAACATATACATTCAAAACTTTTGTTTTATTTGAACTGTACCAGGATCAAAGCCCTTCCAACAGGGCCAAGTAAATGCAAACTAATGAGACCCAATTGTCCCAGTCAACTTGTGCTACAATGTGTAGCACAAGCTTTTATAACACTGCTCAATACTATGTGCTGTTTTACAAACACTGAACCTCAACATTTAAGATGTTTAAGGAAAACCCAATAAAGTACAAAATAAATGTAAGACAGTGGGAGTTTGAGGTACATCAGAGTTGTGTGTGAGAAACAGGAAGACAAAATTAACATGGGTTGGCTGGACAGAAGGAACCTTTCAGAGATCAACAATTCAACAGTATCAGTTAGCGTGCAGATTCACTCAAGGAGTTTGTTTTTGAGGGATCTTACCCTTGCAGAGAGATCTGTACCAAGTTCCATGAAAACCTTCTGAATAGTTTCAAATGTGTACCTGAGATCTTTTGGGTACTTAAGGTTCAACGCATAGATCAGTCCAAAGAGGTAACCAAAAGCAGTTGGCAGGTCAGGGAGATCTTGAAGGACAATCTCTTCTTCCACAACAACAGCAACATTCACCACACTTTGAGGAGCTGCGCTGTCATCATCCTCCAACACAGTGAGGACACCCACAGTGAGCCCCTTCGTCTGCTCCTCTTCTGGGTCAGTGTCCTTGTGTGGACAGACAGGAAAATACATTAGTCATTAAATTACTGTGAATAGGAATTAGGTATTACGCTAAAAGAATCACAAATTATCGAATACAATTTTTTTCAAAATTGAATTAATTATAAGTTGGACATCTGAACTATTTCCATCCCATACCCCACAATTAAAGATTTAACCCCTTACACACATCAATTGACATCATCTAGGCTACATAAAGTCATATCCAGGACAGTACAGCTATTGAAGACACTCTGGTCATAAGGAGAGATAAAGGAACAAGGAGGACAAAGAGGGAATGGTTCAAGTCAATGTTAAATTCAGCACTATAAATACAGTATAATAACGTTTTTATAATTTCTACTTATAACTACTTACAAAACAGTTCCTGAAGAGCTTCTCCTGACTGTCACGGAGATACAAGGGAAGGCCCTTCAATGCTGCAGTTTGTCGAAGTGCAGTGATGTCAGATGTCTGAAACAAAGAGTTGCATGGAATTAATTATAAAATTGTATTCAGTAATTTTACATTTTTCGGCTTGGACCCTGCGATTGCTCATTGTCAAGGTTTATTTTGAGGGTTTGTCATGAGAAGAATCACTTAATATTGTAACAATTGCTACCAAAATTATTACTATAGTTTCATAAAAAGGCAACATTTCTTTTTTATATTCATAATGTTCAGAGTTATTAAATTACTACATCTAGAATTCACCTCTTGATCCAGGCTGTTAAGGAGCTGATCCATCTCAGATGAAAAAGCTGTCCTCCTCCCCCGATAGAGTCTCAGGAGCCTGCAAGTGTGCTGATGAAGGGCAGCTCTGAAGTTGTCCATTAGGTTGTTGTTTGTGATGCGATAAAACTCCTCCCTTATCTGTTGAAAAATGTAAACATAAAATTGAAATCCTCAATTCAAAGTCAATACAATATCAACACCATTGTCATGTTAAATATGCATTCTAATCAACACGCATAACTCTTCTACTCCCCTTGTGAAAACGAGTAAATCATAAACACAACATAATATATTTTTAGTTCACATGCTTACCTCTGCCTCACAAAACAGAGCAGGCCACCGCACCAGAACCTCTGACACCATAGGCTGCAGCTCCACGATCTCCTTGCGTCTCAAAGAGAAAGTCAACTCCATCTTTTGCCTGATGAGTGCAACATTCTTGCTCTTCTTCTTAAACTCTTCAACCAGAGCCAGTCTTTCATCCTCCAGTGAATCATCATTATGGTTTTCTGGATGGTCAGGGACGTGGTTAATCTCGCCTCGCTTTGCTCTCTTCAGAGAAGAACCGGCACCATCATCTTCACTGCTCCTCTTTTTCTTGTTAATGCTCACCTCGATACAGCCTGCCTGACGCAGCTTGGACCTGTAATTGCCAAGTTTGTATTTTATGCTCATTTTCCATCCTTCATACCCCGTTTCACTGCCTGGTTCTCGAAGGCAGGGGTGTCTATTGATGAGAGCAGAAGCAACTGACTCAATCTGGTCTTGATCAGGATAGGCTTTCACTTCAAAGACTGCTTGAGCAATCTTGTCCAAAATGTCTGTCTTCATGTCTCTTGTTAAGCTGATACCTTTCTTGGTCTCTCCATATGCTTCATTGCCTTTACGCAGCTTAAGCTCCACATCATAGGAGAAGGGTGGGATCGGAAAAGGTGAAGGCCATTCTGAGACATTTCGCAGATAGTTCTTAATAAAAGCTGAGCGACTCTGGAGTGACTCTCTGCTGGATAAACTGGCTGTATCCAGGGAAGACCCTGAATCAAAAGAGTCTGACTCTTGCAGAACAACTGCAGACTCATCCCAAAGAATGTGCAAGATAGCACGCTCAGGTGGCAACTCATGGATGTCAATCAAATTACAGAGAGCATTATTAAAGCCTGGGTCCTCATATTGTAGTGTAAAACTGCCTTGAAGTTGAAGATTTTCCTGAAGAATGTTTTGCAACTGCTCAACCGAACCAGGTACTTCAGGAAGTGTCACTTTACGGGACATTCTTGGGGAGATTTTCACCAGCAGTACTAATCCAGCCTATGTCACAAAAAATAAGGACAAAACACAGAGGGGTCAGGTTAAAGAAAATTTCTCGAAAGTTAAATTCATAAATAATGTAACAAGGTCTAACAATGTGTTAATTCTACCTGCAAGTATTAACAAGAAAAGCAATGTCTCCATAGGCAAAGCAAGCTTGAGCAGCAAAAAAGTACATAATATGAACAAGGATCCAACAAAAACTGAACTGAAAACCAAACCTATACACAAACATTAGGGGTAACTACAAACAGGACATAGGTGAATGAAACAAGACACAGGTGAAACAAATCAGGAAATCCATTAAATACAAGAAGTAAAACTGACAGAAAAATCTCTCAAAATAAAATAATGGACAAGCTGTGACATCTTGTTTGAATAGAAGAAAGGGTGAAAATGTGAATGAGAGCAACAGAGTTTTATTTATAGAGTGTAATGAGAGTCCACTGACCATTCTGTGTCACTTCAATGGAGGAGGCACACTTTTGGAGTCACCAGCACCTTCCCTCCCACTGTGTATGCCACTAGTGGATGATGGTTGTTGAGAGCCTGGGGAACGAAAATCTCAACGTCTGCGTAGATGCTCTCCACAAGTTCAAAAGACCTAAAATGTTCAAGGTACCAAGATGTGAGCTTTTTGCCAACAAAGGCTACTTTTTCAGGGTTAACTACTATGGTCATGATTTTATAAAATTCTGGCAGTCCACTGCAGTGTCCAGATGAAAGAATCATACCCTCCACATATCGGGTCCCATGGAAATATGCAAAGATTGCTTTGGCTTGAGTTCACCGAAAGTCATATTTGCAGTTGAATTTCTGCAGCCGAATGTTTGCAGCTGAATTTTCGCAAGTGAATTTTTTTGCAGGTGAATTTTTACCAGATTAAAATTCAGTGTAAGGAATTCAATGTCTAACAAAATTCAGTGCTTAAAATTCAGTGTTTAAAATTCAGTGTTAAAATTCAGTGTTAAAGAAAAGGTGGATTCCAATGGGACTGTTTTTCTTCCATACTCTAGCGACCCGGCTAAAATACAAAGAAAACACTCCGCCGACGCAGATCCGGTGTATTTATCAAAGCTTGGTCACTGTGCTGAGGCATCGGGTTGGTTAGAGCTGCGTTCATATGAGGTTATACTGTCAAACTATTAAGGCAATGATCAGTGTCATTAGACTCACTGGTCGTTGGTATTTTAGTGATCATACCCACCGGTATATAGTAGTATTTACTATATACTAGGGCTGTCAAACGATTAAAAATTTTAATCGCAATTAATTGCATAATTTCAATAGTTAACTCGAGATTAATCGCAAAATAATCGCCTACTTTATCTTTTTATTTCTGAAAGTGTAAAAGCCTATTTGGGCCTTTTAATATGCAAATTTGCAATAAATGACACTAGTAAAAAACATCCTTGTACAAAAGATATTTTAATATTTTTTCTTTTCAAGGACTTTCAGAATTGGAATGAAAACATCCTGGTGCCATAAAATGTTAAACTCTGGCCAGTAATGGCTAAATCATTAATCATAGCTGATGTAAATAAATAAATATTTCATGTCAAAATATTTGTTTGCCTCTTAAACAAAGATAGACATGGTATTAAGCATTTAAATATAAAGTAATACTAATTTTACATTTTAATAAAGTCACAACTATTATTCATTTTTTTCACTCTCTCATATGCATCTAATCCAGAGCTTTCACACCAACAACAATAATTCCCTCGTATATTTTTGTATGCTGCTTTTATTCACATTAAAACAGTTTAAAGCTTGGAAAAGGATTTAAATTTTCCAGTTCATTCCAGAGTCTTACACTTCGCTTGCAACTGGGGAAAGAGCTACCGTTTATTGCAACCGTAAAGTGCAGAAAATACGGGCAGAGCTGCTCCTGCCTTTAGTCCCTCGGCTCCGATGTTAGGATGAGCTGCAGCACGTTATGAGGCGGATGGATATTTCAGGTGGATATACTCACTGTTTTTGTGTCTGTTGTTTTAGAGCCCATATAAGCGACTTCACTTTCAGAAACAAGCCCGAAAAACTGCAATCCGCGACTCATTAAGTTTACAATCGACTTTAGAAAAAAAGAAGCCCAAAGTCGCATGAAATAAACGGGCTTGGCAACAGTGAGCGCGTGTCTGTTGTGCTAAAGTCTCTAGCATTCATGGAACTACGGAAAGTGTCGAGGGAGAAAAAAAAAACAAAGTCCGAAGAGCGCGGCGAGGAAAAAAACACCAACGCTTAAAAAAAAACACATTTAAAAAATGTGGGCGTCATGGTCTAAAAAAGTTAACGCGTTAAAACTGACAGCCCCACTATATACTACATTTAGAAGTATAATATACCGGGCCACTTTATAGCATAGCAGGTAACACCGACAGCAGCACGCTCCCTTCTGTGAATAGTGCACTCCATATACTGTGAAGACAGACAGCAAAATAGGCCCAGCGGACCGAGCCGCAGCTTGTGTGCAGCTTCGGCTCGGGCTCCACTCTCTAACTGTCCCTACTGTCTAACTAACCTGCTCTCCTGCTGCATAAAGAAAGCAATGCATACTGAATTGGCAGTGTTATTACCACGGTGTAATAACACTGCCAATTCTTCTAACAGTGACAGATTACATGAAATGTAGGTTAATTTTGCGACCACAATTTTGAGTTAGAATTGATAATGAACATGAATTAACAGAGTACCAACCAGTCAGACGATAACATGCCTATCCTGTTTTATGGGACTTGCCCAGACAAGCTAGCGGCTAACTGATGCAGCGCTACTAGCATCAGTTAGCCTCTAGCTTTCGCTACTGACTGTAAAGCTGTTGGTGTTTAAATGTAAAAAATGTGTATGTCGCCTTCTTTATTAAACGACTTGCAATACTGCACAACACAACTTAGAATAACAGTCTCGTATCATTTTAATTTAATTTAATTAAAGGTTACTTACCTGCGTGGACTCCAGCTCGAGGCAGCTGAGCACAGCCACAATGAGACTTCAAGTGCCAAGTGCCAACTCGGAAAGTTGGCTTTCCCGCCTTTCGCAACAAAGAAATAAGAGTTTGCAGAACTCCTGTCCCTTGTATTGAACTCCAACTTAAAGATTTAAGTATTAGCAACTCACCAAACTGTTTTAGAGTATACAACTTGCTTGCTTTGTTGTGCTAACTAATTTTATTGCCTCAAATGTCAATTATTGATATTTTCAAGTTTGACCAATTTAAATCACTGTTTTAGGCCAAAAAATACAAGTTGTTTTTTTTGCAGTGAAAAACTCAAAATAAAGAATTAAAAAAAAATAAATAAATAAAAGAACTCAGGCTTTCAGCACTTTTACAGTTTTCTGGGAGTTGGTTCCAGATAAGTGGAGCATAGGAACTAAATGCTGCTTCTCCATGTCTGGTTCTGGTTCTGGTTCTGCAGAGCAGGCTGGAGCCAGAAGACCTGAGTGGTCTGGATGGTTGATGCCCTGATAACAAGTCTGTGATGTATTTAGGTGCTGAGCCATTCAGGGATTTATAGACTAACAGAAGTATTTTAACACTAAAAGTCCCAGAGATACGAGAATTGCCGTCAGCCTCCAGTCCCCCGACAGTACTTCACAACTCATGAATCCCTGATCAGATGTAAATGCCCCAATAGCCCTGTCGTTGGAGAACCATTCCACCCCCTTCAGTTTCGGTTTTAGCTCAAACCTCTCTGTTGACGAGTGTTTTACCTGAGAGCAAGGGAAAAAATCATATTTGTAATTAAATATAACTAGGTCCCCGTCATCAGTGTCGCCAACACCGGAATGATTTCAGACAGAGGAGCCACCAGCGCAGCGATCAGCTGTATATCTGCATGTGCTGGAACGTTGTAAAGACGGCTAGCAAGAATATTTATATAGACTAGTGTTATTCTTTTTTTTTGCCACCAAAATCCAAATTTTATACACACTGCTTCGAAGCGGATGATCGAAGGAAACACCACACTCAGTATTCTAACACTTTTGGGAACATCTGGAACAGAGTCCTCTGACCGTTGCCGTTCAAACCAGCCGCACTGCCACCGTGCTCGGCTTTGTCGTCGGCTGAGTCCCTGCTCCTGTTCTGGGCCTGGTCGTTGAGCAGCGTGACCAGGGAGTTGATGTACTTCACGGCCAGACGCAGGATTCGTTCTTGCTGAGCTTCTTGTCAGGCGGGTGCATGGGGATGAATTTTCTGAGCTCAGAGAAAGCCCCGTTCCCGTTCTGCTGCCGCCAGCGCTCCCGACTGTTGGTGAACACCCGACGGGCGACTTTCTGAGTTTCTGAGGAGGAACAACACCAAGTCTCTGGTTCTGATCCCAGTGATTGTTCCAGCTCCAGCTGAGAAGAACTGAAACTCTTCAGTCACTAAAACTGAGGAAGACTTTCAGATATGAAGACAAAACGGTTCAGGAACAAAGAAAGAAAGTCCAGTTGGTTCCATGTTGGATTTGATTCAATCACTATGAATATGGGAGAGGGACTAAACAGTCCAGTTAGCTCATTAACGGAACAGAACCAATCAGAGTGAGCTCCAGTCCAAACTAAATCTTTGACTTTAAGCAGAGAAAAGTGTTTAATGATGGCGACTAATCAATGAGGGCCAAAAGCAAACAGATCAGAGCTGTTAAACATGATGTAGCAGCATCCAGGACGCCTCCAACAACATCCATTCTTTCCACTTTCACTGCTGTGGTTCTGGAGAACATCCAACACACACCGCTTCACATATGAACATAGAAATGTGGGAAAAAGAGCTGAGCTCACGTTAAACACATGTTGGAATAAAAACATTTCAGACTGACTCAGTTTCCACAGTTACAGCAGTTAGATACAGCTCACCTCTTTGAGGATGCAGCTCCTGAAGATTTGAAGTCAATGAGACGATACTTTGAATCATCGCTCTTAAAGGACACACAGCTGGGTTCTGGTTCTGGTTGATGTTTATGTTTCAGTGTCTTAGAAATCCTGTCAGAAGAAAACTTAAGTTATCACATTTTGTAGATTTAAAAATATAGCTGATTATAAAATGATAGAAAGATGATCCAAACACATCCTGTGAGGTTCTGTTTACATATCAAACATTTTAACCCAAATGTTATTGTCTACAAGTAAAATAACGGCTCTGTGTTAATTGTCTATTTAGGTTTGATGCAGAACAACTCTGTGTAAAAACTAGGACCCATATGCCACATTTGAACAGTTTTCGCTGAGACCCAGTACGTACCTACATAGATGACCAGCTGGTTCTGTTGGTCTGGGTCGTATTTAGACAGAAAATAAATGTAAAGATTCTTCCATAAATGTCTGATCAGCTGACCTTCTTTCTAGGATGAATAATGTTGAACACATGTTGGTCATCAAGATCCAGGAAATGTTCTGGAAGTTGGTGAGTTTTTCCAGATGTGTCCTGCTGGAACCCAGAGCTCTAAGCAACAGGCTGGTGTCACTCAGCTGGTTGTGCAACACTGACTTGCTGTTTGTCAGAACCCACTGGTACCATGCTGAGCTGCTCTGTTCAGTCTGGATGAAGCAGCAAAGAGGAACAGCAGCAGCTTCAGGACCACTTGGTCTCTTCTGGCCTGATATAGTGAGAACGCTGTGTGAAAAGGGCTCTGGACACTTAGAGATGCTGATCTCACCTCTGAGCGTGGCTCTGGCTCTCAGCTTCCCCACACAGAGTGGTTTTAGAGGGAGGGACTCCCTCCTCTCTGTCCTCACACTGATCCATGCTGCTGAATTCACATCCACATCAGCTCACACACACTTTCTACCTTCACCTGCAGAGGAAACACAAATCATTCATCTGCACATCAACTCTGATCATCCTTTACATCATTAGTGCTGGAAAAAGATCAGCTGCTCCTCCTCTGATTGGCTCTTCTTCTCTGCTTCATATCAGTGTCAGTTGAATGCAGTCAGACAGCAGTGAGAGGCAGAGGAAGCTGCCATCAGCTGCTGTACTTATACTATCAGTCCACTAGATGGAGCCATGGAGCAACATTTCATCCACTGACACTGATTCACTCTGACTGGAAGCTTCAGTCCATCACATTGACTCAGTTCAACACATGAAACCATTTCAGCTGATGATTTATGCAGCAGAGGATCATCAGAGCTTAAAGCATCAGATTCATTATTAATGGTTAGTTTTAAGAGGACTTTGGAACATGAACTACAAACAGACTTGTTAGATATTAGGTGCTGGGAGGAGTTTAATAAAGAAGAATAAACTGTTCACATTTTAATACCATGAAAACCAGACTTAAACTACGTAAAGCATAAAGTCTGGAAACATGAGTTTAAGATTTTGATAACAAACAGGAACTAAAGGATGATGTTGAAGGAATGCAGTGATTCCAGTTTGACTGGAAAGACTAGAAGGAGTTAGAGAACCACAGACGACGGTTTAGAACCAGGAAATAAAAATGCAACAGACTCCTTTCTGTTCTTTTTAAAAACAAACACACAGTGATTTGATTTTGAAGGCATTTAAATAGTTCAGATTAAGATAAATAAACATTTTTTCCTGTAGATTAGTCTTCAGACAGAACCACAGACGACGGTTTAGAACCAGGAATAAAAAAAATAAAAAAACAAACAGTGAATTATTTTTGACTCTAGTAGTTAAATAATTCACACTAAGCAAGATTAAAAATTGCTTCCTGTAGATTAGTCTTCAGACAGCAGAGATTAAACTTTGTGCTGAAATCAGAAGTGAACATGTTCTCCAGACATCAGAGAGCAGAAACAAAGAGGAAAGTTCCTCAAGACAAAGTTCTGGTAGGAAACAAAGCAAACTTACAGTTTGTTCAGACGCTCCAAAGTGCTGAAGAACAAGATGTGAACCACTGAGACACAGGTGAGCTGCTACCTGGAAGGAGGCGGAGCTTAAGCTGTGATGGAGGCAGGACAGGTAGGTTAGTGGGAGGAGTTCAGATCTGACTGCCTTCTGGTTCTCAGACTCATCTCTGCTGTTCTGCTGAAGAACCTGGTGCTACCTAGAAAGCAGGTGATGTAAAAACTCAGTTTAACTGTCTGCTAACAGTGAATTCAGAGAAACTCTGGTTCTTTTCTCCAGAAAGAGGGACCAGTCTGACTCTGAGGAACAGACTGAGAAGACAAGCTGCTCCCTGCAGGATCTCCATGAGAAACTCTGACGTTCTTCTGCTCAGCCTAGAACATCAGTCTGAATGTGTTCCTCACTATTAAACCAGATTCTTTGCTTCACTCTTGGACATTTTTCTGACCCACATGTGATGAGCTATTATCCCCACATGTAGTCACTGTGCTGGAATAATGTTAAAATGAATTATTTTAATCTGTGTTATGATTCATAAACACATAATCATGAATAAGTTCCATGTTTCTGCCTTGTTCTTGTTCTCAGATGTACTGAAGGTTCCTCATCAGTGATGCAGAAAACTTCATGTCTACAGAGTGTTGATCAGTCAGAGAAATGATTGAAGTGAAACAGATCTTACCATCATGATGTGAGTTTGTGGAGTTAAAACCAGCGAGGCAGTTCTATTTCTCTGATCTCAGCAATAAAAACACTAATAATAGCAGAACTTTGTTTGCTATTGTTGACAGGCTGACCAACAGCTCACCAATCATCCCTCCTGATGGAGACCAGCACCATCTATCTCCACCTCTGAGAACCTGCTGATGTCTCCTGAGCCTCCACAATCATTACAGCATCTAAATGACTTTAACAAACTGAATTATGTCTTCTTGACAGAAACACATCAGAAGAGAAAATCCACAACTTGCTGCCTGGATTTGTTCCCTCTGAGTTTCTAAAAGCAGTTTTTAGCTGTGATGCCCCTGAAATATTACAGATAGTAAATACTTCCCTCCAGTTAGTTTGTTTTCTAAAGGCTGAAAACTGCAGAGATCAAACCTCTGTTAGAGAAACCAACTCTAGATCCATGGATAATAAGTCCCTACAGGATCAGAACTAATCCACTGGTTCTGGAAAAGATCATTGAAAATGGTTCTGATGAACAAATGTATGACTTTGTGATGAAATGAATCTCTTCAGTGATTTCTAGTCAGGCTTCAGACCACAGCACAGAGACTGCACTGCTAAACGTTTACAATGATGCTCATCTTGACTGGAATGGCTCCAGAACTCCTCTGTTGGTTCTACTGGATCTCAGTTCTGCTGAACACAGTTCATCACAACATGTTGATGATCCAACTAGAACACTGGCTGGATTATCTGGTTCTGGGCTAAACTGGTTCACACCATATTTGGCAGACATGGATAACTTTGTGTCATCTGGTAAATAAATATAAATCTGGACCAACAAAAATTAAACGTGGGGTTCCTCAAGGATCCATTTTCAGCCACTATTATTTCTCCTCCATCTGATGCCAACAGGTCAGATTCTAGAGTTCTGCAGCATCTCCTAACATCCATGCTGACTACATGTGACTTGTAATCTCCATGTTGCTGCTGAGCCTGGCTCACTGCACTCACTGAGTCAGTGTGTCCATAATATCAATGAGCGCATCAGTCACAATATGCTACAGCTTCATGCAGACAGAAAACATCATTTTTAGTCCAGAACTGTGAGGATCTAGATCAGTGGTCAGCTAGACTCTATGAAACATGAAGCTTTGACCACATTTCTGTTATTTTAGTCTCTCTGCACTGGCTGCCTGAACATTTTAGGATTCATTTTAAAATGCTTTTATCTGCTTCTAAAGCTCTAAATGGCCTTGCCACACATTAGCTGTCTGAACTAGTACATCCTGCACATCCTCTGTTCCCTCAGGTCACTGATCAGCTGATCCTGAGTCAGCCAAAGATGAAGCTTAAGCTCAGGGTGACTGAGCTTTAGCTGCAGCAGATCTAGAATTATAAAACAACCTTCCCTTGGACATCAGACAGTTCTCCTCCCTGTGTTTCACTTTCATTTAGAAAACCATCTATTCTCATTGACTTCTGACACCATCAGAGACTTTAAATTGTTCTGATTATCATTAATAACATTTTGATTCTCTTTCCTTTTACTTAATTTTTATGATTGTTGCATTAATTTAACATAGGACTGTTTATTTATTTTAGGTCTTATTGATTTTACTTTTGCTTACTTTATTTATAAAAACACTTTAAAACAATCACAGCTTCTCATGTCAAAAGAAAAACAGTTAAAATAATAGAATCAACATTTATTTCACTGTAAAAACAAGAAGTTTCATGCTGTGTTTTAGGCCAAAGAGTAAAAATGTGTTCAAATTTTAAAGTTTAATGTCTTGTCATGTTATCATATGGCTGCTGTTTATTCATATAGAGTAATTTGGTTCTGTGGTGCTGAAAGTGCTCATAAATAAAGCTGGGATGGTACTGGGTCTAAAAACTGGAGAACAGAACATAAAGCTGGCTGTAGTTTTAGTCTTGGATCTAAATGTTCCACATTACTTCTGACATGATGGAGCGAGTCTGTTGAAGCTAGATGCCTTTCTCAGGGTAGGGCTGCATGTGAACGCTGCTACTTTCTGCTACATCACGTTGGCTCCATGCACGGCTCTGCTCAAAGCAGCAAAACAGGAACTATTTCTCTGCAAGTTCATGTTTCTAGTTCTGTTCAGTGTAGTTCTAGAGCTCAGAAACACTTTCTACCTTCACCTGCAGAGGAAACACAAATCATTCATCTGCACATCAGCTCTGATCATCTGATGACGTCACAGCTCACCTGGTTTGTAGTTTTCCTTTCAGACTAAAACAGTCAGCAGAGCGTCTGCAGTGATATCAGAGGCAGGTTGATAAAGTCTTGATGAGAAAGGAGAGAAGTTGTGCTGAAAATGTTTCCTGATGGCGTCCTGAGGAGAAATGAGCCCAGAGAACAGAGCTGCTGGTTGCTTCCTGCTGCAGGAACTGCTCAGACTGGTCTGGCTGAGTGGGAGTCAGAGGAAAGTTCACCTGCTGACGTCTGAAGACATGAAGCCTTCTCATGACTCCCAGTGTGAACACAAACACTCTGCTGCTGTTTAAATGGCTTCATTGTTGTTCTGCTGATCCAGCTTCTGTTCAGCTCTGATGGAACCACAACCTGCTTTAACTGGGAACCAACTGGACTCTTCATTGCTGGAGATTTGTCTCCCTCTGCTGGTGAACAGATAAACTGCATGATGTCTGATTATTAAACCCATTTGTTGCGTTTTTAAACGATCCAAACATGTCAGTGATGGTAAAAAGTGAGCAGAACCACAGTCAGTTCTAAGCTTTCATTTATCAGGACATGAATAAAAGATCATCTGTTCCTCAGCAGCTCTTAAAATGAGGGAAATACAACAGCAGCACAGATTCCATTGGGTCATTATTTAGTGAACAGAACCAGAAGCAGAACCCTGAAGCAGTGAGTGAAAAACTAAGTCCATCCTTTCTGCTTCCACAGCAGGTCAGAGGCTCAGTAGCTGCAAGGAGCTGCTGATCACATGACAATCTGCACTTTAACCATTTTTAGCCCTTTATCACTAAACAACAATTAGTTGATGCTTTGGTGGAATTATGGCATCAAGACAGAAACAGAAAAACAAGATAAAAACCAAGAATCCACTAAAAATACAAACTAACAGCAAATAATGATAAAAATGCATCAAAGTAACAAAGTAAACTGTAGTCCTTAATATCAGCACACTGCTGCTGCTAAAATGAGCCGTTGTTCTAATGCAGATTATTACTAGAGCTCCTAGAGAATTATTTCTCCTTATTTTAGTGCTGCTGAGCAGAGTGTCGACAGTCTCTGGTTAAAATCAGCACCAGCTGAGGATGTTCTGAAGATCCAGGTTGAAACCCTGATTTCATTTCAAACCATCAAAGTGAATTTAAAGTCAGAGTCAGAGAAAAGAGCAGAGAGGAGGCAGCTTGGTCCAAACTCCTTCTTTCCACCTGCAGCTGTTTTCCAGCTGTTCTCCACAGGTGGAGGCTGGATGTTTGGGAGGAGAGAAGCGGCACATTAAAGCTCCAGATGTTCACAGCTGGATTCTTCCCACAGCAGCTGGAACAATTGCACAGATGAAATGATTGAGTCCTGAAAAATGGGATGTTTGGATGTGATCAGGTCTGCAGATGCCACTGACTGGGATTTGTGAAGAAAATGTCTCTCAGAGCTGTGAAGAGCTGTGCTTCTTTAGAGGGAAAGCTCTGAAATCTTCACTCCTCCCATCCAGTGGTGTTCAGGTGGGCTCAATGGAGCGCACCCAGCAGGACTTGATCTGAATCAACTCCATTTGATTTCTAAGCACAAAGAAAAAGCCTCTAACAGTTCTGTGTGTATTGATGGAAAATGGCTTTTAGTAAAAAGCTCCAAGTGTGGATCAGATTTCTGAGCTTCAGCAGCAACCAGAACTGTTGCTTAAAGCTGAAGTTAGAAGTCAGAGAAAAGCTGCAAAAGAAAATCAAAGCAGCGACTCAGACGTTCTTTCCTTCCATGAAGCTCATTGATTGTTGGCAACACATCACACACAGCACAGTAGAAACATGAAGCTTCTGCTTTTAAAAGCAACTCATGGCTTTCATCTTTTCAGCTTTTAGTGCAACACAAACATCTGGACTAAAACTGATGTGAGAGCAGCTTCTGGTTCCTGAACAACGGCTCTGGAACGTTGATTTCTGCACTTTTCCAGCATCTGGAACATTCCAGCTCCACAGTTCACATGTTAGCTTGCTGTCAATGTTGCTAGTAAACCTTTAGGACGTGTTCAGTGGACAATTTGGATTCAGCTTGACAGGAGAACACCTCCAGATGTTACTCAACACATTTCATTAAGATAGGATGTGGAATTTCACATTTAAAGCTCATCAACATGTGACTTTACAATTCTATTGATCAAAACTGCTGAGGTTTACATTGCCACACTATGTACATACTAATTACACAGAAAATAAAACAAGGTCCAGAAAAAGCTGAACTAGAAACAGGGAAGTATAAAATGTTGAAATGATGAAGAACATTTCCATAGTTTGCTGCCACAGAGCTTTGGTTCCAACAACACAATAGACGGTTCCAGCTGGATTCCCTCAGAGCTTTCAGGACATCTTCTTGTCAGCCTAGGCACGGCTCATGGAACCATCTGCCACACGTGTCCCTGGATCTGCACAACAACTTACACAATATACACATTAGGGGACAAGGAGGTGGCTTTTGCTGGCTTCATACTATCTTTTCATCGTCACATTTGGTTATTGAACAACTACAGAACGGGTCAAGCTATGTTCCAGAAAATGAGTTTTTATCAAATCAATAAATGATTAAAATCTGGGAGTCAGCCCCAGGTAAGATGGCCGCCACATCAGCTCAGCTACTGGGAAGCTTAATGAAATGAACTCAAAGAATTTCACATGTATTGTTTTCTAGATTTCTGTGGAGGTAAATGTTCTTCATCCAAACACTGACTTCTACAGCCAATCACTTTACTACCTTTGGAACACAGAGAAATGACTTTTAAAAGTCACAGCTGCTTCTTTGATGAAGTTATCTCAGTAATATGTTCATAGGAAACTCTCCTGAAGTAATCCCTGGGGATTTTCCCTCACCACATCATCATTACCATCATTATCTTTTTTACAGTGTATTCTAAATACTGATATATCTATAACAATGGCACATAAAACATGTGAACACAAATCGCTTCATTTCACATATTCCACTAAAACAGTACATCCAATAACATCCAATTAAAGGTAATATTATTATTTTTTCATTTTAAAACTCTTCATGATCTGCTTTCCCTCAGTGACTGTTAGACTTGTATTTTTACTTTATGCTCTAAAACTAAGTCAGTTCACAAATTCACAAAGTTCTGAATAAGCATTGTTACTGAGGTACAGGTATACAAATGACTAAATAATTACAAATGCTAATGCGAGTGAGCAATCAGGCCTTCATCTGACTTAGTAGCTGACTAAGCTGGCATTTAGTTACCTGCAGACAATCTGAAAGCCGTCTACTGTTTTCATGTTGCAGATCCTGCTGAGGATTAGCTGAATATAGCATGATCACACGTCCATTATGACACCATGAAATGCTCCACATGCTGAGGATTCAGTTACTAAACGGCAGAAAATCAGCACCAAACAATACATTTACTCAGCCAGTTTGTAACTGGAGGCTCTGGCTGCTTTTACCATAGAACACAAGGAGCAGTTGTTCCATGAATCAAAGTCTACAATGGCAGAAAATAGGTAACATCACCTTTATGGTTCCATGTGTTCCATCCACTAAGATCAGCTCCATGTTCAGAGGTCACACTACCACATCTTCATAGAAAACAAGCTTCCATCCTTTTCTGTTGCTGCTATGTGTTAAACTACAGGATCATTGTTATCTGTCAACATCCAGATCATATTTATAATGAAGCAATGCAGTTTGCAGACAATCCCAATGAAGTGTGACAGAGTTTGTGAAAACCAAATGATCTGCTGAAGCTAGATGTGGCCAGCAAGGCAACAGGGATGCAGCTACGCTGTTTTTCTCTGCCCACATCATCCAACCTATTGCTGGGACATTTACAGTAAAGCTTAACACTTCAGGGCCAACCTAAAAACCTGCCTTTGTTACACATGCAGAGAATCTTTATTACTACAGAGAGACCAACATTTTAAGCTCTGCTCATTTTGAAGAAGATTCTTGACATTCTTTGGAAGAGTTAAATGTGACAGTGATGTGTGTTTGAAATGTGAAATAAATGCAGTTTATGTAAATAGTAAATGGTTTCATATTTATGAAGGTGTGCTGTGAATCCTTGAATAAATAGCTTTTTACCTCTTGGTGCACCTTTTAAATTCTTTTTTTGTCTGGGCCATCTTTTCAACTACCTTAGTGATTTCAACCAGATGTTGACAGTGAACACCTCATGCGTATACGGAGCTCTAGAATGATTCCAGTTGCTTTATGTCGTTGCCGTTGCTCTCTCTAGCTGCCCTTTTGTCTTCTAATGCTCCAGTTTAGTTCAACTCTGGCTAGATTTCACCGTGTTAACTCCAAACTTGTTGCAGTCCGCCCTCATCATTCTTCCTTCAGCCAAGATGCGGCTGACACTCATGTTTGTGTGGAAGCAGAATAATAATCAAATAATAAGAAGAAGCTGCTGCATATGTCTCTATGCTTGCATCCAAAGCCTTGAGTGAAGGCGTATCATGAAGGGGAGAAGTTGCAAGGTTCCATATTTCATAAACTGTTTCTGTTGGGACTCAACTGGATGGCGTAATGCCCAAAGCTTCTGACCACAGATGTGCTTAATGCCACAATTTCTGCCATGCAGTGAGAGGCGTTTTAGTACCAAATGTTTCCCTCCTACATGCACTCTGGACTGGAAACACTGAGAGCTACTTTTTAGGATCTGATTGAATGTGACTTTGTAAAGAGCCTTGAGATGACGTGTTGTGAACTGGCGCTATAGAAATAAAATCTAATTGAAGTGAAAACATTTTAGTGTGGTTATTGTGGAGCATTACCTGATCACTGCTTGTTCCACAGGCTAAAAACCATTCTTTGGGGATTTAACAGGACATGAAGTTTCTTTTTCTTTGTCTCTATGTAACTATAAATGTCATCAAATAGTCGGCTTTTATCACTTCCATGCGTTTCATATTCCACATGACATAAATGTCTTAATGTGGGCGTGGCCAGCAGATTTTGTAGCATCTCCATAAACAGAGCTTAGACACTGAAACAAGGTTTACCACTTTGCAATATACTCTAGTTGCATATTCTATATATTAGCTCTACATGGCAATATTTAGCCCTAAAATCCCTGCCTGGTCCTACCTGATGACGTCAGTATTTGTTCACCCAGAGCAACTCTTTCCTTTTCCATGTTCTTTTTGATGTAGAAAAGCTGATGGCTGGAATATTTGGAAAAGCTTTCCTCACTTCCCTTGTGATCTAAAAAAAAGAATATTAATATTAATTTTGTATTATTTGTAATATTCAATAGTTTGTTTGTGTTGTAGTTCCATATTTCTGCCAGCAGGGAGCGTATTCACAACTACAAGCTCTACGCGCTTCTTCTTTTGTCTTTTTTCTCTTTGCGCTGATGCCGTTACTGCAGTTTAGAGAGAGTTAGAACAGGAGGCGTCAATATAACTAGTTACTAAGTAAATACTGATTAAAACTGTGTTATATCTTGAGTTATTGATCCTAGGAGATTATCTGCACCTGCCAGGAGGGTTTCTGGTTGCGGGACATCACCGTGTTGTTGTGTTTTGTCGAGTGAAAACTGCGGTGAGTAATGATGATTAGCGCTTAGCATAGCATGCTAACTACTGCTGATTCTGGCTGATTGCTCACTGATTTCATGGAGAAAGTATCTTTGTTATATTGTTATGCTTGGAGACCATGTTTAAAACCAGCTGGAGACAGATGAAGGTATATGAGTGAATTGAGGATGTAAAAAGTTGTGTTTAGTGTAAATTATCTGTGTTAATTGAGCTATTGCTGCATGTGATTTGTACTATTACTATATGCCAACTAATGCTATATAGTTAAGCGAGCTGGTTTTATGAGCTAAAACAAGCAACAGTGTGCTTTTGAGTTATTGAGAGACAGTAATTTAATGAATGATTAACAAACATGATTGAAATGTGATTTAAAATTATTCATATACACCATTTTGTGTGTGTGGGCTGTTTAAAAATTAATTTTATAGCTCTATGTGATACTTTGTCAATTTGAATGGTTCACTTTCATTGATTTAAGATTAAAAAGAGGATAAATACTGTACAGTTGATTTGGGTAAATGTATAAAAAGAGAAAGAGATTAATGTAAAAGCTGCTGCTCTATGCAGGTTGTTTTTTTGTATGAGTCGGTTTTGATCACTGATCTCTATTATACACTGGAGTGCTAATAGCCGCTGTTAGAACGAGTCGCTGTGAAGCCACCAGCCGCCATATTGGTACTCCCTATTTTCCTCCAGTAACTGGGGAATATGTGCGCTACAGCATCGAATAACGAGGATTTTCTCATGTTCAGGGGGGCTTAAAACTTTTTAAATGTCAAATGCCATATACTTTTATGTTATGCTCTAAAACTATCAAGTACTGAGAAAGTCATGTGCTGAAATATTTTGCATTTTATTTATTTACATATTTATATACCATTTATAAATATATAAATAACAATACACAAAAACTTATATTTACATATATGTATACATATTTATATATACATATATATATTTAATATGACTAACATGTAAAATATTTCAGCACCTAATTTCCTAGTAGTTGATAATGTTAGTACATCCACTGACTGTAGAATTACCTGTGAAACGTTTTCACACAGCCAGAAAACTGCTTGTTGCTGCAACCAAATCCTGTGGGATTCTGTGAGAGTAGGGAGGAGCAAGATGGCGGCCAGTGACTTCAGTTTTTAGGGCCAATCATCAATCCAGTGTATAATAGAGCTCAGTGAGCACCGAGCAGTTGTGAGCTGATTACTATCTTTCACGTTGTGTTTCAGACGAGATTTGTTCGTAAGTATTGGTTAATTAGGAAAACAATAATTGTCTTTTTGCCTTATGTAACTGAGGTGTAAATGATTGTACACTAAAGTTATGAAAATGTTTTTATTTTAGCTTGCAGCTAGAGTGACTGATTTGTAATGTTTGTTGCTAATCCAAAGCCTGGTATGTTACAGTTTACGATGGCTAAAGCGATGGCAGAGGTCAGAGGTCACTCTTCAATAAACTAAAGAGAGAAAGAAGTTTGGTTATTGGAGCGTCATTATCTGGCTGTCTAGCTGCTGAAATAATAAATAAATCAGGAAAACTCAGGGCGAGGACAGCACAGCTGCTTTAACTGTTTTCTTTCTCCACTCTTGGTCTCTTCAGATTGTAGCCGGGGCTGCTGTCCAGGAAGTACGGCGCTGTGCGCTGGTTCTCTTGCCCATATATGGAAGAGGCGGTGACAGAGCACACCTGGTGGGGGTGAGACAGGTAATGAGCATCTACATTTAAAAGCACGTACAGTCATGGCCAAAAGTATTGAGAATGATTCAAATGTTAATATTTACAAAGTGTACTGCTTCAGTTTTTATAACGGCAATTTGCATATACTCCAGAATGTTTTAAAGAGTGATCAGCGTAACAGCAATTAATTGGAAAGTCAATATTTGCCTAGAAAATTAACTTTATCCCCCAAAACACATTTCAACGTCATTGCAGCCCTGCCTTAAAAGGACCAGCTAACATGGTTTCAGTGATTGCTCCATTAACACAGGTGTGGCTGGTGATGAGGACAGGGCTGGAGATCAATCTGTCATGATTAAGTAAGAATGACACCACTGGACACTTTAAAAAGAGGCTGGTGCTTGGCATCATTGTTTCTCTTCTGTGAACCATGGTTATCTCTAAATAAACACGTGCAGTCATCATTGCACTGAACAAAAATGGCCCAACAGGAAAGAGAATGGCAGCTAGAAAGATTGCACCTTGGTCAACAATCTATCGCGTCATCAAGAACTTCAAGGAGAGAGGTTCCATTGTTGCCAAAAAGGCTCCAGGGCGCACAAGAAAGACCAGCAAGCGCCAGGAACGTCTCTTAAGAGTGTTTCAGCTGCGGGATCGGGCTACCACCAGTGCAGAGCTTGCTCAGGAATGGCAGCAGGCAGGTGTGAGCGCATCTGCACGCACTGTGAGGCGGAGACTCTCGGAGCAAGGCCTGGTCTGAAGGAGGGCAGCAAAGAAGCCACTTCTCTCCAGGAACAACATCAGGGACAGACTTATATTCTGCTAAAGGTACAGGGAGTGGACTGCTGAGGACTGGGCTAAAGTCATTTTCTCTGATGAATCCCCTTTCCCATTGTTTGGGACATCTGGAAAACAGCTTGTTGGGAGAAGACGAGGTGAGCGCTACCACCAGTCTTGTCTCATGCCAACTGTAAAGCATCCTGAAACCATTCATGTGTGGGGTTGCTTCTCAGCCAAGGGAGTCGGTTCTCTCACAGTCTTACCCAAAAACACAGCCATGAATAAAGAATGGTACCAGAATGTCCTCCGAGAACAACTTCTCCCAACCGTCCAAGAGTAGTTTGGTGATGAACAATGCCTTTTCCAGCATGATGGAGCACCTTGCCATGAAGCAAAGGTGATATTTAACTGGCTCAGGGAACAAAACATAGAGATTTTGGGTCCATGGCCTGGAAACTCCCCTGATCTTAATCCCATTGAAAACTTGTGGTCAGTCATTAAGAAACGGGTGGAAAAACGAAAACCTAGGAATTCTGACAAAATGCAAGCATTGATTGTGCAAGAATGGACTGCTATCAGTCAGGATTTGGTCCAGAAGTTGATTGAGAGCATGCCAGGGAGAATTGCAGAGGTCCTTAAGAAGAGGGGTCAACACTGCAAATATTGACTTGCTGCATTAACTCATTCTAACGGTCATTAAAAGCTTTTGTTACTCATAATATGATTGCAATTGTATTTCTGTACGTATGTGGTGACAACATCTGACATACACACATGAAAACCAGAGGGCAGCAGATCATGTGAAAATATAATATTTGTGTCATTTTCAGTACTTTTGACCAAGACTGTATGTTACAATAAAGATAATTATTGAATATTTATGGATATGCCAACACTATTTAAAATAAGTTGCTAATGTTAAAGTTAACTGATGTTATTTCTGAATATAAGGAAATTTACTCTTCAGATTTGTTTGTGGTAGGTGGTGATTATAACCTGACAGCAGATGACTGGATAGACAGATGTCCTTCTAGATGCTCTAAGAAAAGGTTGAATCCTACTTTATGTGAAATTAGCAACTCCAATAATCTCATAGATTTATGGAGAGACAAAAATCCTGGTGCTCTGGTAACATAAATGATTTATTCAGGAAATCTGAAATGACTGAAGACGACAGATGTAAAATCAATGAGATGTTCTATATGGTAAAAAGGCACAAGGTGCTTTTAGTGACCTAGAAAAAAAAATAGGCCAGAAAGAAAGAACATAAATTCATTAAATATAGACACCAAAGAATTCACAGATCATGAAGTTATTTCAGAGGAAATTAACATATTTTACTCAACTTTATATTCATCCGAATACAATCCAATGAACTCCAACATTTTCTAGAATAAATCAAAGAACATTTCCCAATAATAGATGCAGCTTTGAAGGAAAACTGTGAATCTGGTTTTAGACTGGAAGAATTATACAGAATGATGAAAAAACTGCTGTACTGATCACAGATCAGTTAAAAGATGATTTATCTAAGATTCTAAGTGAAACACAGTCTGGTTTTCTTAAAGAGAGATCTATCCACAACAAGCTGAGACTGGTTCTAGATCTGCTGGACTAAGAACATCTGCTGGAGGATGACGAAGTCGTTTTCTGTCTGGGTTTTTATAAAGCTTTCCATGGTTGAACAGCCCTTTATCTAAAAAGCTTTGTAGTATTTTGCTTTGGGAGAAAAGTTTAAAACAACTTCAGTTGCTTTACACCCCTGATTCTCTTTGTGCGGCTCGTCATGCCTGATCTGGCGGCTTGCAGCTCATAATCCTGTATAAAACTATAACACAGCCAAGGCAATAAATATTTAGGTGATAGCGTCTTCTTTACGGCCTGTTCACAACGCTGCCACGCTTGATGACTGACGTGAAGCTAGCGCACATCCTCGGGCCTTCAGCATCACTAAGTTACATGAGCAAAATGGATGGATTTCTACTAAAAAAGGGACAAAAACCAGATGGACAGAGCCACAGTGTTGTAGGTAACACAGAGGATAAAGATTCAGAGGACGAGGAAGACGAAATTCAACAGGAAGATGACGCGGGAGACGAGGCAGGCAGGCAGGAGCACATTCACAGTAAAAAGATCAAGATACGTGGAATACAAGACGAGAAGCGAAGGTTTCAGGACAAATGGACAGAGGAATTTTTATCTGTTCTTCACAGCAATGATCCTCTGTGCTTAATATGCAAACAAACCCGTGTGTGTTTCAAACCAAGTAACTAAGAGCGCCATTTCAAAACCACACATCCAAAATTCAATGAAAGTTCCCCAACTGGCAGCGAACTGAGAAAGAGAAAAATAACAGAGCTTAGCGCATCGCCTGAGCAACAACTAAACCTTCTCCACAGGACAACTTCTACAGCAGAGCCTTTAACAGAGGCATCTTTTCAGGCTGCAGGGATTTAGGCAAGGGCCAAAGAGCCATTCTAGGACGCTGAGATGGTGAAAGACTGCTTTTTAGCCTCAGCAGGAATAATGTTTGCAGACTTTGACAAGGATGCAGTTGTTAAACAAATAAAAGCATTACAGCTGTCTGATTCAACAATAATGAGACGGATGGAGGATAGTGGACGGGACATAGGTGAGCAGCTGCTGACTGAGCTGTGGGCAGTGCCCTGTTTCAGCATGGCTCTGGATGAAAGCACGGATATCAGCCATAATGAGCAGCTGTGTGTTTGGCTGAGCTTCCCCAAAGAAAACACTTTGAAGGAGCAAATGTTGGCCTTACTTCTGCTTCTTGGCCAAACCACAGGTGAGGATGTTCTGAATGCACTGTTGATTTTTTTCTTATCAAAACCATCTAAGCTGGTCCAAACTTCAAGTGTACTGATGGAGCTGCAAGCATGGAAACACTAGCCTGAGTTAAAGAGCCACACTGGATCATCAGCTGGCCTTTCTAACAGATATTACCATCACCTGAACTCTGTCAACCTGCAGCTCCAGGGAAGAGACAAGTTGCCAAGTGACATGATGAGGGCAATCAGAGCTTTCCAGAACAAAAGAACTGCTCTGTGGATATCTGACAAAGACCTCACACACTTCCCAGGACTGAAAGAAAACCCCAAAAGTGAGCGTACTCTGCAGCAGAGCTTCAGCTACAGTGGTTTAGTTGAAGTTTTGGAGCTGAGTGGGGAGTTTGAATCCAGGTTCAGTGATGTGAATGAACATAAGGGCATTTTTAATCTTAGTGAAAATCCCTTTCATGTGGATATATCCTCTCTTACACCAACCATCACACAGCTCTGCCCTAACAGCCGCGCCTCTCTTCAAAGTGAAATAATTGAGCTGCAAGCAAATGACTTTCTCCAAGCTGAACACAGAGCAGGTGTTGGTAACTTCTGGAGCTTGGTTTCTGAAGCAGACTTTGCCAACTTCAAAGCACTCGTACAGAAGCTGATGTCTTTCTTGGTGAGCACATACACATGTGAGTCAACATTTTCAACCATGAACATTATCAAGAGGAAACAGAGACACAGACTGACCAACGCTCACCTTGAATGCCTCACTATAATCACAACAATAAGCTACAAATACAACATGAAGAAGGTTAAGGACATGCATGCCAGCTTCTGCTCTTCCCTCTATTAAGGTAAATAAACACTTTAATTAAAGTGGGTTCTGTGGCACTTTGGATGGAACGTGTTGAGATTCATTTTCAATAAAATTTTAATGTAAAATATATTGACTGTGCTGTTTTTTAATGTGGGGTAGCCAGTATTTAGGTAAAATGGTTTATTTATGTCAGTGACTTGGTAAATTGTGGTAACAGTGGCTCTCCTCTTGACCTTGGTCTGCCAATATGGCTCCTGTGAAAAAATGAGTGAGTATCACTGCTTTACACGGACATCAATAGATCAGCATTTTACCTTCAGGAACTTCTAAAGGTTTAGATGTTAAAAGAGGAATCCATCAATGTTGTCCTGTTTCACCTCTGATGTTCATTATGGTGACGGAGCTGTTAGCAACTTTTATAAAAATAATTCAAGTA
This sequence comes from Fundulus heteroclitus, assembly GCF_011125445.2. Lineage (NCBI taxonomy): Eukaryota > Metazoa > Chordata > Actinopteri > Cyprinodontiformes > Fundulidae > Fundulus > Fundulus heteroclitus. The sequence continues at coordinate 1,758,422 of NW_023396846.1, read as the reverse complement.
TGGAACCGTTAAATGTGATGGAAGCTCCCTGGTAATTACTCAACTAGCAGATGACATGACCCTGTTCTTAAAAGACAAAACACAAACTTCAAAGGAGCTGAAGGAGATAAAAACATTTCTAAAGCCTCTGGTCTGCATTTGAATATGAAAAATGTGAAATAATGACTATAATAACAGTTGGCTCCAGAAAGATTTATTTATTTTTGGAAGTATTCTACTCATTAAAATGGAAAGTTTATTCCATCTCATTTACCCAGCTGTTTCATGTTCTATATCTGATAAAATGATTTAAAACTTAAATCAGGAAAACTTTAATTTCATTTGGAAAATCAGATGCCATTACATCAGGAGGTGACATAGTTATATCTTTAGAAGAAGGTTTAAATTTGTGATTTTGATCCAATCAATGGTTCTATTAAACTCAAAAATTACAGAGTTTCATTAAAAATTACAAAGTCTCTGGTATAATTTTCTTCTTACTATTTTTGAAGCTATTGCTGGGGTTACATTACTGATGAGATGTGACTTTGAAATCTTTAAATTACCAATAAAACTATCAGACTCATAAACAGGTTCTGCAATATTGGAAACTATTTTTTAAACCCAACTTTTCACCAAACTCTGTCCTGATTTGGAACAACAGATGAATCCTGATGAAACAAAAATCACTCTTTTAAACAGATTAGTTGGAGAAAGTCATTTGGTCTGTTGTACACCTTATGGAAGAAGACGGAAACCTTTAATTGTAAAATGCTTTTATCAGAAAATACAGATTAACATGTACCTGGACTCAGTTTAACAGAGTTAAAGGCAATTCTTCCTGCTATGGTTCTACTAATTAAAGCCATGATATCATATTCTGCAGTTACTTCAATAGAACCATCTTTGATTATAAATGGCTGTGACTTTATAGACAGAACATTTAATAAGTTCATCAGAAACACTCTGACTTCATCTTTCTTTTCATCAACCCTAAAAAGAAAACACTTTAAAGCTGTAAAGATTTCTCATTAAAGAAAATCAGAACCAAATATTTTTATTTTCCACTCCCACCAAAAGTCAAAGATATAAATTTCTAAATTATGTAAGTAAGTAACTTTACCCTTGTAATGGTAATGGCTTGTTTTTTCACACTATGTTTGTTTTACATTTTAATATACTCTCTTTGTACGTTTTCTGCTCAGTTTATCTTGTTAATAATGCACATTGTTCTGTTTGTGAACTAGCCTTGATAAGGAACACTTCATAAATAAAAACTTCTAACATGTGGAGAACAGCGTGAAGAAAACATAAACACAAAAGTGTAGTTCTGAGAAATGTTCCCAGTCAGAAAGGCCAGAAAAAGCAGAAGCTGAACAGCGCTGTGTGCTAAGCTAGCATTAGCTCCACTTTGAGCTGCAGAACCTTTGTGGAGGAAACCCTGCTGCATAAATAAAAAGGCAAATGAAAGCATACAGGAACACCCAGGAATAAAAACCTATGAAAAAACACAGACCAAGAAGTTAAAGTAGAATGTACAGCAAAGGAAAACCCACATAGACCAGAAACACTGAGAAATCTAAAAATGACAAAAATAAATAAAACAACCGATTTTCAGAAAAATGGAAAACCTGCAGCCAACAGCATTAATGTAAATACTTATTAGGCCTGTTGGGAGTAGTAATAATTATAAATACCAGCAGCTGGAAAGAAGGATCTGTCATAACGCTCCTTTATTTACCCAGAATTCAACAGTCTCTCTCTGAAGGAGCTCTCTAGCTCTGTTTTCATTTTTATAAATGTAACCAATCAAAGGTATAACAGTACTAGCAGTTTAATATATTCAAGCTCTATACTGTAACTATTCATATCATAATTTGACTATAAATACAATTCAGTCAGGACTATTTTATAAAATGTTCAGCATTCTAATTAGATTTTATTTGACAATCTGCTTCAAATCAGACCAAGCAGCAAATTCTTCCCTCCAGAGCCAAGTTTTCATGGTTTTTACCAACGATTTAACCCACATGCAGAACTCACACAGGAGATCAACACAGTTTTTAAAGGTTTATTGAAACAAATGATGCAAGTTGTCAGGAATCCTGAAATGGGAGCTCGGACCGGGGGCAGCAGAGGCTTGGGGTGGAGGTGGAGATCCACCAGGGAGGAATGAGCGGGGTCTGTTCCAGGAGGCAGGTGAGTCTTCAGATGGATCTGGATCTGGAGAAGGGAAGCACGGTGGAGGGTGAGCAGGGCGCCATCGCAGGAGGGCTGAGGCCAAAATGCCCGGAGGCTTCCAGCTGGGACTTGAGAATCTGGAAGTCTTCTGGAAGATCTGCAGGCGGGTTCAGGCGCTGTGAAACTGATCCAGAACAGGATCAGGAGCACGCAGGTGAGAATCACTGTGAGGAAAGACTGGTGAAGAAGTGCTGGCAGCCGGCTCCTCTTCTCCTCCTGCTGATCAGGTCTGATGGAGAACACCTGTGCCTCACCCAGCCACCATGTTCACTGGACGCTATTTAGTGGAGGAAGAAGAAAAAGACTACACCCAGAGGAACAAAGTCTCCCACAGCCTGAGACAAATGTCGCTGCATATTTACAATATACAAAAGGAAGATTTAACATGTGAATGTAAAAAGTGTTTAGAAAAATAGGAGCCGACAGAAACAGATAATGTCCAGAGATTGAGAAAAACTGGCCAACATTTCAATGAAATCTGACCGATGAATGAAAGTAAAAAACCAAGAGAGCAAGCCAACATGCTGATATTCAGAGTGAAGCTTTGACTGGAAACAGGCAGAAAAACAACATGTGGATCCTGGAATAATCCCAGCTTCCATCTTTAAAGGACTGGAAGAGGAAGAAGTTTCCAAGGAATCATTTAGAAGAGTTTCACAAAGAAACTGATTAAATTCATGAATGCGAAAACGTGTTTCTGAGTGAAAGAGACAGACATGAACAGACTGAACTATCTGTTCAACAGGGAGAGGCTTTCTCTGACAGGAGGAGACTCTTTAGACTCAATCAGCACAGAAACACTGAGGAACCAGAACTGGGCCAGAACCCAAAGCCAGGAAGCAGAGGTTCAGTGAATGTGGTGTTGAAGGTGTGGAGGTGGATCAGTGAGTCAGAGGAGACTCTGTAGAAGGACAGAATACCAGCAGGACAGTCCACATACACTGCTACTCTGTTGGAGATGGAAGAGGAGGAGATAAATGTTTCTCTTTTATTGTGACAGACATAGTAACCATGATATCCAGAGCAGCTCAGACTCCAGGAATGATCATTAAATCCAAAGCAACAGTCTCCACTGTTTCCTCTCCTCCTGATTCTTCTGTAACTCACTGATATATTAACATATCCTCTCCACTCGACCTCCCAGTAACAGCGACCAGTCAGACCAGTTCTACACAGCAGCTGAGGAAGATCAAATCTGTCTGGATGATCAGGATATGACTGAAGCTCCTCCACACGTGTCACCTTCCTGTTGTCTTCAGAGAGTTTGAGTTTTCTGCTCACTGTGTTTGTGTCGATTGTGAGTTGACAGGAATCTGATGGAGAGAACAAAGACAATCCAGCTGCAGTTATTGATCATTTATTGACACTTTGATGATGACTCCTGAATGAGTGATGGACAGTTTGAAGATGGTTGAATGTGAGCTGCTTTGTTGTCATGAATCAAATGAAAAACACACTTACACTTCCTCAGACCTGGTGTCAACCATCGGACTCCAGCAGGCTCCACCCTGAAAGGAGGAGGGGGTCAGACCATCAGTCTCTTTCAGCAGCAAACATGGACATTACATGTCTCTCAGACACACATTGTCCTCCACTGAGAAAGGACCAGTCCAACATTTGGACACGTCCACTTGTTGTAAAAATCCAGAGAAAGAAGGAAGAGCTGAGAGCAGACAGACACCTGGGCTCTGATGATGATGATGATGATGAAACATTACAACCTGCAGTGGATGTAGTGAGGACAGTTGGTGGCGCTGTAGCACAACTCATTTGTCCAAACAGAGGAAAAGCTCCAACAGAGAGGAGAAAGGAAATCCCTCAGTAACAACCTGAAGAAACAGCCTGAAGCCTAAAAGGACATCAGGAAACTAAGTCAACATTTCTGGAAGCTCCACCTGATTTAATAATCAGCATTAAAATACAATCAATCTAAACACTGACACCAACTCTGGATCCCTTTTCCATCCACACTTCCACACACAGATGGAGGAATGAAACACTAAAGAGCCCTGTGGAAATCTGCTGTGGCCACACTGGAAGATCCAGAAATACAAACATTAAAAAGGAGAAGCTGCATCACATTCAACAAAGAGTTCAACAAGAATCAAAGATCTGATCTCTGACCTCAGACTCACAAACCAGGGAGAGGCTTCCATCATCACAGACCTCTGACAAACACCTCCAACCTCTCAGCTCTTCCTCTACCAATCAGCACCACCAGGTGGCGCTGCACACATTTACAATGAGACCAAGAAGAAGATGCAGCTTCCTGAATCCAGCAGCTGCAGTAATGGCTTGTGAAAGTGTCCAAGGAGCCTCTGGAACAAGGCCCCCAGCAGATAAAACAGTCCAGAGAGTCTTTGTTTGCATCTTTCCACACAGATTTCCAACCTGCTTTGAGAGGGAAATGAAGTCCCGTTCTACTGATGATGACACGCTCTGATTCACAGATCAGGAGCTGCTGGACTTCTACATTTCCAGCATGGAGGACATAGAAGATCTCAGCTCTGATGAGGAGCTCGCCTGCCTTCAAACTGATTCAGGCTCAGAGAAATATTTCCAGATGAAGTCAGACTAAAATGTTGGATTGTCACGCTGCTGCAAGCAGACAGGCCAAGAAGATAGCTTCAAGTTCTTCTCCTGTTCAGCTCTACGTTCCTGTCAGAGACTTCAGCTCCTCATGAGGTGTACAACTAAAGCCTGGAACAGACTGTCACAAACATCCTGACATCTCCTCCCTGAACAAAGGTCTGCAGCTTCAAGGTGACTCTTAGCTTCATCTATGGAAAGATCCTCTCTAAAGGGGGCGGAGCCTGGATTGGAGGTCCAAGTAGGAGCTTCCAGGAACAAACCTTGGGAACCTCTGGAGTAGCACATGTCTCTGAGATTACTGCTTTAATCAGTGGATTCATTTATAGAAGACATGATGACTAAAATATCTGAGAGCTGCAGCTCCCTTTTCTAGAGATCTGCTGGAACATCAGTTAGAAGTGAAGAATTTCATCATTTTAGATCCAATCTGTTCATCTTCCATAGAAACAACTGAATTATTGAGCAGAACTGGTTCTGAAGGTCTGGATGGTAAAAACCTCCATTGTTTTATGTCTCATTAGTTTTCAGAAAGAGCTGAATTGTTGCTGCATGAATGAAATCCATCATGACTTGGATCATGAATGATGGAGATATGCTCTGGCTTCATATTGAGCAGAGCTCAGGTACCGTACCCCTGCACATCCTGCCGGTTCTAGACTTTCAGTTTAAGGAGACGACAGAAGGGACAAGCAGAACACTTCAACTATGGACCAAGATCCAGAAAACGTTGGAACATCAACCTCCATCTCTCCCTGTCATCTACTGGATACATGAAGTCCTTTGCTCCAAATAACCTGGATATTAGTTTAAAGATGGGCAGAATATAAACTTCATTAACCCTAACGGCCAGTTTAAAACATTTAAAGGACTGAAAAGTGAAGATAAACTGCCAACACTGATCATTTTAGATGCTCTCGGCTCAGATCCTCCCTGATGTCACATCAGGAGTAAAATCAGAGCTCCAGCTCCCATTGAGAAGCTCTGATTGATGTCCAGGTAGGAAGAGCAGCAAAGAAATATCTTGGGTCTTCTACAGGATTTTTGGGTCCATGAAGCAGCAGAACTCTGGAGCAATTCAGCAGAGATGGCAGGAAGAACCGGGCCCAGTTTGTTCTGAAGAGGACTGGGAGACAATCTGCACTGAAGCTCCTCTGACTACAAATTCAGACACATGGAGGGAGTTTAAGTGGAGAATAATGATGAGGTTCTTCAGAACTCCAGGAATTACAGCAAACATGGACCCAAATACTCTACCACTCTAATGTGGATGCTGAATTTGGGGATGTACTCTACCACGCTGATGTGGATGCTGAATTTGGGGATGTACTCTACCACGCTGATGTGGATGCTGAAAACAGGGATGTACTCTACCACTCTGATGTGGATGCTGAATACGGGGATGTACTCTACCACGCTGATGTGGATGCTGAATACAGGGATGTACTCTACCACGCTGATGTGGATGCTGAATACGGGGATGTACTCTACCACGCTGATGTGGATGCTGAATACAGGGATGTACTCTACCACTCTGATGTGAGCTGGCTCAGCCACGGCTCTGTGCTGCAGCGCTTTGATTGGCTGAAATCAGAAATGGAGCAGGTTTTAAAATAGAAGGGCCGACCTCTTCATGAACTAAGTGACCCTCTGTGGCTGGCTGATATATTAAAGAATTCTTTTTGTTCTTTGACAATGTATTTTTGGAAAAACTGGTCAGTTTTAAACTAAGAGCAACATATATGCTCGTGCCTGTTATGTTGCTCACATAAAACTAAGAACAACATGTGTTATTTTGCTATAACTTGTGGTGGGAACCTATGACAATGTGTTATGGGAACGACGGAATCTGTATTCCTTATTTTGCTAATATTTGCGCTATTATTCTGAGTTTGCAATATTATGTTGCTTCACACACTGCTGAGATGCTGGGAACGGTTTCTGTTTTAGAAACATGTTTTGGGAAGCAGGGCAGCTGTGGAGGGAGAAATGGCCACTCTCGCTCCACATCTGACTCTTTGTTTACAACTATATAAAGAGGAGACTGCCCTCAGCCCGGTGAGTCTGCCGTGAGTTTGTGTGTGGATACCGGCATCATGAACACTGATCTTAACCTAGGACTGAGGGCTCCCAGTTCGTGTCAACGGTAAGGGCTGATTCTGAGAATCTGTAGAGCGTCACGCCTGTTTGAAAGCTTGTTGCTTTAATGTGCTGTATACTGTGGGGAACAATAAATGTGTGCATTATTATTCCAACAAAAACGGTGTTTGTCCTTATTTGTGTACATTGTCAATCTCTCCCGATCCTGAAATAAACATTTCATAAAACACTGGCAGACCTGGCATCTTTAGTTGATCTTACACATCATCTGAATACACTGAACAAGAAGCTACAAGGCAAAGAACAGCTGGTGCCACACCTGTATGCACACCGGAAAGCCTTCTGGGTAAAGCTCCGCCTCTTTGAGACACAACTACGAGGCTTTAATGCTGCACACTTCCCTGCTCTGTCTAAAATCACGTCTGCTTTTCTAAAGGCCGACCTTTCTGCTAAAAAGGAGAAATATGTGTCTGTGATTGCATCTCTGCTGACAGAATTCAACCAGCGTCTCCAGGACTTTTTTGTAATTGAAAAACAAATCCAGCTGTTCTCCACCTCCTTCCTGGTGGATGCAGAAGAAGTGGAAGAGAGTCTGCAGTTAGAACTGATTGAAATGCAATGTGATGATTCTCTGCAGAGTCAACATCAGCTTCTCTCCCTCCCTGAATTCTTTCAGAGTTTGGATAATGCCAAGTTTCCTCTGATGAGACGCCACGCAGAAACAATGATGAGCCTGTTGGGCTCAACGTCCAGATGTGAACAAAGATTTTCTCTGTTAAATCAGAACAAAAGCAGACTGAGAAGCAGAATGACTGACAGCATCTCTGGGAAGTCCTTCGTGTCTCAACCACCAAACTTTCTGCTGACATGTCAGCCATCCTTCAATCAAAAGACAGCATCACTGCTCCCACTGACTGCAATGTTCTTCACATTATAGCTGACTTAGAAATACACACAGTATTCATGTGGCAATATGGCACCTCTAGTGTGGCCCTTTGTTTAGTTTTCTGGATTTAACCCTCACTAAAAAAGTTTGGACACCCCTGGTATAAAGTGTTAATGTTCCCCCTTTTATTTAGGAAGATAAAAAAGGGGAATAAAATTAATCTTCTTTAGGACCATTAAATGAAACAAAGACAAGTAACAAGTGCTTTTCTGTATAAAACACTAAAATAAAAACAAAGCTAAAGCCAGCAAACACCAAACTAACCCTACGTTGTAGGCCTGTTTCCATGCTGGTGAATATGGAGACCAAACTCAGTGGTTGCTTCACTCAAAGAGAAATTAATAAACTAAAAAGGTCCCTTGTGCCAGATGAATAATAATCCTAACAGAAACGCTCTGCTCCGTTTAGTCCTCCTTTCCTGTGGAAAAAACTCAGCTCCCACAGTCACAGCTCTGACTCCAATACTAGGCCACCTGCTTTATAAGTTTGTTTTTTATTAATTCTGCATTATTTTAACTACATGCGCTGTGTTTCTGTGCCTCAACGCTCTTACTGCTCCTCTCTCCTCCCTTCCCTCAGACCCAGGTGCTTTTATCAGCGGCCAGCCTTCAAAACGTGAATCTCTACGTTTAATGTCCTTCCACTTGTACCAAAATGTCCCAATTAAAGTCAATAGGAGAGTCAGTAGCTGTGTTTCATCCTATTTTGTTTTTAACGACACAGAACCAGCGGTGCTTCAATGGAATGCTGCCTTGCTCTTTAATTCAGGTGAGCATAATTACGCTGATACCAGACGTTACCAAAAAAAGTATTTTTTTCTATCGTCACTTAGGAACCAGAGAGACGCAGAGCTTGAAAAGCTGCACCTTTACTCATCAACTCTGGGGCTGCCATGCATAAAAAGTGCTATATTTCCTCTAGGATTCCCCCATAAAGACTATTAGTGGGCGAAAAGCGAAGCAGAAAGTCATTATTCTGTCTGCTCTGACCACAAACAAAACGCTCAGAGAACAACTTCAAACTCAGCCCTCAGCTTGGTAATTACGCACCAGAGCGCCCTGAGGAGAGCAATAGAGGAGATTAGTTTGGTCAGAGCAGAGACTGAGATGAGAAACCTGTCGCTGTGAAAGGTGATGATGGGTATAAACTGTAACAGGCTAGAAGTTCATGGAGCTGAAAAGAGAGAAACATCAGCAGCTGGATCAGCATAAAGACGCAGCATGAACCTCTGAGTGCTTTAAGTGTTCCTGCTGAGGGGAAAATGTCAGACCATACAGGCTTGATGAAACTCAGCCTGATTCACCAATGAGGTTATAGATCCACACTGATAAAAAAAAACATAGATTAATGTGTAACAGTGTAATAATATGGTCTATAAATTAAAACTGTTTCATTTTATTCAGTATTTTTTTGAACAGTTGTGGTTTTTTTCTGTTTTAACCTGCCCCAGACCCCCAAAAATTAACCCCTGCATGAATTGCAGTTCTATTTCATCCCTCCTGACCGCCAGAGGGCGGTGCTGAAAGCACTGAATGTTCCCTTCGGGCATGCGCAGTTCGAGTAATTATACCAACAGAGTCACACCTGTGACGCCGGATGACCACTCGGAGGCTATATAGCCTGCTGTCATCCTTGGCTCTGTTCCTTTTTTCTTCTCGCAAGCGGTTCGCTAACTTCCCCGTTGTGTGACGCCCCATCGCTCGGAGTTGCGGTTTTTCCTCCGCCCTCCCAGGGCTGCAACGGGTTGATTGTGGAAGTTTTTCAGAAGGTAAGTAAGCTGTTTGTTGGTGACGGTAGCGTTCGCACCCCCTCTCCCAGCTCACGGCTTTTCGTTACCCTGTTACCTACAGCTGGGGCTGTTGATTGAGTACGGTTAACGTTGTTAGTTCTTTGGTTTATCAGTTTATACCTGGTGACGGCAGCGTGTTCGCTCCCTCTCCCAGTGCGACCAACCTCATTTATCGAAGTTGTGTGCGGCTAATGTTGTTAGCCCATTTCGGTTTACCAGTTTATACCTGGTGATGGCAGCGTGTTCGCCCCCTCTCCCAGTGTGACTACTAAGTTGATTTACTCAAGTGTGAAGTACGGCTAACGTTGTTAGCTCCTTTTGGTTTACCAGTTTATATCTGGTGACGGCGGTGTGTTCGCCCCCTCTCCCAGTGTGACCAACTTCATTTACTGGAGTGTGAAATAGGGCTAACGTCGTTAGCGCCTTTGATTTATTGGTTTTATACCTGGTGACGGTAGCGTGTTCGCCCCCTCTCCCAATATCAGCCTCCTTGTGTTTGCAGCCTATTTCTTGGCTCTGCCATAATTGGTGACGGCTGCGTTCGCGCCCCCTCTCCTGATTTTAGCGCATTTTCATTTAATTGGGTTGAGCCTTGTCGACCTTAAACATGGATGGCTTCCATAGCTGCAGGGATTGTGGGGCTGCCCTCCAGGCAGAGGATGGCCACGACCTGTGCCCTACCTGCCTTGGACATGAGCACCTTGTAACATAACCAAGGTGCTCATGTAACATAACCACTATGTTTTTCTTTTGTGTAAAGACATTAAAGTAGGAAAAGGTGACAAACTGTTGGATAGAATAGTTGTTGATTTTTCCTTTATTAAAATTATTTCGAATCTCCACTGATTAAAACTGATGCTGGGCAAGTAGCTTACGGGTGAATGTAATTAGTGGATAAAAAGGGGCGTGTGCGCGGCGCAAGGGGTCTACAGGTGAAAAAAAAAAAACATCATTATTTAGTAATATTATGACTTTTTTAAATAAATCATTGTTGTTAAAAATCAACTAAATTCTTAATGAGTGTCTAGTTAATCAATTTCTTTTTCAAATTAATGGTGTGGCATTTTTTACCTGATTTCCTGTGACAGATCCCCTTGTGTATATTGTAAATTCTGCTTTTAATCAAGCATGAATGTTACAAAATGGTGGCCAGTATGGGGCCCAGGATAATATAATTTCAGGTTTTGTGCTACATTAGAGGATACCATTAAGAGAATCCGGATGTAGATTTGAATTTATTTGTTTTGAGTGTTTGTTTGTTTTCCAAGATGGATGACATTACTTCTCAATCACAACCCGCTGAGGAAAGAGATAGTGGTCAGGATGAAGGAGATAATGGAGCAGGTCTTTTTGTAGATCAGGAAGAGGCAATTAGCAACAGAGAGGGAGAAGCCTGGGTTACAAGGAGAAATCCTGTGGAGGAAATAACTTCTCTGATTAGCTCACTTTACGTATCAGATAATGAAGTTGAAGACAGAGAAGAGGACCAGGAAGAAAACCTTAATATGTCAGACATCAATGGGTTTAGGAATGATTTATCCAACATGGGGATTAGGATTAGCTCGCTAGAAGAAGATTTCCGGGCGTCGCTAGACAGTGCTTTGAATAGGGAGCAAAACATCAGGGCATATATAGATAAAAATGTTGAGGCCCTGAAACAATATATGAACACAGCCTTTCAGGATTGGGAAGCTAAGGTAGTAGACTGTTTGCTGCGACGAGATGAGAAGTGGAAGGCTGAGATAGAGAGGCTGAAGCGCGCCAGACTCTCTACAGTTGTTCATTCCCTTGATAGTGTCAGACCAAGTCTCACCGTGCCATCTGACCCTCTCTCCTCTACCATGAAACATACTGTCCCTGGAACATCATCACCACCTTTAGCCCTACCGGTACAACGAGCACCACAAGGAAGCCTTGGACCTTCACACCCCCCAAGGATGGATCGAACTACTGCCTACATTCCTCCAGGAGCAGTTCCAGTCATGCCATCAACAAACTATGGGTTCATAGACCTCCCGGCATCGGCCTCCCACATAACAGGTCCTACGTCAAGCAGAACATCTGTAGTTTATTCTAAACCCCCTGTGCACATGGAGTTCCCTACATTTGAGGGTGCAGGAGAGGTTTCTGATGTCTTAAATTTCATTGATCAGTGTGAGACATTTCTAACAGTAAGGCCCTTGTCTGACCCTGAATTATTGGGAGCCTTAACCGCTGTATTAAAAGGATCTGCTCGGTACTGGTGGAGTGTGGCTAAAAACAAGATACACAATTGGATCGAATTTAAGAATGCCTTTTTTGCTGCCTTTCTACCTCCAGATTATCTGACAGAGGTGGAAGAGAAGTTAAGAGACATGGTCCAGTTGCCAGAGCAATGCCTGAGAGATTTCGCCTTTGAGTATCAAGCACTGTGTCTAAGATGGAAGCCAGACATCAGTGAGACAGAACTTGTGAGGAGGATTTTAAACAACTGCAATCCGAAGATAGCAGGCTGCCTGCGAGGCACAGTCAACTCTATGGATCAGCTAATAAAGGTGGGATCCCAGGTTGAAAAAGACTGTGCTGGTGTTAAAATCTACTGGGGGAAAGTGGATCAACACAAAGCCAAAGGAAAAGGCCCAGCAAGACCTAAGGGGAATCCCAGAAAGGCAGCCGACTCTGTATCTGTTGTTCAGCGAGGCCCTGCTTCCTCCCTCCTTCATGTTCCCATAGAGGTGCGCGGCAGGATGTATAATGCTGTACTGGATACAGCTTGCACCTATTCCCTGATGAGACATAGTCAGTGGAAAATAATTGAGAAGGTGAAGTTTTGAAGCCTGCTGACAACCAGAAGTTTGCACTTGCCAATGGCAAACCCTATAGTGCTTTGGGGAAAGCAACAATCATTTATGGTTGGCATGGGATGATGTGGTCTTTAGAGACCTTTGTTGTAGAGGATAACAACCTCACCTTTCCCGTCATCCTAGGTCTTGACTTTTTGACCAAAACTTCTGCCATTATCAACCTAGGTGACCACACCTACGGGGTAAAAGGGCCAAAGGGTTATACCTTTTATCCTTTTTCATCTTCAGCCGATGCCACATCACCTGTGCATGCTCGTCCTTCTTCACTTTATCTGATCCTGGCTCTGCCAAGGGAAGAGGACAACATACCTAACATAGAGTCGTATTTATCACAGACACAACATCCGCCAGAAGTCCAGAACCTTTTGAAGGCCTGGCCATCTGTATGCTCAGGGAGTTTGGGTAGAACATCTGTGGAAGAGCACAGAATAATAACCACAGATGAAATACCCATTCGCTGTAGAGCTTACCGGGTGTCTCCTTTCAAGCGACAAATAATAAAAGAACAGATTGAAGCAATGCTCAAAGATGATATCATCGAGCCATCTCAATCTTCATGGGGATCTCCAGTTGTCCTTGTTCCTAAGCCAGACCAATCCTTTCGATTTTGTGTGGATTACAGAGCTTTGAACACTAAAACTCTTCAAGATGCGTATCCCATGCCCATCATCCATGAGTTGTTGGAGTCGATGACAGGAGCAAACATTTTCAGCACCCTGGATTTGAAGTCTGGATATTGGCAGATGACAGTGGCAGAGGATAGCAAAGCAAAAACTGCTGTTATCACCCCATTCGGACTTTATCAATTTAAGTGCATGCCATTCGGATTAAAAAACGCTGGTGCCTCCTTTCAACGTTTAATGGAGAAAGTTTTAGGAGATCTACGGGGAAAGATCTGCTGTGTGTACATCGATGATGTGATTGTTTTCTCAGCCTCTGCTGAGCAACACTTGAAGGACCTGGACATGGTATTCGCAAAGCTCCACTGCGCTAATTTGTCCCTCAACCTTAAAAAATGTAACTTTTTTCAGAAAGAACTCAAATTTCTGGGACACATTGTATCAGCGGAAGGTGTTCAAGTAGATCCAGAAAAAACCCATGCCATTACTGTTTATCCGACTCCAACTAACAAGAAAACTCTTCAGAGATTCCTTGGGATGGTAGGCTGGTACCACAAGTTTATTTCACACTTTGCAGAAATAGCTACACCTCTCTATCAACTGCTTAAAAAAGATGCAAAGTGGGACTGGACAGTGGACTGCCAGCGTGCTTTCATAATGCTGAAAAAAGCTTTGGGTGAATCACCCATATTAGGACAGCCAGATTTCGAGTTACCTTTCGAAATCCATACAGACGCCAGTGACGTTGGTCTGGGGGCCGTCCTGGTCCAACCAACTCCTGATGGAGAAAAGGTTATTGCTTTTGCTTCAAGATCATTAAAGGGAGCAGAACATAACTACTCTACCTCAGAGAAGGAATGCTTGGCTGTTGTTTGGGCAGTAGAAAAATGGAGACACTTTGTAGAGGGTGTTAAGTTTACCATTTACACCGACCATGCTGCCCTAACCTGGGCATTCAATTGCCCCCGAACCAGTTCTAGGTTAACACGCTGGGTCCTAAGGTTGCAAGATTTCGATTTTGAGGTACGATATAGAAAAGGAATGCACAATGTAGTGCCTGATGCACTGTCCCGAGCAATGTCTTTTGACCAGGCTAGGCCGGCACATGTAGCCCTGAATTCTGCTAATGCCTCAATAGGTTTACCCCTATCGTTGGCAGAAATCAAGAATAAGCAGGGAAAAGACTCAGGCCTCCTGGAGATGGTTCAGGATCCAAGATACCAGAGACCTGACAGGATCCTCTTCGAAAAAGTTCACGATCTCTGGTATAGGAAAACCCCACTAAAAGATGGCATGAAATATCAGTTGGTGGTTCCCGAGTCCTTGGTTCCTAAATTTCTCCAATACTTCCACGATTGTCCATTGAGTGGACATCTGGGCAGGCTAAAGACACTCCTCAGGCTGTTGGAAGTAGCCTGGTGGCCGACAGTTCGGAAGGATGTTTGGACTCACGTAAAGAATTGTGCAGTTTGTCAGAAATACAAACCTGACAATCAAGCTCCAGCTGGTTTTTTGCAACCCACAACTCTGACTGAACCCTGGGAAAAACTTGGGGTGGACTTGATGGGACCTTTTCCACGCAGTAAAAAAGGTAATGTTTTCCTTCTTGTGGTGATCGATTACTTCACTAAGTGGGTAGAAATGTTTCCCATGAAAGACAGCAAGGCACAGAAGGTCATCACTATCCTCCGGGAAGAGATATTTACTCGTTTTGGAGTTCCTCAAAGCCTTGTGTCAGATCGTGGGCCCCAATTTACCAGTCAAGAGATGTCCAGTTTTTGCTCTATGTGGGGGGTAAGGCACTATTTCACCACCAGCTATCACCCCCAATCTAACTTGACTGAACGGGCTAACAGAACTATCAAAACAATGATAGCCTCATATGTTGGACAGCACCACAATCAATGGGATCAACATATATGGGAGTTCCGTTTTGCCATCAATGGTGCTCAACATGAGACCACAGGGAGAGCTCCTGCCGAGCTAATGTTGGGACGACAGCTTCAAGGGCCATTGGAGAGAGTGATAGCCAAACCACCATTACCTCAGCAAACCATATACAAATTCTTGGAGCGACACAATGCGATGAAAGAAGAAGTCAAACGGAAAGTTGGGATAAGTCAAACCCGACAAGCCAAATATTACAATGCCCGGAGGAGGGGTGCACAGTTCCGGCCGGGAGATTTGGTCTGGGTTAGGTCTCACCCCCTTTCCAAGGCAATAGATAGTTTTTCCTCAAAGCTAGCGCCAAAGTGGTCAGGTCCAGCTACAGTGAGGAAACAGTTGGGCCCAGTAAACTATCAGCTCCAGTGGAGGGACCAGCCTAAAGGAACAGACATGGTTAATGTGGTTAACATGAAACCTTATTTTGGGGTTCAGACTCCTTTGCCTCCGGCTGGGGGGGGGGGGGGGGGATTGTAACATAACCACTATATTTTTCTTTTGTGTAAAGACATTAAAGTAGGAAAAGGTGACAAACTGTTGGATAGAATAGTTGTTGATTTTTCCTTTATTAAAATGATTTCGAATCTCCACTGATTAAAACTGATGCTGGGCAAGTAGCTTACGGGTGAATGTAATTAGTGGATAAAAAGGGGCGTGTGCGCGGCGCAAGGGGTCTACAGGTGAAAAAAAAAAAAGACGCACACGCTCAGATCTGTGCAGCGGGAGATTTTTGTTTTGTTTTGATTAAATGTTATGAAATAGATAACTCGGAAATCAAAGTTCATCCCAGCGCCACAGAAACGTGTATTCAGAAACCTGATCGGAGTTTGGAGCCAGAAGACGCAACCCGGTGCAAAAGGACGCCGCCCGAGGCAAAAGACGCTACCGAGGGGAAAGAAAGACGCGGCCGGTGAGATCTGGACTTTATTTTTCTTTTTGGGGATTTTTTAGTGGTACCACTCTTTTTTTATGTTTTTTGGATGGGATTTTGACGTTTGGATTTTTTTCTTTTTGAACGGGACTTTGGACTCAAAGGGGAAAAACATTTTCCAAGGTTTTCGTTTTTGTTTTGGAATATATGGAACTCCGTTACGGACTTTATTCTTAAAGATAAAAAGATCGGACAATTTTGGATTTTTATTTCTTTTGAGTTGCTGTGCTGAGTCAAATAAGTATTTGGAATTAAACATAATTACTTTTGGAAGCATTTTTTTTTGTTATTGAGCTATTTATCCAAATAACCATCATTATTTAGTAATATTATGACTTTTTTAAATAAATCATTGTTGTTAAAAATCAACTAAATTCTTAATGAGTGTCTAGTTAATCAATTTCTTTTTCAAATTAATGGTGTGGCATTTTTTACCTGATTTCCTGTGACAGATCCCCTTGTGTATATTGTAAATTCTGCTTTTAATCAAGCATGAATGTTACAACCTTGTGGAGGCGTTGTCCGAGAACCCCTGCATGAATTGCAGTTTTATGCCACATGCAGTGAGGGTGGCCTGGTTGGCACAGTTGTGCCCCCAGGAGGGTTCTGACCTTCCGCCCTCTGGACAGATGGATCCCCCCAGGCGTTCTAAGCGCCGTGGTGGGACCGCGGTTTCAGCACCCCCTCCTCAGAGGAGACGGGCCAAACTTGACCAGGGCCTGGCCACAAGGGTGGAACAGTTGTCAGCAGAGTTGGCAGAGATGAAGTCCTTGTTGCAGACACATCGGTCTGATACCTCTCTTCCAGTGGCTGGGCTCTCCTCCCCACCCATGCCTGAACTAGTTGCGGAGGAGGACATCATATCTCTGGCTGCCTCTGCTTCTCATTTCAGTGATGAGGAGGAGGCATGGTCCTCTCAAGCCTCTGACAATGGGTCGTTTTCATCCCGGAGTGCAGTTGGGGAGGCCAGTGACAGTTCCATGCGGGATGTCATGTCCATGGCCCTCAAGCAGCTGCAGCTAGAACTCCCGCAAGGAGAGGTGTCCGACTGCGGGAGTGCCTTTTTCAAGCGCCGACGGGCCCCTACTCCATTTTCTGTACCTCCATCAGAGGAGTACCTTAAGGAGTTGCACGCTTGTTGGCGGGACCCGAGAGCGTTATCACGGCTCTCCTCAGACGGTCTGGTGTTGGCTGCCATGCACGAGTCGGTGAAAGCCGGCCTGGACCGTATGCCAGCAGTTGAACCAGCTGTTGCTTCACTGATTGTGTCGCCAGATGAGGCCCTGCGTCCTGAGGTCAGGTGCCCACGGACTCAATGCCGGGTTACAGATGACCTCCTGTGTAAGGCATACAATGCAGGAGCGTGTGCGGGACGTCTTGGCAACTCCCTGGCGCACCTCATGTTCGCCCTCTCTACATTCGTTCAGAACGCTGGTGGTGCAGCTGCAGCGGTTGGCTTTAGTGATGCAGCGTTGCAGGCCTTTGCTCTGATGACCAGAGAGCTCGGTCGTGTCATGTCATTCCTTGAATGTCAAGCTCGTAGACAGGTCTGGCTTGCACAGTCTCCTCTTACGGAGGCTTGCCGTAGGACCCTCAGGGGTGTCCCGGTCGTGCCAAGGGAGTTGTTTGGGTCAGCTGCCCTATTCAGGCGCGTCAGACCAGCCAGCAGCTTTCTGGCCTTCGCAGGAGCGTACCCCCCTTTCCTCAGCGTTCAGGGCGCCCTGCTACTACCCCCAGCGTTCGGCCACGGCCTCAGACTGGTGATGGATCTGGTGGTTCCTATCCCCGTGATGTGCGGCAGAGACCCAGCAGGGACTTTCGTAGGCCAGTCGGCCGCCCAGCTAGACCGACCCGGGCCTCAGATCCTGAACGTCCTCCCCCCAGGGCTCCCAGAGGCCGAGGGGATAGAAGATGACGCCACCGGGCCAGCCGTCGGACATTTTTCCCATCAGCAGCTACGTTTCTGGGCTGCTCACTCTGTGGATCCATGGGTGGTTGCCACCCTAACCTATGGCTACAGACTCCAGGTCCGACGGCGGCCCCCTCTCTCACGCCGGGTCAAACTGACCATTATCACCGACCCGGTGAAATCCTTGGCACTAGACCAGGAGCTTTGTGTGGATCCTCTGCGGCAACCCAGGGGCTACTATTCTACGTACTTCCAAAGTCAACCTTGCAAAGAGTTGTCTGGTTCCATCTCAGACAACCACCTTTCTTGGGATGCATCTGGACTCCACTACCATGAAGGCTCGTCTGTCTGTTCACAGGGTGGACGACATACTCCAGTTTGTCGGTCGATTCAGGCTGGGCAGGCAGTTACCTTACAGCATCTTCCTGCGAATGCTGGGCAAACTGACATCGGTCACTCGTGTCGTGCCCTTGGGTTTGCTCCTTCTGCGTCCTTTGCAGCGGTGGCTCAACAGCTTTCACCTAGATGCCAGGCTGCACAGATGTCACAGGCTCATGGTGACGAGGATGTGCCTCCGTGCCCTAGCTCATTGGCAGGACAGGACCCTTTTGTCCTGTGGCGTTCCAATGGGGTTAGTGGTGTCTCGAAGGGAAGTGGTCACCACGGATGCCAGCCCCAAGGGCTGGGGCGCCGTGTGGCAACACAGAGCGGTTCGGGGTCTCTGGGGTCCAAGGGAGCGCACCGAGCACATAAACGTGCTGGAGCTGCGGGCTGTGCACATGGCCCTCAGGTGCCTTCTGCCCCACCTAGAAGGAAGGCATGTGTTGGTTCGAACGGACAACACCTCTGTTGTTTACCATATCAACAGCCAGGGAGGCACCAGGTCAGCACGTCTCCTGGAGGTGTCCAGGGATCTCCTGGAATGGGCGTTTCCCCGTCTGTCCACCCTGCGCGCAGCATATCTACCAGGGCGGCAGAACCAGGTTGCAGACTCTCTATCCCGCCAGGCACCTGCTCAGGGAGAGTGGTCTCTTCACCGCTACGTAGTGCGCAAGATCTGGAAACTTTTTGGCCAGGCAGAGGTAGATCTGTTTGCCACACAGGAGTCAACCCAGTGCCCCATATGGTATTCCCTTACAGGGGTCGGGGCGCACTGGGCCAGGATGCGCTGGCTCATCCATGGCCACAGGTTCTCCTGTATGCCTTTCCACCCCTCTCGCTGATTTGGCCTACTCTACGGAGGGTTCTCGAGGGAGGCCACAGGGTGTTGCTGGTAGCTCCGTTCTGGCCAGCACGCTTGTGGTTCCCGCTGCTTTGGAGTCTGTGTCTCAGTACTCCATTGCGTCTTCCAACAAGGAGGGATCTGCTGTCTCAGTTGGGGGGACAGATATGGCACCCCAACCCTCAATGTCTCCAGCTGTGGGCCTGGCCCCTGGGAGGCTGACTGGGTGTTCAGATCCTGTCAGACACACCATTTTGAGTGCTAAGGCGCCCTCCACTAGGCTGCAGTATGACAACAGATGGCGTCTCTTTTCTCAGTGGAGCTCTGCCCACAATGAGAATCCGGTTACCTGCTTGGTGGCCACTTTTCTGGAGTTCCTCCAGTCTCTCCTTGAAAAGGGCCGCTCTCCTTCAACCCCTCCTTGTATGTTGCAGCAATTTCATGTTGTCACCGACCTGTCAACGACCGTACAGTGGGGCACTGTGATCTGGTCTCTCTTTTTCTGCATGGTGCTCGTAGGTTACGCCCGCTGCCGGCTCCACGAGTGCCTGATTGGGACCTACCATTGGTTCTTACGGCTCTGTGCCACCCTCCATTCGAGCCTTTGGCAGAAACGGACCTCAAGTGGCTTTCTTGCAAGACTGCTTTTCTGTTGGCTATTGTCTCAGCTAAGAGAGTCAGTGAGCTACATCCTCTCTCTGTCAGCCTTACATGTATCAGGTGGGCTCCAGATGACTACGGTGTTACCCTGTGGCCTAACACTGCATTTGTGCCTAAGGTGTTGTCTCCTTTTCACCGTAATCAGCCATTGCGGTTGGCTCGGTTTCAGCCTCAGTCAGCTGCAACTGAGGATGGGTCTGAGTCGTGCCCAGTAAGGGCATTGGAGGCATACATTTCGGCCACCGCAAGTCTAAGACGCTCAGACCAGCTTTTCCTGTGTTATGGGGGTCCGAGGTTAGGCTACCCTCTTTCCAAGCAGTGTCTGTCCCATTGGATAGTGAGCTCCATCTGCCATGCCTACGCTGTAGGTCGCCGCTCCCTGCCAGTCGGGGTGAGGGCACATTCCACCAGGAGCGTCTTTGCTTCCTGAGCGGCTTTGAGAGGGGTCCCTCTGTAAGCAATATGTGCTGCTGCATCATGGGCTTCCCCGACCACCTTCACGAGGTTCTACAATGTCAATGTGACTTTCCCTCATCCACTTGGTCAGGTCATTTTACAAGGTTCTGCTGGGCCCTCTCAGTGAGGTATGTGCTCAGGATTCCTTGTGACATAGTTGGCATTAGTCATTCAGTGCTTTCAGCACCGCCCTCTGGCGGTCAGGAGGGATGAAATAGAATGAAAGTTACGTATGTAACTACGGTTCTATGAATCCCGGATGACCGCCAGAGCTTCTCTGTCACTCAGAATCCTTGCTTCTGCGAGAAGATTCTGTAGGAACAGAGCCAAGGATGACAGCAGGCTATATAGCCTCCAAGTGGTCATCCGGCGTCACAGGTGTGTCTCTGTTGATATAATTACTCGAACTGCGCATGCCCGAAGGGAACATTCAGTGCTTTCAGCACCGCTTCTCGCAGTCATCCGGGATTCATTGAACCGTAGTTACATACGTAACTTTCGAATTGTGTAATCAGCATTTCCACCAGTCTCTGTTTTAAGTCCACATTTGAGCTGAGCTCAATAAGAGTCTCCTCCTCTTGGATGCTCAGTTCAAGACTGTGGGTGGGAAGGAAAGGGGGTTTCTGACCCACTGATTTCCCAGTGGCTCCTCTTCAAAATACTCTCAGAACTGATCACGCAGCCCGTTCAGATGCTAATGACCAGTTTCACAGAGTTGAGCGGCAGCGCTGTCTTATATTTCTTATATTCCTCCCCTGCATCTCTTCAGCGCCCCCTAGGGGAGGCGTGCCTCAGCTATTGAAAACCACTGATCTAGGCTACATGGTCCTGATCCAAGCTGGATGAGTTTTGAATGGATGGATCTGAGGCTTCAAAGCAGCTTTTAAAGCCAACATATCACCAGAACCCAGTTCTGCATTGATTGGTCTCACCTCAGACGGTCAGAGGGACCAACAAAGTTCTCTTCAATCTGCTGCTCACTGCAGCCTTGAAATGCAACTGATTGGTTGAAGGCAGAACCTCCATCCTACAACTGGTGGTGCTGAAAGTTTGGGCCTGGTACCAAATGGAGAGAAGAACCAACCTGACCAGAATTTAAATGAATGTGCTCGATAGGCGTTAGGAACCTGCAGTAATGTTATTGATGCAATAAAACTAAAGGTAGTAATTAGTAATTGGATCATTGTTAGATGGAGGATCTGAGACTTTGTGACAACACAGTTTTGACCCAAGACTGTTTGATGATCTGGTTGTTGTTCTTTTTCTTTTTTTGTTGTTTAGAAAATTAAAAACTGAATAAAATTAAATTTAAAGTTTGTTTAAAGTGTTATATCATCATGTGAATCTAACTGGTGAACTTATTTTTCACCAATATATTCAGAGTTCCTATTCAGCACCATTAAAGACCCTCGGCCCTTTAATTTTCCCTGTGAGCCGTTCTTAGTGAGGAGATTATTACAGAAAACTGGGTAATGATCTCTGCCTGCAGACGAGTCGTCTTATAAATTCCATTTCACAACCAGCTGAAATATTCCTGGACACTAGTGTTAAATCAAGGACTGATCCATTTTCTGGATGAACATCTGTTTTGGTCCATCTTCCATCATTCAACAGAATAAATTATTATCCTCTAAATTTTCTTCTACTATTTCTCCATTTCCATCTGTTCGGTTTTCTCCCCATAATATTCCATGTGCATTAAAGTTACCACATATTACTGATTATCTCCACCTTTAATCTGCATTAACTGATTCAGATCTAACTTTTTACAAGGATTATAATAGTTAACTATAATTAATTTAACCTCATTTATTATTCTCTCTATTATTACATATTCTAGATCAGTTCCTCTACTTATTTCTCTGCATGTTAATGATATTTTCTAAATGTTGAACATCCTCCTCCTGTTTCTTCCTTCCTGTCACTGAAACATCTCCACTTATTCAGAAAACTAGTTACAGTTTTATTTTGTCTTTTACACATTTTAACCATCTGTGCTTTTTTAAATACATTTAACACGTTTCCACCTCTTATCACAACAACCTCCTGCCATCTTGGAGGAAAAGTCACCATGAATGATGTGACATTTTCTCCATAATCACACATGAACTCTGAGCAGCTGCTTTCAGCTCCGTACTTCTAGTCTGGAGTCAAAGAAGAAAGAAGGGAACCAAATCTCAGCAGCTCCAGATTTAGCTCCACAAATGTGATAAAATAAAAACTCAATAAAGCTATGACCAAAACGTTTCTTAACTGGTTGATCTAGATTTAAAGAGATTTTCATTCAACCAAGAAGTAGGAAGGAAATGAGGCAGTTAGCTTTCAAAATAAATATCTAAATATTTTATTAGAATGGCATGTTGAAAATTATTTGTAGACTTTTTAATAATGAATGTTAAAGGTTTTACTGATTTTAAAGCACTGGAACCCATTTAATTAGTGCTCAGCAGCTTTTTGCGTCTTTAATGTTATTCTGACATTTGTCTTTGGAGCTCAGAGTCCTGCAGGCTGGAAGTCCTCTTACCATCACCATCATTTCCACCTCAGTGTCTGTTCTAACATCAGGTATCTTGGTTCATTTTTACACTGCCAGAATCTGGATCCCCTAATCTACTTGTAATGATAATTTATAAAATTAATGACCGGCTCACTATGGTGGTGATCACAGGGTGGGCTCTAGTTAAATGCCTGGATGACCCCAGATCCAATGACCAGGCCAAGTGATGCTTTCTGCTTTCTTTAATAAGCAGATTTAGGTCTCTGTATGTGTGTGGTCCTACAAACTATAATAAACTAATAAAAACACAAATTATAATCTGATGTTATCACAACCTCTCATATTAGTAGATCACACAAATCATTACAGCCACATGCTGTCAAGTAAACCTAACATGTCTTTATTTGGAGCCAAAACTAGATCTGGGAACAAATTAAATCTGTTTTATGTTCTTTCAGTCTTGTGCTTCAATCACTGATAATGTGGAGATCAGGCAATCAATGAAACTAAACATGATCAGAATCACCAACTGAGGGGAAAAAGTTAGCTTAGTTAGCTATATCTGCTGTAAGCTATAATGAGCTGACAGAAAAGACTTTAGAGAGTCTAAAGTCTAAAGATACAGAACAATAAACCTACTTGACAAATTATTCTGATTGGACAATAAACAAAACTCAGCAGTCATAAGGACACATACTGTCAGGAAATACCACAGACTGCTTCCAAAACTCAGCTTGTAAAGATCCTCACTGCTTCCAAAAACACCATTTTTACATGTCTTCTAACATGACTCAAAACGCCCCCTGGTGGTGGGCCTGGAAACTGCACCGCAGTCCTGCCTTTTGAACATCACTCGTCTATAGCAGCTATTTCAATTTACAGATCCTTCAGATTGTGATTAGTGATCTTTGTATTTTTAAATCTTTCAGACATATCTGGTCTGGATGCACCTGCATAACTTTCCCATGTGATATATTAAAGAGTTATTTTTGTTCTTTGACTATGTATTTTGGGAAAAACTGGTTAGTTTTAAACTAAGAGCAACATACATGCTCATGCCTGTTATGTTGCTCACATAAAACTAAGAACAACATGTGTTATTTTGCTATAACTTGTTTTAACTTGTGGTGGGAACCTATGACAGTGTGTTGTGGGAAAGACTGGTTCTGTATTCTTATTTTGCTTATATTTGCTGTATTCTGAGTGCACTCATATTATTTTGCTTCGCACACTGCTGAGGTGCTGGGAACGGTTGATGTTTTGGGAAACATGCTTAGGGAGGCAGGGCAGCTGTTGAGTGAGAGATGGCCACTCTCGCTCCACATCTGACTCTTTGTTTACAAGTATATAAAGAGGAGACTGCCCTCAGCCCGGTGAGTCTGCCGTGAGTTCGTTTGTGGAATACCGGCATCGTGAACGCTGATCTTAACCTAGGACTGAGGGCTCCCAGTTCGTGTCAATGGTAAGAGCTGATTCTGAGAATCTGTTGAGCGTCACGTTTGTTTGAAAGCTTGTTGCTTTATTGCTTGCTACTTTGCGTGTGTGAAGAGCTAATTGTTTTGATGTGCTGTATTCTGTGGGGAATAATAATAAATGTGTGCCTTATATTCTAACAGAAACAGTGTTTGAGTCCTTATTTGTGTTTGCCGATCTCTCCCGATCCTGAAATAAACATTTCATAAAACATTTTGGCGTTGTCGGCAGGATTGGAGGAGAGACTACAATACACAAATATGTTTAGAAATATGTTTAAAAGGAGAAATAAGAACTCAGATGAGAAAATTCAGGGGGAAGAGATAATACCCGGATGGGAGCTTCCTCACTGTAACGAGGTTGCGCTGTGTTTGCGCAATGGTGGGGGCAGACCGGAGCCGTGGGGTGGTCAGCTGGAGGCAGCGGGACCCGAAGAATTATTGGCAGTGTTGCAGAAGATTGAGGTGCAAAAAAAGGCTCCGGTGGACGGATTACAGAGGCGCTTGTGGATTTGTGCTACGGCTTGGAAGCAGCAGTATGAAGCTGGCCAACAATTAAAAAGTCAGCAGTTAAAAGACAGACAGGCAATGACTGAGCTGCAGTCTGCTGAGTCACTGTATCGGCAGCATGTGCAAATGCTGACTAATCAGCTGGAACAGATGACCAGTGTCGCAGAAAAAGCTGTGGCCCAGGTGTCTGTGTTAACAAGGAAAAAACAGGGGAAAAAACCCCGCCGTTTTCCTCTGAAAAAAGTCCGTTCATTTGTAGCTGGATTGGGGTCTGGGTGGGATCCCGAAAGCTGGGACGGTAATATGTGGGATGATGAGGAGGACAGTGATTCTGGAGGCCCTCCAGATCCACGTCCTTTCCCTCCATTGGGGGTTAAACCCGTCGTCCGAAGGAGAAGAGAGCAGCAGCATGTACCCGCAGCCTTCCGGCAGCGGCTAGATTCTCAAGGTAATGATGTACTTGATGCTGCGGGACAACCTGTTATGGAATGGGTGGAACAGCCGCAACCGCCGGCAGTGTCACGGACCATAACAGAAGATTACTCGCAGGATGAAGTTGCTCATATCACTAAAAAATTAAGGCAGCATCCGGGCGAACCCACTGATCTATGGGTGGCTCGATTGCTGGATGAAGGTGCAGAACAGATTGAAATAGATCACGGAGATGGCATGGCATTTGGTGGTCTGAGCACTGATGGGAATGTAAATGCTAATTATAGGCAAGAAGTGAGAAATTTGGGGGATCAGGCGAGATCATTGTTTGACGTGTGGTCTGAGGCAGTACGAGTAACATGTCCCAATGTATCTGATTGGCCCGAAATCTCTGGACCATGGTTAACATTAAAGGAGTGTGTGCAGAGGCTGACGAGGCTGTGTGTGCGTGATCTGTTACCAGTGGGGATGGTGGCTGGATATCAGCAGGTGGCTGTTCCAAAGGTGGTGAGAGATCAGTTGATTAAAACTGCCCCACAGCATTATCGGGCAGCTATGCTTACTGTGATGCTGGGAGCTCCAGATGCCCCGATGGAAACCATCAAGGCTCGGATTTTGGAGCTGGGGAATCTGGGAGAATGGGGCAAGCAGGAGGAATGCAGACCACGAGTTCAACCAACTCCGGTCCGCAGGCCGCAAAGGGAGCGGGGGAGAAATGAACAAGGTCCACCACGTAACATGTTGTGGAGGGCACTGATTAATGCTGGGGTGCCTGCTTCAGAGATACACGCATTGCCTACTGATGAGTTGAGACAGATGTGTCAAAGAAGAGGCTTAAAAGTTAACTGTGCAGGATTTGGTGCTGAACTGGACCCATTAAATTCTTTGATTCAGTTGTTGCTAGAGGCGATTCATCCCACAACATCGGCTCCACCTGCTGAAGAATCTGAGCCTGTTGTGCGCAGAAAACCTGCTAAGGTGGTTGACATTGAGGTGTCAGAGTCTGAGGAATCCTCGGGCAAAGAGGTGAAAGTAAGGAGAGTGAGGAAAAGGAAAAGAAAGAACAAAGATAGAAGGAGTAGCAACTTGTACCCTGATCTGACGGATCTGTTGGAGTTTAACTAGGATGAAGGCCGAGCCCCGCCAATTCGGATAACGAATTGGTCAATTGATGATATAAGAACGACATGTCGAATGGATTTATCACATTCCATATTATCCGCAGGCTGTTGGGCTGATTGTGAGAGTGAATGGACTGTTGAAAGAATTTTTGAAAAAAATGTGTGTCTGATAATCATGACTTAACAGATTGGAAGTCTAAATTGATGCAAGCATTGGCCCAATTGAATAATAGACCAATTGCTCCAGGGGCAGACTTTCTGTCTCTGCATTTGACAAACTGAGGGACCGCTCGGTATTATGTGTGTGTATAAGAGAGTAAAAATAAATGAACAATAAAACTTGTGATTTTAACTGAATGGAAAATGTATTAATGTATATGTAAATGCTTAATACAGGAATTAAAAATATTTCAGCATTACTGACTAGAATGTATTATTTTATGGCACAAGGATGTTGTCATTCCAATTCTGAAAAGTGCCTGAAAAAAGAAAATTTTATTTGGGAAGAAGCACAGCAAAGAGCATTAGATTTGGTTAAGAAAGCCATACAACAAGCTGTGTCAAAGGGAAAGATGATGTCTGGGCCTGTGGAGTTGCAGGCCTCAGCTGTTAATGACAATACAAGCTGAAGTGATTGATGGGGATTATCAAGGAGAAAATCCCTAGTAATTGAGGGGAAAAAAAAAAAACTAGCACAACTGCTAGTGGAACCCTGTGAAATGACAGAGGTTCAAGGGGTGGCTGCCCCCACTAACATCACTGTAAGAGGAGCAGGGGGGTTTGGCTCAACAGATAAACCAGGAGCCAAAGTTTGGGTGAGACAAAAAAAATGGTCCACCTAGACCAGCTGAAATCATTTCACAAGGGAATGATGCAACAGTGTCAGTATTTTACTCAGGGGAGGAAAAAATGGATAAATGTTATATAAGAGAAAACTAATTTTATTCTTTTGTCTTATAGCAATACTAATTTTGATTTCAGATCCATGTTTCCGTGGGATCTGCTGATTGGATGACCCGAGGGACAGCGCGATGGCGGATGTCCCAAAGAGAGGGAGGCACCACAGGGCTGGTGCAGGATTTGGGGCCATCATCCTCTGTGTCCTCGCTGCCATGGTCCTGCTGGCACACCTCTGTTGGGCGGAAACACCAGGCCGGATCCTGAACGAAGTGGTTCAGCCGTATCAACTGTGATGGGGAGACAGCACGCGCAACGGAATCTAGGAAGACTACACATGCTCTCAGTGGCGTGTAGGAAGCATACCAGTAGTCTTCAAGGGATGTAACGTTAAAGTGGATTCAAGGAGAGGTTTGTGCCAATACAGAACGAGTGTGTAAGAAGACACACACTCAAATTGCACCTGCTGCACACACTTGTCAACAAATGGCACAATCAACGATAACAAATAAAGTTCACTGGAAAGTTTTTTGTTGTTTTTTTTTTTTTCTCCTCCTCTGCCAACATGCACTAGGACGAAACGTGCATGGTGGGACACTTTGCTTGGTGGAACAGGTACTGTGTTAAGTGTTTCCAACGCTTTTTGACAATAACATAACAAGAACTATGTTATTAAACACTGGACAGCATGCATCAAGAGCTGTTCATCAGGTTGGATTATGGATGCCTACTGTTGTAACATCACAGGAGGAAACTGCAAAGATCTTCTTTAAAGAACTGTACTGGCAAATAAAGATGTGGAACACGACAGCAGAAGTGTTAACGAACATTTCTGTAGCTTTGAACTGGACGGTATGTAACGTACAAATGATGCACGCTCACATACAACAAGAATGGTTTAAGCGTGTGGTTATTATCGGAAATTTCCACGAATGGAGACAACTATGGAACATTAGTAGTAAAAGTTGGTTACAACTAGAACCACAGAAGACCTATTGTAATGCTACTATGTGTGAAGGACATTGGACACAAATTGATGTTATCAATAGTACTACTGTCTGTCATTATTATATATTGCCCGGTGTGACTGTACAGGGGTATTGGTTTTTGAAACTGGATGGTGATTGGTTTGGCCCACAGACAAACTACACCTATGACCTGGATCTATGCGAGACTGCTGATAAAGGGATGGTATGTATGCTACAGCAAGGACATCTTAACCCATGTTTAACCGAGACGAGGTGTTATGTGATTAGACTCATGAACCTGCTAGAGAAATAATAAAGAGTCATCCTCAATTACCTCAGGTGCCTTTCGTTGGGTGTTTTGATGTATACATCTGGAGTTGGAATAACGTGACCTATCAATTAACCAATTTCAATATCTCCCTGGATTGGTTCAAATGCGCATTGAATCAGTCTACGGAACTAAATTGCTTAGTTAAATCACATAGGTCCAACATTTCCACCTTAAAGGTGTTTACATTTATGGCCCAAGGACAGGTTCTGCATGCGGCTAAGTTAATAGAGCAATAATCTGCACATCATTGGTGGAACATTTTTAATGGAATGTCTGTTACTGCTCGAAACTATGTAGTACCTCCCTTGCTTTTGCTTATCATTGTTATTATAGTGTTAACCTCATGTAATGTTTGAAGATTATAATCAAAAAGTGGTGTGGGACGGAAAGGATAACTTTGCTGATGAAAATAGACCTTGGGGATGGTTTTTCCAAAATTAGGTTTTGTCAAAGACCAAGGGGTGGAATGATATATTAAAGAGTTATTTTTGTTCTTTGACTATGTATTTTGGGAAAAACTGGTTAGTTTTAAACTAAGAGCAACATACATGCTCATGCCTGTTATGTTGCTCACATAAAACTAAGAACAACATGTGTTATTTTGCTATAACTTGTTTTAACTTGTGGTGGGAACCTATGACAGTGTGTTGTGGGAAAGACTGGTTCTGTATTCTTATTTTGCTTATATTTGCTGTATTCTGAGTGCACTCATATTATTTTGCTTCGCACACTGCTGAGGTGCTGGGAACGGTTGATGTTTTGGGAAACATGCTTAGGGAGGCAGGGCAGCTGTTGAGTGAGAGATGGCCACTCTCGCTCCACATCTGACTCTTTGTTTACAAGTATATAAAGAGGAGACTGCCCTCAGCCCGGTGAGTCTGCCGTGAGTTCGTTTGTGGAATACCGGCATCGTGAACGCTGATCTTAACCTAGGACTGAGGGCTCCCAGTTCGTGTCAATGGTAAGAGCTGATTCTGAGAATCTGTTGAGCGTCACGTTTGTTTGAAAGCTTGTTGCTTTATTGCTTGCTACTTTGCGTGTGTGAAGAGCTAATTGTTTTGATGTGCTGTATTCTGTGGGGAATAATAATAAATGTGTGCCTTATATTCTAACAGAAACAGTGTTTGAGTCCTTATTTGTGTTTGCCGATCTCTCCCGATCCTGAAATAAACATTTCATAAAACACCATGTGAAACAAGCTCACATGCTTACAGATTTACTTTGTTTCCACATCCAAGCACGTAGACAGGAGTTGAGTTAGATAGGAACTGGATCGTACCAGTGGCTGCAGATTGCTACAGTGGTTGATCAGTCTGATCAATCTTTGTCATAAAGTACCTCTATAGCTTTATTCCTCCATACCTGAGAGCTTCCAGTCTCCAGCGTGGATCCTTTAGTCCAGCCGACAGCAGCTTCACTCCTGAGTCTCCTGGATGATTGTAGCTCAGATCCAACTCTTTCAGATAGGAGGGGTTGGAGCTCAGAGCTGATTTCAGAGAAACACAGCCTTCCTCTGAGACCAGACAGCCTGACAAGCTGCAGACACACCATTCAACACATGATGTTAACATGAGAAAGTAGTGCTGCTCAAGAAGCTGCTGCTCAGCTGGTTCTAATAAACAAAAAATAGAAATCAAACTGTATTTTTTCAGTAGGTAATAAAAAAGTAACATCTGACACATTTAAACAGATGAATCCTGACCAGAGCTTCACTGAAATGGAAACTCTGCAAACAGACAAACTCTGCAGAAGGTTCTGGCTTTAAGTGAACTTCAAACTGGACCTAAAATACCCAAGATAAACTGGTGATCCCAGTAGAAACATTCTTTTTGTGTTTAAATCGCTTTAATTTCAGTGATGGAGTCAAGAATAGAAGCTGAGATAAAGAATAAAGCAGTGGTTTGGATCAGTGGTGTTAGCAGCGTATGGTGAACACATATTTCACACTTGCAGAATCAGCAGAATGTCTTTGAGAAATCTCCCATTTGAGGTCAGATCCAGTCTTTCAATCCGCTCTCTCTCTTCTACTCTTTATAAAACTTTTTCCCATATTTTCCCCACTTACTGCATCTCATTCTGTTGCTGTCTCATCACTAGTTTCACTTTCACTCTGGACTCTGGGCTGCATGTGTTTGGGATGTGCTGAGTCAGGGTTTATACAGGAACAAGTAACTCTAATTTATTGCTTTTTAATGCACTTTTAATGCTCTTAGAAATAATTTTAATGCCATCAACAAGTACCCATAATAATAATAATAATAATAATAATACATTTTATTTCAAGCGCCTTTCATAACACTTAAGGACACTGTACAGGTAACAACAATAAGTGGTAAAAGCAACATCATCATAATTAAAAGAAACAACACAAACTACACACAGGAAAGTAATAGAAAATCATAGTGAAAAGGCAATCTTGAACAGGTGGGTTTTGAGTTTTGATTTGAACAAGGGTAAAGACTCAGTATTGCAGATGTCAGGGTGAATTCCAGAGTGTGGGCGCAGACTGAGAAAAATCTCTGCTCCCCATGGTGCTAAGACGGGCGGAAGGAGCAACGAGGTGAGCGGTAGAAGAAGATCTAAGTATGCGAGAGCGTGTAGAAATTTGGAGTAAATCAGAGAGATATGGAGGGGAGAGATTGTCAATAACTTTAAAAGTAAGTAGGAGGATTTTGAACTGAATTCTGAACTTGACCGGTAGCCAGTGGAGCTGCTGCAGGACTGGGGTGATTTGATGGAAAGAGGGGGTTCTAGAAATGATGGGAGCTGCTGAGTTTTGTACTGCCTGAAGCTTGTGAATGGATTTTTGAGGAAGACCGAAAAGAATAGAATTACAGTAATCGATGATTCTCTTTATCTCTGAATTGGTCAGTCCTCACTCAGATATCTGCAGCTGGTTCAAATGCTGCTGCACACCTTTTAATGGGAAAACATAAAATAAAGCACGTTAGCCCATCCTGTCCTCCCTTCACTGGTTTCTGTTTATCTCAGAGTTTAGTTTAAAGAACTTCTGTTTGTTTTTAAGGTTTTAAACAGCTTTGCCCACCTTACTTAAATGAGCTTCTCCTTCACCTTTACACCGCTGCTGCTCATTCATGCCTGCTGACCAAGTGCTCACAGTCGTTCACAGTTCTGAGCAGAAACTTAGAGGGAACAGGACCTTCTCTATTGGGGGTTAATAAGTTATAGAACGACTTACCTTTGTTCATTTGACAGGCCCCTCTGCTGTCTAGTTTTAAAACCAGACTTAAAACCTATTTTTACTAATTGGCCTTCAACCTTACTGAGATTTTATCTTTCTTTATAATCGTATTTCTACTGTGCCGACTGGTTCTATTATGTTTGATATCATGGTTTGTTGTTGTTGTTGTTGTTTTATTAAACTGTTTATTGGTTGTTGTTTTTTCTTCAATCCCACCGTAATGTTTAGTAATTTCTGCCAAAAGCTGCAGCATTTTGATTTAATCCGTCTGGATGCAGTATTTGCAAGCCCTACTCTGATTGGATGGAAAGAAACCTGTCTGTGATTGGCTGGTGAGGAGGACAGTTTTTTAAGTCACGAGCACACAGACAGAGTCAAGCGAGCGTACAGCTGGTGTTGAGCGTGGAAGGATCAGGTCGAGAGTGCAAGCAGACACGAAACCGAGCGCGAGGATAGTGGATTGAGAAGAGTTAGCCGATTTGAGCGCACGCGATGTTTAAACGCTGAATACCTGTCTCACTGCGTGCTCAAACAAAACACAAAAATATCGCTCCAGAAGTTGGTACACGATGATGACTGAAAAATAAGTGGGTATACGCCATGTATTGTAAAAACATACGGCTTTACGATCAACCGGTATGGGAGTTAGGGTCATTTTGACCTTTTTCCTGGCTCTCGCCGATGGGAGTAGAGAGGAAAGCATCTGGATATCATTGGTCTAATTTTAGCGTTCCAAGATATGTCAAGTAGCGGAATTAATCGCTCTGTTGTTGTACTTTTGTGATAAACACTTCTCAGAACTTAAGCCCTGTTGCCAATTGACGTCAATAGCATGTAACACACACACACCAATGGAGACACCAAGACTCTTGTGTTTAACGCACACACAATATTAGCCCTTAAAAAGGCAAGCTCTGTATTTGAATGTCAGAACTCTCTGCTGGAACCCGTTTGCACGTTCCAGGTGTAATAAATAGAGTTCTCGTTGTCGAGACGGAGGAACGCCATTTTCTCTCTTGTCTTTCTTTCTTTCTTTTTAAAGGTTAATAGTTAAATAATTCTCCCACAAAATTGGTGAACCCCGCGTGATAGGAAAAAGGGAGTTTTGCCTTCCCGGACAGGCGGCTTGGGTTTCCCCCGCTCGGAGCTGGCCCTTCCGCACTGGGGTGGAGGAGAGAGGACAGAGGTGAGTGTAAGTACATTTTTTGTGCTGCTCTGTCTTCTGCTCTCTCGGCCGCCTGTGTAATTTGAGTTGGGAAGAGCGTTTTTTTTGTGATTGATTGACAGACGGGAGTGGTCGTTCCTTTGTCTTGCCATCTATAGGCATTTTTCTACGTAGAAAAAGAGTTGTCTTAAACATCAGAAGATTTGGAATGATATTGGCATTCCTCCAGAATTGGGCACACACAACAACTTAAAGAAGTGATTGGTTACTCCCAGCCGCTTTTATCGGATGTCCCGTCAAATATGACGTTAGAAGCGACGGCGTATAGAAAATGGATCGGACCATTACGGGTCGTTGCTGAAGTTTTTCTAATATACATAACTTTTTAGAATCAAAGAGATCATTGTGAGAGAATTGATCTTATATATTTCGGTTGGTCGGAGTCTTTAGAGCGTGGCCCTGTTAATGTAAGCGCTTGAAGAAGAATAAGGCAGTTCTCGGATCATTCCATGCGTGGAACTCCGATGTAAATGTGGCCTTAACAGAGTTGACTGCTGTCTGTTTTTGGTTGAGTACTCCAGGTTTAGGCAAACGAGGTAAAAGCCTCCTATCAAAATTTGAAGCAAAGAGGCCTTGCTTGAGCACGTGAAGTATAAATGTTTATTTTTAACTTTTTTTTTTTTGCTCTGGGTCCCTAACCTAATTTAAAAAAAACCTAATTTAAATTTTCTGTGCGCACAGTTAAAATCCAGGAACATTGAACATTTGGACCTTTAAGAAAAACAATAAGTTTCCCGGGAGAGTGAGAGTGAAAGGAAAACGTGAGAATGTGGGAATGTTGAAAGGTGATGATTAAGAATGTGTGATTGTTGTTGACGTCTACGTGTGATTATAAATGATGAGAGCTTTATTGGATGACTAAAACGCATGGATGAATGAAACTGCATGGTTGCTTTTGTTTTTTGTTTTTTTGTATTCAAGTCACACTGTTAGAGGTAAAGTTGTCTAGGTTGATGAGCTAAAAAGTGCTTGGAAACTTTTATTGTTGTAAGGAAATCTTGGTGGACCAAGGTGTGTATACTTTTTGAAGCTGTTATGTTGTTAAGATGTGGGTGCAGGTATTTAAACTTTGTATTTGAAAGACTGTTTTGTTTGGGGAAGGAGACGGCTCCGTCTGCCTTTTTGCCTGTCAGTGGGGCAGAACCACTGGCAGGCTGAGTTATTTTTAGCCTGTTAGTTAAAGACTGCCAAGTAGCTCTCCCCCCGCCCGAAGGAAAATCTTGCACACACACACTAAGTTCTCCTCAGGCAGAGGAACCACACATACAGCTCTACGCAGGCAAGGATAGCTACACACACAACGTTTTTCACTCCCTCCTCTCGGAGCGTTGCCCCTCCTCTCCCTCTCTCCCCCGCCCGAGGAGAGACAAAAGGACCTCTGAAAAAACAAAAAGTAAAAAAAAATTTTAGTCTCGCTTCCGCGAGAGAAATTAACCCCGTATTGCATCTCAATTTTTTGTTTTTCTTAATGTGGATTAACGAAATGTGGACGATGTGTTAATCTGCGGAAACACACTAAATGACTGTCATCAGGACTCAATCAAAGTTCTGCAAAGATTAGCAGAGGGAGGACACAAGGTCTCCAAACAAAAACTACAGTACTGTCAACCACAGGTAGATTACCTAGGAAGACAAATACCTCAAGGAACAGTTGGCATTTCACCTTCTCAACTGGAAGGTTTTAGCAAAGCTCCAAGTCCACGGACAGTCGGCGAAATGATGACATTGTTGGGAATGACAGGTTTCAATGCAGACTGGATTGAAAACTATGCAGGAAAACAGCACCGTTTAGAGAACTCCTAAAAGAAGCAGGAAACCAGTTGTTTAAAGCAGTGTTAAAATGGACAACTGAAGCTAAAATAGCTTTTGAGACACTAAAACAGGACATGCAAATGACACCAACTAATGCAAGAAACCTCACCCCACCCACTTGTCAGTGAGAGCCTGCGTCTGCTCCGCTCTCCCCTGACCAAAGAAAAAAAAAAAAAAGGAAAAACTTACAGGGTAGAGTTGAAATGTAACAGTATCTTACAAAAACCTTAACCCTTTGTTACCTCCTTGGCAACCCCTACCGTTTGCCAAATTAAACTCGCTCTGTTCAAAGAACATTAACCCATTAATAGCCCTACTGTCGTCGGTTCACTGGATCGATCATTGATTTTGAGTTTGAGTTGAAGCCTACTTAGTATGGATGTTTAATTGAATGTGTGATGTGATGAATGAGGTTATTTGAATATGTGAAATGCATGTGACAAGGTATTAACATTGCATGTTCGGCTTTAAGCATTAACAGCTGTTTCAATCGTAATGCAGAGCGAACTCGCTGTGTGACAGCAGACACACACACGCATGCTTTTAGATAAATGCTGATAAGCAACTTATAGAATCACAAAACTGTTTAACTTTAGCAATCAATAGAATAAATGCCGGCAAGATTATCTATAACATACAAAAGTTTGTGTTTGTCTAAATGTTGTCTAAAAGTTTGTGTACATTCTGTCTAAGTGTTGTTTAGGGGTATTTTGTGTAAATGTTTAATCTATGTTGTGAAGGCGGTTTACTGACAGTTGTCTGACGTTTGTCTGTGCTATCGCAGTATGTTTTAATAATAATGTTGATAAGCATTATTAACGTAATGACATAATGGATCAACGAGAATTTATTAGTGTAAACAAGGGTCATAAGTTTTAGCTGTCCACAATGCCTGATGTCTCAGTATTCACAAAAGTCCGGACTGAAGTGAATGTTGGCGAATTGCCTTAAGAATTTGCATTGGATTGTACTAAATTCTTAGGAATACTGGGGTGTCAGTCAGGCTGGAATTCATATGAGGTTGATTAAAAGGAATCATCATCCATAAGCCTTTGTCAGTATCAGGAGTATTAGTGGAAGAAAGAAAAGTGAAGAAGAAAAAAAAAAACAAAAGAGGAAAACCATGAATGATGTCTTAAGATCTACGATCATTAGACTTTTGGTATATTTACAGTAACATATACTTGAGTTAATGGTTTAGATAATTAAAGTGTAAATATTACTGAACTTTGCGGTTATGCAAAAACTTTGGAAGTGGTTGTGCCTCTCCACTCCTAAATTCCATGACTGACAAAATGCCAGGAGCTGCAGAGAGGAGAGGAGAGCAGCAGAAGGGGGGCTGAGACTCCCGAATGCACATGGGCGACCCTAGAAAAACAGGGCCCCAACATATTTGACGTCTATCGAATCACTATAAGTCAATAAAACATGAAATTTAAAGCTTGTGGGAAACCTGCATAATTAACAACAACTTAAACAGGGAAACTGAAAGGGAGGCTTGTGATCAAAAGGTACTTCTAAATTAATTCTCTTTTGGTTGGTTCACAATTGGGACTGATTATTAAAATACAAAGTTTAATATAAGCAACAGCTGAAATTGTAGCATTAACAGTGATTAATAAGGTCTAATTTAAATAGAATTAGAGTTGCCAAAGAATAGGTTGTGATAATTGTCATTCCTGTTAAAAACAATAAAATAAAATAACTTAAAGTGAAGATTAAGATGGTGGATTAATTATTTTGCCATTGGGAAACCTCTGTGACTTTGTGTGATAACATCCAAAATTATAAAATGACTTCAGAAAATTGTTTAATTTCGGTGCAGGGGAAGTAATGAATAAAATAGAACATAAGCAAAATTAAGGAATCAACTCATTAATCTCTAAATGGTGGATCTGATGAAAAGGGTTGCACACGCTGAAATGGCACTGAAGGAGAAATGCCTAATGAAGCAGCCGACTGGTGATGGTATAACCTGAGGTTTGTCAACAAGGAGAACCAAAATTTACATCGGCGGGAATCCTACCCGGATTCCAGAGCGCTGGCTCAGCGCCTGCTCAGACATGGAGCAGCGAAGGACGCTCAGGCCGTCAGGAAACACGGCTGAGCAAAGGAAGCGGTCTCCACATCCGTTGACAAAAATGGCCATGGAAGGGAGCTGATGTTTGTGAAAACCCAGTGACTGAAGGTCCACCACAAGAATTAGCACAATCCAATCGATTCAATTAATTCTGGAAGTAAAGTAAAACAAATATTGAGAATGGCAACTAGTTGCTATAATGTATTAAATTATATAAGTGGCTAAAATCAAATTGTCCAGTGTAATTATTAACAGAAAATTCCCAGTGATCAGATAAGTTAACATTTTGTTTTATACTTTTGAAGTTAAACTAGTAGAGTGTTGAATAATAAGACGATGGGTCCTCCCATGACAAAGTAATTAATTACCTCATGCACTGTTAATTAGGAAACAGGCACTTTTAAGAAGAGGATAGCAGAATTTGAGGATTACAGAACAAATGAAGTATTCAACACTAGAGTGTCACATTATGATTGAATGACACGAGTAGATTGAGAAACCAATAACTTATGTATTTGAAAACAGATTTATGGCTTAATTACGTAAACACTAGAAAAAGATTAAAGTCATAAATTAAAATAATTTGGGTTGAAGAAATTTCAGAAATAGTTTTGAACCCTAAACTAAGTACTTTTGTTTATTTCCTTTAAACATTAGACAAGAAGGACATGTTATTTTTTATTCTTGAATAAAAAATATTTTTGAAGTGGATTGGGAATCTTTCTGCTAGTATCAGCAGATCACAAGCCTCTGCTCAGTTCAGTGAGTATTTTATTTTGGTAATTAAAACCTTGGGTAACAGTGAATCAATCAGTGACAGTAACCTGATTTTTGTTATAACTATAAAAATCCTAATGTAAAATGATACATGGTGTATGTGTAAATGCTTCATTTGAAAATTGAGTTTGTCACCGGGTAAACAGACACAGCCACAATACAAAGAGTAAATGACAGGATTTATTAGAGTAATGACAGGACCAGGTTTTGATTGCATGCTTAGCATTAACAACTCAGTCCTGATTGAGAGCACTAACTATTCTGTCTTCAGTCCTGTTTTTTTTTTCAGAAGTTGAGATTCTGTCCGGTTCTGGCCAACCTTTTTCTGATTGAAGACACATTGAAAAGACAAGAAGAACAGCTGTAAAGTGAGCATGGAGAGACGGTATGATAAATTATAAAGTGAAAATCAGACTGATGTCAACCTCTGATTTAAGAATAAGTCTGAGCAGTCGGTTATATTTTTAGATTAGGATTGCAGTGCAGCATGGAGCAATGAATATTTGAAAAAAAATAAATAAATAAATTCTAAATTGCTGAACAAAACAGAGAATAGAAATATACCACTTAGTTTTACTTAGTTCTGGAAGGAAAAAGGGGCCTCAACTTCTAACACTTCTTCTTCTTCTTTTCTTCTACTTTTGCTCCTTTATCTTGCATGAAAACCCTGGTCACTAAATTTTAATCATAAAGATGGAAATTTTTGTTAGAAATATCTTTCAGGAGCAGACGGAGAGCAAATTTGCACAGGAGAATGGCTGAGTCTGGGTACTGGCGGAGTAAGCCCTGTGAACATATCCTTTCTAAATTGTGAATTTTGATGAACAATTTTGTGACAAATGAGGACATTGTTTAACCTTTTTAAATATATGTAAGTCACTATTTTGCCACTGATGTGGACTTTAAGTTCTAAATGTGCTCATGTATTTTATTTTCTACTGTTCCTATGTCCTGGAGTGGAGCATGGTTAATGGAGGACGGGATGAATTGTCACCGAAGCGGACTTTTATGTAAGGGCTGATAATATAGTGAGAAAAGAAGTTCCTGTCCAGGGATCATGGTGAAGAGACCAGTCAAACCAGGAGACCTGGTGTACGTGAAGGTGTTTAGACGTAAATGGAACGCCTCGAGATGGGATGGACCCTTTGAGGTCAAACGAGCGACCGCAACCGCCGTCCAAGTACAGAAGTGGTGAACCTAACGACAGCGAGGCCGGAGATGAACTCTCACAGCCTGCAGCCAGCACCACAGCGCCAGCCAACGTCAGCTCAACCACGAGCGGAAAGAGCAACGAGTAATGTGGGTCGAGGTGTTCGACATCCAACCATGAACTGTGGGACTTCAGTCTATAAAGGGAAATCCACCTTTGTAGAACAAGATAAGTACAACACAACGTTAATGGGTTTGAACAAGTACACACCAGTGTTTTTTGGCAGCTGAATTAAAGTTAATGGCTCATCTAGGTCTTAGAAAACAATTAAGAGTAAAAACAAAAAGGATGCATAAGAAAAGAGAGACCCATGCTGAATTCAAATGGAAAGCAATGGTAACCACTACAGAATTTCGTACAAAATTAGATTAGGTGAACATTTATTACAATTACCAAAAACTATGTGGAAAAGGTGTAAAAAAGGAATATACAGAGTATGGGATAAACCAGTGCTCAATTATTCTGTACATAATGAATGATGGTTTTGAGGTAGAAATAAAATAGAATCCCATAGGGAGGCCGAGGACAATTACAAATATGACTTAACAATAAAGAATCCAGGTAAGGGTAAAGGAGGTACAGGAAATGGTGATTTAGAGCGAATAGGAGACAAGGAGATGACTGCTACAGTTCAAATGTTTAATGACCAAATTAGGATACTTGTGGAACTAGACAGTGATAAATATGACTTGGTTGAAAAAGACGTGATTATTTCTAGATTACTACAAAAAGGTGACAGACTCAGGATGTGTAATTCTCATGTTAATATAAGCCATCAATTAGCAAGTCAAAATCAAGACAACATCGATTGTAAAATGACTATTTGGAATGTAAATGGTGGATGGATTATTGAAGCAGATATAATAGCCTTCCGGATTGACAAAACATATGAGTTAAAATTGGAAGACATCACTTCGAGTGGAAAAGTAGATTCAACTATATTATGGAATTTACCGAAAAAGACGCTTTACCAAAAGAAATTATTTGTTTCACCCCCAACAACTATGGCTACTAGAACTACTGTAGAAGTGAAGAAAATTACTGTCCCTAGTGGACATGTGACTTTACCTACTTCAGTTATCAAAGCAGGACTAAATAAACCGACAACCATAACGGTTAAGACATTAACAGTCACATCAGCATCTACAATCTTAACTAGCACAATACAAATTTCAACCAATAACGATAAAATTAAAAAGGTATATACAAATAAAAAGGAAGTGCAACCTACAGAGGTTGATAACAATTTAGAAAATGCAAAACCTACGGTGCCTCGACCTGAAAATAGCATAACTGAACCTCCAACAACCGTCACAACTAAACCAAATCCGCGAAGAGTAGTTTCAAGTACAGTTAAATCCACAAAGGAAGTTTTAAAAAGTACTAAACCTTCATTAACAAGATTAATTACAACAGTACCTTCTCCGGTTGAGGTAACATCAAACCAGGACAACAACCTAATATTAGAATTCCCAGAACCGGATCCAAAACAGTATGGATGCTCTGAAAAAGAAGGATGTGAAGATTTCTCTGAAGGTTTAGATCAATTTTATGAAAAACACAATCCAAAAGTAGCTATATCAAGAGCAATAAATAAACTACAGGATATTAAATGGCACGGAATCAGACCAAGGGGAGATCCTTTATGGCAAAGAGCCTTACATAACACATGGTATACAACAGCATGGTATACTGTCAGGGAGTTAACTAAAAATGATTGCTTAGTCTGTACTGTTGCTCCGGGAGCAGTACCTATGGTTATTCCAGAAAAATACACGTCAAAATAATGTGCAGTTGTGCAGCGTAGAAAATGTAGCAATGGTGAGTTCACTTCAAGAGAAAACACAGTGTCATTTTTTAAATTACCTATGTGTGGTTTGAGTTGCAGACTCTTATATGGTTCAAGAAACTCTCATCAATATTTAGAAAAATGGAAAGGGTATAAATTAGAATCATTGTGTGCAGAATTTAACATTAGTACTACAGATAATGTTCCACCTACTGATTATGACATAGATTATGATGCAGACTACGAATGTTTCGTTAGTGGAGGTTTTGAGGACAATGAAGGAATTAATGTAGGAAACATCACTGTGAAATGTAATATAACCTGGGTGTTATCTTGGTTTAAGCATGCAAATGTAACACCAGTGTTTGCCACAAAGCCCGTTTGGTTTGAGAACCCAGAATTTGTAGAAGAGGACTGTAAAAATATAACTATGACTTTTCCCAAACTTTTCTTCTTAGGAGATCAAACGTATCCAGTGGCAGACAGTTACTGGATGTGTGGTAATGACATGCTAATGAACACTTTACCACTGAAGTGGGTAGGACTCTGTGCATTAGTACGAATGAAAGTACCGATAACTTTAGTATATGAAGGGGTAAAAGAATTAGCTCAAATTGAAACGGGTAAAACTAGGTCTCGGCGGAGTCTAGGAGATTACGGATTAAATGAAAAAGTTTATTTAAATCTTATTGGTCAACCAAGAGGAATTCCAGATGAATTTAAAGCACAACATGAAGTTAAAGCAGGTTTTGAGTCTATTTTGCCTCAGATTACTATTAATAAAAATGTTGAATGGATAAATTACATTTATTATAATCAGCAGAGGATGATACATTTCACGGTGGAAGGATTTATGGCATTAGGAGACCAATTACATGAAACAAGTAGAATGGCAATACAAAACAGGCAAGCATTAGATTGGCTTCTAGCAAGCAAGGGAGGTGTATGTCACATGTTTGGTAATGAGTGCTGTACGTATATTCCCATGAACACAGCTCCTAAAGGTTCGTTTAGGGTAGTAATGGCTAAACTTATGAAACTTAGAGAAGAAGTAAAAGAGAATGCTGGAAGAAACAACTGGTCGTGGAAAAGTCTGGAAGAAATTTTAGGAGAATGGGGAGCAATGGCTGTAAAAACAGGAATAATTTTCGTGATAACGCTGATTGTATTCTTTCTAATTGTGTGTTGTGTTGTGCCTATTTTGAAAAGGTGGATTGTGGGGACAATGTATAGATGGATGACATCAGGCAGCAGCCATCCGAAGGGCTGATCCCCGGC
This sequence comes from Fundulus heteroclitus, assembly GCF_011125445.2. NCBI lineage: Eukaryota > Metazoa > Chordata > Actinopteri > Cyprinodontiformes > Fundulidae > Fundulus > Fundulus heteroclitus. The sequence continues at coordinate 1,716,592 of NW_023396846.1, read as the reverse complement.
TGCCTGGACACGTCCATGGACTCATGCGTGTGCTACAGACTCATGCCATATGAAAAGGAGCCCCGTGATCGGGATGGACTCTTTTTGTTTTGCTACGTGTCCAGGAACTCATTCAAGCCAAGCGCACAAACTGAAGATGACTAACCCTATTAACCTTGTTTAAGTTACTCAATAAATAAGTAAATAAAATAAAATACAATGAAGCTTTGATAGATAAGGTAGCACAGGCGGCCGGTTAGGTTAGTTTAAACTATCATAACATTAGATTCTAACATCCATTTCGTTTCTAATCCTGCGTATCAATATTATTAGCAAGATAATTTACATATGTTGGTTGTTGTTTGTATTATGATGTTTTGTTATTGTATCATGCTTATGTATTCTTTTTATATGACAAGTGCTGGATGTCATTGCGAGTAGCATGGCTGACTTCCAATTGATGCCGTCGGTCAGGTGACCGATGATAACGGCGGATGCTCAGAGGTATAAGAGGTCCATGAAAGACTTTTTCCCCGAGAATGACACATAAATAAGTGACAACTATCAGGGTTTTTTTCACTTTCATATCTAATTGGACGGATGTTACTGCGAAAGCAATGACTGTTTTGCATACGTGCACTCTCTCTCTGACTCTCTCTGTCTCTCTCTGACTCTCTCTCTCTATTACTGGAAATATGTTATCTGCACTTATTACATGACGTTTTATATCAGCACTTGTGTAGACACCATGATTACATTAGTATGTTATCCATTGGTTGTGTAAGCAATTAGATCTTTTTTACATGTTTGTTATTATCACAGCTAGAGTTGATCAGTGTGGAGTCAGATTTTCAATGAAGAGGTCTTCTAGATATGTCACGCTGTAACGTGCCAAGGGAGGATTTATGGGAGTTAGGGTCATTTTGACCTTTTTCCTGGCTCTCGCCGATGGGAGTAGAGAGGAAAGCATCTGGATATCATTGGTCTAATTTTAGCGTTCCAAGATATGTCAAGTAGGGGAATTAATCGCTCTGTTGTTGTACTTTTGTGATAAACACTTCCCAGAACTTAAGCCCTGTTGCCAATTGACGTCAATAGCATGTAACACACACACACCAATGGAGACACACAGACTCTTGTGTTTAACGCACACACAATATTAGCCCTTAAAAAGGCAAGCTCTGTATTTGAATGTCAGAACTCTCTGCTGGAACCCGTTTGCACGTTCCAGGTGTAATAAATAGAGTTCTCGTTGTCGAGACGGAGGAACGCCATTTTCTCTCTTGTCTTTCTTTCTTTCTTTTTAAAGGTTATTAGTTAAATAATTCTCCCACAAAACCGGAAGCAGTTCAGCATGTTTGGTCCCGTGCAAACACGCAGAATCAGTTGTGTCTGATATGATATATCTGACAAAATTGTTTTTATGAACGTATTTTTTTTAGAAAAAAATAAGGCATTTTAAATGCCACAGATAATCACATTTAATGACTTTTAATGCCAATTAAGGCCTTAATTTTAAGAAAAATAATTTAATGACTTTTAAAGCTTTTAATGACCCGTGGAAACCCTGTGAGTAAACTCTGGCAGACATGATGACCAGGAAACTGGGACATGGAGAGGACAAACTATCTACCACTCATGTTCTGCTTTGTTGTGGGAAACTGGGAGATAATTAAAGGGTTTCTCTCTGAAAGTCAAGCCCGAAAAAGCAACTTCACCATTAAAAACACTGGGTCCTGGTTATGGGAGTAGTTTTTTCCCTGTTACCATCAGACTGTTGAACTCTAAACTGGACTCTGCATCACACTTGCATCATTATCTTGCTCTACCAACGTTGCCCAACTATTTATAATCCATTTAAATAGTACACAACTGAACATTTACTGTATTTTTGCAACATAGTTTGCACTGGACTGAACTTTTTATATAGATGCCCCATTAACATGGAAGAACATTATTCTGCACATTTAAAAAAAAACAGTTATTTCTCCTGCATTACTACATTCTTGTCACAGCTACACTTTATATTGTAATGTTATTTTATTCCAACTGCAATCTCATAACACTGTCGTAAGCTGTATGCAATGAAATTTAATTTTTTATACACTCTGTATATACAAAATGACATTAAAGTTTGTCTGTCTAATGAGATCTGGGGCTATTTAGAAAACACCCAAGGCTTCAGACCATTTTGGTAGAATAACACCTTTTTTCTTTTCTCTCCCTTTTTCTGCTTCCAGCTCTGCTTTGATAGTTCTGCTTCATCTTTCTCTGTTCTCATCTCTCCTGCTGCTCAATCATTGCACTGCATTCTGGGATCTTTATGTGCTCAGACAGAATAGTCCATTTTAGTAAATGTTTTCATTTACTAAAATGGGGAGCAAAAGTTGATGATGCATTATGTTAGATTTTTCTGTTACTTTTTTGATTGTAAATCTTAATTATTTTATTTCAAACACATTATTAAAAATAAATAATGGGTAGTGTTAAATGGCTGGGTAACCAGCAGGTCCCATTACTGGTGGGGCCCGGGTGTTTTCAGCTTCTCTGCATTGAGGTAATATGTTTGTAGATGAATAATATAACAGAATCAGAATGTTTATTATTGTCATTGTACATCTTGTTCCACACATGTACAATGAGATTAAAGCCAGCTCCAACCAGAGCACTAATAATAAAATGCTAGATAATCAAAAATATATACAATATATAGTAGTGTTATGCACTTTGCAGATATAAGATATATTGCTCTATAGATTGTTAAATATCTGTGTAAATATTTCACATTGTAGAACAGAAACTGTAAATATTGTAAAATCTCATCTCAACAGGATGGAGAACTTTGTACCTGAGAGTTTCCAGTCTGCAGTTTGGACTCTCCAGTCCAGCAGAGAGAAGCTTCACTCCTGAATCCTGCAGGTTGTTGTTCCTCAGGTCCAGTTCTCTGAGACTGGAGGACTGGGAGCTGAGAACTGAGGACAGAGCTTCACAGCTTCTCTCTGAGAGGTTACAGCCAGTCAGTCTGAGGAGACAGGGAGAAAATTCTGCTATTAAACAATTTATCAGAAATATTGTTGATTTCTTTACAGTCACCAATGTTCTCCTTGGAAACATTGATGGGTCTGTCTGATTTTACACATCTTTATGTTGCCTTTAGTTGTGAACTGGTTCATTATAAATAAACTGAAGCAACATGAATCAATATTTACCTCATTAGCAGATTTCTCACTATCAGAAATAAAAGCAGCAACAATCTGTGTCCTTACAGAGCTTTGTTGGAGGCTTTAACCACTGGCAGCAGCCTCAGAAGAACCTTCTCTGAAGCAGAGAATTTCTTCAGGTCAAACACATCCAGATCTTCTGCTGATGACACTAAGATGAAGATCAGAGCTGACCACTGAGCAGGAGACAGTTTATCTGTGGAGAGACTTCCTGAACTCAGAGACTGTTGGATCTCCTCCACTAGAGAACGATCCTTCAGTTCATTCAGACAGTGGAACAGATTGATGCTTTTCTCTGCAGACACATTCTCAGTGATCTGCTCCTTGATGTACTGAACTGTTTCCTGATTGGTCTGTGAGCTACTTCCTGTATGTGTCAACAGACCTCGTAGGAGTCTCTGATTGGTCTGCAGTGAAAGTCCCAGGAGGAACCGGAGGAACAAGTCCAGGTGTCCATTTGGACTCTGTAAGGCCTGATCAACAGCTGTCTGATAAAGAGACTTTAGTTTAGGTTTCTTAGAAACTGAAGACTCCTTAGATGTTTGTGTTCCTTTCATCAGGTTGACACCAGAGGTGATGAAGGTCAGATGAACATGAAGAGCAGCCAGAAACTCCTGAACACTCAGATGGACGAAGAAGAACACCTTGTCCTGGTACAGCCCTCTCTCCTCTCTAAAGATCTGTGTGAACACTCCTGAGTACACTGAGGCTGCTCTGATATCGATGCCACACTCTGTCAGGTCTGATTCATAGAAGATCAGGTTTCCTTTCTGCAGCTGATCAAAAGCCAGTTTTCCCAGAGACTCAATCATCTTCCTGCTCTCTGGACTCCAGTGTGGATCTGTTTCAGCTCCTCCATCATACTTGACCTTCTTCACTTTGGTCTGAACCACCAGGAAGTGGATGTACATCTCAGTCAGGGTGCTGGGCAGCTCTCCTCCCTCTCTGGTCTCCAACACATCCTCCAGAACCGTAGCAGTGATCCAGCAGAAGACTGGGATGTGGCACATGATGTGGAGGCTTCTTGATGTCTTCATGTGGGAGATGATCCTCCTGGCCTGCTCCTCATCTCTGAATCTCTTCCTGAAGTACTCCTCCTTCTGTGGGTCAGTGAACCCTCTGACCTCTGTCACCATGCCAACACACTCAGGAGGGATCTGATTGGCTGCTGCAGGTCGTGTGGTTATCCAGAGGCGAGCAGAGGGAAGCAGTTTCCCCCTGATGAGGTTTGTCAGCAGAACATCCACTGAGGTGGACTCTGTAGCATCAGTCAGGATCTCCTGGTTCTGGAAGTCCAGAGGAAGTCGACTCTCATCCAGACCATCAAAGATGAACAGAACCTGGAAGTGTTCAAAGCTGCAGATTTCTTTGGTTTCAGTAAAGAAGTGATGAACAAGGTCCACCAAGCTGAACTTTTTCTCTTTCAGCACATTCAGCTCTCTGAAGGTGAATGGAAATATGAAGTGGATGTTCTGGTGGGCTTTGTCTTCAGCCCAGTCTAGAGTGAACTTCTGGGTTAAGACTGTTTTCCCAATGCCAGCCACTCCCTTTGTCATCACTGTTCTGATTGGTTGATGTCTTCCAGGTGGGACTTTAAAGATGTCTTCTTGTCTGATGGTTGTTTCTGGTCTGTGTGGTTTCCTGGATGCTGTTTCAATCTGTCTGACCTCATGTTCATCATTGACCTCTCCAGTCCCTCCCTCTGTGATGTAGAGCTCTGTGTAGATCTGGTTCAGAAGGGTTGGACTTCCTGCTTTAGCGATCCCCTCAAACACACACTGGAACTTCTTCAGACCAGATTTAAACTTGGGTTGACAAAATGGAGCAGGTTGTTCTAAATGAAAAGAAAAAGTGAAATCAGTAAGGAAACCAAATGATCTTCTGAAGATGATGTAAATAAATGTGATTCCATCTCTTCAGACATCAGTAAATGTGTGATTTATCCATCAGGTTAAATCTTTGTAGAAATCCTCTTACTGCTCTCCAGATTGTCAGCCAGCTCCTCCTGCTTCATCCTCCTCAGGAAGTTCAGAGTGATCTTCATCAGTGCCTCTCTGCTGCTCCTCCTCTGCTCTTCATCCTCACCTTCCAACACCTCCTCATCATCTCTCTGACTCTCTGAGCAGTCTGGGTCATCTGGACTCAGAACCTTCTGGATCTTCTTCAGCTCCTTCTTCACAAAAGTGACAATGTTGTCCTCCAGCAGCTGGAACAGAATAATATATGAAGGACACATCAGACTGAGATCATGGATCCAAACATCAGAACCATGTTGGACAGACTGACGGTCCACTGGTCCACAAAGTCCAGCATGGAGACGACTGAACAGAACCGATGGAAAAGTAGTTGTTGTACATGTACAGACCATAAATATGGAGTCCAGCTGGGTTTGATGCTGCCGGGCAGACGGACCTCTGGGAACCTCTGAGTTCTGCTGGTCCACTCTGTGGAGGAACCAGAACAGTTAGGAAGGAAGGAAATATTCATCCAGCAGTTTTCACAGATGAAATCACCAAGAGCTTCACAGTAAAAGTCCTTAAGACAGAAAAACTGAGCATCAAATGAACACGATAAAAATACGTCAACAAGAGGAAGAAGAGATATAAAAGCCTGCAGATGACAGTAGAAAATGTCAAAGCTTGGGTCCTGCACTACTTTCAGAAAGGTTTCCTACTCACAGTTCATTCTGAGGCCTTATTCTTAAAATCAAAAGCATATTTAGAGGAGCAGACTAAAGCTGACTTCAAGACCTTTTGCTATAAGCTTCTACTTTGAACTTATTCCTCTGGATCCAAAGCACTAGGCTGTTGTCCCTATGGGGACCTTTGTGGAACATTGTGAGGCTGAGCCACATGGAACCCTCTGAGACTTTCTTACAGACTACCTAAAGCCAGCCTTCTTCCCCTATGAGAGACTTCAGCTCCATGGTATAAAAGATGTACAGCAGAGAAACAAACAACAGGGTAGAGAAGCACAGGGCGGCCAGCAGGTAGAAGGATATACGAGGGAAAGGCTGCTGGTCTCCCAAAGCAAAGCAGGGAACCGCTGCTATGGCCAGCTCCAGGAAGAGCAGAGCCAAGCCCATCAATCCAGTGTGTGGAGCGGTGTAGCGCATCCTCTTAGCGCAGTGCAAGCCCATTTTGACTTCTGTGCGTGCCTCGGTTAGAGGCTCAACCAGTTCAGCTAGCTTCTCTGAGGGACTGTCCTGAGTCTTGTAACTTCCAGTCTGAGCTGGAATGTGAGATTCTAGCGATAACTCGGCAGTGAGAGCCTCCTGATCAGGATATGGGAGAGGATGGTCAGGAACAGAGCCTTTGGTGGTGGACATAAAATCACAATACATGGCGGCTTTGGAGGAACCCTTGAACAAGATGTAGTCGATCTAAATACCCTTCTCAAAGGGGACAAGCTAATTTTTACTGATGAAAAGGTTGTCTGCAAATAAAGTCATACCATTTTTAGACCCATCAAATTTAGCTGTTTCTACATAAGAGTCTCTTAGTCCAGTGTAAACCATCAGTAGTCTGCAGCTGACATGTTGATATCACCTCCCACAATGACTACATCTGCTCCTGTAGACGTATGGCGGATTAAACTGCTGCGGCTCCTAGGTCTGGGACACTCTGTGGGACAGGTAAAGCTCCTTCTCTCTGCTGTACTCTGCTAACAGGTGTGTGACATAGACGTCTGCAGTCAGGCCCGCCAGATTCAGAATGGCCATCTCAACGGCTTTGCCTCCAAATCAGTCCCCATGGTGAGCCATGAAAGGGTAACTGTTCAAAGAGTAGCGATAAAGGAACGTGTCATGGATTCAGTGTTTGGAAAGAAGGGCCAGTCCACTTCCTATAACTCTGCTTTTGAAGTAATGAGAGTGAGGATGAGTAGAGGTCAGCTTCGTTTTCAAGTAGAGAAAGTCCTTCTCACTCAATTCATTCCCTTAGATCTTAGCAGTAATGACTTTATGGGATTTTTCCATAAATAAAATTGATTCCATTAAAAATAAAATAACTAGCATCCTCCCAAACATGATTACCTCGTCCTCAGTAAGTGAGGCAGTGTTGGAGGAATCTTTAGAACCTACACAGTGTTTGAACTGTTTAGAAGCAGTAGAGCTTTCTGAGTGTAACCCATGGTTATTTTGCAGTCAGTATATATATATATATATATATATATATATATATATATATATATATATATATATATATATATATATATATATATATATATATATATATATATATATATATATATATATATATGTATTTTTTTTATAAATTGCTTGAAGAAAAAACATGTTTTTGTTGAGTGCTGGGTTTTCCCACTGCACTGTGAATGCATCGCACCTGTTCAGAAGCGTGGCACGGAGCTCCTCCCTGCTCAGAGCTAGCGCGTTTTTCTTTCACGGCATTTGTCTGCACGGAGCAAGGCAAGAGATGTTGTGGGAGTTCAGTCGTATAACCGGTTAAATAAGACAACAGAGTGCTTCTGTTGAAGAATATCCTGGTGAGTTTGTGAATACGTGTATGGGATAATTTTTTTTCCAGATATAAACCAGTCAGGATATGGTGTTTTATAGGAAATGTGATTTTGTTTGCTGCTCATGGATTGTTAAGCATTAGCACAGTAAGAAATAGGCTAACACAACCACATGTGCTAACCTAGGAAAAAAAGGGAAATACATTTGCAAGCTAGCTGCACCATGTGTGTAGTGTTACTTTAGACCCCTCACAAGGTCTTAATACAAATATTGATCATTGGCCATGATTACATAGACAATGAAGGAAAACACATTGAACCTGATAATTTTACTTTGTTTTGTGTTATTTTTTTGTTTTCTGTACAAATGTGGAAAAAACGTTTGGTTTACGGTTTTACATTATTTGTTTTATATTGAAGTAATTGCTTTGCACAATTGTGTGCAGGCTGGTTTTTTGACACGGCTGCAGACCCTGCTGTTACTCCCTGAGTGGTTCTTCTGTGGACTGGACTAGAAGCCACCGGAGGCATTGATGCAGGACGTTCCGCATGTGATGGCCACCTGGTTCCTTGGAGGGTGGTAGGATAGGAAAGGATTCCTCATCTTGTTCTGCTGATCCCTACTTTTTTTTTTAGATCTCAAATAATTTTTTGTTGCTACTTTTATTGGGTCAGATCTGACACCAAACAAACATTTTGATGCATCAGAGTTGCTGGAGTTCAATTTAAATACCAACCCAAGGAAAAGTGACGGACGGTGCACTTGGCTAAAATGAACTGCATTATTTAGGGTACCTGTGGACACTTATATAGGATGGTATTATTGCAATGAAAGAAATGTGAAAAGTGAACAAACTAAATTTAAGTTGTCTGTGCAATTTTCGATTTTTATGGAAATTGTTAACATTCTTTTGGTATTTAAATGTTTTGAGTTACTCAGTTAAGTGGTTGTCAGTGTCTCATTTGGTTGGAATGATGTTTAACGTAATGGGTTACCCCCTGCCAATCTCCTCACGATCCTAATTGAAACCAAGTGAGTAGATTTGAGACATTTTCTTTCAGAACTTTTTAAGATGACTGGTTGATACTTTGATATTCCATTCTAATTTTTTTATTATTTGGACTACTCAGATGGGAAGGGTGACATGAGCGATCTAAAATTTTAGCTTCATCTAAACCTTATACCTGCATGTTGGACCCAATCCCAACCAAGTTGTTGAAGGAGGTATTCCCTTTGATCAGTGGCTCTATTTTAGACATGATTAATCTATCCTTATTAAATGGGTATGTGCCACAGGTTTTTAAAGTAGCTGTTATTAAACTTTTACTCAAGAAACCATCTCTTGATCAAGATGAGTTAGTAAATTACAGACCTATATCTAATCTTCTTTTCTTGTCTAAAATTCTTGAGAAAGTAGTTGCTAATCAACTTTGTGAACATTTACAAAGTAATGACCTTCTTGAGGAGTTTCAGTCAGGCTTCAGAGCTCATCATAGCACTGAAACAGCTCTAGTGAAGGTAACCAATGATATTCTCATGGCCTCAGGTAATGGACTTGTGTCTACACTTGTCCTGATAGATCTCAGTGCTGCATTTGATACAGTTGATCACAATATTCTCCTACAAAGACTTGAGCATACTGTAGGGATTAAGGGGAAAGCATTAGGCTGGTTTAAATCTTATCTGTCAGACAGATTCCAGTTTGTCCGTGTTAATAATAAATCTTCTTCAAACTCTAAGGTCACTTGTGGAGTACCACAGGGTTCAGTCCTTGGACCAATTCTCTTTACTATATATATGCTTCCGATTGGCAAAATTATCAGACAGCATGGGATTAATTTCCACTGTTATGCTGATGACACTCAGCTATATTTATCCATAAATTTCTGATGAATCCAATCAATTACTTCGACTGCAGTCATGTCTTGATGACTATTGTAATTCTTTACTATCAGGAGGTCCACAAAATGCAGTTCAAAGTCTTCAGCTGATCCAAAATGCTGCAGCAAGAGTTCTGATGAAAATCAACAAGAGAGATCATATTTCTCCAATTTTAGCTTCCCTTCATTGGCTTCCTGTTAAATCAAGAATAGAATTTAAAATTCTTCTTCTAACGTATAAAGCCCTTAATAATCAAGCTCCATCATACATCAGAGCTCTGATTACCCCGTATGTTCCTAACAGAGCACTTCGCTCTCAGACTGCAGGTCTGCTGGTGGTTCCTAGAGTCTCTAAAAGTAGAATGGGAGGCAGATCCTTCAGCTATCAGGCTCCTCTCCTGTGGAACCAACTCCCAGTTTTGGTCCGTGAGGCAGACACCTTGTCTACTTTTAAGACTAATCTTAAAACTTTCCGTTTTGACAAAGCTTATAGTTAGAGTGGCTCATGTTACCCTGAGCTACCACTATAGTTATGCTCCTATAGGCTTAGGCTACTGGAGGACATCAGGGTCAAATTTTTCTCACTCTACTGAGTTCTACTGTTGTCCGGTTTTGCAACAGAAAAACTGAGCATCAAATGAACACGATACAAATAAGTTAAAAAGAGGAAGATGAGATAAAAGGATGAAGACCAGAACCACCCAGTTTAAAAAGTGGGTCTTGAACTGGGACTTCAAACTGTCCACACTGTCAGCAGATCTGATGCTGGTGGGGACAGTGACCCAGAGCTTGGAGACAGTGGAGGTGAAGGTTCTGTCCACACAGGTCTTTAGGACAGTGTGTGGGACATCCAGCAGGTTCTGATGACTAGATCTGAGGTGGTGTGGACCTGGAGGAGGTCTGAGATATGTGGGTGTGTGTCCATGTAAGGCTCTGTCCTGGATGTGATGGTGAGTATTTTAAAATGGATCCTGTAGGTCCCTGGAAGCCAGTGAGCTCACATTATATCTGTCCCCACAGAGACAATCAGAAGGTAAAGGTCCATGAAAGTCATCTGGATGTGAGCAGAGAACCAGAGGATCCATGTAGTTGGAGATGTTTAATGTTCCTGCTGATCCACTAAGAACCAGCAGAACCTCTGATGGTCCACTTCAGCTCAGCTTGGTTCCACCAACCACATGATGAAGCTTTCCTTCCCTGCTGAACTGCTCTCACAACGCACACAGGAACCAAGTCTTGATGGGTCAGACTGGCTCTACCAGCTATTTCCCAGCGGGTCGTGGAAATGTGATCCACTGTTAGTCTGACATTGAGCCAGGAAGCAGCAGAACCTCCTGATCAGCATCAACACTCCAGACATGAAGACATGAAGGTGTTTTCATCAGAAAAGGGCAGCTGATTTCTGGAGATAACGGATCAAACCTCTGTCTGCAGATAGAACTGGAACATCTGAGAGCTCACTGGGAGGAACTGGGTTTCTGTTCTTGGCTCTTAAAGAAATGTAACAGGTCATTTCCAGAACCTCAGACCCCGACTGAGGAGACCGGTCCATACTAGGGGTGGTGATTGGCTAAAATATCACAACATGATTCCTTGCAGTGAAATCAGGATTTTATTAGTTTCCCAAAGTAACAATAAAGCTGTTGAAGAAAAATCTAGAGAAGCATTTAGACCAGAGCATTTCTGGACCCATTTTAATGAGTTGCTGCAGTTCTGCTAACTTGTCTGAAGCTCAACTGAAATGTAATAAATCCATTGAGATATTTAAGAGCTGAAGAACAGCTGCAGCTCTAAACTCCTGTGAGGGAACCACACCAAGTCTCTGGTTCTGATCCCAGTGATTGTTCCAGCTCCAGCTGAGAAGAACTGAAACTCTTCATCACTAAAACTGAGGAAGACTTTCAGATACGATGACAAAACGGTTCAGGAACAAAGAAAGAAAGTCCAGTTGGTTCCATGTTGGATTTGATTCAATCACTATGAATATGGGAGAGGGACTAAACAGTCCAGTTAGCTCATTAACATGGAACAGAACCAATCAGAGTGAGCTCCAGTCCAAACTAAATCTTTGACTTTAAGCAGAGAAAAGTGTTTAATGATGGCGACTAATCAATGAGGCCCAAAAGCAAACAGATCAGAGCTGTTAAACATGATGTAGCAGCATCCAGGACGCCTCCAACAACATCCATTCTTTCCACTTTCACTGCTGTGGTTCTGGAGAACATCCAACACACACCGCTTCACATATGAACATAGAAATGTGGGGAAAAGAGCTGAGCTCACGTTAAACACATGTTGGAATAAAAACATTTCAGACTGACTCAGTTTCCACAGTTACAGCAGTTAGATACAGCTCACCTCTCTGAGGATGGAGATCCAGAAGATTTGAAGTTAATGAAGGCACCCTTTGACCAGTCGCTCTTACAGGACACACTGCTGGGTTCTGGTTCTGGTTGATGTTTATGTGTCCATCTCTTAGGAATCCTGTCAGAAAAAAACTTATTACAACACATTTAGTAGAATTTTACTTAAATACATTTTAAATATGACTGATTATTAAACAACGAGCTGTGAGAAACAATAGAACCAGATCCTAACTTTATGTTCTAAATGGTTCCCATCAGAACCGATCCAATCCCCCATCATGTTCCTGATCATTAATCCTCCATTTTGATGACACCTCTAGGGAAAAGTATGCATGATAATTATAATCTTCATTCAGGGAAGGTACACAATCTTTATTCTGCCGAAGGTTTCAGTGTCACGTGTTCTACTGTGTGTCGGCTGCTTAAAGCAGTCAAATAAGTCTGATTAGCTCCACCCCAGAAATCAACTCCAGTTTCCCATCCATCCATCCATCCATCCATCCTCCATCCATCCATCCATCCATCCATCCTCTTATCCGGGGTCGGGTCGGGGGGGTAGCAGCTTCAGTAGGGAGAACCAGCAGAGAGACATAGTCCCTCCAGCGTGTCCTGGGTCTCACACAGCAGGATTTTAAAATAGTCTGCTGATTAGAAACCACATGTAACGATAAAAATCCTCCATAAAACATGTTTGGTCACACAGTGTGTGGTGTCTGGTCAGACGACAAGCTGTTAGGGTTATTTTTATTATTCGCTACATGTTTTACGTTTATTGCATTTATCATGTATTTACTCATTACTACTGAGGTTTTAAGGTCTGAGTTTATTCAGACATCAGAGTGTTTTTCAGAGGACTGATATCTCTCCTATGTTACAGAGGGAGGTCTGGGGCAAGAAACAGCCTCACCATAAATCTGTGAGCACCGTCTTACCTGTGGCTTACACCCAGCCATCTGTGGTTACTCCTTTTCCTGAGGACTGAATGATTAACTATTAAGGTTGTTCTGCATACCTGAAACTGCTAGTTTACGATGTCAAAGGTCACACTAAAGTATGTTTTTCCCTTCCTTAAGTTCTGCAATGAAACTAGGGCCCCTCGCTTTTTGAGATGATAAAAAGTACAGCAGCAGCAGCAGAGTGGATCTCAGAACAGGAAAGAGATGTAAAGGAATTCATCTCTCTGCTGGTCTCCTTCCAAGATTTAACCCTGTTTTCTCTCTTCTTTGTGTTGTTTAATGAATGTTTTAAAGGTTTAGCTGAAGATCATTCAGATGTCAGACGGGAAATCTTGAGGTCTGAGTGGTCCTGACGTTCTGCTGAGCTGACTGATCGCTCTGAACACACCACACATGGCAGGATATCCTCTTAAGATTATTTTAAGAGACACGTTGATAATCAGCGCCTCTCTGAAGGGGGCAGCAAGGCAAAAATCAGGCTAAAATTCCTGCAGTGAGAACCGCTGGCCTCACCTACAACCAGCTCTTTGCCTTTTATGATCGCCCAGTTGCACGAAAACATGTTACCTGCACACAGTTTAAGCTATCCACATACATTAAATTGTGGAAAATCAGTTCATAACTGTTTGAACAACTGAATTTATGATCTAGAGACAGGAAGATGCATCACACAATGGAAGCCAGTGCAGTTAACATGGGATTGCGCAATCCCAGGGGAGGCCAAGCTTGCTGCGGCCTCACCGGCTTCGCTATCAAGGATTTACATGAAAAATAGTGAAAAGTCTGCGATTTTAAAGAGAACATGACAAAAAAAATGAGGAAATTAGACTAAAAAAAAAGAACTGTTATTACAAATGACTGAGTGAATCACAATATATATTATGTTATCATTATTATATATTTTCTTTCTTTCCACGATGACAGGTGAGGCCTGGCCTCACTTGCCTCCCCTGACTGCACGTCACTGCATATAAAACATCCTTTGTGATCAAATAAACACTGAACAAAGTTACAGCTGAACTGTAAAGCCCCCCTGTTTACATATTATTATCCAACAATACCATTTCTCTGCATTCTTTCAGGGTTTAGTAAAGGGAATGAAACAAACTCCTATCATATGGTCACCATGGTAACATGCAGAGTCACTCCAGCAGACTCTGAAGCAGCAGAGTTTCATTGTTACATTTATATTTGCTGGTGCAATATTCAGGACAGAGCTGTCTGCTTCACCTCTACAAAGCTTGTCTGACCACAACATGGCCGTGAATCAGACACACTGCCTGTTCTAAATTAAATAATTTGACGTCATTTGAGGAATGCCCCATCAACCCATCCACCATACTTATAAAGGGAAATGCAACATTTAAAGACACTCTGCAATTCATTACACTTTGATGACATTTGTAGCAGAACAATACTTCATATTTTCACATTATCCTTTCAGAAAGTGTAGATAATATTTCTTTACTGATTTTCCTAACCTTAACCCATTTACTGTTTCAATGGAGGCTGCATTCTTTTTTGTCTTTAAAACTTTTATTGAAATCATAAAAAGAAACTTGTAGAAATAGTCTGCATACCTGATGTTTGAATTTATACACCTGTGGTCATGAATATGGTTAGAACGTCTGATTTCCATGATTTAGATGGATGAAGAAGCCTTTGTCTAGTGGAGAGTATCTAGTTTTTGAATCTGGCCAGATTGCATGTGAGACACCTAGACTTACCCCTCCTGACTTCTAAGGTGGTTTAAACAGTTTTTAGTAATGTGCTAGCAGATATATCCTAAAATCATCCTTTACCCATACTAGGTCTGGATCTATTTAATTCCTGTCAGGAGAGCTTTACGTCTAACTTAACACTCATATATAAACATAGTGGTATTGGCTCTCATTGGTGTCTGTGTGAAGGCTTCCCAGCTACCACTGGGAGTCTGGAGGAGAATCTGTGCTTTTGTCTTAGGCTGATGAATGTCTGAGAATCATAACCAGCTTTACATGCTAAATGTGTAAAGTTAGATTATAATGTGTAAAACAGCTGGAGGTATAACTTTATTATCAGGATTATGCTTTAATGTTAACTTCATACCAGCAAACAGCAGAAACTGTAACATGTGGAGTTACTGTCAGCTCCACAGCTGCTACAGATAAATCTGTGCTTGATACGTTTAACGGGACATTTTGAATTAAGGATTAATTTTTAATCACTTATTGTGTGAAAATAACATTATCACTGTAATGTATATTTACATCTTAGATTAATTTATTACATTTAATAAAAATACATTCTTAATTCCAAAGGGAAATTAAAAGCTGGTATAATTGGAGCTTCTTTAATGAGCTGATTGGCTGCATGCAGGAAGGATCTCATGTGAATCTGAGCTCTAATGACGCCTCACCAGCAGGTCTATAAAACATGGAACTCAACACTAGTCCAGACTTTTACATAAAGTTTAAATAAACTGATAAAGCTTCCTGGATGGGAACATCTGCAGATTCAGAATAGAAGCCCAGTTGTTTGTTTTTTAACCTTTTTCTGGATTGATCTTGACCTGGATGACTGAGAATCATCTCCAGCACACGCCTCCTTCCTCTATGTCCAATTTAGATATTTTGACACAGAGTGTTAAATAAGAATAAGTGGATTATCTCATTTGTGTGTATATATTTCTGTATGCGTCTATAAATCCTTTATTAGTAATTCTAAAGGAAGGTTCATCTTCAAGACAATTCACTGAACTCTAAGTGGAATAAATGGTTGATTTTCCAAACTCAATAAAAATATAATTTAAATACTAGTTACTTCATTGTAGAACAAATTATAATGACTGTTTTGTATCATAATGAAAACGCTTTAGGTTTAGGGAATGTTACTGGTCAACAGCAAAAGGACCAGGTTCTACAAAACCACAGAGAACCAATCAGAGTGAGCTCCAGTCCAAACTAAATCTTTGACTTTAAGCAGAGAAAAGTGTTTAATGATGGCGACTAATCAATGAGGCCCAAAAGCAAACAGATCAGAGCTGTTAAACATGATGTAGCAGCATCCAGGACGCCTCCAACAACATCCATTCTTTCCACTTTCACTGCTGTGGTTCTGGAGAACATCCAACACACACCGCTTCACATATGAACATAGAAATGTGGGGAAAAGAGCTGAGCTCACGTTAAACACATGTTGGAATAAAAACATTTCAGACTGACTCAGTTTCCACAGTTACAGCAGTTAGATACAGCTCACCTCTCTGAGGATGGAGGTCCAGAAAGTTTGAAGTCAGGAGGAGCAGACTTTGACCTGTTGCTGACACAGCTGGGTTCTGGTTCTGGTTGATGTGTAGATGTTAGACTCTGGAGCATTCTGTGATAAGAAAACTATTTTAATACCTACATACCATCTGGTTCTGTTGATCTGGGTCGTATTTAGACAGAAACTAAATGTAAAGATTGTTCCATAAATGTCTGATCAGCCGTCCTTCTTTCTAGGATGAATAATGTTGAACACATGTTGGTCATCTAGATCCAGGAAATGTTCTGGAAGTTGGTGAGTTTTTCCAGATGTGTCCTGCTGGAACCCAGAGCTCTAAGCAACAGGCTGGTGTCACTCAGCTGGTTGTGCAACACTGACTTGTTGTTTGTCAGAACCCACTGGTACCATGCTGAGCTGCTCTGTTCAGTCTGGATGAAGCAGCAAAGAGGAACAGCAGCAGCTTCAGGACCACTTGGTCTCTTCTGGCCTGATATAGTGAGAACGCTGTGTGAAAAGGGCTCTGGACACTTAGAGATGCTGATCTCACCTCTGAGCGTGGCTCTGGCTCTCAGCTTCCCCACACAGAGTGGTTTTAGAGGGAGGGACTCCCTCCTCTCTGTTCTCACACTGATCCATGCTGCTGAATTCACATCCACATCAGCTCACACACACTTTCTACCTTCACCTGCAGAGGAAACACAAATCATTCATCTGCACATCAACTCTGATCATCCTTTACATCATTAGTGCTGGAAAAAGATCAGCTGCTCCTCCTCTGATTGGCTCTTCTTCTCTGCTTCATATCAGTGTCAGTTGAATGCAGTCAGACAGCAGTGAGAGGCAGAGGAAGCTGCCATCAGCTGCTGTACTTCTACTATCAGTCCACTAGATGGAGCCATGGAGCAACATTTCATCCACTGACACTGATTCACTCTGACTGAACATCAGCAACTATTTTATTTCACAATCATCAAACTCTACAAGTGGATTATCTGCTGCATCAAAGCTGAACTATTTAATAATCTGACTGAATCAAACACATTTTAACACTGATGTCATTTTATTTTGAAAGGACTCACAGGAAGCTGTTGTGTCTGACTTTAACGGGAGACCAGAGTTTGATTCCAGGAAATAAAACATGAAGCAGTTTGTTGAGTGAAGAAAACAAAGAAACATCAGCTGTTCATCATGTTGTTTGGTTCCAGTTCATCAATAATCTAATAATCCTGTAGATTAGTCTTCAGACAGCAGAGATGAAACTTTGTGCTGAAATCAGAAGTGAACATGTTCTCCAGACATCAGAGAGCAGAAACAAAGAGGAAAGTTCCTCAAGACAAAGTTCTGGTAGGAAACAAAGCAAACTTACAGTTTGTTCAGACGGTCCAAAGTGCTGAAGAACAAGATCTGAAAAACAGACTGAGACCAAACAGAACCACCGTAGAACCAGACTGGGTGCCTCACCTGGACAGGTGAGTTCAAAGTGAAAGTTACAGTTGGGAACGTTGCATAACTGATGACGTCACAGCTCACCTGGTTTGTAGTTTTCCTTTCAGACTAAAACAGTCAGCAGAGCGTCTGCAGTGATATCAGAGGCAGGTTGATAAAGTCTTGATGAGAAAGGAGAGAAGTTGTGCTGAAAATGTTTCCTGATGGCGTCCTGAGGAGAAATGAGCCCAGAGAACAGAGCTGCTGGTTGCTTCCTGCTGCAGGAACTGCTCAGACTGGTCTGGCTGAGTAACCTGACAACAGCCAGCTGCATGTATCGCTCCGCCTAGCTCCACTCACATACATCTGGGACACGGCCATAGGAATTGCCTTTACTGAAGGCTGGGCCTTATCAAAACTCCTTGCATATGATTGGATAAGCCACTTGTCTGTCATCTTTATCGACGTGCTATTTCATCCAGTCACACCGAAGCTAACCCGTGACGCTGATGAGACCGACGCCGGAAAAAAAAAAAAAAATTTTTTTTTTTTATGTGTTTGCGGCTGTAGTGCAGGGTTTCCCGCAGCGCTATCTTGGCGAGGCGGGCGCGAAAAACGTGTCGTCGTCCCCCCGCTCCGCGAGTCGGTCCGCCTCGCATAAGCAAATTCCTGCGGGAAACACTGTAGTGGTCACACCGAAGCTAAGAAGAGGGGGGAAGACAGGCGGCAAAGTGCCGCGGGTCGGAGTCGATCCCGGGCGGACCGCGTTGAGGACTAAAGGCATCCCAATATGGTTCGCGCTAACCGGTCCGGGGCGCGTCCACAAAACTTGCCAAATTCGGTCGAGAGAAGGGCGAAAACACGGTTTCCACCAACAAAAGCCTTCAGAGCCCTTCTCTGATGTTATCGACGTACTATTTCAACCACTCACACTGAAGCTAACCCGTGGACGCTGATGAGAGCGACGCAGGAAAAAAAACAACTTTTTTTTAATGTGTTTGCGGCTCTAGTGGCACGCGTTTTATTGACAGTGAGCTGACAGGAAGAGGGGGGAAGACAGGCGGCAAAGCGCCACGGGTCGGAATCGATCCCGCGCCAACCGCGTTGAGGACTAAAGGCCTCCTAATATGGTCCGCGCTAACCGCTCCAGGGCGCGTCCGCATTGGACGCGGGCACACCCCGGAAAACAAAACTTGCCAAATTCGGTCGGGAGAAGGGCGAAAACACGGTTTCCACCAACAAAAGCCTTCAGAGCCGTTCTCTGATGTTCTTTTAATGAAACAATATCAGATAGATTGGACAACACGGAAGAAATAGCAGCATCAATGCTAACGCTTGCTTCCTCGATGCGAGCCGCCATTGTTGTTGGAATCTCACGGTGGCTTCTCCACTACGTCACATCCATGAAACACCCGCCCTGCGTCCTGATTGGCCAGACCAAAAATTTGGTTGGGGAAATCACTTTCAACGAGCCGTGTCCCAGATGTATGTGAGTGGAGCTAGGCGGAGCGAGACATGCAGCTGGCTGTTTTCAGGTTACTGGCTGAGTGGGAGTCAGAGGAAAGTTCACCTGCTGACGTCTGAAGACATGAAGCCTTCTCATGACTCCCAGTGTGAACACAAACACTCTGCTGCTGTTTAAATGGCTTCATTGTTGTTCTGCTGATCCAGGTTCTGTTCAGCTCTGATGGAACCACAACCTGCTTTAACTGGGAACCAACTGGACTCTTCATTGGTGGAGATTTGTCTCCCTCTGGTGGTGAAAAGATAAACTGCATGATGTCTGATTATTAAACCCATTTGCTGCGTTTTTAAATGATCCAAACATGTCAGTGATGGTAAAAAGTGAGCAGAACCACAGTCAGTTCTAAGCTTTCATTTATCAGGACATGAATAAAAGATCATCTGTTCCTCAGCAGCTCTTAAAATGAGGGAAATACAACAGCAGCACAGATTCCATTGGGTCATTATTTAGTGAACAGAACCAGAAGCAGAACCCTGAAGCAGTGAGTGAAAAACTAAGTCCATCCTTTCTGCTTCCACAGCAGGTCAGAGGCTCAGTAGCTGCAAGGAGCTGCTGATCACATGACAATCTGCACTTTAACCATTTTTAGCCCTTTAACACTAAACAATAATTAGTTGATGCTTTGCTGGAATTATGGCATCAAAACAGAAACGGAAAAACAAGATAAAAACCAAGAATCCACTAAAAATACAAACTAACACCAAATAATGATAAAAATCCATCAAAGTAACAAAGTAAACTGTAGTCCTTAATATCAGCACACTGCTGCTGCTAAAATGAGCCGTTGTTCTAATGCAGATTATTACTAGAGCTCCTAGAGAATTATTTCTCCTTATTTTAGTGCTGCTGAGCAGAGTGTCGACAGTCTCTGGTTAAAATCAGCATCAGCTGAGGATGTTCTGAAGATCCAGGTTGAAACCCTGATTTCATTTCAAACCATCAAAGTGAATTTAAAGTCAGAGTCAGAGAAAAGAGCAGAGAGGAGGCAGCTTGGTCCAAACTCCTTCTTTCCACCTGCAGCTGTTTTCCAGCTGTTCTCCACAGGTGGAGGCTGGATGTTTGGGAGGAGAGAAGCGGCACATTAAAGCTCCAGATGTTCACAGCTGGATTCTTCCCACAGCAGCTGGAACAATTGCACAGATGAAATGATTGAGTCCTGAAAAATGGGATGTTTGGATGTGATCAGGTCTGCAGATGCCACTGACTGGGATTTGTGAAGAAAATGTCTCTCAGAGCTGTGAAGAGCTGTGCTTCTTTAGAGGGAAAGCTCTGAAATCTTCACTCCTCCCATCCAGTGGTGTTCAGGTGGGCTCAATGGAGCGCACCCAGCAGGACTTGATCTGAATCAACTCCATTTGATTTCTAAGCACAAAGAAAAAGCCTCTAACAGTTCTGTGTGTATTGATGGAAAATGGCTTTTAGTAAAAAGCTCCAAGTGTGGATCAGATTTCTGAGCTTCAGCAGCAACCAGAACTGTTGCTTAAAGCTGAAGTTAGAAGTCAGAGAAAAGCTGCAAAAGAAAATCAAAGCAGCGACTCAGACGTTCTTTCCTTCCATGAAGCTCATTGATTGTTGGCAACACATCACACACAGCACAGTAGAAACATGAAGCTTCTGCTTTTAAAAGCAACTCATGGCTTTCATCTTTTCAGCTTTTAGTGCAACACAAACATCTGGACTAAAACTGATGTGAGAGCAGCTTCTGGTTCCTGAACAACGGCTCTGGAACGTTGATTTCTGCACTTTTCCAGCATCTGGAACATTCCAGCTCCACAGTTCACATGTTAGCTTGCTGTCAATGTTGCTAGTAAACCTTTAGTACGTGTTCAGTGGACAATTTGGATTCAGCTTGACAGGAGAACACCTCCAGATGTTACTCAACACATTTCATTAAGATATGATGTGGAATTTCACATTTAAAGCTCACCAACATGTGACTTTACAGTTCTATTGATCAAAACTGCTAAGGTTTACATTGCCACACTATGTACATACTAATTACACAGAAAATAAAACAAGGTCCAGAAAAAGCTGAACTAGAAACAGGTAAGTATAAAATGTTGAAATGATGAAGAACATTTCCATAGTTTGCTGCCACAGAACTTTGGTTCCAACAACACAATAGACGGTTCCAGCTGGATTCCCTCAGAGCTTTCAGGACATCTTCTTGTCAGCCTAGGCACGGCTCATGGAACCATCTGCCACACGTGTCCCTGGATCTGCACAACAACTTACACAATATACACATTAGGGGACAAGGAGGTGGCTTTTGCTGGCTTCATACTATCTTTTCATCGTCACATTTGGTTATTGAACAACTACAGAACGGGTCAAGCTATGTTCCAGAAAATGAGTTTTTATCAAATCAATAAACGTTTAAAATCTGGGAGTCAGCCCCAGGTAAGATGGCCGCCACATCAGCTCAGCTACTGGGAAGCTTAATGAAATGAGCTCGAAGAATTTCACATGTATTGTTTTCTAGATTTCTGTGGAGGTAAATGTTCTTCATCCAAACACTGACTTTAACAGCCAATCACTTTACTACCTTTGGAACACAGAGAAATGACTTTTAAAAGTCACAGCTGCTTCTTTGATGAAGTTATCTCAGTAATATGTTCATAGGAAACTCTCCTGAAGTAATCCCTGGGGATTTTCCCTCACCACATTATCATTATCATCATTATCTTTTTACAGTGTATTCTAAATACTGATATATCTATAACAATGGCACATAAAACATGTGAACACAAATCGCTTCATTTCACATATTCCACTAAAACAGTACATCCAATAACATCCAATTAAAGGTAATATTATTTTTTCATTTTAAAACCCTTGATGATCTGCTTTCCCTCAATGACTGTTAGACCTGTATTTTTACTTTATGCTCTAAAACTAAGTCAGTTCACAGATTCACAACGTTCTGAATAAGCATTGTTACTGAGGTACAGGTATACAAATGACTAAATAATTACAAATGCTAATGCGAGTGAGCAATCAGGCCTTCATCTGACTTAGTAGCTGACTAAGCTGGCATTTAGTTACCTGCAGACAATCTGAAAGCCGTCTACTGTTTTCATGTTGCAGATCCTGCTGAGGATTAGCTGAATATAGCATGATCACACGTCCATTATGACACCATGAAATGCTCCACATGCTGAGGATTCAGTTACTAAACGGCAGAAAATCAGCACCAAACAATACATTTACTCAGCCAGTTTGTAACTGGAGGCTCTGGCTGCTTTTACCATAGAACACAAGGAGCAGTTGTTCCATGAATCAAAGTCTACAATGGCAGAAAATAGGTAACATCACCTTTATGGTTCCATGTGTTCCATCCACTAAGATCAGCTCCATGTTCAGAGGTCACACTACCACATCTTCATAGAAAACAAGCTTCCATCCTTTTCTGTTGCTGCTATGTGTTAAACTACAGGATCATTGTTATCTGTCAACATCCAGATCATATTTATAATGAAGCAATGCAGTTTGCAGACAATCCCAATGAAGTGTGACAGAGTTTGTGAAAACCAAATGATCTGCTGAAGCTAGATGTGGCCAGCAAGGCAACAGGGATGCAGCTACGCTGTTTTTCTCTGCCCACATCATCCAACCTATTGCTGGGACATTTACAGTAAAGCTTAACACTTCAGGGCCAACCTAAAAACCTGCCTTTGTTACACATGCAGAGAATCTTTATTACTACATACAGACCAACATTTTAAGCTCTGCTCATTTTGAAGAAGATTCTTGACATTCTTTGGAAGAGTTAAATGTGACAGTGATGTGTGTTTGAAATGTGAAATAAATGCAGTTTATGTAAATAGTAAATGGTTTCATATTTGGTGTGCTGTGAATCCTTAAATAAATAGCTTTTTACCTCTTGGTGCAGCTTTTAAATTCTTTTTTGTCTGGGCCATCTTTTCAACTACCTTAGTGATTTCAACCAGATGTTGACAGTGAACACCTCATGCGTATACGGAGCTCTAGAATGATTCCAGTTGCTTTATGTCGTTGCCGTTGCTCTCTCTAGCTGCCCTTTTGTCTTCTAATGCTCCAGTTTAGTTCAACTCTGGCTAGATTTCACCGTGTTAACTCCAAACTTGTTGCAGTCCACCCTCATCATTCTTCCTTCAGCCAAGATGCGGCTGACACTCATGTTTGTGTGGAAGCAGAATAATAATCAAATAATAAGAAGAAGCTGCTGCATATGTCTCTATGCTTGCATCCAAAGCCTTGAGTGAAGGCGTATCATGAAGGGTAGAAGTTGCCAGGTTCCATATTTCATAAACTGTTTCTGTTGGGACTCAACTGGATGGCGTAATGCCCAAAGCTTCTGACCACAGATGTGCTTAATGCCACAATTTCTGCCATGCAGTGAGAGGCGTTTTAGTACCAAATGTTTCCCTCCTACATGCACTCTGGACTGGAAACACTGAGAGCTACTTTTTAGGATCTGATTGAATGTGACTTTGTAAAGAGCCTTGAGATGACGTGTTGTGAACTGGCGCTATAGAAATAAAATCTAATTGAAGTGAAAACATTTTAGTGTGATTATTGTGGAGCATTACCTGATCACTGCTTGTTCCACAGGCTAAAAAACATTCTTTGGGGATTTAACAGGACATGAAGTTTCTTTTTCTTTGTCTCTATGTAACTATAAATGTCACCAAATAGTCGGCTTTTATCACTTCCATGCGTTTCATATTCCACATGACATAAATGTCTTAATGTGGGCGTGGCCAGCAGATTTTGTAGCATCTCCCTAAACAGAGCTTAGACACTGAAACAAGGTTTACCACTTTGCAATATACTCTAGTTGCATATTCTATATATTAGCTCTACATGGCAATATTTAGCCCTAAAATCCCTGCCTGGTCCTACCTGATGCCGTCAGTATTTGTTCACCCAGAGCAACTCTTTCCTTTTCCAGGTTCTTTTTGATGTAGAAAAGCTGATGGCTGGAATATTTGGAAAAGCTTTCCTCACTTCCCTTGTGATCTAAAAAAAGGTAGAATATTCATTTTGTATTATTTGTAATATTCAATAGTTTGTTTCTGTTGTAGTTCCATATTTCTGCCAGCAGGGAGCGTATTCACAACTACAAGCTCTACGCGCTTCTTCTTTTGTCTTTTTTCTCTTTGCGCTGATGCCGTTACTGCAGTTTAGAGAGAGTTAGAACAGGAGGCGTCAATATAAGTAGTTACTAAGTAAATACTGATTAAAACTGTGTTATATCTTGAGTTATTGATCCTAGGAGATTATCTGCACCTGCCAGGAGGGTTTCTGGTTGCGGGACATCACCGTGTTGTTGTGTTTTGTCGAGTGAAAACTGGTGAGTAATGATGATTAGCGCTTAGCATAGCATGCTAACTACTGCTGATTCTGGCTGATTGCTCACTGATTTCATGGAGAAAGTATCTTTGTTATATTGTTATGCTTGGAGACGATGTTTAAAACCAGCTGGAGACAGATGAAGGTATATGTGTGAATTGAGGATGTAAAAAAATTGTGTTTTGTGTAAATTATCTGTGTTAATTGAGCTATTGCTGCGTGTGATTTGTACTATTACTATATGCCAACTAATGCTATATAGTTAAGCGAGCTGGTTTTATGAGCTAAAACAAGCAACAGTGTGCTTTTGAGTTATTGAGAGACAGTAATTTAATGAATGATTAACAAACATGATTGAAATGTGATTTAAAATAATTAATTCACACCATTTTGTGTGTGTGAGCTGTTTAAAAATGAATTTTATAGCTCTGTGTGCTACTTTGTCAATTTGAATGGTTCATGTTCATTGATTTAAGATTAAAAAGAGGATACATACTGTACAGTTGATTTGGGTAAATGTATAAAAAGAGAAAGAGATTAATGTAAAAGCTGCTGCTCTATGCAGGTTGTTTTTTTTTTTGTATGAGTCGGTTTTGATCACTGATCTCTATTATACACTGGAGTGCTAATAGCCGCTGTTAGAACGAGTCGCTGTGAAGCCACCAGCCGCCATATTGGTACTCCCTATTTTCCTCCAGTAACTAAGGAATATGTGCGCTACAGCATCGAATAACGAGGATTTTCTCATGTTCAGGGGGGCTTAAAACTTTTAAAATGTCAAATGCCATATACTTTTATGTTATGTTCTAAAACTATCAAGTACTGAGAAAGTCATCAATAAATGTCACTACACTAAAAAATAAAAAGTTACTGTGTGTAGTTTAGTGCTAAAAATCACATTTCTTAATAGAACAAATGTAGTTTTAATAAAAGCTTCATTATTAAATGTGTTTATGGGGATTATCTGTAT
Organism: Fundulus heteroclitus; assembly: GCF_011125445.2. NCBI lineage: Eukaryota > Metazoa > Chordata > Actinopteri > Cyprinodontiformes > Fundulidae > Fundulus > Fundulus heteroclitus. Next base: position 1,691,213 of record NW_023396846.1, on the reverse strand, counting down.
TTATGGGGCTGCAGGTTCTGGTCCTGCTGGGCTCCAAGTCTGAGCTTCTGCTGCAGCCACAGCATCTTCTCCATCCGCATCCTGAGAGTGGAGGACGGCGAGCCGCCACCAGTCCACGCCGTCAGCGCGTGAGTAGCCGGCGCCACCTCAGCGTCTCTGAGCGTCTGCTGTGCTAACGGTGTTAACGTCCCGCAGGTTGTGTCTGTGCGACCTGGCAGGCTCTGAGCGCAGCTCCAGGACCCAGAACAAAGGAGAGGACCTGAAGGAGGCTGGAAACATCAACGCCTCGCTGCTCATTCTGGGCAAATGCATCAAGGCTCTGCAGCACAACCAGCACACCAGGTAGGACCTTCATGGTTCTGGGAACCAGTTCTGGTCCTGGAGCGTCCTGAGTGACCCGCTGTCTGCTGCCTCCAGGCTCCTGCAGCACGTCCCATTAAGGGAGAGCAAGCTGACCCACTACCTGCAGGGCTTCTTCTGCAGCAGCAGCAAGGCCTGCATGGTGGTCAACGTCAGCCAGTGTGCCTCCATGTACGACGAGACCCTCAACGTCCTCAAGTTGTTGAGCCTTAAGTTCTGATATCCAGTTAGAACATCAGTTCACTCCCAAACATTTAGCACTGCTGTCTTTGTAAAATGAACTGAGCAGCAATCTAATCACAACGGGGAAGCAGCCATTATGTTTTTGACTCAGACGATTCATCAGCCTACCTTCCCTAAGATCACCGCTGCATGACTGAAGAACTTCCCCTGGAGCCGCAGCACCAGAGCGCTCTGAGGTCTCGGTAGAGCCGCTTGATGTAGTCAGGATCCAGCAGAGTGAACGCTAGACTTGCTTTGGCTTGAACGGACATCAGCCTCCATGAATACCAGGTCATCCATGTTGCTGTTCATTAACACCGTGCTAACTTTTCCACTGTGGAGGCTCGCCTTGGTACATTCACATAGCAGAGCCGTCCGCACCAAGTGACGACCCAAGATGGTTTAAAATGTCCTGGTAAGTTCTAAGAGGCCACTTCTTCATGTCATCCTCTCAGTCATGAATAGTTTAAGGCTGCAGCGCTGACCTGCCACTTCCATCGCTCTGCAATTATTGGAAATGTTGCTGCAACAGTTTATCATTTCAGTCAAGCTAATGTTATTTGGCCGAGGGAAGCGCTGAAACGGAAGTGGAGAACAAAAAAACCAGAAGTTGGACCCAGAGTTACTTCCTTGTTCAAAAATAAGGTGGATAGAACAGAGAGAAATGTGAAAGGTAGTTTGTTGGCTTTGTTTCAGGTGGAGGTTGTGATCTCCAGGCTCCTCCCCGTCGTTCCTCCTGCTTCCTGCAGCAGGAAGACGCTGCAGAGCAGCAGCAGCTCCCTGACCGGCTGGGAAGCCAGTCTGGAAGACCTTCAGGTGGGAAGGAGTCGCCTTTAGCCGTGTAGCTGCTGACGTCTCAGTCATCCCTGATATCTAAAACATCCGTCCAGCAGGGTGAAGACCAAGACTCCAGTCTGATGGAGGACAGCATGGAGGAGACGGCCGATGAAGGTGAAGAAGTCGTCATTAATAAGAGGCTTCACCAGGTCAGTGGTTTTAGCTGCTCCACATTTCTCCTGACATGAATCCACCTGCTGGGTTTCCTGCTGGAGGCGGCGCCAGGTTTACCTTCATTCTGACGTCAGAACCGCAGCTTCGTCCCTCCTCCTCTTCATCAGCTGCTGCTGCAGATTTCTGCAGGAAACCAAGCAGCTTGTGGTCGGGTCTGCATGTCCAGATCCCTCTGATATCGTATTTACTCCATCATAATAATAATAATAATAATGAGAACAAATCCTATTTAAACTCCATCCCAGTTTTCTCTGGCGATGGATTAAAGCTCCAAACGCAGCTTTGATGTTTGATTCTGTTGCTGCTCGGTTGGAGAAAACAGGAAGAACGATTGTTTTAGTTTAAAATCAAGTTTGTCTGTCAAAATAATTTATTGTTTAAAGGAAGCGATCCGATAAAAGCCCGTCTCTAGTTCCTAGGCTGGGTTTTTCCTGCTGGACCTGATGGATGGAAAGAGATTTTGGACCCGACCTTGAACCTTGACCTTTGGCCTCAGACTTCCCTGACCTGATGAGACCGTCAGAGAGCAGTTCTGATTGGCTGTCAGTGAAGCTCTGTAAACATATTGACTTGATCTACTTTAGTCCTCTTTCTATTAAATCCTGACGTAAATCTATCTGCAGCCAGTTGAGTTTCATCTTTTTCTGCCGGATTTGATCCACCAGACAAACTGTTTCTGTCTCCTGATTTATGGACTGATAGAAAGAAGCTATTTAGTGCCTGACATCACAGCATTGTGAAATGACACAATGTGTTTCTTAGGTAGAACTTTTGCTTACTAACCAGAAGCTTCTAGTAACTCTGGTTGACATTAACAAATGTCACAATGCTCCTGGATTTGTCAGAATTCACCTGTAAAAAATACCAGTTAGAATGCAACAATTGTCATTTCTGACTTAAAAGGACAAAAATACCCATGAACAACATTTACTAAATTACATAAATATTTACACTTGTAAAATACATAAATGTTCAAATATGCATTGATATTAATCATATCTTAAATAATGACATCAACAGATATTTAAAGAATTCAAATCTGTACTTGAGTCTTTCTCTAATGTCTTGCTAATAGATGCATATTTCTTTCTATGTCGACCATGCAGACGAATCACCATGGAATAGTTTCACCAGTGAACTTTACCCATCATCACCTGTGGGTGGAGCTAATGAGGTTCTTAAATTTATCTTTAGAACGCTGTCCACACCTAGTTTCTGTCACCAACCAGTACCTCAATAACTTCTTTGGATCAATGGTCAGTGAATTACAGAGCCGGTCCAGCTTTGTCCACCGGTCCAGAAAACCACCTTCAGAGTCCCTCAGCAGCTTTTCTCCCACAGTCTGACCTGATGGGTCCCAAACGGTCCTCCAGATCCAGAACCATGTTAGCGATCCTGATGACTAACAGGACGAGGCGCTGCTGGACGTCCACCTGCTGGAGGATCTCTGCAGCAGAGCGCAGGCCGTCGTCCTGAGGCGTCGTGATCAGGAACAGAGGATGAATGCAGGAGAGACGAGCGGAACCACAGGATGAGGAAGAACAAATGTGAGGAAGATGAGGGAGAGGAAGGGTGGCGGTGAAAGTGGGCCTCATCCATGTGGAGCTCAGGAAGTCATTGAGAACGGCGGTGAAGCAGGAAGCGCTGATGTGTGGTGTGAATGATGGAGAGGCGGCCATGATGCAGTTTTAGCATCACTTCCCTCACATCTGGGCCCTTTGTGCCGTCTGAGCTGCTCTGCCTTCCTCTTCACCATCTGCATCCATTACTAACCTCCTCCAGACTAAACGCTGAGGTCCATGAACCACCCAGACGGGTCAGCAGGGTCTCATTCGTCCAGCCGGGTCCGCTTTCAGCCGTTTAAAGGTTTTAGTTCAGGTTTCATGTCGTCTCTCTGGGTTTTAAAGTCCGTTACAGGATGCTGAGTTACGGAAGCGTCTAATTCCCACAAATGGAATAAACTAATTGATCTTAACCCCAGTTTAACTTTGCTGCAGCAACACGGTTCACAGATTGTCTGAAATCGTCAGTAAAGAGAAGATGAAGCTCAGCTTTGGTTCCTAAATCTGCGTCTGAAGGAAGAGTTGGGGACCAAAGTGCTTTGGACCGTTTACAGCACCGAGACGGTAGAAACTTAAAAACAGAGCCGGTGTCAGCTGCTGAGCACGGTGGAGGACGGGCCATGGTTGGGCCTGTTTAGCTGCCTCAGGACCCGGGTCACTGAGCAGAACCAGATCTGAGTCCGTCTGTCTGAAGCTCGGTCCAGAATCACGTTGGTGGAGCCAGACGTTTATTTCAGGGGTGGGTCGGTTTTATTAGAAGGTCCGTTTACTAATGAAGGAAAAGATTCTGTTCCTGTAACCTGGTACCTAAACACTGCAACAAGGAACAAAAAGTAAAATGAGTTTATTTCTCCTTGATCTGAGCAGCTAAATAATCTGATCTGCAGATGGAATCAGAATTTTAACCCCTAAACTAAGATATTCAGATTTACTGCACTAGAAATAAGACGATGGAGATGAGTTGGATTCTAAGTTCTGCTGAACTTGGACAGGACCAGTGGTTGTCTGGGCTTCTGTTGCCTTTCTGGTACCAGTCTGCCGGTTCTCCTCTGATATCGAGACAGTTTCAGTCACAAACTCTCATCAGAAGTTTGTCTCTCGGTGCCTGAATATTCTGGGTCGGTGCTGTTCTGTTGGTTCTACTGCTAAAAGCAGCATTAGAGAAACTCTCTGCTTTTCCAGATTTGAACCTACAGCTCTTTAAGTTGGTTCTTTTTTTTTTTTTTTTTTTTTTTTTTTTTTTTTTTTTGGCCAGTGAATTTCCTTTTATTTTGTTTTATTTGAGTTTCTACAATAATTTGATTCCCAGCACAATACACTACAAAACGTAACAAGTGCCGTTTGCACGTACAGTAGATTAGCTTTGACTCCCTCAGGCTCAACAACCATCAGCGCGTCTAAAATGTGCTGCATGGCATAAAAAGGGCTGAGAAAAGAAACAAAGCAAAAATCTAATCCTTTTTCCTTTTTTTTTCTTCCTTTTTTTTCCTTTTTTTTCCTTTTTTTTCCCCTTTTTTTTTTCCTTTTCCTTTTTTTTTTTTTCCTTTTTTTTTCCCTTTTTCTTTAAGTTGGTTCTAAAGGTTCACCTGGACCCAAACCTGGAACCCTGCAGCTTTAGGGACCGGTTCTGGTCCCATTAGGTCCAGCCACACCAGAAAACAGGAAACGGGTCACACACAACCACCAGCATAGATGGTAAAGCTCCATCTCCACATCTGGACCGTCCCGTGAACCCGTTCATCTGGAGCGACCCTGAGATGGAAGCGGGCCTCGCCTTTATCTGGGCCGGCAGTCAGAACCCATCTGTTCCTCAGAACCAGAGGTTCTGAGGAACAGATGTTATGGTTTCATTTCCTTCCTGACCGTCAGTCAGGCCGGGTTTATCTGGACCTCTGGGTGCGTTTGGAGCGGCTTTGGTACCAGGACGGCCTCGGTGGCCTCTCAGCCTGAGGAGGAAACAAACAGTTCTGGTTCTGGTCGGAGAAAAACATGCTGAGAGGTGCTCCACGGTGGCATTATGATCCGGTTATTTCTGACATGTTTCAACAAGCCGGGTCAGACGGGCCTGCAGAACATCAGCAACATGTCAGAGTTCCTGCCTCTCCACCGGTTCCCTGCATGAAACAGAGACTCCTCCATCCATCCAGACTGCTCAGCTCTGCAGGGAACCGGACCCAAAGGGTGCGATCCGGACCGGGTCAGACCGGGTCAGAACACGGCGTGTGTGTCTGATGGATCCATCACAGCTAAATGCTTTAGTGATCAAACACCAGCGAGGCTCCTAATGAGGTTTCAGGAGACGATGTGTGATTGGGTTATTGATGCCGTGTCAGCTGGTACCAAATGTTCTGATCAGCTGGTACCAAATGTTCTGATCCGCTCCAACAGGCCCGTAGGAGCTGCTTTAGTTCATCAGAGGGATGAGAATCCGCTGCTGGCGGCTCGCTGCTACAGGAAACGCTGAGATGCATAAAAAGGGTCTGAATGCAGCGTTTAGCAGCGAGCAGGACCGGCCCGGTTCGGTCCAGATACACACCGGGGATGGAGGCCCAGACGATTCGGACCTGGACCTGCAGCAGATGGTGGCAGTCAGGATGGTGACTGAAGGTTTTAAATGAATTACTGCAGACGTGATGAATGTTTTCCACGTAAAACGTTCAGGACTGAGGTTCCTTCAGGAGAACCGTTGGTCCGGACCGTCTAATGGTCCAGAAGTCAGAACCCGGTTTTTCTCCTGATAAACCATTATTGTCATGATTTTCATTCAGACTGCAGGTAATTCCTCAGAAAAAGCCTCATCAGCAGCTTTAATCTGACTGCAGTTTCCTGTCAGCGGTTATCAGCACTAAATGGACTTCTCCCCAGAACCCGTCAGGTTCTGATGGGTCCGAGCTGCAGGTGGATGAATTCAGCCAAACTGGATCTGCTTCAGCATTTAGAGCAGGGGGGTCCAAAGGGTGGCCCAGGGGCCATTTCTGGCCCCTGGACTGATTTTGTGTGGCCCATAACTGAAACAATTATTTGAGGCAGCAGCACATCTGAATGATGAAGACTTTTTATTCTTAATTAGGGCAAAATTGTCATAGAAAAGTTAACATTTGAGAATTTGGGGCAGAACACAATGACCCTAACAACTCCCCATTGAAAAGGGGTCAACCAGTTTCTGTTCAGTTTGCATGTTATCTAAAGCATAACAAGACATTTTTTTGGGCAATAATATAAAGCTTAGAACGCCACATTACTCCAGACTTTTTAAATTGAGAAAGCTTCCTGGATGGGAAGCTAAACATCTTCAAACTTCAGAAAAAAGTCCAGTTGTTTTTTTGTTTTTTTACTTTTTTGGGATGTTTTTAATGTTGATTTTCCTTTCTGACTGACATTCCCTCTAAATCAGGGGTTAAAGCAAAAATAATCAATTTGACTGAAAACATTTTTTTCTAGTCAGTCCATCTATTACTGGGCAGTGGACATCATGCCACATTAATTACCTCATGTGCTTATTGTGTAAAGTACACTTTAACCAAATCTGGTACTTTTAAATTATCGGTTGACCATTCCTGTATCTCTCCACCTTTCAGCTTCAGAGCCTTGGTGTCATCCTGGACGGCCTCTCCATCCTCTCCTTCACTTTCCACATCCAGAACATCACCTGGTTCACTTTCATCTCTGCAGCATCAACTTCTTCCTTCACACTTTTAACAAAATAGTTCAGTTTACTCACTGCTCCACTTTATATTTTCATCTCCCTTCCCTCCCTGTCCCTCAGAAAATCTCCATAAACTATGACTAGTACCAAAGACAGCAGCTTTCATCACTACATCATCTACTTCACACCTGTATTCACATTCAGGATAAATTAATCCTATGATCATACAAGGCCAACCCCAACCTGGACAATGCAGGACACATAACCAACACTATAATGACGTCATACATTTGAATTTAACACAGATCTCACATTACAAAAATCAGTCTCTGCTTCCCGCCCCACGACCCTGTATCAGAAAAAAACGTAACTTGCTTTTAAAGATGAACACCTTTTAATCAGAAAACCTTTATTAAAGTTTTGCAGAAATTTAAACATTGTTGAAGGTAATCTTGGCTGCTGTACATTTCTGTCTGGCAGATGTTTTTGTGTTGGAGTAAAATGAGTCCATAGATCCACTGGAGGCTTTTTAACATGTTTCTACTGTGACTTGCTTCTATAATGTTGCTTCACATCGCGCTCCACTCCGTGTAAAAATAAAAAAATAACTTTATAAAAGCTCTCTGAGAATCGTCTTTCTCTGGCCTCACCCAATTAGATCCTGTTCTCCAGTCCAAGTTTTAGCTGCAGTTTATTTTTTATTTTTTTTTTGACACAGTTTCCTTAATAATCTGTATGCATCTTCTTATGATTCCGGGTCCGTTTCCTGTAGCTTCACCACGGCCCGTCTCCCCGGTCCAGGAATTTGGTCACAAAGGAAGAAACAATGATCAGAGACCAAACACTTCTTACATTTATTTAATTTTGGAATTCCAAAAAGGGAGACAACACTTACAAACTCTTACGATCAACTTCATGTAGTCTATTACCCCCGAAGCGTCTTCTGCACGGTCCTAAGCTGTTGTCTCATCATCCAACCCCAAACATGTCCTTTTAACAACACCTCAAGGACTCCCAAAGGGGTTGGATTAACAACCCTGCAGACATTCAATCTCCAGCAGACATATACTTTCTGACACTTCAGCCATTAGTTGTAGGTAATTGACCTGGCCAGTTTCTAGGAGTTAACTAAGATAACATTGAGAATCAGGAGATAGTTCTGAAAACCGTATAGTATTCTGCAAACCCCCCATAAATAACTCCTGTACTGGTCTGCACCTGGAGTCTTAGTGGAGCTATTAACATAAAAATGATTATATATTTTCCATAACAATCTAAATCCTTGTGATTTTATCTAACGAGTGTCCTGGTGAGCAGCGGCTCATTAGATGGACGCTGCTGCATGTTGACTGACAGCCGCTCTGACTGCAGCTCTGCCTTCTTTGCTTCAGAAAAGAGCAGCTGGAATAATTAGTTGTTTTAGGGTTAGGGAACATTGTTTCACATTCTGAAAGGGTTAGATAAAGACAAAAAGGGCGGAGATCCATCGCAGCGACGGAGAACTTTAACCCTGCTCTAAATGCACCTTTTTCTCAGAGACATGAATTACCTGACACAGCCGACCAATAGGAGACAAAGACACTTCACCTGAATTGCTGCTGGCGGTGGTCAGAGGGCCCGGTGGCGCCGATGTGTGGCAGCCTGGCCTCTGTCAGTCTGGCCCAGGGCTGACAGGTACCTGAAGCTGAAAATGTGGGACTGTCCCTTTAAGAGGAGCAGCAGGACGCTGTGCACGCTGTGGCTGTGTGTGCGCGTTCACACGTTTCCTGTGTAAAAATAAAAGTCCAGAATAGAAAGAAGTTGTGATGTGGAAATGTTCCATGTGGTTCTGTTGTTGGTGTTGGTTCAGCTTCTGGTTTGGTGCCGCAGGAGTTTAGCTAGAAAATGAAAAACTGGTCTTCAGTCTCTCCAAGTCAGCAGTTTGGAAGTAAAGAAGCTGATTTTAGTCCCAGACTGTCAGTGTCGGCTCTTCTTTCATTCTCAACGTGTTTTCAAGGTTTGGAAAGATGGAGCAGAAATATCATTTCATCATTGCTTTGAGTTTCTGCTGCTGATTTATTCAACTAAATAACAAAATCTGTCATTTAAAAACATGTCAGAAAGAAGATGGAAATATTTTACTGTAAATTAGGACTTTTTGAAAGTCAGTGTTGATAGAAAAAAAATCTGTTTTATTTAAACAAGCGTCAGAGTTTTATTCAAATATTGATAATTGATCAGAGGAACAGAAGAGAATGAGCAGCAAATGAATCAAACACAGAAGAAGAAAATCTGTTTATTGCTCATTAAAACACATGAAGTAGAACTGCAGCAAATATACAAAAGGAAGATTTAACATGTGAATGTAAAAAGTGTTTAGAAAAATAGGAGCCGACAGAAACAGATAATGTCCAGAGATTGAGAAAAACTGGCCAACATTTCAATGAAATCTGACTGATGAATGAAAGTAAAAAACCAAGAGAGAAAGTCAACATGCTGATATTCAGAGTGAAGCTTTGACTGGAAACAGGCAGAAAAACAACATGTGGATCCTGGAATAATCCCAGCTTCCATCTTTAAAGGACTGGAAGAGGAAGAAGTTTCCAAGGAATCATTTAGAAGAGTTTCACAAAGAAACAGATTGAATCCATGAATGTGAAAACGTGTTTCTGAGTGAAAGAGACAGACATGAACAGACTGAACTATCTGTTCAACAGGGAGAGGCTTTCTCTGACAGGAGGAGACTCTTTAGACTCAATCAGCACAGAAACACTGAGGAACCATAGAACAAGAACCCAAAGCCAGGAAGCAGAGGTTCAGTGAATGTGGTGTTGAAGGTGTGGAGGTGGATCAGTGAGTCAGAGGAGACTCTGTAGAAGGACAGAATACCAGCAGGACAGTCCACATACACTGCTACTCTGTTGGAGACGGAGGAGGAGGAGATAGATGTTTCTCTGTTATTGTGCCAGACAGAGTAACCAAGATCATCAGAGCAGTTCAGACTCCAGGACTGATCATTATATCCAAACCAACAGTCTAAACTGTCTCCTCTCCTCCTGATTCTTCTGTAACTCACTGATATATTAACTCTTCCTCTCCACTCGACCTCCCAGTAACAGCGACCAGTCAGACCAGTTCTACACAGCAGCTGAGGAACATCAAATCTGTCTGGATGATCAGGATATGACTGAAACTCCTCCACATGTGTCACCTTCCTGTTGTCTTCAGACAGTTTGAGTTTTCTGCTCACTGTGTTTGTGTCGATTGTGAGTTGACAGGAATCTGATGGAGAGAACAAAGACAATCCAGCTGCAGTTATTGATCATTTATTGACACTTTGATGATGACTCCTGAATGAGTGATGGACAGTTTGAAGATGGTTGAATGTGAGCTGCTTTGTTGTCATGAATCAAATTAAAAACACACTTACACCTCCATGGACCTGGTGTCAACCATCGGACTCCAGCAGGCTCCACCCTGAAAGGAGGAGGGGGGTCAGACCATCAGTCTCTTTCAGCAGCAAACATGGACATTACATGTCTCTCAGACACACATTGTCCTCCACTGAGAAAGGACCAGTCCAACATTTGGACACGTCCACTTGTTGTAAAAATCCAGAGAAAGAAAGAAGAGCTGAGAGCAGACAGACACCTGGGCTCTGATGATGATGATGATGATGATGATGATGATGAAACATTACAACCTGCAGTGGATTTAGTGTCGCTGTGGGAAATTCACGTGCTCTGTGCTGCAGCGCTTTGATTGGCTGAGATCAGAAATGGAGCAGGTTTTAAAAGAGAAGGGCCGACCTCTTCATGAACTAAGTGACCCTCTGTGGCTGGCAGACCTGGCATCTTTAGTTGATCTTACGCATCGTCTGAATACACTGAACAAGAAGATACAAGGCAAAGAACAGCTGGTGCCACACCTGTATGCACACCTGAAAGCCTTCTGGGTAAAGCTCCGCCTCTTTGAGACACAACTAGGAGGCTTTAATGCTGCACACTTCCCTGCTCTGTCTGAAATCACGTCTGCTTTTCCAAAGGCCGACCTTTCTGCTAAAAAGGAGAAATATATGTCTGTGATTGCATCTCTGGTGACAGAATTCAACCAGCGTCTCCAAGACTTTTCTGTCATTGAAAAACCAATCCAGCTGTTCTCCACCTCCTTCCTGGTGGATGCAGAAGAAGTGGAAGAGAGTCTGCAGTTAGAACTGATTGAAATGCAATGTGATGATTCTCTGCAGAGTCAACATCAGCTTCTCTCCCTCCCTGAATTCTTTCAGAGTTTGGATAATGCCAAGTTTCCTCTGATGAGACGCCACGCAGAAACAATGATGAGCCTGTTGGGCTCAACATCCAGATGTGAACAAAGATTTTCTCTGTTAAATCAGAACAAAAGCAGACTGAGAAGCAGAATGACTGACAGCATCTCTGTGAAGTCCTTCGTGTCTCAACCACCAAACTTTCTGCTGACATGTCAGCCATCCTTCAATCAAAGGACAGCATCACTGCTCCCACTGACTGCAATGTTCTTCACATTATAGCTGACTTAGAAATACACACAGTATTCATGTGGCAATATGGCACCTCTAGTGTGGCCCTTTGTTTAGTTTTCTGGATTTGGCCCTCACTAAAAAAGTTTGGACACCCCTGGTATAAAGTGTTAATGTTTCCCCTTTTATTTAGGAAGATAAAAAAGATGAATAAAATAAATATACTTTAGCACCTTTAAATGAAATAAAGACAAGTAGCAAGTGTTTCTCTGTATAAAACACTAAAATAAAAAAACTCAGGGTTTCAATCTACAATCACAGTTCAATAATATTTGCTTAAATGCTTATTAATTAAAGCTAAAGCCAGCAACCACCAAGCTAACCCTACGTTGCAGGCCTGTTTCCATGCTTGTGAATATGGAGACCAAACTCAGTGGTCGCTTCACTCAAAGAGCAAATAATAAACTAAAATTATTTCCTCACAACCCTGTCCTATCTGATCATTTTTTAATAACATTTGAGTTTAATCTAACTGAGTTCTCCACCCCCAAAAGAGGGTTCCATTATAGTAGATCTTTATCGGATAATGCTGTATCAAAACTTAAAGAGTCTGTCCCCTTTTTAATATCCTCCGTATTGCAGAAATGCCCTGTAGATGGCAGCAATGTTGTTTCTTCCAATTCACAAATAGATGTCTTTGTAAACGGTATGACTTCGTCATTGCGTTCTGCATTAGACAATGTAGCTCCCTTGAAAAAGAAGGTGATTATTCACAGGAAGCTGGCTCCTTGGTTTAATTCAGAGCTGCGTTCCTTGAAGCACAATGTTAGGAAATTGGAGAGAAAATGGCGCTCTACACACCAAGAGGAATCCTACTTAATCTGGAGGGACAGACTATTGTTGTATAACAAGACCCTTCGCAGAGTTAGAGCAGCATATTTTTCATCATTAATTGAGGAGAATAAGAATAATCCTAGATTTCTCTTCAGTACAGTTGCCAAACTTACCCAGAGCCACAGCTCTGTTGATCCATCCATTCCCTTAGCTCTTAGCAGTAATGATTTTATGGGATTCTTCATAAATAAAATTGATTCCATTAAAAATAAAATAATTGGCATCCTCCCAAACATGATTACCTCATCCTCAGTAAGTGAGGCAGCATTGGAGGAATCCTTAGAACCTGCGCAGTGTCTGAACTGTTTAAAAGCAGTAGAGCTTTCTGAGCTATCTAAAATTTTAGCTTCATCTAAACCTTCTACCTGTATGTTAGACCCAATCCCAACCAAGTTGTTTAAGGAGGTATTCCCTCTGATCAGTGGTCCTATTTTAGACATGATTAATCTATCCTTGGTAAATGGATATGTACCACAGGCTTTTAAAGTAGCTGTTATTAAACCTTTACTTAAGAAACCATCTCTTGATCAAGATGAGTTAGTAAATTACAGACCTATATCTAATCTTCTTTTCTTATCTAAAATTCTTGAGAAAGTAGTTGCTAATCAACTTTGTGAACATTTACAAAGTAATGACCTACTTGAGGAGTTTCAGTCAGGCTTCAGAGCTCATCATAGCACTGAAACAGCTCTGGTGAAGGTCACCAATGATATTCTCATGGCCTCAGATAATGGACTTGTGTCTATACTTGTCCTGTTAGATCTCAGTGCTGCATTTGATACAGTTGATCACAATATTCTCCTACAAAGACTTGAGCATACTGTAGGGATTAAGGGGAAAGCATTAGGCTGGTTTAAATCTTATCTGTCAGACAGATTCCAGTTTGTTCATGTTAATAATAAATCTTCCTCAAACTCTAGGGTCACTTGTGGAGTACCACAGGGTTCAGTCCTTGGACCAATTCTATTTACTATATATATGCTTCCGATTGGCAAAATTATCAGACAGCATGGGATTAATTTCCACTGTTATGCTGATGACACTCAGCTATATTTATCCATAAATCCTGATGAATCCAATCAGTTACTTCGACTGCAGTCATGTCTTGATGACATCAAAAGCTGGATGACTTTAAATTTCCTGCATTTAAATTCTGACAAGACAGAAGTTGTAATCTTTGGGCCAGAGTCTTCAAAAAATAAAGTTCTTAATCAATCCCTTAATCTGGATGGCATTAACTTGGCCTCTGGTAATAAAGTTAAAAATCTTGGTGTTGTTTTCGACCAAGACATGTCATTTAAATCCCATATTAAACAGGTTTCCAGAGTTTCCTTTTTTCACCTCCGGAATATCGCCAAAATTAGAAACATTCTGTCCAGGAGTGATGCTGAAAAACTAGTCCATGCATTTGTTACTTCAAGGCTGGACTATTGTAATTCTTTACTATCAGGAAGTCCACAAAATGCAGTTCAAAGCCTTCAGCTGATCCAAAATGCTGCAGCAAGAGTTCTGATGAAAATCAACAAGAGGGATCATATTTCTCCTGTTTTAGCTTCCCTTCATTGGCTTCCTGTTAAATCAAGAATAGAATTTAAAATTCTCCTTCTAACGTATAAAGCCCTTAATAATCAAGCTCCATCATATATCAGAGCTCTGATTACCCCGTATGTTCCTAACAGAGCACTTCGCTCTCAGACTGCAGGTCTGCTGGTGGTTCCTAGAGTCTCTAAAAGTAGAATGGGAGGCAGATCCTTTAGCTATCAGGCTCCTCTCCTGTGGAACCAACTCCCAGTTTTGGTCCGTGAGTCAGACACCCTATCTATTTTTAAGACTAATGTTAAAACTTTCCTTTTTGACAAAGCTTATAGTTAGAGTGGCTCATACCCTGAGCTATCTCTATAGTTGTGCTGTGATAGGCCTAGGCTGCTGGAGGACATCAGGGTCTAATTTTCTCACTCTACTGATTTCTACTGTTCTTCAGTCTACTGTTCTCCAGTTTTGCATTGTATTACATTGAAATGACTGTCGTAATTTCAGCTTTTAACTTTTGCTCTCTCTCTTTTTCTTCATAGTAGGTACACCTGGTCTGGCGTTCTGTTAACTGTGACATCATCCAGAGAAGACGGCTCACCCGCTACTTCCATCTAATGTAGAACAGATTACTAGATCAATGTGTGCTTCTGTGCTTTTTGTTTCTCTTGTTGTGTCTCTGTTCTGTCTTCTGTAACCCCCAGTCGGTCGAGGCAGATGACCGTTCATACTGAGCCCAGTTCTGCCGGAGGTTTTTCCTTCCCGTTAATGGGTGGTTTTTCTTCCCACTGTCGCTTCATGCTTGCTCAGTATGAGGGATTGCAGCAAAGCCATGGACAATGCAGACGACTCTCCCTGTAGCTCTACGCTTCCCCAGGAGTGAATGCTGCTTGTCGTGACTTTGATGCAATCAACTGGTTTCCTTATATAGGACATTTTTGACCAATCTGTATAATCTGACCAAATCTGTATAATATGATTGAACTTGACTTTGTAAAGTGCCTTGAGATGACATGTTTCATGATTTGGCGCTATATAAATAAATTGAATTAAAAAGGTCCCTTGTGCCAGATGAATAATAATCCTAACAGAAACACTCTGCTCCATTTAGTCCTCCTCTCCTGTGGAAAAAACTCAGCTCCCACAGTCACGGCTCTGACTCCAATACTAGGCCGCCTGCTTTATAAGTTTGGTTTTATTAATTCTGCATTATTTTAACTACATGCGCTGTGTTTCTGTGCCTCAACGCTCTTACTGCTCCTCTCTCCTCCCTTCCCTCAGACCCAGGTGCTTTTATCAGCAGCCAGCCTTCAAAACGTGAATCTCTACATTTAATGTCCTTCCACTCGTACCAAAATGTTCCAATTAAAGTCAGTAGGAGAGTCAGCAGCTGTGTTTCATGCTATTTTGTTTTTAACCACACAGAACCAGCGGTGCTTCAGTGGAATGCTGCCTTGCTCTTTAATTCAGGTGAGCATAATTACGTTAAATGTAATTTAGGTGTGGACTTTTAAGGGTCATATTAAGGAACTTGTAACATCAGGGGCTTCAGCTCAGACCCATTATTCCTCCTCTTCCCTCTAAAGGAGCCCTTTACAATATTTATTTATGCATTTTTCCCACTGTTTATTCCTCGCATGCAGAGCACCAATGGGGGTAAAATCTGCCCGCCTCACCGCCTCAAACTGATATCCATCCATCCATCCATTTTCCGAACCGCTTTATCCCTCATGGGGTCACGGGGGTTGCTGGTGCCTATCTCCAGCGTTCACTGGGCGAGAGGCGGGGTACACCCTGGACAGGTCGCCAGTCTGTCGCAAACTGATATCATTAGTATAAATTATGCTGATACCAGACGTTACCATAAAAAGTGTTTTTTCTACAGTCACTTAGGAAGCAGAGAGACACAGAGCTTGAAAAGCTGAGCCTTTAGTCATCAACTCTGGGGTTGCCATGCATAAAAAGTGCTATATTTCCTTTAGAATTCCCCAATAAAGACTATTAGTGGACTAAAAGCGAAGCAGAAAGTCGTTATTCCGTCCGCTCTGACCACAAACTAAACGCTCAGAGAACAATTTCAAACTAAGCCTTCAGCTTGGTAATTACGCACCAGAGCGCCCTGAGGAGAGCAATAGAGGAGATTTGTCTGGTCAGAGCAGAGACTGAGATGAGAAACCTGTGGCTGTGAAAGGTGACGATGGTTATAAACTGTAACAGGCTAGAAGTTCATGGAGCTGAAAAGAGGGAAACATCAGCAGCTGGATCAGCATAAAGACGCAGCGTGAAGCCCTGAGTGCTTTAAGTGTTCCTGCTGAGGGGAAAATGTCAGACCATACAGGCTTGATGAAACTCAGCCTGATTCACCAATGAGGTTAAAGATCTACACTGATAAACAAATCCATAGATGAATGTGTAACAGTGTAATAATATGGTCAAAAACTTAAAACTACTTCATTTTATTCAGTATTATTTCAACATTTGTGGTTGTTTTCTGTTTTAACTCACTAACTGAACAATAACATGTTAACACATCTCTTTCACTTTTTAACAAAATACAAGTTTACTTCCATGTCTGGTAGGATAAAAATGAGACGTATATAATACATGTCGCTGTGAAGCCACCAGCCGCCATATTGGTACTCCCTATTTTCCTCCAGTAACTAGAGAATATGTGCGCTACAGCATCGAATAACGAGGATTTTCTCATTTTCAGGGGGGCTTAAAACTTTTAAAATGTCAAATGCCATATACTTTTAAGTGAAAACGTGGGAACATTGGTGTTTTGAGATCACTGATGTGTAGCAACTTTTCCCGGTGGAAGAAAGTTGCCCCCTGACAGTTCATACGAAACTTCTTAAGGAAGCGTCCTACAGATTCTGGCCCACGGACTATAACTAGGCCAGGGGTTTTCTAATTCATTGAATGTGAGCCTCCCCTTGGAATAGTTAAAGATAACTAGTAAATTCATAAACGATTGTTTTCAACAGCAGACAAACTGAACTAAACAGATGCCAACGTCAAACTGAACTCACGTCAACAGGAGACATCAACTGAAATACTAATAATAATTAAAAAGATAACCTGACTTTAACAGACGTCAACATATTCCATATTGTGATTTATTTTTTAGGCCAATTATACACAATTTAAACCTGTTTCTATTTTAACAATCATGTTCTCAAGCATTCTCAATGCGAACAATGAGGACACGCCTTTGATGTGCAAAGCTGTTCTACGTTGGGTTGTAGAGAAGAAAGAAACAGCAGCAAGTCATCCTGCACTTGTAGCCTTGACCGGTATTAGTTTTTGATCAGGGTGAGAGCGGAAAACCCACATTCACACAGGTAAGTGGAGGTGAAGGGCATCGGGACTCATGGCTTTGGTGGACGCATGAGGAAACTCGCTCTCAACACTCAACCAGAATCGCGTAATCAGCATTTCCACCAGTCTCTGTTTTAAGTCCACATTTGAGCTGAGCTCAACTAGAGCCTCCTCCTCTTGGATGCTCAGTTCATCGTGGACTGTGGGTGGGAAAGAGAAGGGGTTTCTGACCCACTGGTTTCCCAGTGGCTCCTCTCCAAAATACTCTCAGAACTGATCATGCAGCCCGTTCAGATGCTGATGACCGGTTTCTCAGAGTTCAGCGGCAGCGCTGTCTTCTTGGCGCCTTTCCTGCGACTCTTTGGCGCCCCCACGAGGAGGCATGCCTCACCTATTGAAAACCACTGATCTAGGCTACATGGTCCTGATCCAAGCTGGATGAGTTCTGAATGGATGGATCTGAGACTTTAAAGCAGCTTTTAAAGCCAACATATCAACAGAACCCAGTTCTGCATTGTTGGGTCTCACCTCAGACGGTCAGAGGGACCAGCAAAGTTCTACCTCTTCAATCTGCTGCTCACTGCAGCCTTGAAATGCAGAACAACTGATTGGTTGAAGGCAGAACCTCCATCCTACAACTGGTGGTGCTGAAAGTTTGGGCCAGGTACTAAATGGAGAGAAGAACCAACTTGACCAGACTTTAAATGAATGTGTTCAATAGGCGTTGGGAACCTGCAGTAATGTCACTGATGCAATAAAACTAAAGGTAGTAATTAATAATTGGATCATTGTTAGATGGATGGATATTCCATGTGCATTAAAGTCACCACATATTACTGATTATCTCCACCTTTATTCTGCATTAACTGATTCACATCTAACTTTATACAAGGATTATAATAGTTAAATACAGTTAATTTAACCTTATTTATTATTCTCTCTAATACATATTCTAGACCAGTTCCTCTACTTATTTCTCTGCATGTTAGATGATCTTTTCTAAATGTTGAACATCCTCCTTCTGTTTCTTCCTGTCACTGAAACATCTCCACTTGTTCAGAAAACTAGTTACAGTTTTATGTTTGCATCTTTTTAATGTTATTCTGACATTTGTTTTTGGAGCTCAGAGTCCTGCAGGCTGGAAGTCCTCTTACCATCACCATCATTTCCACCTCAGTGTCTGTTCTAACATCAGGTTTCTTAGTTCATTTTTACACTGCCAGAATCTGGATCATCTACTCCACTTGTAATGATGATTTCTAAAATTAATGTCTGGCTCACTATGGTGGTGATCTCAGGGTGGGCTCTGGTTAAATGCCTGGATGACCCCAGATCCAATGACCAGGCCAAGTGATGCTTTCTGCTTTCTTTAATAAGCAGATTTAGGTCTCTGTATGTGTGTGGTTCTACTATAATAAACTAATGAAAACACAAATTATAATCTGATGTTATCACAACCTCATATTAGTAGATCACACAAATCATTACAGCCACATGCTGTCTAGTAAACCTAACAGGCCTTTATTTGGAGCCCAAACCAGATCTGGGAACAAATAAAAACTGTTTTATGTTCTTCCAGTCTTGTTCTTCAATCACTGATAATGTGGAGATCAAGCAAACAAGGCAACTTAACATGATCAGAATCACCAACTAAAGGGAAAAAGTTATCTTAGTTAGCCATATCTGCTGTCAGCTATAATGAGCTGACAGAAAATACTTTAGACTTTAGAGAGTCTAAAGTCTAAAGATCCAGAACAATAAACCTGCTTAACAAATTATTCTGATGGGACAAAAAACAAAACTTAGCAGTCTTAAGGACACACACTGTCAGGAAATACCACATAGACTGCTTCTAAAACTCAGCTTGTAAAGATCCTCACTGCTTCCAGAAACACCATTTAACATCTCTTCTGACATGACTCAAAACGCCCCCTGGTGGTGAGCCTGGAAACTGCACCACAGTCCTGCCTTCAAAACGTCACTCGTCTATTGCAGATAGTTTAATTTACAGATCCTCAGATTATGATTATTGATCTTTGTATTTTTAAATCTTTCCGACATATCTGGTCTGGATGCACCTGCATAACTTTCCTGTGATAAAGAAGCTCTCATGCTTACAGATTTACTGTGTTTCCACATCCAAGGACGCAGAGAACAGTTGAGTTAGATAGGAACTGGATCGTACCAGTGGCTGCACTCCTCTAAAGATTACTCCCGCTTTCTTTGTCAACCCAGAATGTATAAAAGTTTAATGTTTTCTTTTTCTCTTGACTCTGTTTCCTGACTGCGTTCATTTAATTCAATCAAATTTTATTTATATAGCGGCAATTCATGAAACATGTCATCTCATGGCACTTTCCAAAGTCAGACTCAATCAGATCCTCCAGGTTGGTCAGAAAGTTTCCTCTCTAAGGAAACCCAGCAGGTTGCATCAAATCTCTCCAAGCAGCATTTACTCCTCCTGAAAGAGCGTAGAGCCACAGTGGACAGTCGTCTGCATTGTTGATGGCTTTGCAGCAATCCCTCATACTGAGCATGCATGAAGCGACAGTGGAGAGGAAAATTCCCCTTTAACAGGGAGGAGAACCTCCAGCAGAACCAGAACCAGGCTCAGTGTGAACGCTCATCTGCCTCGACCCTCTGGGGCTTAGAGAAGACAGAGCAGAGACACAGAAAGCACAGAAGCTCACATTGACCCAGGAGTACTTTCTATGTTAGATGGTAATAGAGGATGATCTGTTTCCCCTGGATGATGTCACAGCTAACAGAACGCCAGACCAGGTGTACCTTCTATGAAGAGAAAAACTACAGAACAAAAAGTTAAAAGCTGAAATGACGACAAGCAATGCAGATTGGAGAGCAGTAGGAGAACTCAGCAGAGTGAGAAAAATAGGCCCTGATGTCCTCCAGTAGCCTAAGCCTATAGCAGCAGAACTATAGAGATAGCTCAGGAGCCACTCTGACTAGAAGCTTTGTGAAAAAGGAAAGTTTTAAGATTAGTCTTAAAAGTAGACAGGGTGTGTGCCTCACGGACCAAAACTGGGAGTTGGTTCCACAGGAGAGGAGCCTGATAGCTAAAGGATCTGCCTCCCATTCTACTTTTAGAGACTCTAGGAACCACCAGCAGACCTGCAGTCTGAGAGCGAAGTGCTCTGTTAGGAACATGCGGGGTAATCAGAGCTCTGATATATAATGGAGCTTGATTATTAAGGGCTTTATACATTAGAAGAAGAATTTTAAATTCTATTCTTGATTTAACAGGAAGCCAATGAAGGAAGGCTAAAATTGGAGAAATATGATCCCTCTTGTTGATTTTCATCAGAACTCCTTCTGCAGCATTTTGGATCAGTTGAAGGCTTTGAACTGCATTTTGTGGACTTCCTGATAGTAGTAAAGAATTACAATAGTCCAGCCTTGAAGTAACAAATGCATGGACTAGTTTTCAGCATTGCTCCTGGACAGAATGTTTCTAATTTAGAAGGTGGAAAAGAGGAAACTCTGGAAACCTTTTTAATATGGGATTTGGCTGAGAGTTTTTCCTACTGATGCAGCAGCGTACAGTTCATTATTTCCCGTTTTTTCCCTAAAATTCATCCTTTACATGTGTTTGCCTAGTGGACTTGCTGTGTGTACATGTCAGAAGGTGAGTTTGATGGTGTTTTATTTGCTGTATGGTGTTATTTGCATATCTCATGATTATATGTCTAATGTTAAGCATTTTATGCTGCTTGATGTTCAGCTACTAAGCTAATTTTCACCACGTTTAATGTGTGCTGTATTCATGCTCACAAGATATGAGTCATAGGTGTGATATTGCTAAATACAATCTTTCATGTTTGGATATACATATTTTATGTATATTTGTATGGTGTTTTGCACTGATTATTATTTGTATATCTCTGTAGAACCACAGTAAATCTACAACAAAACCAGACATCTGCTTCCGTGTCTTTTAACGGGGACACATTCCATACACCTTGCCGCTCTAAACCAGCTTATTCCTGGAGAACACCTCATCTCCTTTTTAGGAATACCTCCTTAAACAACTTGGTTGGGATTGGGTCTAACATACAGGTAGAAGGTCTAGATGAAGCTAGAATTTTAGACCTTATATTCAATAGACCACATTTAATTGTTTTATTTTTTGGTTAAAGTTGAGTCATATTGATGTTTATCTGTTTTTTATGATTTGCTCCTTTTAAATCCGCCTTGATCTATTCAGTTTTGGCCGTGGGAAAGACACCGTCTCAATAGGGTAATGGGTGGGTAACAGTACAGAAGCTGCAGAGGGGAGTGTTAAACTACGGCTCTGCTTCCTGGTCTGGACCCTGGGTTATCAGCATTTAGGAGACATTAGGGGACAGAAACATTCAGACGTTTCTCGCCTTTGAATTAAATAACTTACAAAGACAAAGATGCATCTTTTCTTTTCTCTTGATTGATAATTATTAATATCCACTACGAGACCATCATGCTGAGTTGCCAGGATTTGCATCATCATCATGACTCTTCCCACCATGGAACACTGCATTAAATTATTCCTAATTAACCTTTAGAATTATTTAAGTAAGCTATGCAATTATTCTGACTGCAGGTGATAAGAGGGGTAGGAGAGGGATGGGTGGGATTTAATTGAAGAGGTTTTGATTTAAGATCTGGGATCATAAATCAGTCAAAACTTTGTCAAGAAAGTTCCTCCATACCTGAGAGCTTCCAGTCTCCAGCGTCGATCCTTCAGTACAGCCGACAGCAGCTTCACTCCTGAGTCTCCTGGATGATTGTAGCTCAGGTCCAACTCTTTCAGATGGGAGGGGTTGGAGCTCAGAGCTGATTTCAGAGAAACACAGCCTTCCTCTGAGACCAGACAGCCTGACAAGCTGCAGACACACGATTCAACACATGATGTTGTTTTAATAAGCAAAAAATAGAAATCAAACTGTATTTTGTTCTGTAGGTTATAAAAAAGTAACATCTGACACATTTAAACAGATGAATCCTGACTTAAGCTTCACTCGAAGGGAAAATCTGTAAACTGACAAACTGCAAAAGGTTCTTGCTTTAAACAAACTTTAAACTACCTAAAATACCAACGATAAACTGGTGGTCCCAGTAGAACCATTGTTCTGGTGTCTAGATCGCTTTAATATTTTTTAATCTAATTGGAGTCAATAATTGAAGCTGAGATAAAGAATAAAGCAGTGGTTTGGATCAATGGCATTAGCAGCGTATGGTGAGTACATATTTCACACTTGCAGAATCAGCAGAATGTCTTTGAGAAATCTCCCATCTGAGGTCAGCTCCAGTCTTTCAGTGCGCTCCCTTTCTTCTACTCTTTGTTAAACTTTTTCCCATATTTTCCCCACTTACTGCATCTCATTCTCTTGCTGTCTCATCACTAGTTTGCCTGTCACTCTGGGCTCTGGCCTGCGTGTGTTTGGGATGTGCTGAATCAACTCTGGCAGACGTGATGACCAGGAAACTGGGACATGGAATGGACAAACTATCTACCACTAATATTCCGCTTTATTGTGGGAAACTGAGAGATAATTAAATTATTTCTCTCAGAAAGAAAGTCAAGCCCAAACAAACAACTTCACCTTCAAAAACATTGGGTCCTAGTTATGGGAGTAGCTTTTCCCCTGTTACTATCAGACTGTTGAACTCTAAACTGGACTCTGCATCACACTTGCATCATTATTTTGCACTACCAACGTTGCCCAACTTTTTATAATACATTTAAATAGTACACAACTGAACGTTTTTATTTTGCACTGCACTGAACTTTTCATATTAATGCCTTTTTGAACCATTATTTTTGCACCATAAACATAGAAGAACATTATTCTGCACAATCTAGATGAATAATATAACAGAATCAGAATGTTTATTATTGTCATTGTACACCATGTTCCACACATGTACAATGAGATTAAAGCCAGCTCCAACCAGTACACAAATATAAAAATGTCAGATAATCAAAAATATATACTATATACAGTAGTGTTATGTATATTAGATATAATATATTTTACTGTATAGATTGTTAAATATGTGTGTAAATATTTCAGGACAGAAACTGTAAATATTGTAGAGTCAAGATTGCATATTGAAAAATGTCAATAAACTAACATTTCTATCATGTTTTTAGCAGTTAATGGACAGAAATCTGGTCTCAACAGGATGGAGAACTTTGTACCTGAGAGTTTCCAGTCTGCAGGTTGGACTCTCCAGTCCAGCAGAGAGAAGCTTCACTCCTGAATCCTGCAGGTTGTTGTTACTCAGGTCCAGTTCTCTGAGACTGGAGGACTGGGAGCTGAGAACTGAGGACAGAGCTTCACAGCTTCTCTCTGAGAGGTTACAGCCACTCAGTCTGAGGAGACAGGGAGAAAAATCTGCTATTAAACAATTCATCAGAAATATTGTTGATTTCTTTACAGTCACCAATGTTCTCCTTGGAAAGATTGATGGATCTTTCTGATTTTACACGTCTTTATGTTCCCTTTTATTGTGAACTGGTTCATTGTAAATAAACGACCTTTAGGTATAATTTAGGATGCTGAGATAGAGAAAAAGTGAGGAGGCTCAGAGAAACTGTGTGAATAAAAACAACAAATTGCTTTTCAAGCACTTGCTGCCAAATGTTCAAAACTATCAGAAATGTTTGTGGCAGGGCCGTCAACAGCTGCCATGGCTGATGATGACGGTGGAGGAGACATCAGGTCTCTCAGTGGCAGCAACATGTAGCAGAACCTGCGCTAAGCTGGGCTGCTTTCAGAACACATCGTAATGTTAATAAACTCCTAAAAAGGGATAAAACCTAATGTAACTGAAGTGTGTCATTAATATTAATGGCTTGATATTATTTTGCCTTATTTTCATCTTGTTTATTCTGGGTCTCTGAATTTTATTGATGATGAGGTTCATGGATAGTTAAAATTAACATGTGTCGTCTTTCCAGAGAGAGAAGGAGCTGCAGGCCGTGAACATTTTAGTTTCATCCTTTGTTTTCACTGCAGGTACGAGTCGGGCTAAAAAACTTTTATATTGTTGTGATTATATAGTTAAAAAGTGTGGCAATAATGATGAAATACTAGCTGCTAGGAACCATTTAATATAATGTATTTAAAATTTAAAATGGATTCTGAGTAATGATCACATAAACGGCTTTTAGGAACCAAAACTTTGCTGCTGCCGCCCCAAACCATCAGGAACGCAGACTCATTACAGAACTACAAATCCCACTTATTTAAACTTGTTTTTCTGTAGTATGATTTTTAGTATATTTCTGCGTTTCTAAAAATTGTTTTTTAAGAGTCTTTCCATACTTAGCTAGCTTAGCTTTAACACAAATATATCGCTGAGACATTTTTTCATATTCTTTACCCAAAATACTTTCAAACCATATTCAAGTTCTTTCTGAGCAAAGTCATTCTCACAAACACGAATGTTTTCCAAGGCAGAAGTGTGTAGAACACATTAAACTTCAACATGAACAGTTTTTTCTAGCTTACTTGATGGAACAATGATTTTTCCGGAGAAAATATATTAAAGATAGTTTAAGGTAAGAGCACTCACTATGTCACGTAATTCACGTACAAAGCTGGCAAAGGTGAGATGTCTCACTATAATTGAATATCAAACCCTAAACCTTTTTAACTGTTATTAGCATGGATGTACTTGGACTAATTTTAAACTGTGAACTTATTTATTATATTATTTCTGTAATTTATTCATGGCATGAATTTATTGCTCTTTTAGCTAAAGGCTCGACTATTATTATTATTATATTTTATTATTAGAATTAATGCATTAAAACAGAAAAATATAAAAGTTATAATTCTGACACATTTTATTGGGATGGGGCTCCTGAATATATTTCATTCTTCAAATTGGTCACAAAATAAAACCTTTGAGAATCACTCTACGATGAATCTGTGCCTGGTTTCTTTTTATAGGCAAAAAAAAGTTAACAAATCTATCAGTGAACTAACATTTCCATCACGTTTTAGCAGGTAATGGACAGATATCTGGTTTCAACAGGATGGAGAACTTTGTACCTGAGAGTTTCCAGTCTGCAGTTTGGACTCTCCAGTCCAGCAGAGAGAAGCTTCACTCCTGAATCCTGCAGGTTGTTGTTACTCAGGTCCAGTTCTCTGAGACTGGAGGACTGGGAGCTGAGAACTGAGAACAGAGCTTCACAGCTTCTCTCTGAGAGGTTACAGCCACTCAGTCTGAGGAGACAGGGAGAAAAATCTGCTATTAAACAGTTCATCAGAAATATTGTTGATTTCTGTACAGTCACCAATGTTCTCATTGGAAAGATTGATGGATCTGTCTGATTTTACACATATTTATGTTGCCTTTTGTTATGAACTGGTTCATTATAAATTAACTGAAGCAACATGAATCAATATTTACCTCATTATCAGATTTTTCACTATCAGAAATAAAATCAGCAACAATGTGTGTCCTTACAGAGCTTTGTTGGAGGCTTTAACCACTGGCAGCAGCCTCAGAAGAACCTCCTCTGAAGCAGAATATTTCTTCAGGTCAAACACATCCAGATGTTCTGCTGATGACACTAAGATGAAGCTCAGAGCTGACCACTGGGTAGGAGACAGTTTATCTGTGGAGAGACTTCCTGAACTCAGAGACTGTTGGATCTCCTCCACTAGAGAACGATCCTTCAGTTCATTCAGACAGTGGAACAGATTGATGCTTTTCTCTGCAGACACATTCTCACTGATCTTCTCCTTGATGTACTGAACTGTTTCCTGATTGGTCAGTGAGCTACTTCCTGTCTGTTTCAGCAGACCTTGTAGGATTCTCTGATTGGTCTGCAGTGAAAGTCCCAGGAGGAACCGGAGGAACAAGTCCAGGTGTCCATTTGGACTCTGTAAGGCCTGATCAACAGCTCTCTGGTGAAGAGACTTTAGTTTAGGTTTCTTAGAAAATAAAGACTTCTTAGATGTTTGTGTTTCTTTCATCAGGTTGACACCATAGGTGATGAAGGTCCGATGAACATGAAGAGCAGCCAGAAACTCCTGAACACTCAGATGGACGAAGCAGAACACCTTGTCCTGGATCAGTCCTCTTCTCTCCTCTCTAAAGATCTGAGTGAACACTCCTGAGTACACTGAGGCTGCTCTGATATCGATGCCACACTCTGTCAGGTCTGATTCATAGAAGATCAGGTTTCCTTTCTGCAGCTGATCAAAAGCCAGTTTTCCCAGAGACTCAATCATCTTCCTGCTCTCTGGACTCCAGTGTGGATCTGTTTCAGCTCCTCCATCATACTTGACCTTCTTCACTTTGGTCTGAACCACCAGGAAGTGGATGTACATCTCAGTCAGGGTGCTGGGCAGCTCTCCTCCCTCTCTGGTCTCCAACACGTCCTCCAGAACCGTAGCAGTGATCCAGCAGAAGACTGGGATGTGGCACATGATGTGGAGGCTTCTTGATGTCTTCATGTGGGAGATGATCCTCCTGGCCTGCTCCTCATCTCTGAATCTCTTCCTGAAGTACTCCTCCTTCTGTGGGTCAGTGAACCCTCTGACCTCTGTCACCATGCCAACACACTCAGGAGGGATCTGATTGGCTGCTGCAGGTCGTGTGGTTATCCAGAGGCGAGCAGAGGGAAGCAGTTTCCCCCTGATGAGGTTTGTCAGCAGAACATCCACTGAGGTGGACTCTGTAGCATCAGTCAGGATCTCCTGGTTCTGGAAGTCCAGAGGAAGTCGACTCTCATCTAGACCATCAAAGATGAACAGAACCTGGAAGTGTTCAAAGCTGCAGATTTCTTTGCTTTCAGTAAAGAAGTGATGAACAAGGTCCACCAAGCTGAACTTTTTCTCTTTCAGCACATTCAGCTCTCTGAAGGTGAATGGAAATATGAAGTGGATGTTCTGGTGGGCTTTGTCTTCAGCCCAGTCCAGAGTGAACTTCTGAGTTAAGACTGTTTTCCCAATGCCAGCCACTCCCTTTGTCATCACTGTTCTGATTGGTTGATCTCCTCCAGGTGGGACTTTAAAGATGTCTTCTTGTCTGATGGTTGTTTCTGGTCTGTGTGGTTTCCTGGATGCTGTTTCAATCTGTCTGACCTCATGTTCCTCATTGACCTCTCCAGTCCCTCCCTCTGTGATGTAGAGCTCTGTGTAGATCTGGTTCAGAAGGGTTGGACTTCCTGCTTTAGCGATCCCCTCAAACACACACTGGAACTTCTCCTTCAGACCAGATTTAAACTTAGGTTGACAAAATGGAGCAGGTTGTTCTAAATAAACACAAAAAAGTTAATTTAGGAAGGAAACCAAATGATCTTCTGAAGATGATGTGAATAAATGTGATTCCATCTCTTCAGACATCAGTAAATGTGTGATTTATCCATCAGGTTAAATCTTTATAGAAATCCTCTTACTGCTCTCCAGACGGTCAGCCAGCTCCTCCTGCTTCATCCTCCTCAGGAAGTTCAGAGTGATCTTCATCACTGCCTCTCTGCTGCTCCTCCTCTGCTCTTCATCCTCACCTTCCAACACCTCCTCATCATCTCTCTGACTCTCTGAGCAGTCTGGGTCATCTGGACTCAGAACCTTCTGGAACTTCTTCAGCTCCTTCTTCACAAAAGTGACAATGTTGTCCTCCAGCAGCTGGAACAGAATAATATATGAAGGACACATCAGACTGAGATCATGGATCCAAACATCAGAACCATGTTGGACAGACTGATGGTCCACTGGTCCACAAAGTCCAGCATGGAGACGACTGAACAGAACCGATGTAAAAGTAGTTGTTGTACATGTACAGACCATAAATATGGAGTCCAGCTGGGTTTGATGCTGCCGGGCAGACGGACCTCTGGGAACCTCTGAGTTCTGCTGGTCCACTCTGTGGAGGAACCAGAACAATTAGGAAGGAAGGAAATATTCATCCAGCAGTTTTCATAGATTAATTCCCCAAGAGCTTCACAGTAAAAGTCCATAAGACAGAAAAACTGAAATGAACACGACACAAAGAAGTCAACAAGAGGAAGAAGAAATAAAAAAGCTTGCAGATGACTTTGTAAAAGTATAAAAATTTCAACGCGTGTGTCTGCACTACTTTCAGAAAGGTTTCCTACTCACAGTTCATTCTGAGGCCTTATTCTTAAACTCAAAAGCAAATTTAGAGGAGCAGACTAAAGCTGACTTCAAAGACCTTTTGCTATAAGCTTTTAGTTTGAAGTTATTTCTCTGGATCCAAAGCACTGGGCTGTTGTCCCTCTGTGGACCTTTGTGGAACATTGTGAGGCTGAGCCACAGGGAACCCTCTAAGCTTTTCTTACAGACTACCTACAGCCAGCCTCATCTGATCTTCTGCCCCCTGGAGAGACTTCAGCTCCATGGTATAAAAGATGTACAGCAGAGAGGAGATAAACAGGGTAGAGAAGCAAAGGGCGGCCAGCAGGTAGAAGGATATATGAGGGAAAGGCTGCTGGGTTCGCAATGCGAAGCAGGGAACCGCTGCTATGGCCAGCTCCAGGAAGAGCAGAGCCAAACCCATCAATCCAGTGTATGCAGCACATCCTCTCAGCGCAGTGCAAGCCCATTTTGACTTTTGCGCGTGCCTCGGTTAGAGTGTCAACCAGCTCAGCTAGCTTCTCTGCCGGATTGTCCTGAGTCTTGTCACTTCCAGTCTGAGCTGGATTGTGAGATTCTAGCGATAACTCGGCAGTGAGAGCCTCCTGATCAGAATATGGGAGAGGATGGCCAGAAATGGAGCTTTTGTTGGTTGACATGAAATCACAATTAACGGCGGCTTTGGAGGAACCCTTGAACAAGATGTAGTCGATCCAAATACCTTTCTCAAAGGGGACAAGCTAATTTGTACTGATGAAGAGGTCATCTGCAAATAAAGTCATACCATTTTCACACCCATCAAATTTAGCTGTTTCTACTCAAGAGTCCCTCAGTCCAGTGTAAGACATCAGTAGTCTGCAGCCGACTTCTTAAGGGTGCATGTTGATGTCACCTCCCACAATGACTACATCTGCTCCTGTAGACGTATGGCGGATGAACTGCTGCGGCTCCCAGGCCTGGACCACTCTGTGGGACAGGTAAGACTCCTTCTCTCTGCTGTATTCTGCATACAGTTGTGTGACATAGACGTTTGCAGTCAGGGCCGCCAGATTCAGAATGGCCATTCCAACGGCTTTGCCTCCAAACCAGTCCCCATGGTGAACCATGTAAGCGTAACCGTTCAAAGAGTAGCGATAAAGGGACATGTCAAGGATTTGGAGTTTGGAAAGAATGGCCAGTCCACTTCCTGTGACTCCGCTTTTGAAGTAATGAGAGTTACGATGAGTAGAGGCCAGCTTCGTTTTCAAGTAGAGAAAGTCCTTCTCACTCCACACCTCTTGCAGTAAGATGACTTTGTTAACGGCGTGACTTCCTCATTGCGTTCTGCATTAGACAATGTAGCTCCCATGGAAAAAGAAGGTGATTATTCGGAGGAAGCTGACTCCCTGGTTTAATTCAGAGCTGCGTTCCTTGAAGCACAATGTTAGGAAATTGAAGAGAAAATGGCGCTCTTCACACCATAAGGAATCTTACCTAATCTGGAAAGACAGTCTACTGTTGTATAAAAAGACCCTTCGCAGAGTTAGAGCAGCATATTTTTCATCATTTATTGAGGAGAACAAAATAATCCTGGATTTCTCTTCAGTACAGTTGCCAAACTTACACAGAGTCATAGCTCCGTTGATCCATCCATTCCCATAGCTCTTAGCAGTAATGATTTTATGGGATTCTTCTTAAATAAAATTGATTCCATTAAAAATAAAATAATTGGCATCCTCCCAAACATTATTACCTCGTCCTCAGTAAGTAAGGCAGCGTTGGAGGAATCTTTAGAACCCGTGCGGTGTTTGAACTGTTGAGAAGCAGTAGAGCTTTCTGAGCTATCTAAAATTTTAGCTTCATCTAAACCTTCTACCTGTATGTTAGACCCAATCCCAACCAAGTTGTTTAAGGAGGTATTCCCTTTGATCAGTGGCTCTATTTTAGACATGATTAATCTATCCTTGGTAAATGGATATGTACCACAGGCTTTTAAAGTAGCTGTTATTAAACCTTTACTTAAGAAACCTTCTCTGGATCAAGATGAGTTAATAAATTACAGACCTATATCTAATCTTCTTTTCTTATCTAAAATTCTTGAGAAAGTAGATGCTAATCAACTTTGAGAACATTTACAAACTAATGACCTACTTGAGGAGTTTCAGTAAGGCTTCAGAGCTCATCATAGCACTGAAACAGCTCTGGTGAAGGTCACTATTGATATTCTCATGGCCTCAGATAATGGACTTGTGTCTGTACTTGTCATGTTAGATCTCAGTGCTGCATTTGATACAGTTGATCACAATATTCTCCTACAAAGACTTGAACATACTGTAGGGATTAAGGGGAAAGCATTAGGCTGGTTTAAATCTTATCTGTCGGACAGATTCCAGTTTGTTCATGTTAATAATAAATCTTCCTCAAACTCTAGGGTCACTTGTGGAGTACCACAGGGTTCAGTCCTTGGACCAATTCTATTTACTATATATATGCTTCCGATTGGCAAAATTATCAGACAGCATGGGATTAATTTCCACTGTTATGCTGATGACACTCAGCTACATTTATCCATAAATCCGGATGAATCCAATCGATTACTTCAACTACAGTTATGTCTTAATGACATTAAAAGCTGAATAACTTCAAATTTCCTGCAGTTAAATTCTGAAAAGACGGAGGTGTAATCTTTTGACTTCTTGACCTCAAATAATAAACTTCCTAATCAATCACTTAATCTGGATGGCATTAACTTGGCCTCTGGTAATAAAGTAAAAAATCTTGGTGTTATTTTTGACCAAGACATGTCATTTAAATCCCATATTAAACAGGTTTCCAGAGTATCCTTTTTTCACCTCAGGAATGTCCCCAAAATGTAATGAACCGAAAGCTGGACCCAAGATTCACCACAACAGGTCAGTGACGTTCTTAAAAAGTTTATTATCAAACTGCGGGAAACGGGCGTTGACTCTCACGGCTCGCGCTCACTGGCTGGAACTTCCTGGAGGCAAAGGCAAAGGTTTAGACTCAGTAATAAAGTGAGCGGAGATACTTTTCTGAGAACTGACCTTAAACTAAGGAGAGCCGGGCAGTACAGACCTGCTGCCACGGGAGCCGATCCGTCCACAGGCGAGACTGAAGCCGTTGAGTGGCTGAGGAGGAAGTCAGTCAGACTTGGAGCTTTCCAGAGGGCGTTTGTCACGAGGCAATCCAGGTCCAGTATCGGGGAATCCAGCAATCCAGGCGAGGTACATGGGGAAATCCAAGTGGGGGGGTCCAGGTCCAAATCCAAAATCCGGTACACTAGGAGGCAGTCCAAGGGTATGGGTTCCAGGAGACAGGGGACCAGGCAGGCAGACAAAGGCTAGGAAAAGGCAGGCTCAAAAATACTGGTTACAGGTCGGGGTCAAGTGCTGGGACAGACAGCAAGATACAACGCTGGAAAGTCACTCACACAAGGTTCGAAAACGATCTGGCACTGGAGACTGATGAGGACAGAGCTCTTATGCAGGTGGAGACAGGTGAAACCAGTAGAGGTTGATTGCAACGGGGTGGAGACTGGAAAGGGGTATTAACTGTGAACAGAATCAGCTCCAGTGCCAGAATCATCACACAAAATTAGAAAAAGTCTGTCCAGGGGTGATGCTGAAAATCTAGTCCATGCATTTGTTACTTTAAGGCTGGACTATTGTAATTCTTTACTATCAGGAAGTCCTCAAAATGCAGTTCAAAGTCTTCAGCTGATCCAAAATAATGCAGCAAGAGTTCTGATGAAAATCAACAAGAGGGATCATATTTCTCCAATTTTAGCTTCCCTTCATTGGCTTCCTGTTAAATCCAGAATAGAATTTAAAATTCTTCTTCTAATGTCTAAAGCCCTAATATTATATAATATCAAATATCAGAGCTCTAATTACCCCTTCTGTGTCTAACAGAGCACTTCACTCTCAGACTGCAGGTCTACTGGTGGTTCCCATAGATGCGGGAAGGAGGGTCCTGCAGGGCTGCAGCCTCCCTCGTCATAGCTGATGCTGATGCTTGTATGTTCTTTTTTTGCAAAAAAGAACAATAGAACAATAATAATTACAAACAGATACAATATTGTAAGATGATTTATTTTTCCTTTAGGAATTGATGTTTTGACATACAAGATCAGTTACGTGTTACAGTTGATGCATAACTAACGAAGTGTGCTATGCCTTTAAGAGGAGTTGTTTTGTTGTTTTTCTTCTTCGGGGGTTTTTGGTTGTTGTAGCCTAGGAGTGAGCCCGGGACGGGGGCTGTGTGTGTTAAAGAAAAAAAGTAAGGAGGTTAAATAAACGTCTGGACCGCTACGCTATTCCCTCTCAGTGTCCTGCTCTTTCTCCACCCACGACCTCTAAGATTCTCGTAACACCGAGACAGTTCCTCTCGTAGTGTTACATTGGTGGCAGCGGATGTGTGGACGTTTGCGGCGCATGGAGCGGTGAGCACATGCTACAACTGCTAACCGCACATAGCTCATGCTGCACGTACTGAGCGGTGTATATAGCGGCTGCTGAAGACGGATTTTTTTTCTCTCTCTTTTGTCTTGCTCCACCTTCACCCCCGTCTCTATACTGCCGACAACGGAGACGAATACACAGCCATGGCAAGTAATTTTTGGGATCAATTACCTTTTCATTCTACAAGTACTCGTGCCAGACCTCATTACAGCCACGTTTTCATGGGGGACGGACAAGAAGATTTTTCTAAATGGTGCAGACGTTTCGAAGTGATGGTTGCGGCTGATCCTGATACCACAGCGGATAGTTTGGTGAAACTGCTACCTACATGTTTAGGTGGTGCTGCTTTTAGTTACTGGGATAGTCTATCTGATGCTGTAAAAGGGGACTATTCAGCCACAAAAGATAAGCTGAAGAGCGTTTTTGAAAAAACTGCTTATTTGTCGACTTTCCAAAGCTATATTAATGCACGCAGTCGCCTTCCTGGTGAAGCCCTTCCTGTGTTTGCTGCTGAGATTTGCCGGTTGGTCGAAGAAGCTTTTCCGACTTATGGTGATAATGCCAAACAGGGGGAAAAATTCCGACGCTTTATTGCTGGACTTGACCCATACCTACAGCTGAGATGTCATGAACAGGGCGTGGACACACTGGAGACTGCTCTACAGTTCGCTATGCAGATTGAAACTGCTCACCAAGCTAGTAGAGTGTTCGCTACCACACCTCCTTCACAGCCCTTGTCTACACCACCAGTTTACCCTGCTGTCTTACCTGGATACTCTACTCAGGCGCCTTCACCCGCTCCTCTAGGAGTCCACTCAGCTACTGCAGATGATTTCAAGACTATGGCAAAGACTATTGAAACGCTGTCGGACAGAGTTGAACAGCTGTGGAGGTGGTCAGCAGCACCAAGTTCCTGGGGGTGCACATCACGGACAACCTCACCTGGACTGTGAACACCACGTCACTGGTGAAGAGGGCACAGAAGCGACTGTACTTTCTGCGGAGGATGAGGAGAGCCCGCCTGCCCCCACCCATCCTCACGACCTTCTACAGAAGCACCATAGAGAGTATTCTGACCAGCTGTCTCTCTGTGTGGTGTGGAGGCTGCAGTGCCTTCGACTGGAAGAACGTGAGGAGAGTGGTGAGGACAGCAGAATGGATCATCGGGGCTCCTCTCCCCTCCATAAAAGACATTTCATCTCAGTGCTCTGTGTCCCGAGCCCGAAACATCATCAGGGACCCCTCACACCCCCAACATGGACTGTTCTCCCTGCTGCCCTCTGGGAAGAGGTTTCGCAGCATCCGCTGCAGGTCCACTAGGTTCTGCAAAAGCTTTTTCCCTGCTACCATCAGACTGTTGAACTGCTGAAGTATAAAAACGGACTGTGTACCACACTCGACTCGCTGATTTGCACATTTGTATCGTATCCTGCAAAATCGCTGCTGCACTTTATCCTGAAACGTACTAACTGTTTATAATGCAACTGTCTACTGTTAAACCACTGCTGCACCTTACTGCATATTTGTTTACATTGTTTACATTTCAACTGCCTACTGTTCACTGCTGCACTTTATCCGGAAGTCAAATTGAAACTTATCCTGTAACTGACTGCGATTCATCACTGCACTTCTTATCCTGTACTATAATTCACTGCAAGGTATCCTGTGGAGTTACTGCAATCTTTCTGAGCTGTGTGAAAACGAAATTTCGTTCTGTATGCACTCTGTGCATACAAAATGACAATAAAGAAAGTCTAAGTCTAAGTCTAAGCTACAGCTGGCAATCGACCGCAGGATGCACATCGCCAGGATAGGCGGGACTATGGATTTCGTCATCGGAGCTCTACTCCAGGTGGCTGCTGGGGTGACCGATATTCATCAGATGGATACTATGGGTCTCCTCCACGACGCAGAGACTCATCAGATGACCGAAACACATCTCACTACAGTTCCAGTCCATATGCACAGGATAAACACAACCAACGGGGTTTATGTATCCGATCGGGATCTTCTGAACGCCAGACACAGGACTACAGCTCTGAAACCAGAGGCTACACTAGTCGTGGCCGTTCTCCCAACCGTTATGAAAGTGGTCGCCGTAGTCACTCTCACAGCCTGAGCCGGGTACGTTTTCGGTCTCATTCACATCCAACCCATGATCAGGTAAACTACAAGTAGCTGACAATGAGGGCAAATTGCCAGCTACTGACTTTTCCCTAGCCCAGACTGACAATGACACCTGCCATGACACAGTTACTAGTGACGTTTCGGGTTTGACTGATGTAGAGAGGAGATATGTTTCAGTTGTTATTGAGGACACTGTACTACATGCTTTTCTGGACACTGGGGCAGATGTTTCAGTCATTAGTGAGGACTTTAGAAGAGCTACACCAGTGCTTTATAGAAAACCCATTGTAAAGCAGTTTATTCCTCTCAATGGTGTCACAGGCGATCCCCTTGACTCTATAGGTTCCATTTATGTGAACCTAACTATTGCGGATAAACTCATGACCCACACACTGAAAGTTGTCAGAAACTGTACAAAGTCAGTTATCTTAGGTTGGGATTTTATGGTGGCACATGGCATTACGGTTGACACGCGAAACATGACGTGTAATGTAGCAGGTGCAGCTGTGTCACTAGTGGGTCCACATCTGTATGTTCCCTGCATGATGGGTGTGTCGGTGTCATCCACCGTTAGCATCCCTGCTATGTCTGAGAGGGTCGTCACTGCTACTTTGGATGCACCCCAAAAAGGGTTTTTACCTAACGGCTACATTGGTGTGTTTGAACCACATTATACCGACCAGTCCTCTGCTGGTATGGCATGGACGGTCGCCAGGGTAGAACGGGGTTCTATTTGTGTTAAAGTAGCTAATGTTTCGCATAGTGACGTTATGTTACATGGTGGTACACATGTGGGGCACTTTCATGCAGTCTCAGCAGAGGGCCAGAGTGAATTCACCATTATGGACAGTTCTCTCTGTAACATTGATACTCGGGCAGCTGACATCCCCCGACTGATCCCTCTGGCAGATAGTACAGACTCAGATCTGACACCTTTGCAGAAAAAACAACTGACAGAGACTTTGACTTCCTTTGCAGATGTGTTTAGTCAGCATTCACATGACTTTGGCAGAACTGACATAGTGACACACAAAATCGCTACAAACTGTGACACCCCGATCTCACAGAGAGCTTACCGCACCTCTCCAGCCATGAAGGCAGAATTTCGCCAACAAGTTGAAACTCTTAAGTCACATGATTTGATAGAGGACAGTTCGAGCCCCTGGGCCAGCCCAGTGGTTATGGTGAAAAAGAAGGATGGTTCTTACAGGTTTTGTGTTGATTTTCGTAAACTAAACTCTGTCACCATTACTGATGCTCATCCTTTACCAAGAGTTGATGACAGTCTAGACGCGCTTTCTGGTTCTCAGTACTTTTCTACTATGGACATGTCTAGTGGGTACTGGCAAGTACAAATGGATCCGGCAGACAGACAAAAGACTGCATTTACGACAGGTGACGGCTTGTACCAATTTAAGGTCATGCCAATGGGGCTTAAGAACTCACCTCCAACCTTCCAAAGGCTCATGGAGCTTGTTTTAAGAGGACTTCACTGGACAACCTGTGTCATTTATTTGGATGACATAATTTGTATGGGGAAAACCTTTGAAGATCATCTAGGCAATCTCACAGACATTCTCACTCGTTTTCGACAAGCAGGTTTAAAATTAAACCCAAAAAAATTTGACTTTTGCAAACCTGCTGTAAAGTATATGGGGCACATTGTGTCTCGAGATGGACTGGCGTTGGACCCAGTAAACACTGAACGCATCAAAAATTAGCCTGTTCCACGCTCACCAACTGAGGTGCGTGCTTTTTTGGGACTGTGTTCATATTACAGACGGTTTGTACATAACTATGCCTTTATTGCTCAGCCCCTGCATAGGCTTACCCAAAAACTGGTTGTTTTTGAATGGACAGATGACTGTTCTGCTGCTTTTCAAGCGCTTAAGGATGCACTGACTTCGCCTCCAATAATGGCATTTCCCAACTTTGATCAGCCCTTCATTTTGAGTACAGACGCATCTATTTTGGCAGTCGGTGCCGTACTGTCTCAGACACAACAGGGACAGGAAAGGGTTGTCTCTTTTGCTAGTCATGTACTTTCAAAAACAGAGAGAAAGTGGTCTACATATGACAAAGAACTGTATGCTATCGTGTGGTCAATTAGACACTTTAAACATTACCTCAGTTGCAATCATTTTACTATCATCACTGATCATCGTCCTTTGCTCAGTTTGAGAAAGATGGATGTCACGCATGACCCCACCGGACGCAGGGGTCGTTGGGCATTGGAGCTGGACCCTTACCAATGGACCATCACCCACAGAGATGGCAAGAAACACACGAATGCTGATGCCATGTCACGGATACCATTGGAGCAGGACTCAACTGAGGTGACTGTTTCAGCACAGCCTGGTGCTCCCTTTTCTCCTGTTGGTACAGAAAAATCTGTGTCACTGGCCGAGTTGCCATGCTCCAGCCCTGACCATCCAGGGATGTCCAATGTTGTAACACAAGTGTGTTGTGTGGACAATGAGAGGACACAGGTGAATATGGGGTTTGCCACATTGCAGCAGACATTATCTGATCGTAACATGGACATTGTGACTGCACAACTCTCTGATCCTGTTATTTCTGAAGTGTATACCTGGGTAAGAAACAAGAAACGTCCCTACCTCAGACAGGTAAACGGTAGAGGTCAGAGAAAGCTTTGGTGGCAGTTTCCTAAGTTGTTTCTATGTAACGACTTGCTTTGTCGCGAAGGTCAGAGTGCACCAGGAAAACCTGAAGTTTATCAAGTGTTAATTCCATCTGCACTTGTTACAGAAACGATGCATTTTCTTCATGGTAATCCTTGTTCTGGTCATTACACTGCTGAGCGTACGTTTAAGAAAGCACTGACAATGTGTTATTGGCCAGGAATGAGATCTGACATTGAAAACTTTTGTAATCTGTGTACGACATGTGAAGCTTTTAGAAAAGCTGTGCCAAAACACAGAGCGCCTCTACAATCTATTGAGACGGGCAGACCATTTCAGTTGGTCTGTACTGACATTACTGAACTTCCGGTTACCTCTCTTGGTAATAGATATGTGCTTGTGGTACAGGACCATTTCACAAAGTATGTAAACGCATATGCTATGTCTGACCAAAAGGCTACCACCGTTGCACAGTTACTCTGTGAACGGTATATTCCTGAACATGGTGTTCCTGAGGAACTGTTGTCAGATCAGGGACGACAATATGAGTCTGAAATTATTCAGGCCATTTGTCAGAGACTACAGATGACAAAGAAAAGAACCTCCCCATATCACCCCAGAGGGAATGGTATGGTTGAACGGTTTAATCGGACTCTAAAAGAACAGTTGGCTCGACTCATTCAGGACTATGGAGGTGAATGGGATCGCTATCTCCCTGCTGTAGTCCTTTCTTTTAACTCTACTCCTCACTCGAGCACAGGGTATTCATCGTATTTCCTGGCTCATGGTAGGAGACCTCGACTACCTGCTACTGCTCATGTTTCATCGCCAAAGGTTTCTGATTGCCCACAGAACTATGGTTCAGAACTGGCTACACGGATGGATGCTGCTTTTGAGACTGTTCTTCTCCATCGCGAAGAACAAAGGCAAAAACGAGAGTACTATTACAACAAAGACAAGGTTTAGGCCTTATGCTTGTGGTGATCTGGTATGGATAGATGATCCTGCCACACAAAGACTGAAGCTTTCCCCAAACTGGACTGGACCATATAAGGTTGTTTCTGTGGATGAAAAGGGGCTCATTTACAAGCTGGTGGATGTGAAATATCCTCAGGCTGCGACCAAAGTCATTCACTATGATCGTCTAAAACCTTACCGTGGCTCCACTGACACATCACCCGTAGATGTCACTCATTCTGTATTATCACCAAACAGGGACACACTGCCGAGGTATACCGCTTTGTCGGGATCATTGCCTTGGGCCTTTGACCAAACAGCTACACCTCAGGCATCAGAAACTGTTAGGTCGTTGCCATCTTCACCACAAATCCAGTCTGGACTGGTCTCTCAACAGCCTGCACTATCATCTCCCAGCTTGTCGCCTACTGGGGGTGTAGTTATGACCAGGTGCGGGCGGACGGTTTGGAAGCCACAACGACTACTGTTATAAAAAAAAAAATAATAATAAAAAAAAAAATTAAAAAAAATTGACAGTTGTTCTTGATGGGCATTATTCTGAGTTTATGTCCTGTGTTTTGCAATCCTCAGGTGCTAAGAGTTGCGGATGACACTGTTTGAACAGATTGTGTTTTGGTGTAATGATTTATTTATTTTTTTGTTATGTATAGGATAACTTCATTTGAAATGAGGACATTTCATTTATAGAGGGGGAAGTATGTAAGATGATTTATTTTTCCTTTAGGAATTGAGCTCACTGGCGGGCTCCTTTGATTCTTGTCTACCTCCCGCCAAGAAACTCCTGAAGACTCAGATGGACGAAGCAGAACACCTTGTCCTGGTACAGCCCTCTCTCCTCTCTAAAGATCTGTGTGAACACTCCTGAGTACACTGAGGCTGCTCTGATATCGATGCCACACTCTGTCAGGTCTGATTCATAGAAGATCAGGTTTCCTTTCTGCAGCTGATCAAAAGCCAGTTTTCCCAGAGACTCAATCATCTTCCTGCTCTCTGGACTCCAGTGTGAATCTGTTTCAGCTCCTCCATCATACTTGACCTTCTTAACTTTGGTCTGAACCACCAGGAAGTGGATGTACATCTCAGTCAGGGTGCTGGGCAGCTCTCCTCCCTCTCTGGTCTCCAACACGTCCTCCAGAACCGTAGCAGTGATCCAGCAGAAGACTGGGATGTGGCACATGATGTGGAGGCTTCTTGATGTCTTCATGTGGGAGATGATCCTCCTGGCCTGCTCCTCATCTCTGAATCTCTTTCTGAAGTACTCCTCCTTCTGTGGGTCAGTGAACCCTCTGACCTCTGTCACCATGCCAACACACTCAGGAGGGATCTGATTGGCTGCTGCAGGTCGTGTGGTTATCCAGAGGCGAGCAGAGGGAAGCAGTTTCCCCCTGATGAGGTTTGTCAGCAGAACATCCAATGAGGTGGACTCTGTAGCATCAGTCAGGATCTCCTGGTTCTGGAAGTCCAGAGGAAGTCGACTCTCATCCAGACCATCAAAGATGAACAGAACCTGGAAGTGTTCAAAGCTGCAGATTTCTTTGGTTTCAGTAAAGAAGTGATGAACAAGGTCCACCAAGCTGAACTTTTTCTCTTTCAGCACATTCAGCTCTCTGAAGGTGAATGGAAATATGAAGTGGATGTTCTGGTGGGCTTTGTCTTCAGCCCAGTCCAGAGTGAACTTCTGGGTTAAGACTGTTTTCCCAATGCCAGCCACTCCCTTTGACATCACTGTTCTGATTGGTTGATCTCTTCCAGGTGGGACTTTAAAGATGTCTTCTTGTCTGATGGTTGTTTCTGGTCTGTGTGGTTTCCTGGATGCTGTTTCAATCTGTCTGACCTCATGTTCCTCATTGACCTCTCCAGTCCCTCCTTCTGTGATGTAGAGCTCTGTGTAGATCTGGTTCAGAAGGGTTGGACTTCCTGCTTTAGCGATCCCCTCAAACACACACTGGAACTTCTCCTTCAGACCAGATTTAAGTTTATATCGACAAACTGAAGCAAGACGTTCTAAATGAACAGAAAAAGTGAAATCAGGAAGGAAACCAAATGATCTTCTGAAGATGATGTGAATAAATGTGATTCCATCTCTTCAGACATCAGTAAATGTGTGATTTATCCATCAGGTTAAATCTTTGTAGAAATCCTCTTACTGCTCTGCAGAAGGTCAGCCAGCTCCTCCTGCTTCATCCTCCTCAGGAAGTTCAGAATGATCTTCATCAGTGCCTCTCTGCTGCTGCTCCTCATCTGCTCTTCATCCTCACCTTCCAACACCTCCTCATCATCTCTCTGACTCTCTGAGCAGTCTGGGTCATCTGGACTCAGAACCTTCTGGATCTTCTTCAGCTCCTTCTTCACAAAAGTGACAATGTTGTCTTCCAGCAGCTGGAACAGAATAATATATGAAGGACACATCAGACTGAGATCATGGATCCAAACATCAGAACCATGTTGGACAGACTGACGGTCCACTGGTCCACAAAGTCCAGCATGGAGACGACTGAACAGAACCGATGGAAAAGTAGTTGTTGTACATGTACAGACCATAAATATGGAGTCCAGCTGGGTTTGATGCTGCCGGGCAGACGGACCTCTGGGAACCTCTGAGTTCTGCTGGTCCACTCTGTGGAGGAACCAGAACAATTAGGAAGGAAGTAAATATTCATCCAGCAGTTTTCACAGATGAAATCACCAAGAGCTTCACAGTAAAAGTCCTTAAAACAGAAAAACTGAGCATCAAATGAACACGATACAAATAAGTTAAAAAGAGGAAGATGACATAAAAGGATGAAGACCAGAACCACCAGAACCTCCCAGTAGACATTTTAAAAAGTGGGTCTTGAACTGGGACTTCAAACTGTCCACACTGTCAGCAGATCTGATGCTGGTGGGGACAGTGACCCAGAGCTTGGAGACAGTGGAGGTGAAGGTTCTGTCCACACAGGTCTTCAGGACAGTGTGTGGGACATCCAGCAGGTTCTGATGACTAGATCTGAGGTGGTGTGGACCTGGAGGAGGTCTGAGATATGTGGCTGTGTGTCCATGTAAGGTTCTGTCCTGGATGTGATGGTGAGTATTTTAAAATGGATCCTTTAGGTCCCTGGAAGCCAGTGAGCTCACATTATATCTGTCCACACAGAGACAATCAGAAGGTAAAGGTCCATGAAGGACATCTGGATGTGAGCAGAGAACCAGAGGATCCAGGTAGTTGGAGATGTTTAATGTTCCTGCTGATCCACTAAGAACCAGCAGAACCTCTGATGGTCCACTTCAGCTCAGCTTGGTTCCACCAACCAGATGATGAAGCTTTCCTTCCCTGCTGAACTGCTCTCACAACGCACACAGGAACCAAGTCTTGATGGGTCAGACTGGCTCTAGCAGCTATTTCCCAGCGGGTCGTGGAAATGTGATCCACTGTTAGTCTGAAATGGAGCCAGGAAGCAGCAGAACCTCCTGATCAGCATCAACACTCCAGACATGAAGACATGAAGGTGTTTTCATCAGAACAGGGCAGCTGATTTCTGGAGATAACGGATCAAACCTCTGTCTGCAGATAGAACTGGAACATCTGAGAGCTCACTGGGAGGAACTGGGTTTCTGTTCTTGGCTCTTAAAGAAATGTAACGGGTCATTTCCAGAACCTCAGACCCCGACTGAGGAGACCGGTCCATACTAGGGATGGTGATTGGCTAAAATATCACAACATGATTCCTTGCAGTGAAATCAGGATTTTATTAGTTTCCCAAAGTAACAATAAAGCTGTTGAAGAAAAATCTAGAGAAGCATTTAGACCAGAGCATTTCTGGACCCATTTTAATGAGTTGCTGCAGTTCTGCTAACTTGTCTGAAGCTCAACTGAAATGTAACAAATCCATTGAGATATTTAAGAGCTGAAGAACAGCTGCAGCTCTAAACTCCTGTGAGGGAACAACACCAAGTCTCTGGTTCTGATCCCAGTGATTGTTCCAGCTCTAGCTGAGAAGAACTGAAACTCTTCAGTCACTAAAACTGAGGAAGACTTTCAGATACGATGACAAAACGGTTCAGGAACAAAGAAAGAAAGTCCAGTTGGTTCCATGTTGGATTTGATTCAATCACTATGAATATGGGAGAGGGACTAAACAGTCCAGTTAGCTCATTAACATGGAACAGAACCAATCAGAGTGAGTGTCACGGCTGTTGCCGTCATATTTGTGTTTCCTTCTTTTTTCTTTCTCATTTCTAAGTAGGCTGCATGTTCCTGTAGAAAAACCCGCCTACTTCCTGCTTTCTAGGGTGCCCGACCTCAATCCCCTCTATTGGTTCCACCTCAACCAATGGCTCGTCACCACCTACAATCACCTCCTGCTCATAAGGAGAGCCAACCCGTTAGATTGAGGCAGCTTGTCACAGCCAGTTGACTTGTGTGCCTCGTGTGAACCAGACATTGTTAGTTAGTAGCTGCATTCGTGCTTAGTGGAGTGGGTCATTTAAGTTTATGGTTACCCATTTTGGTTTGTGTTTAGTAGCTTGTGCCAGTATCTTTTGTTGTGTTTGATTTATGTGCATTTATTACCTTGAGGCCAAGAAGAGGGTGGAATTAGGGCCAGAGTTCTTACTGAGTTTTTCTATGTTAGTCTCATTAGGTGTAGTGGGTGCTGTGCTCTCTGTGTTTTTTAGTAAGAATCTCCTCTGTTTAAATGTATAGTTAGGCACAATCCTCCTTTTGAGGATCTCTTTTATTTAATTTGGTTTGTTATTTTCAGAGCACCCTCATCCACCCTCCTTTTGTTTGTTTATTGCTTTCACCTCTTGTTACCAAATAAATTATAATTTTATAATAACTTACCGGTTTCTGCCTATATGTTCTTCCCTAGACCAACAGGGGGTCGTGACAGTGAGCTCCAGTCCAAACTAAATCTTTGACTTTAAGCAGAGAAAAGTGTTTAATGATGGCGACTAATCAATGAGGCCCAAAAGCAAACAGATCAGAGCTGTTAAACATGATGTAGCAGCATCCAGGACGCCTCCAACAACATCCATTCTTTCCACTTTCACTGCTGTGGTTCTGGAGAACATCCAACACACACCGCTTCACATATGAACATAGAAATGTGGGAAAAAGAGCTGAGCTCACGTTAAACACATGTTGGAATAAAAACATTTCAGACTGACTCAGTTTCCACAGTTACAGCAGTTAGATACAGCTCACCTCTCTGAGGATGCAGGTCCTGAAGATTTGAAGTCAACAAAGTGATCCAGTGAAGCATCGCTCTTTAAGGACACACAGCTGGGTTCTGGTTCTGGTTGATGTGTTTCTGTCAGTGTCTTAGGAATCCTGTCAAAATAAAACTTATTTTTAACACATACACATAGAGGGACCAGCTGGTGTCACTCAGCTGGTTGTGCAACACTGACTTGCTGTTTGTCAGAACCCACTGGTACCATGCTGAGCTGCTCTGTTCAGTCTGGATGAAGCAGCAAAGAGGAACAGCAGCAGCTTCAGGACCACTTGGTCTCTTCTGGCCTGATATAGTGAGAACGCTGTGTGAAAAGGGCTCTGGACACTTAGAGATGCTGATCTCACCTCTGAGCGTGGCTCTGGCTCTCAGCTTCCCCACACAGAGTGGTTTTAGAGGGAGGGACTCCCTCCTCTCTGTCCTCACACTGATCCATGCTGCTGAATTCACATCCACATCAGCTCACACACACTTTCTACCTTCACCTGCAGAGGAAACACAAATCATTCATCTGCACATCAACTCTGATCATCCTTTACATCATTAGTGCTGGAAAAAGATCAGCTGCTCCTCCTCTGATTGGCTCTTCTTCTCTGCTTCATATCAGTGTCAGTTGAATGCAGTCAGACAGCAGTGAGAGGCAGAGGAAGCTGCCATCAGCTGCTGTACTTCTACTATCAGTCCACTAGATGGAGCCATGGAGCAACATTTCATCCACTCACACTGATTCACTCTGACTGAACATCAGCAACTATTTTATTTCACAATCATCAAACTCTACAAGTGGATTATCTGCTGCATCAAAACTGAACTATTTAATAATCTGACTGAATCAAACACATTTTAACATTGATGTCATTTTATTTTGAAAGGACTCACAGGAAGCTGTTGTGTCTGACTTTAGTGGGAGACCAGAGGTTGATTCCAGGAAATAAAAACATGAAGCAGTTTGTTGAGTAAAGAAAACAAAGAAACATCAGCTGTTCATCATGTTGTTTGGTTCCAGTTCATCAATAATCTAATAATCCTGTAGATTAGTCTTCAGACAGCAGAGATGAAACTTTGTGCTGAAATCAGAAGTGAACATGTTCTCCAGACATCAGAGAGCAGAAACAAAGAGGAAAGTTCCTCAAGACAAAGTTCTGGTAGGAAACAAAGCAAACTTACAGTTTGTTCAGACGCTCCAAAGTGCTGAAGAACAAGATCTGAACAACAGACTGAGACCAAACAGAACCACCGTAGAACCAGACTGGGTGCCTCACCTGGACAGGTGAGTTCAAACAGAAAGTAACTGAGGAACTTTGCATAACTGATGACGTCACAGCTCACCTGGTTTGTA
The DNA here is from genome assembly GCF_011125445.2 of Fundulus heteroclitus. NCBI lineage: Eukaryota > Metazoa > Chordata > Actinopteri > Cyprinodontiformes > Fundulidae > Fundulus > Fundulus heteroclitus. Next base: position 1,646,323 of record NW_023396846.1, on the reverse strand, counting down.
GTTTTTCTTTCAGACTAAAACAGCAGAGCGTCTGCAGTGATATCAGAGGCAGGTTGATAAAGTCTTGATGAGAAAGGAGAGAAGTTCTGCTGAAAATGTTTCCTGATGGTGATTTTCTGATTTCCTGCTCCAAACAGAGCAGGGTTCATGGTATTTCTACCTTTTCTAAATCTGCTTTGAAATCTTCTTTTGTCATTCATTCATTTATCGTTCTCTCCATCACTTCACATGCATGAGAAGTTAAAGCTATGGATCTATAACTTCCTGTATTAGATCTCTCTTTGCCTGCTTTTAGGATTGGTTGGGCGTGGCCAGCAGATTTTGTAGCATCTCCCTAAACAGAGCTTAGACACTGAAACAAGGTTTACCACTTTGCAATATACTCTAGTTGCATATTCTATATATTAGCTCTACATGGCAATATTTAGCCCTAAAATCCCTGCCTGGTCCTACCTGATGCCGTCAGTATTTGTTCACCCAGAGCAACTCTTTCCTTTTCCATGTTCTTTTTGATGTAGAAAAGCTGATGGCTGGAATATTTGGAAAAGCTTTCCTCACTTCCCTTGTGATCTAAAAAAGGCAGAATATTCATTTTGTATTATTAGTAATATTCAATAGTTTGTTTCTGTTGTAGTTCCATATTTCTGCCAGCAGGGTGCGTATTCACAACTACAAGCTCTACGCGCTTCTTCTTTTGTCTTTTTTCTCTTTGCGCTGATGCCGTTACTGCAGTTTAGAGAGAGTTAGAACAGGAGGCGTCAATATAACTAGTTACTAAGTAAATACTGATTAAAACTGTGTTATATCTTGAGTTATTGATCCTAGGAGATTATCTGCACCTGCCAGGAGGGTTTCTGGTTGCGGGAAATCACCGTGTTGTTGTGTTTTGTCGAGTGAAAACTGCAGTGAGTAATGATGATTAGCGCTTAGCATAGCATGCTAACTACTGCTGATTCTGGCTGATTGCTCACTGATTTCATGGAGAAAGTATCTTTGTTATATTGTTATGCTTGGAGACGATGTTTAAAACCAGCTGGAGACAGATGAAGGTATATGAGTGAATTGAGGATGTAAAAAAATGTGTTTTGTGTAAATTATCTGTGTTAATTGAGCTATTGCTTCATGTGATTTGTACTATTACTATATGCCAACTAATGCTATATAGTTAAGCGAGCTGGTTTTATGAGCTAAAACAAGCAACAGTGTGCTTTTGAGTTATTGAGAGACAGTAATTTAATGAATGATTAACAAATGTGATTTAAAATAATTCATATACACCATTTTGTGTGTGTGTGCTGTTTAAAAATTAATTTTATAGCTTATGTGATACTTTGTCAATTTGAATGGTTCATGTTCATTGATTTAAGATTAAAAAGAGGATAAATACTGAACAGTTGATTTGGGTAAATGTATAAAAAGAGAAAGAGATTAATGTAAAAGCTGCTGCTCTATGCAGGTTGTTTTTTTTGTATGAGTTGGTTTTGATCACTGATCTCTATTATACACTGGAGTGCTAATAGCCGCTGTTAGAACGAGTCGCTGTGAAGCCACCAGCCGCCATATTGGTACTCCCTATTTTCCTCCAGTAACTAGGGAATATGTGCGCTACAGCATCGAATAACGAGGATTTTCTCATGTTTAGGGGGGCTTAAAACTTTTAAAATGTCAAATGCCATATACTTTTGTGTTATCAACTACTGAGAAAGTCATGTGCTGAAATATTTTGCATTTTATTTATTGAAATATATATAACATTTATAAATATATAAATAACAATACACAAACATATATATATATATTTGAATAACATGTAAAATATTTCAGCACATAATTTCCTAGTAGCTGATAGTGTTAGTAAATCCACTGACTGTAGAATTACCTATGAAACGTTTTCACACAGCCAGAAAACTGCTTGTTGTTGCAACCAAATCCTGTGGGATTCTGTGAGAGTAGGGAGTAGCAAGATGGCGGCCAGTGACTTCAGTTTTTAGGGCCAATCATCAATCCAGTGTATAATAAAGCTCAGTGAGCACCGAGCAGTTGTGGGCTGATTACTATCTTTCACGTTGTGTTTCAGACGAGATTTGTTCGTAAGTATTGGTTAATTGTGAAAACAATAATTGTCTTTTTGCCTTATGTAACTGAGGTGTAAATGATTGTATGCTAAAGTTATGAACATGTTTTTATTTTAGCTTGCAGCAGGAGTGACTGATTTGTAATGTTTGTTGCTAATCCAAAGCCTGGTATGTTACAGTTTACGATGGCTAAAGCGATGGCAGAGGTCAGAGGTCACTCTTCAATAAACTAAAGAGAGAAAGAAGTTTGGTTATTGGAGCGTCGTTATCTGGCTGTCTAGCTGCTGAATAAATAAATAAATCAGGAAAACTCAGGGCGAGGACAGCACAGCTGCTTTAACTGTTTTTTTTCTCCACTCTTGGTCTCTTCAGATTGTAGCCGGGGCTGCTGTCCAGGAAGTAGGGCGCTGTGCGCTGGTTCTCTTGCCCATATATGGAAGAGGCGGTGACAGAGCACACCTGGTGGGGGTGAGACAGGTAATGAGCGTCTACATTTAAAAGCAGGTAGATCTCTGAGGAGGATCCATCCTGTTCTGATTCTGACATGCGCAGTTATCAGGTTTCCCTAAAAAACACACAGAAGAAGAACTCCAATCTTTGCTGAACAACACAAAATACTAAACAAAGCAGTTGTTTACGAGTTTGTTAGTCTTCTGAGCGCCGAGACTGGACTTGTACGAGGTTCTAATGGTTCAAACGTTACTGAGTAAAGCAACGTTTTTTAGCTCTTTTATTGTGTCGAACAGGAAGGTTGCATCGAAACCTCACCATCGCAGAAATACGTCACTTTTACGTCGGGTCCACTCTGGTCAGTCTGCCTCATCCAGACTAACTTGATCCTGACAAGTTTATGTGAACGTTGATCGGATTATCAGTCTGAATAAACCACCGGATTACAATTTCATTCTGATTGAGGCAAATCCGATCATAATATTACGATTGGCTGTTTGTTCTGATTACTTTTGTCCATTTAAACGTAGCTACTGTCAACAAGGAGGTCTGATCCTTTTCTGCAATTCAGCCAAACATGACAGTCATAAAAATACACATAAAAGCCGACTCTGACTATAAATACTCATAAATCTTCTTTATTTTTGTAATGCTGAATTTTTTAGCATCATTTTAAGATGCTAACCTAAATGCTGCTCTGGTCCGATTTAAAGTTCAGTTTAACCAGATTTTTGAGACACGTCGTAAAACCACGACTAAAATGTTTTCTGCATCCATCCCCGTTTCTGCTGCCAAGCAGCGCATCAGGAGTCACGCCTGTAGACGTTGTCTGCTTCAGATTCAAGACGTTTCCTTTTGAACCAGAGGAAACCTCTGCTCCATAAATTCCAACAATTTACAGTTTGTCAGCAAACACACCCGACCTCGAGATTTTACCGCGGTCGGAGCTGAAAAGTCGATAAGATAGTTTAAGGTTGTGGAAAACTGGAGAACAGTCAGTGAGAGCGGCAGGAGGTCTGAGGAGTTAAAGCGGTTCTGTGTCGTTCCAGAGGTAAACAGGCTGAAGGAGAAGGTGCTGCAGCAGAACCAGGGAGCCGGCGGGCCCTCAGAGGACCTGGACCTGGCCAAGGATGAAGCTTCACGAGCTCAGGAGAGCTTAAAGGTAGAACCAGATGTTTTCTGATGTGGACCAGATCAGTTCAGTCAAATCATGAAACTGAAGATGTTTTCCTGCAGATCCTGACAGAGAAGAGCCAGGCTGAACGCAGGAGGTGGCAGGAGGAGAAGCTGTCTCTGATTGGTCAAGCCAAAGAGGCAGAAGACAAGAGGAACCAGGAAATGAGGAAGTTTGCAGAAGACCGAGAGCGCTACTGCCGCCAGCAGAGCCTCTTAGTAAGAGGAGCAGGAGACCAGGAGCTGGCCCAACAGCCGAGGGGCCCAACAGTAACCGGTTTGCTCCTGCCTCCTCAGGAGTCCAAGCTGCTGGAGAAGGAGGCGGCCATGGAGAGCTGGAGGAAGGAGAGGGACGCCCTGGTTGCTGCCCTGGAGGTGCAGCTGCAGAAGCTGCTGTCCAGCCAAGCAGAGAAAGACAAAGTCATGAAGGAGCTGAGTGAGCAGAGCTCAAAGCAGCCAGCAGAGGTCAGTGTGGCGCCACCGCTTCCTTCCTCCTACGTCCTGCTGTCTCCCGATCTACGAGCAAAGTAAGCCCACTCCAGCCAATCGCTGCGCGCCCTCTGCCGGCGCTCGGCCAATCACCTGCCCCGCTGGTGGGCTTACATTTGACCAATCGCCTTCCAGCACCCGGATCCCTCATAAGCGCTCGGAGGAAGACGCTCCGCAGTCATCTTTACGTTGACAACTGTCTGGACTACTTTGGCGAGCGGTAAGTTTAAAATATATATGAATATTCTCTCTTTGTTTATTACAAATACCGAGCATGCTGCAAAGACGGCAGATTGATACGAACTCTTTCTGTTACCGTCTCGGTTTTAGCCGTTGTGTCTGTCGCTAGCTTGTACAGCGACCGTCACGCTTTTTCATACAGTAATAATAATATTTTACATGAATGTGATCAAGTTTGCATCTTGATCACACTTGATCGCGCTGTGCTGCTGCTGTAATAATGCGCGCTTCGCGGAGGTTGTGCGCGCCGGCCGCCCCGCTTTAGCGCTATTCAGGTTACAGTTATGATCATCACTTTATGAATGATCATAAATGCGGGCTCCTTTGATTCTTGTCTACCTCCCGCCAAGAAAACAAATAGAAATTACACTTGGTATTATAGCAACAACATTATACGAACAAGTAACACGATTATATTAACAAGTGTTGATTAATTTTTGATAGAATTACTATTAATATCCCAATTCAATTAATTTTACTTAATTCTCGCCTAAAATAGCGCGGTTTTAAATATAATATTGTTACTACAACACCAACAAGTCTTATTTTTGTCTTTAATACATTTATTGCAAAAAAGTTTATTATAAAATAATGTTTTTTAAATTCCCGCCTAAAACAATGCACTTTATTTGCAGTATAGTACAATATTTGATACCTGGTGATGCTTTATAGCATCAGTAAATGGTAAATAAATGCTGCTGCTCATTTCTAAGTTCTTTAAATACTGATTGTAAAAATTGACATAAAAATCCAGAGTAATGATCGTGCAATATTTCAAATGATATTTCTACCAGTCACATTGTGCTTATGCTGCTCTCCTTTTAGATCATGTATGCGTATCCTGTGTTGCGTAAAACTCCTCAGGGTCGACTCCTGATGGGGCCGACTGAGGAGGCAAATAGGAGTACGGTGGTGGTGGCCGGGAGGGCCCGGCGTAAGGAGGAGGTTCTGGCCGAGGCCGCTGCCTTTGTGAGGCAGAACGGAGGGGATCCTGGTGACCAGTTCCTGGTTCTGGCTCGTTGTAAGATCCAGTTTGGAAAACACCAGAACCAGAGGTTCCGCTGGCTGCTGGAGAACTCCCTGGGTTACGCGGTGTAGCTGGTCAGCAGCATCACGGGGGAGGAGGAGAGGGAGGAGCCGCTGTCGGCCAGCAAACACCTGTTTCTCAGGTACACCTCCCAGATCAGGGAGATAGGGGAGGCTGTGGAGGTGTATGGGAAGAAGCAGGCCTTGCTCCAGGAGGCCCAGAGGAGCGGTGACTCTGGGTGTTTGATGGTGGAGTTTGGCGACTTCAAGGGCAGGTCCATGAAGGAGGTGTATGAGGAGCCAGGCAAGGAGGCCCAGGCTCTGGTCACCTACCTGAAGACAGCAAAGGCCAAACACCAACATGGCCCTTTTCAAGGACTATGTGCTGAAGAGGCAGGCTTCAGCTGTAGCCCACCTGCCCACTGTGACAGCTCCTTCCTCCTCCTCCTCCTCCTCCTCTGCTGCCACTCCACCTGCTGCTGCTCCACCTGCTTCCACTCCACCTGCTGCTGCTCCACCTGCTGCTGCTCCACCTGCTGCCACTCCACCTGCTGCCACTCCACCTGCTGCCACTCCACCTGCTGCCACTCAGAGCAGGCCCCTGACGGCTGACGGCGTTAACGCTCTGCTGGCACGTGGGAAGCATTTGTCTCCCTCACAGTTGGCACGAAAAATTGTTTCTCCAGCCAAACCCTGTAAGTACTGTGGTGATTTTCATGTTGTATACGTCATATTAAAAAAAATATATAAATAAAACAAATTAAAAAACTTCTGACAGCTCCAGTGCCACGTGTCCCCTCTCCGTCTACATCCGCTGCCCGCAGACAGCTCTTTAACTGTGGTGAGCATCATTATCACACATGCAGATACTGGATGTTGGCGACGTGTGCTCACTTTATTATTTTACAGACGCTGTTGCTGCTGCTGGGGATTTTTTTAAGGAGCAAGACGACCAGGAGACGGTGACTGTGGCCTCGCAAGCTGAGGAAAAACTTCCTCAAGGTATGTGAATCACAAACGTTTCACAAAGTAATGTGTGTTTATAAGTATTTTTAAATGACCCAACATGTTCTTTTATTTTATTGCACAGAGAATTAGCACTGATCCCAGTGTCAGTCTACACTCACTCTGCAAAGCAAAAAGGGTATTTAAAGGTGTATGTTTATTTAATTTTATCCCGATCAGCGACCAACGCTCCTTGTTGTCGTCTCACATGTCCCCTGCTCCCCCCCCCCCCCCCCCCCCCCCCCCCCCCCCCCCCAGTGGCTGCACAATGTTGGAGTTAGAGGAGCTCCTAGTGTTGCTGTTGCTCTGTTTCACACTTGGCTCATCCCAGCTCACTTTTCTTCTTGTATCTGACCTAATGGTGCATGGGTGAAAATCAGAATGCTTTTCACTGACTCCTTCCATAACTTCACCCTCTCCTCATCATATTGTCTCTCTCCTACCCATCATGCTTTGCACTAAACGTTGTAGCTTTGTAGCTGTCTGGTAGTGCTGAAAAAGAAAGGCTGTGACAGTCTGTGCTTAACAACAAACTAATTGGAACTTTTTCCACTCCAGCCTCAAGAGGCCCTCCTCCTCCTCCTCCTCCTGCTCCTCCTCCTCCTCCTCCTCCTGCTCCTCCTGCTGCTCCTCCTCCTCCTCCTCCTGCTCCTGCTCCTGCTCCTCCTCCTCCTCCTCCTGCTCCTCCTCCTCCTCCTGCTCCTGCTCCTCCAGCGCTGTGGACTCCTGGCCCCGTGTTCCAGCCCCCTGCAGAGCTTCCTGGACACTGGAAGGAGCATCTTCCATCTTTCCAGCAGGACTGGATCCTGAAGGCTTTATTCAGGGCTAACCCTAAAACAGGGAAGCCAGAGCTGGTGCCACAGCTCACCTCCTGGTGGTCTCCTCCCCAGCCTCCGACCACCTTCACCCAGCCTCCTGCCTCTCCTGATCTCTTCTTCTGCCGCCCTTTGTTTCTCTGGATGCCTCTGAAGATGTTGTCCATCATCTGTGTCCAGCCAGCTTGCAATAGTCACAGGCTGACAGCAGCTGGCCTGTACAGCACTGTGGTCAAGGTGCTGGACATAGATGGTGGTATGATATGACCTCAGAGTATCTAGAATGCAAAGGGTGCAAGAAGAAGTATCCGGCCTGGTCAGAGGACATCCTGGGACAGCTGGACATCCTGGGACAGCTGGACATCCTGGGTCAGAGGACATCCTGGGACAGAGGACATCCTGGGACAGCTGGACATCCTGGGACAGCTGGACATCCTGGGTCAGAGGACATCCTGGGACAGAGGACATCCTGGGACAGCTGGACATCCTGGGACAACTGGACATCCTGGGTCAGAGGACATCCTGGGACAGCTGGACATCCTGGGTCAGCTGGACATCCTGGGTCAGAGGACATCCTGGGACAGAGGACATCCTGGGACAGCTGGACATCCTGGGACAGCTGGACATCCTGGGTCAGAGGACATCCTGGGACAGAGGACATCCTGGGACAGCTGGACATCCTGGGACAGCTGGACATCCTGGGACAGAGGACATCCTGGGACAGCTGGACATCCTGGGACAGCTGGACATCCTGGGACAGCTGGACATGGGACACTGCAGGAAATTCTCCGCCCTTCTGACATACAGGCATGACACATTAATGATAACAGCAATGTTCTATAATATGCTTGTGCTGCACTAAACTAAATGGCCCCTGTGAGTAGACGACACGTTAGCTTCAGTGCAGCATCACTGAGATTTTACATGCTGTAATGTATTTTGTATTTTAATACTTTCATGCAGGCTGCAGTCCTCGGACCTGACGGCATCCCAGGCTGGGATAAGGTCCAGGACTTGGCCGAGTACCTGGTGACCCTGCGTCAGGCTCTCTACCTGGACGAGCAGCAGGTCAGAGGTCATCTGCCTGTGACCTCTGACCTGGACAAGAGGAGGATCCATTACCAACCCAGGCACCAAGCCAAGCTGGCACACGGCCGCTTTAAGGCCCCCAAGAATACGGGCGTCACCCCGGGTGTGGACAGTGTCAAGAGGAGCCTGATTGGTCCTCCAGGGGGACCGGCTCAGTGGCCCAGCACCAGTCGTCTAGTTGAGGCTCTGTGCATTAAATTGTGTTCATTGCACAAGTCCCCAACAAAAAAGGATGGAGTGCGGCTTCCTCGGTGGACCAAAGTTCTCACCGACTACCACCACATCTGAGACCTGGTGCTGGACTGCCCCCCCCTGATGGAGGCCACCTCTCTGCAGCTTTTTGTCCTCAATCAGAGGACTCTGACACAGTGGTAAGCACAATGCTTTTTTTTTTTACTTTGACATTTGAAATAAAAGTATCACATTTAATTGTAATGGTGACAGTTTTCTGATTGCAGGTTTAATCGAAGGGAGAGCACGCAGGAGATTAGTATCCTCACCCAGGGCCTTGCTGCAGAGGACCACATCGTTGTGGCCAGCTCACAGCTGCCTCCTCCGTGGGAGAAGCTGGACGAAGCACCGTCCCCCTCAGGACTCCAGCATGAGTTTGCCCTCCCGCCAAACAGAGCAGGTAAGGCTCCTAAGCTGCGGCCAGGCAGACGACCTGCTAGTGCCACCGTCCTGCAGCCCGTCACCCCAGCAGTTCCTCTTCTTATCCCAGCTCAGCTTCTTTTATTGAACCCTGGGTCGACAGTGATGGCAGCAGGTCATCACAGGGCTGCTCCTCCCCTGGCTCCTTATTTAACACCTGCCACACAGGTGGCTCCTGCACCCACTGCTCCTGCGTCTGTGTGCCGCTTCACTGAGAGGAACAGGCGACGCAGGGCAGAAGAGGAGGCCACCGGGAGCCAGAAACAAAAGTATGTGAGAGAAGTGGCTTTTAACAAGTGCAGCAAATGTGGGCAGCCAAAAACAAAAGAGTTTGGCCACAGCCGATTCAGCAGCGCCACTTTCTGCCCCAGTGCTTCAGGGGCAAATCCTTGGAGCAGTGGCTGGTAGAACAGCGGCAGCTGAAGAAACCGGGAAACCCACCCTAATAATGATGATAATAATAATGATTATAATAGTAACAAAACCAATAACATGTAAATATATATATATATATTAGGGCTGGGCAAGTTAACGCGTTAATTTCGTGTTAACTCATTAGACTATTAACGGCGATATTTTCTTTAACGCGCGTTAACGCATGTTGCTCACATGCTTTTATTTTGTGAAGGTCTGTCCAACTTCCGTTTGTGTGTGCCGCACTTCCGTTTCAGCGCTTCCCTCGGCCAAATAACATTAGTTTGACTGAAATGATCAACTGTCGCGGCAACAGTGTCAAAACTTGCAGAGCGATCGAAGTGGCAGGTCAGGGCCACAGCTTCAAACTATTCATGAGTGAGTGGATGATACAAAGAAGTGGCCTCATATAACGTACGAGGACATTTTAACCTGTTTTGTGTCGTTACTTGGTGCGGACGGCTCTGCTGTGCGACTTTACCGAAGCGAACCTCCGCAGTGAAAGAGTTGGATCGGTGTTAATAAATATCAACATGGATGACCTGGTATTCATGGAGGCTGATGTCCGTTCAAGCTAAAACTAGTCCGACGTTCACGCTGCTGGATTCTGACTGCATCAATCGGCTCTACGAGACCTCAGAGCGCTCTGATGCTGCGGCTCCAGGGGAAGCCTTCAGTCATGCAGCGGCGACTTATGGAAGGTAGGCTGATGAATTATCTGATTCAGAAACATACTGGCCGTTGGCTCGTTGTGATTAGATTGCTGGTCAGTTAATTTTGTAATGTTTGGGATTTAACTGATGTTATGAGAGGATATCAAAACATTAGCTAACCTGTCTTCTCTCCTCTTGACGTCTCCTGGTTTTGTTTTTTTATGGAACTTCGCAGCCCAGACACTTTTCTGGCGTCATGTGGTCTTATGTTGGTCTTTTGTCCACAAAATGAAAAAAACATATGGTCGCTTCGGTGGTTTCTTCAGATTTTAAGCTTTTAACCACAGGCGAAGGGATTCCTCATTCTTCGGCTGAGGGTGAATGAAGTAGGGCGCCTCGTATCCACAGCTTTTGTACACGGTCGATGATTAAAACACTCCTGCTCCACGTAAACCTTTCTTTTACACCCGTTACTATGACAACCTCTAACCACACAAATGATCCCGGTCTTCCTCGAAGTCATAATGACGAGTAATTTGAGACGAAGTAGCCGCATGAGCCGCTTCTCAGATAGCTAAACACTGACAGGAAGTGAGCGGGCGGAAGTCTCGCCCAAACAAACGTCAACTCGCTGCCTCCATGTTTCCGTCAAAAATAAGGTGGATATGCACGCGAGAAAGCAACAACAAAAAACCGCGTGTCAACGTCAAATAAACGCAAGCATATCGAGTTAGCAAGCATTTCAGTTTAAAGTTCTTCCAGCATCGAATATGACAGAAACAAGTTAGTTGTAACCACTGCCAAGTTAAACTTTGGTATTGAACATAAAATGGTAATGCTGCTCCCTGCTGTTACCTCAGAAATTGCCTGTTTTTGGTAGATTTTTTCCCCATAAAGAGAATTCCCTGTCAGTGGCAATAAGCTTTAATTTATTATTATTGCTATTTTTTGTTTTACATGTTTAAGTTGAGCTTTACACTAAATATGTGTTACTGATAAGTGCTACAAATGTTACAACACTTTTGTTCATATGGCAGCAGAACATTAAAATAAAAGTGCTCTTTACACTACTTTTGAATTCATTCTTGGAGTTTGTAAATACAATGCGATTAATCATGATTAATCGGGGCGATTGATCGCGATTAATCAGGGCGATTAATCGCGATTAAATGTTTTAATCGTTGCCCTGCCCTAAAAATAAATAAAGGTTACTACTTCATATAACGGGTCCTTTTAGGAACGTAACCCCCGTGAGAAACGAGGGTTCACTGTAACCGTATAAGTCTAATAAAAGCTTCCTGAAGGGTCCCGGCCCAGACGGGCTCTGAAAGACAACAAGTGTCTCAGTTTCCAGTCATTCTGCAGAATAAAAACTGTTTTAATGGTCTAAAGGAAAATGGAGCTGAAAGCAACAAAGTCCATTAATGGAGAAAATGAGGAGCTTTTCTGTGCAGTGAGGTTTGATGTGCTGAAGGCAGCAGTGATGGAGCTCCCAGTGAGGACCGTCCTCCAGGAGGAAACCTCAGAGATGTGAGGAACCTGGAGATGAGCTGAGTCCACCATGAAGACATCAGCAGCTTACATCTTAAAGTTGCAGTGTGAGAGTCAAATCTCAACTTTTAAAACAAATCTGAATAAACAGTACACCCAGGTTAAAACCTTGTTGCCAGTCCTTGCCTGTCCTGTATCTTGTCTGACTTCATGCAACCACTTCCCTCCCTTCAGCCAGGCTGAGGAAAAGACTCCACCGTCAAAGCTTCAGTGCAGTTCAGCTGTCCTCGTTTCAGCTGGTTGTGCCTCAATGGACAAATAGCTGTCATTTCTTATTTCATGCTAATCTTTGATGTGAAACCAACATCTTTTCTGTCAATAAGAAAAGTTCTTTTGGAGTTTCATCAGTTTTCAGGAAAACGGTTTATAATTGAAGGACTTTGTGCAGAAAGCTTGAAAAAAGCATTTATTTAACGTCCTGAAGACTCACTGCTGCAGGGAGCAAAGACGAAGAGTTTGATTTAATATGAGGTCAATGTTGCAAAGGTGTCTTTATAAAAATAAAATCTGAGATCTCTTTTAACTAGGCGGTTTCCTATGCTTCCTAAATGTCTTCAGAGTCCAGACCAAATGTGAAATAAAGAAATGAGACCTTGATATCCCAGAGCAACGATGGCACAGTGCCCGCTTGAAATCATTTTTTACCTCCGTCAGTCAACAGAACATTGAAATAGTTGATTTTTTATTTGACTTTGCAGGACTGTAACATAAATTGCAACCTGAATTGTTGAGAAATGTCCCTAACCGGGCACTGAAGTGTCAAAGCAACTGGAAATAAAAATCTGCCAAATGTCAAAAAGCCTTTAAAAGCATTTTCAGCAGAGTTGGTCAGAAAATTATTGCTCAACAAAAAAAAAGAAGCTTTCATTTAGAAAACATCTGTAATCCAGTCCAGATAAAATGTTGCAGCTTTAAGCTGATTTTACATTAAAGAATGAAAACTTGATACAACAAAAATATCTTTAGCCTACGTGTATTTTCTCGACCTGGGGGTTAAAGGTCATCAAAGTATTTATTTCTGCTGTCAGAGCTCAACAGTAAAAACCTCATCAGCATAAAGATGCAAATTAGCATCAACACATTAAAACACATGAAGTAGAACTGCAGCAAATATACAAAAGGAAGATTTAACATGTGAATGTAAAAAGTGTTTAGAAAAATAGGAGGTGACAGAAACAGATAATGTCCAGAGATTGAGAAAAACTGGGCAACATTTCAATGAAATCTGACTGATGAATGAAAGTAAAAAACCAAGAGAGAAAGTCAACATGCTGATATTCAGAGTGAAGCTTTGACTGGAAACAGGCAGAAAAACAACATGTGGATCCTGGAATAATCCCAGCTTCCATCTTTAAAGGACTGGAAGAGGAAGAAGTTTCCAAGGAATCATTTAGAAGAGTTTCACAAAGAAACAGATTGAATCCATGAATGTGAAAACGTGTTTCTGAGTGAAAGAGACAGACATGAACAGACTGAACTATCTGTTCAACAGGGAGAGGCTTTCTCTGACAGGAGGAGACTCTTTAGACTCAATCAGCACAGAAACACTGAGGAACCAGAACTGGACCAGAACCTGAACCCAAAGCCAGGAAGCAGAGGTTCAGTGAATGTGGTGTTGAAGGTGTGGAGGTGGATCAGAGAGTCAGAGGAGACTCTGTAGAAGGACAGAATACCAGCAGGACAGTCCACATACACTGCTACTCTGTGGGAGACGGAGGAGGAGGAGATAGATGTTTCTCTGTTATTGTGACAGACAGAGTAACCACCATCATCAGAGCATCTCAGCCTCCAGGACTGATCATTATCTCCAAACCAACAGTCTCCTTTCCTCCTGATTCTTCTGTAACTCACTGATATATCAACATATCCTCTCCATTCGACCTCCCAGTAACAGCGACCAGTCAGACCAGTTCTACACAGTAGCTGATAAACATCAAATCTGTCTGGATGATCAGGATATGACTGAAGCTCCTCCACATATGTCACCTTCCTGTTGTCTTCAGACAGTTTGAGGAATCTGTTCACTGTGTTTGTGTCGATTGTGAGTTGACAGGAATCTGATGGAGAGAACAAAGACAATCCAGCTGCAGTTATTGATCATTTATTGACACTTTGATGATGACTCCTGAATGAGTGATGGACAGTTTGAAGATGGTTGAATGTGAGCTGCTTTGTTGTCATGAATCAAATGAAAAACACACTTACACTTCCTCAGACCTGGTGTCAACCATCGGACTCCAGCAGGCTCCACCCTGAAAGGAGGAGGGGGGTCAGACCATCAGTCTCTTTCAGCAGTAAACATGGACATTACATGTCTCTCAGACACACATTGTCCTCCACTGAGAAAGGACCAGTCCAACATTTGGACACGTCCACTTGTTGTAAAAATCCAGAGAAAGAAAGAAGAGCTGAGAGCAGACAGACACCATGATGATGATGATGATGATGAAACATTACAACCTGCAGTGGATTTAGTGTCGCTGTGGGAAATTCCCGTGCTCTGTGCTGCAGCGCTCTGATTGGCTGAGATCAGAAATGGAGCAGGTTTTAAAAGAGAAGGGCCGACCTCTTCATGAACTAAGTGACCCTCTGTGGCTGGCAGACCTGGCATCTTTAGTTGATCTTACGCATCGTCTGAATACACTGAACAAGAAGCTACAAGGCAAAGAACAGCTGGTGCCACACCTGTATGCACACCTGAAAGCCTTCTGGGTAAAGCTCCGCCTCTTTGAGACACAACTACGAGGCTTTAATGCTGCACACTTCCCTGCTCTGTCTGAAATCACGTCTGCTTTTCCAAAGGCCGACCTTTCTGCTAAAAAGGAGAAATATGTGTCTGTGATTGCATCTCTGGTGACAGAATTCAACCAGCGTCTCCAAGACTTTTCTGTCATTGAAGAACAAATCCAGCTGTTCTCCACCTCCTTCCTGGTGGATGCAGAAGAAGTGGAAGAGAGTCTGCAGTTAGAACTGATTGAAATGCAATGTGATGATTCTCTGCAGAGTCAACATCAGCTTCTCTCCCTCCCTGAATTCTTTCAGAGTTTGGATAATGCCAAGTTTCCTCTGATGAGACGCCATGCAGAAACAATGATGAGCCTGTTGGGCTCAACATCCAGATGTGGACAAAGATTTTCTCTGTTAAATCAGAACAAAAGCAGACTGAGAAGCAGAATGACTGACAGCATCTCTGTGAAGTCCTTCGTGTCTCAACCACCAAACTTTCTGCTGACATGTCAGCCATTCTTCAATCAAAGGACAGCATCACTGCTCCCACTGACTGCAATGTTCTTCACATTATAGCTGACTTAGAAATACACACAGTATTCATGTGGCAATATGGCACCTCTAGTGTGGCCCTTTGTTTAGTTTTCTGGATTTGGCCCTCACTAAAAAAGTTTGGACACCCCTGGTATAAAGTGTTAATGTTCCCCCTTTTATTTAGGAAATAAAAAAGGTGAATAAAATAAATCTACTTTAGGACTTTTAAATGAAATAAAGACAAGTAACAAGTGCTTCTCTGCATAAAACACTAAAATAAAAACCCTCAGGGTGTCAATATAAAACCACAGTTCAATAATATTTGCTTAAATGCTGATTAATTAAAGCTAAAGCCAGCAAACATCAAGCTAACCCTACGTTGCAGGCCTGTTTCCATGCTTGTGAATATGGAGACCAAACTCAGTGGTCGCTTCACTCAAAGAGCAAATAATAAACTAAAAAGGTCCCTTGTGCCAGATGAATAATAATCCTAACTAAAACGCTCTGCTCCGTTTAGTCCTCCTCTCCTGTGGAAAAAACTCAGCTCCCACAGTCACGGCTCTGACTCCAATAGGCCACCTGCTTTATAAGTTTGGTTTTTAGTAATTCTGCATTATTTTAACTACATGCGCTGTGTTTCTGTGCCTCAACGCTCTTACTGCTCCTCTCTCCTCCCTTCCCTCAGACCCAGGTGCTTTTATCAGCGGCCAGCCTTCAAAACGTGAATCACTACGTTTAATGTCCTTCCACTCGTACCAAAATGTCCCAATTAAAGTCAATAGGAGAGTCAGTAGCTGTGTTTCATGCTATTTTGTTTTTAACCACACAGAACCAGCGGTGCTTCAATGGAATGCTGCCTTGTTCTTTAATTCAGGTGAGCATAATTACTTTAAATTTAATTTAGGTGTGGACTTTTAAGGGTCATTTTAAGGAACTTGTAACATCAGGGGCTTCAGCTCAGACCCATTATTCCTCCTCTTCCCTCTAAAGGAGCTCTTCACACTATTTATTTATGCATTTTTCCCACTGTTTATTCCTCACATGCAGAGCACCAATGGGGGTAAAATCTGCCCACCTCACCGCCTCAAACTGATATAATTAGTATAAATTATGCTGATACCAGACGTTACCAAAAAAGTGTTTTTTTCTACCGTCAATTAGAAACCAGAGAGACGCAGAGCTTGAAAAGCTGCACCTTTACTCATCAACTCTGGGGCTGCCATGCATAAAAAGTGCTATATTTCCTGTAGGATTCCCCAATAAAGACTATTAGTGGGCTAAAAGCGAAGCAGAAAGTCATTATTCCGTCCGCTCTGACCACAAACAAAACGCTCAGAGAACAACTTCAAACTCAGCCTCCAGCTTGGTAATTACGCACTAGAGCGCCCTGAGGAGAGCAATAGAGGAGATTTGTCTGGTCAGAGCAGAGACTGAGATCAGAAACCTGTCGCTGTGAAAGGTGATGATGGTTATAAACTGTAACAGGCTAGAAGTTCATGAAGCTGTAAAGAGGGAAACACCAGCAGCTGGATCAGCATAAAGACGCAGCGTGAACCCCTGAGTGCTTTAAGTGTTCCTGCTGAGGGGAAAATGTCAGACCATACAGGCTTGATGAAACTCAGCCTGATTCACCAATGAGGTTATAGATCTACACTGATAAACAAACCCATAGATTAATGTGTATTAGTGGAATAATACGGTCAATAAAATAAAACTACTTCATTTTATTCAGTATTATTTAACAGTTGTGGGGTTTTTCTGTTTTAACCCACTAACTGAATAATAACATGTTAACACTTCTTTTTCACTTTTTAACAAAATACACGTTTACTTCCATGTCTGGTCGGATAAAAATGAGACGGAGCTGACTGAACCACTGATCTCTATTTATTCACTGGATTGGTCGTATATAATACACGTCACTGTGAAGCCACCAGCCGCCATATTTTCCTCCAGTAACTAGGGAATATGTTACTGGAGGAATGTTCAGGGAGGCTTAAGACTTTTAAAATGTTGAATGCCATATACTTTTATGTTATGTTCTAAAACTATCAAGTACTGAGAAAGTCATGTGCTGAAATATTTTGCATGTTATTTACTTATATATAAAAAACATTTATAAATATATAAATAACAATATACAAAAACATATATACATATATATATATATATATATATATATATATATATATATATATATATATATATATATATATATATATATATATATAAAATGAATAACATGTAAATATTTCAGCACCTAATTTCCTAGTAGTTGATAGTGTTAGTACATCCACTGACTGTAAAATTACATGTGAAACGTTTTCACACAGCCAGAAAACTGCTTGTTGTTGCAACCAAATCCTATGGGGTTCTGTGAGAGTAGGGAGTAGCAAGATGGCGGCCAGTGACTTCAGTTTTTCGGGCCAATCAGCACTCCAGTGAATAAATGGAGATCAGTAGACTGGAACAGGGTTTCTGTAAGCTCTGCCCCCAGACCAACCAAAAATTAACATATTCTCATTCTTAACTTTTGGTCCTTGTCTCCAACGTTTCCAGAGGTCCTCTAAATGCTTCCGGGTGGCTCAGAGTTCTAGCTGGGTCCAATCTCTCGTTGTCCGGTTGGGTAACGATACTCTACGAGCTCCTAGGTCCAGCTGAGTTAGCCTAGAGTCCATTAGCTAGCTTGTTAGCATCGGCTAGTTGCTATGCTAAGCTAGCGGCTAAACACAGTCTAAAAAGCTTTGAATAGAAACTTCAGTGTCTTCTACTTCGGACTAAAGCTCACTGACTCACTGTGGATCATCGTGGGGACAAACCACGACACAAATTACTGTTTATAGTCCAAAGATGAACCAGTTTAACATGGAGATGTTGACTTATGGCCACAGAACCGGATCTCTCGGCTTCTCTGCTGCGCTCTCTCACCCAAACTCATGATGCATTCACTGACTGCCTCAGCGTAGGAAAATACACTTCTCACATGTGCCGTTATTAAAATGAACTACAACTATGCAAAGAGATTTTTGAACACGTTGTAAACACATTTTAGAGATGAACACTTTTAATAAAGCAAGAATAAATTAACCATGTTTATAATATTTCTTGTTCATTAGTGTTTACTTCATAGACATTTTACTACATTTCTTATTTAACTAGGCCAGGGGTTTTTAAATTCATTGAATGTGAGCCTCCCCTTGGAATAGGTAAAGAGCAAATTCATAAAGGATTGTTTTCAACAGCAGACAAACTAAATTAAACAGACACCAACGTCAAACTGAACTCATGTCAACAGGAGACGTCAACTGAAATAATAATAATAAAAAAGATAACCTGAATTTAACAGACGTCAACATCTTCCATATTATGATTTACTTTTTAGGCCAATTATACACAATTTAAACCTGTTTCTATTTTAACAACCATGTTCTCAAGCATTCTCAATGCGAACAATGAGGATACACCTTTGATGTGCAAAGCTGTTCTATGTTGGGTTGTAGAGAAAAAAGAAACACCAGCAACTCATCCTGCACTTGTAGCCTTGACCAGTATTAGCTTTTGATCAGGGTGAGAGTGGAAAACCCACATTCACACAGGTAAGTGGAGGTGAAGGGCATCAGGACTCATGGCTTTGATGGACACATGGAGAAACTGGCTCTCGACACTCAACCAGAATCGCGTAATCGTCATTTCCACCACTCTCTGTTTTAAGTCCACATTTGAGCTGAGCTCAACAAGAGCCTCCTCCTCTTGGATGTTCAGTTCATCACGGACTGTGGGTGGGAGAGAGAATGAGTTCCTGACCCACTGGTTTCCCAGTGGCTCCTCTCCAAAATACTCTCAGAACTGATCATGCAGCCCGTTCAGATGCTGATGACCAGTTTTACAGAGTTGAGCGGCAGCGCTGTCTTTTATTTCTTCGTGCCTCTCCTGTGACTCCTTGGCGCCCCCCAGGGGAGGAGCGCCTCACCTATTGAAAACCACTGATCTAGGCTACATGGTCCTGATCCAAGCTGGATGAGTTCTGAATAGATGGATCTGAGGCTTTTAAAGCTTTTAAAGCCAACATATCCCCAGAACCCATTGTTGGGTCTCACCTCAGACGGTCAGAGGGACCAACAAAGTTCTACCTCTTCAATCTGCTGCTCACTGCAGCCTTGAAATGCAGAACAACTGATTGGTTGAAGGCAGAACCTCCATCCTACAACTGGTGGTGCTGAAAGTTTGGGCCAGGTACCAAATGGAGAGAAGAACCAACTTGACCAGACTTTAAATGAATGTGTTAGATAGGCGTTGGGAACCTGCAATAATGTTACTGATGCAATAAAACTAAAGGTAGTAATTAGTAACTGGATCATTGTTAGATGGAGGATCTGAGACTTTGAGACAACACAGGTCTGACCCAAGACTGCTTGATGATCTGGTTGTTGTTCTTTTTCTCTTTTTGTTGTTTAGAAAATGAAAAAACTCAAAAAAATTTAATTTAAAATGGGTTTCATCATGTGAATCTAACTGGTGAACTTCTCTTTTACAAATCTCTTCAGACTTGCTATTCAACACCATTAAAGACCCTCGGCCCTTTAATTTTAATTGACCCTGTGAGCCGTTCTTAGTGAGGAGAATATTACAGAAAACTGGGTAATGATCTCTGCCTGCAGACGAGTCGTCTAATAAATCCCATTTCACAACCAGCTGAAATATTCCTAGACACTAGTGTTAAATCAAGGACTGATCCATTTCCTGGATGAACATCTGTTCTGGTCCATCTTCCATCATTCAACAGAATAAATTATTATCCTCTTAATGTTCTTCTACTATTTCTCCATTTCCATCTGTTCTGTTTCCTCCCCATAATATTCCATGTGCATTAAAGTCACCAGATATTACTGATTATCTCAACCATTAATCTGCATTAACCTATTCAGATCTAACTTTTTACAAGGATTATAATAGTTAAATATAGTAAATTTAACCTAATGTATTATTCTCTCTATTACTACATATTCTAGATCAGTTCCTCTACTTATTTCTCTGCATGTTAGATGATCTTTTCTAAATGTTGAACATCCTCCTCCTGTTTCTTCCTTCCTGTCACTGAAACATTTCCACTTGTTACAGATTTATTTTGTCTTTTACACATTTTAACCATCTGTGCTTTTTTGAACACATTTAACATGTTTTTACCTCTCATCACAACAACCTCCTGCCATCTTGGAGGAAAAGTCACCATGAATGATGTGACATTTTCTCCATAATCACACATGAACTCTGAGCTGCTGCTTTCAGCTCCGTACCTGGATCATCTAGTCTGGAGTCAAAGGGAAAGAAGGGAACCAAATCTCAGCAGCTCCAGATTTAGCTCCACAAATGTGATAAAATAAAAACTGAATAAAGTTACGACCAAAATGATTCTTAACTCTGGCTGATCTAGATTTAAAGATATTTTCATTCAACCAAGAAGTAGGAAGGAAATGAGGCAGGTAGGTTTCAAGATATAACGATGTATAAGGAGTAAAGGATCTATTTTATTTACATTTTATCAGAATGGCTTGTTGAAAATTATTTGTGGACTTTTTAATAATGAATGTTAAAAATTTTACTGATTGTAAACCACTGGAACACATTTAATTAGTGCGGAGCAGCTTTTTGCATCTTTCTAATGTTATTCTGACATTTTTCTTTGGAGCTCAGAGTCCTGCAGGCTGGAAGTCCTCTTACCATCACCATCATTTCCACCTCAATGTCTGTTCTAACATCAGGTTTCTTAGTTAATTTATACACTGCCAGAATATGGATCCTCTACTCCACTTGTAATGATGATTTCTAAAATTAATGTCTGGCTCACTATGGTGGTGATCACAGGGTGGGCTCTGGTTAAATGCCTGGATGACCCCAGATCCAATGACCAGGCCAAGTGATGTTTCTGCTTTCTTTAATAAGCAGATTTAGGTCTCTGTATGTGTGTGGTTCTACAAGCTATAATAAACTAATGAAAACAAAAATTATAATCTGATGTTATCACAACCTCATATTAGTAGATCACACTAATCATTACATCCATATGCTGTCTAGTAAACCTAACAGGCCTTTATTTGGAGCCCAAACTAGATCTGAGAACAAATAAAAACTGTTTTATGTTCTTCCAGTCTTGTCCTTCAATCACTGATAATGTGGAGATCAAGCAAACAAGGAAACTAAACATGATCAGAATCGCCAACTGAAGGGAAAAAGTTAGCTTAGTTAGTGTAACAGTGTTTAGGTTTAAGTTGTAGAATCCCACTTGCTTTCTATGTATCAGTGCAATGGGGAAATAGCCCCCCCCCCCCTCTCTGTGTGGTTGGTTTTATGTTGCTGGTCCCTGTGGTCAGTGCCAGTCTGTGAAAGCTGCACGAGAGGTGAGTTGCATTCTTCAGTACACAGTAGAAAAGTGGTAGCAACATCATAAAACATCATTTTTTTTACTAACTTAGACAAGTACTTTGTAATGATTACTTACTAGATGTGTGCCTGGCACCAATATCTGTACTTTTAGTTTTGTTAATATTGTAAAACACTTCATGTGCTAAGTTAAAAGCTAACGTAACGCTCTTTTTTTTTTTTCCCCCCGTAACGTAACGCTCTGCTGTAGCGTGCTGAGTGAAGCTGAGCCATTGCACTGATTCAAACCCCGATATGTTCCCGTTCTGAAAATAAACTGCTTGACAACCCAGAAACTCGTCTTCATTTAAAAAAACTACACCACGCAGAGTCGAGGGGTTACTTGGGCCAGCCCGGTACAGTGGACTGAAGCAGAACCCGGTTACATTAGCCATATCTGCTGTCAGCTATAATGAGCTGACAGAAAAGACTTTAGACTTTAGAGAGTCTAAAGTCTAAAGATACAGAACAATAAAACTACTTGACAAATTATTCTGATAGGACAATAAACAAAACTCAGCAGTCTTAAGGACACACACAGTCAGGAAACCACATAGACTGCTTCTAAAACTCAGCTTGTAAAGATCCTCACTGCTTCCAGAAACACCATTTTTACATCTCTTCTAACATGACTCAAAACGCCCCCTGGTGGTGAGCCTGGAAACTGCACCACAGTCCTGCCTTCAGAACATCACTCGTCTATTGCAGATAGTTTAATTTACAGATCCTCAGATTATGATTATTGATCTTTGTATTTTTAAATCTTTCCGACATATCTGGTCTGGATGCACCTGCATAACTTTCCTGTGATAAGCAAGCTCTCATGCTTACAGATTTACTGTGTTTCCACATCCAAGGACACAGAGAGGAGTTGAGTTAGATAGGAACTGGATCGTACCAGTGGCTGCACTCCTCTGAAGATTACTCCCGCTTTCTTTGTTAACCCAGAATGTGTAAAAGTTTAATGTTTTCTTTTTCTCTTGACTCTGTTTCCTGACTGCGTTAATTTAATTCAATCAAATTTTATTTATATAGCGGCAATTCATGAAACATGTCATCTCACTTTTGCAAAGTCAGACTCCATCAGATCCTCCAGGTTGGTGAGAAAGTTTCCTCTCTAAGGAAACCCAGCAGGTTGCATCAAGTCTCTCCAAGCAGCATTCACTCCTCCTGAAAGAGCGTAGAGCCACAGTGGACAGTCGTCTGCATTGTTGATGGCTTTGCAGCAATCCCTCATATTGAGCATGCATGACGCGACAGTGGAGAGGAAAACTCCCCTTTAACAGGGAGGAGAACCTCCAGCAGAACCAGAACCAGGCTCAGTATGAACGCTCATCTGCCTCGACCCACTGGGGCTTAGAGAAGACAGAGCAGCGACACAGAAAGTACAGAAGCTCACATTGACCCAGGAGTACTTTCTATGTTAGATGGTAATAGTGGATGATCTGCCTCCCCTGGATGATGTCACAGTTAACAGAACGCCAGACCAGGTGTACCTTCTATGAAAAGAAAAATGACAGAGAAAAAAAAGATAAAAACTGAAATGACGACAAGCAATGCAGATTGGAGAACAGTAGGAGAACTCAGCAGAGTGAGAGAAATGGGCCCTGATGTCCTCCAGTAGCCTAAGCCTATAGCAGCATAACTACAGAGGTAGCTCAGGGTAACATGAGCCACTCTAACTATAAGCTTTGTCAGAAAGGAAAGTTTTAAGATTAGTCTTAAAAGTAGACGGGGTGTCTGCCTCACGGACCAAAACTGGGAGTTGGTTCCACAGGAGAGGAGCCTGATAACTAAAGGATCTGCCTCCCATTCTACTTTTAGAGACTCTAGGAACCACCAACAGACCTGCAGTCTGAGAGCGAAGTGCTCTGTTAGGAACATACGGGGTAATCAGAGCTCTGATTTATGATGGAGCTTGATTATTAAGGGCTTTATACGTTAGAAGAAGAATTTTAAATTCTATTCTTGATTTAACAGGAAACCAATGAAGGGAAGCTAAAATTGGAGAAATATGATCCCGCTTGTTGATTTTCATCAGAACTCTTGCTGCAGCATTTTGGATCAGCTGAAGACTTTGAACTGCATTGTGTGGACTTCCTGATAGTAAAGAATTACAATAGACCAGCCTTGAAGTAACAAATGCATGGACTAGTTTTTCAGCATCACTCCTGGACAGAATGTTTCTAATTTTGGCGATATTCCGGAGGTGAACAAATGATACTCTGGAAACCTGTTTAATATGGAATTTAAATGACATGTATTGGTCAAAAATAACACCAAGATTTTTTACTTTATCACCAGAGACCAAGTTAATGCCACCCAGATTAAGTGATTGATTAAGAAGTTAATTTTTTGAGGACTCTGGTCCAAAGATTACAATTTCTGTCTTGTCAGAATTAAATGCAGGAAATTTAAAGTCATCCAGCTTTTGATGTCATCAAGACATAACTGCAGTCGAAGTAACTGATTGGATTCATCAGGATTTATGGATAAATATAGCTGAGTGTCATCAGCATAACAGTGGAAATTAATCCCATGCTGTCTGATAATTTTGCCAATCGGAAGCATATATATAGTAAATAGAATTGGTCCAAGGACTGAACCCTGTGGTACTCCACAAGTGACCCTAGAGTTTGAGGAAGATTTGTTATTAACATGAACAAACTGGAATCTGTCCGACAGATAAGATTTAAACCAGCCTAATGCTTTCCCCTTAATCCCTACAGTATACTCAAGTCTTTGTAGGAGAATATTGTGATCAACTGTATCAAATGCAGCACTGAGATCTAACAGGACAAGTATAGACACAAGTCCATTATCTGAGGCCATGATAATATCATTAGTGACCTTCACCAGAGCTGTTTCAGTGCTATGATGAGCTTTGAAGCCTGACTGAAACTCCTCAAGTAGGTCATTACTTTGTAAATGTTCACATAGTTGATTAGCAACTACTTTCTCAAGAATTTTAGATAAAAAAGAAGATTAGATATAGGTCTGTAATTTACTAACTCATCTTGATCAAGAGAAGGTTTAATAAAGGTTTAATAACAGCTACTTTAAAAGCCTGTGGTACGTATCCATTTACCAAGGATAGATTAATCATGTCTAAAATAGGACCACTGATCAGAGGGAATACCTCCTTAAACAACTTGGTTGGGAATGGGTCTAACATACA
Organism: Fundulus heteroclitus; assembly: GCF_011125445.2. NCBI lineage: Eukaryota > Metazoa > Chordata > Actinopteri > Cyprinodontiformes > Fundulidae > Fundulus > Fundulus heteroclitus. Next base: position 1,621,836 of record NW_023396846.1, on the reverse strand, counting down.
GGTAGAAGGTTTAGATGAAGCTAGAATTTTAGACCTTATATTCAATAGACCACATTTAATTGTTTTATTTTTTGGTTCAAGTTGAGTCATATTCATGTTTATTAGATTTTTATGATTTGCTCCTTTTAAATCCGCCTTTGATCTATTCAGTTTTGGCTGTGGGAAAGACACCGTCTCAATAGGGTAATGGGTGGGTAACAGTACAGAAGCTGCAGAGAGGAGTGTTAAACTACGGCTCTGCTTCCTGGTCTGGACCCTGGGTTGTCAGCATTTAGGAGACATTAGGGGATAGAGACATTCAGACGTTTCTCGCCTTTGAATTAAATAACATACAAAGACAAAGATGCATCTTTTCTCTTGATTAAAAATTAGTGGTGTGCTTACTTAATTGATAATTATTAATATCCACTACGAGAGCATCATGCTGAGCCTGCCAGGATTTGCATCATCATCTTGAATCTTCCCACTGTGGGACGCTGCATTAAACTATTCCTAATTAACCTTTAGACTTATTTAAATAAACTGCAATTATTCTAACTGCACATGATAAGAGGAGTAGGAGAGGGATAGGTGGGATTTAATTGAAGAGGTTTGATTTATGATCTGTAAAATCAGTTCAAACTTTGCCAAAAAGTTCCTCTATACCGTTATTCCTCCATACCTGAGAGCTTCCAGTTTCCAGTGTGGATCCTTCAGTCCAGCCGACAGCAGCTTCACTCCTGAGTCTCCTGGATGATTGTAGCTCAGGTCCAACTCTTTCAGGTGGGAGGGGTTGGAGCTCAGAGCTGATTTCAGAGAAACACAGCCTTCCTCTGAGACCAGACAGCCTGACAAGCTGCAGACACACGATTCAACACAAGATGTTGTTTTAATAAGCAAAAAATAGAACAGAAAACAGATTCTGTTGGTAATAAAAAGTAACATCTGACACATTTAAACGGATGAATCCTGACTAGAGCTTCACTGGGTTGGAAACTGCAAACTGACACAAACTCTGCAGAAGGTTCTGGCTTTAAGGGAAATTCAAAATGGACCTAAAATACCAAAGATAAACTGGTGGTCCCAGTAGAACCATTGTTCTGGTGTCTAGATCGCTTTAATATTTTTTTTATCTAATTGAAGGCAATAATTGAAGCTGAGATAGAGAATAAAGCAGTGGTTTGGATCAGTGGCATTAGCAGCGTATGGTGAGCACATATTTCACACTTGCAGAATCAGCAGAATGTCTTTGAGAAATCTCCCATCTGAGGTCAGATCCAGTCTCTCAGTGCGCTCCCTTTCTTCTACTCTTTATTAAACTTTATCCCATATTTTCCCACTTACTGCATCTCATTCTCTTGCTGTCTCATCACTAGTTTCCCTGTCACTCTGGGCTCTGGCCTGTGTGTGTTTGGGATGTGCTGAATCAACTCTGGTGGGTGTGATGACCAGGAAACTGGGACATGGAAAGGACAAACTATCTACCACTAATATTCCTCTTTATTGTGGGAAACAGAGATAATTAAATGATTTCTTTCAGAAAGAAAGTCAAGCCCAAACAAACAACTTCACCTTCAAAAACATTGGGTCCTGGTTGTGGGAGTAGTTGAGCAGTCGTGGTGTTGCCTGTGCACAAATTATCTTTTCTGTCTTCTTTTTCTTTTGACTCATTGCCAGGTTATGTTGGAGCAGGTAGTGACTATATGGAATACAATAAAAACTAATGTGATTGTTTTAAACTAAACATTTAATCCAGATGTCTGTTGTGGCTTAATGCATCTTTTTAACAAACATCTAAATGTCTTTCTTCATAAGATCTGGGGCTGTTTAGAAAACATCCAGGGCTTCAGACCATTTTGGTAGAACAACACCTTTTTCTTTTCTCTCACTTCTTCCGCTTCCAGCTCTGCTTTGATTTCTCTGCTTCATCTTTCTCTGTTCTCATCTCTCCTGCTGCTCAATCAGCGCACTGCATTCTGGGATCTTTATGTGCTCAGACAGAATAATTCATTTTAGTAAATGGAAAGGGGAGCAGAAGTTGGTGATGCATTATGTTACATTTTTCTGTTACCTTTGTGATTGTAAATCTTAATTATTTTATTTAAACATACATAAATAATCAATGGTTAGTGTTAAATGGCTGGGTAACCAGTGGGTCCCCTTACTGGTGGGGGCCCAGGTGGTTGTTTTCAGCTTCTCTGCATTGAGGTAATGTATAGTTGTCTGTAGATGAATATATCAGAATCAGAATGTTTATTATTGTCATTGTACATCATGTTCCACACATGTACAACGAGATTAAAGCCAGCTCCAACCAGTGCACTCATATCAAAATGTCAGATAATCAAAAATATATACAGTACAATATACAGTAGTGTTATGTACATTAGAGATATAATATATGTTGCTGTATAGATTGTTAAATATATGCGTAAATATTTCAGGACAGAAACTGTAAATATTGTACAGTGTCAAAATTACAGTTCTTTTTGAATGATGAATAATGTCAATAAACCTATATTTACATAAACTTTTTAGCAGACTAAAGTTAACAAATCTATCAGTGAACTAACATTTCCATCATGTTTTAGCAGGTAATGGACAGAAATCTGGTTTCAACAGGATGGAGAACTTTGTACCTGAGAGTTTCCAGTCTGCAGTTTGGACTCTCCAGTCCAGCAGAGAGAAGCTTCACTCCTGAATCCTGCAGGTTGTTGTTACTCAGGTCCAGTTCTCTGAGACTGGAGGACTGGGAGCTGAGAACTGAGGACAGAGCTTCACAGCTTCTCTCTGAGAGGTTACAGCCACTCAGTCTGAGGAGACAGGGAGAAATATCTGCTATTAAACAATTCATCAGAAATATTGTTGATTTAGTATAATATATTTCAATTTTAAATGGATTCTGAGTAATCATCAGATCAGCGGCTTTTGGGGACCAGAATTTTGCTGCTGCCACCCCAAACCATCAAGAACTCAGACTCATTACAGAACTACAAATCCCACATATTTAAACATGCTTTTCTGTAGTATAATTTTCGTGTATTTCTGTGTTTTTAAAAATTGTTTTGTAAAGCGACTTTGTGTGTCCAAAAAGAACGATGAAGTTTGATGCATTATTATTATTATTATTATTATTATTATTATTATTATTAATGTTGCGCCGATGCCATTTTTTTGCCCTGATACCCGATACCTGGCCACTTTTCAGTATTGGAATGAAAACATCCTAGTGCCATAAACCCCATTTCCACTACCCTTGTTAAACCGATCCATGCTGAGCTCGGTCCGAGCTTGGATCAGTTAACCAAGTCAAGCTTGGTTCTGACGACCGTTTACACATCACGCTATCTCGGTTCCTTGGTTTCCTCACCTCCTAGTGGCGATCTGTGGTACTACTGCTCTCTCGGTTTGAAGGAGGGAATCAAGCAAATAAAAATGGCGGCGCCCGTAACATTCAGGCAGTTATGCTTGGTGAAACGTCGTTGTTTGCGGAGAGTCAGGCGAAGACGGCAACTTTTGGTGAATTTACCTGACAGAGTCGGCTTTTGGGAAGTGGATAAGACAAACGAACGTCTAATAAGGATTTACAGACGCAGGAAACAACGACAGACGCTGAGGTTCATCACGCTGCTAAGCAGAATCATCACTGGAAACCGTGTCACAGTAGGGAAGCTAGTGTTTTTATGAATGTTTGAAATGTCAGCTGATCGCACAGAGATGACGTGATCTGCTCATGCGCTCTTTGTTATTAGAGAACCGGGCCAGAGAAAAACCGGGCCGAGCCCACACATGGAACCGGTCTGCATTTAGCGCGGTCCGGTTGTGTCTAGCTCGGTTCAGTTCAGTTTGTGTTCCATTTACACTCGATAGTTATCTCGGTAACTGAGCTCTGACTGGTCTCGGCACGGTTAAAAAGGGGTAGTGTAAACGGGGTAAATGACTCGATGCCATCTTCTGGGGTATATAAAATGTTAAACTCTGGCCTATAATGGCTAAATCACTTGTCATGACGCTCTGATTTTTACACAATGTATAAACTAATGTGTAAATAAATACCTGTTTTCATGCCGATATATTTTTTCGCCTTTTCAACAAAGATAGACATGGTATTATGCATATACAAAAAAATAATAATAAAGTTACATTTCAATAAAGTCATAAGTTTTGTTTTTTGTTAATTTTTTTTCACTCTCTCACACACATCTAATTCTGAGCTTTCACACCAACAACAATAACTTCTTTGAATATTTTTGCTTGCTGTTTATATCCATATTCATACAGTTTAAGCCTGGAAAAAGGTTTTAAACTTCCAGGTCATTCCAGTCTTACACTTTGCTTGTAACTGTGCAGGAGCTTAATACCCTTGAAAGAGACTGTTTAGCAACTGTTTAGTAACTCCAGGTACTTAATTTGGCACCGTGGTTCAGCCTTAGTTTGTCAAATACAGAGACAACTAATTAATAAGCATTAAAGTATGGTTTATGGGTTGGGTTTCTGCAATGTTATCTTCAGAACCAATCTCTGCACCGCCTAATCTACTTTCAGCAGTTATCACACGTTATTGCAACAGTAAACTGCAGAAAATACGGGCAGAGTTGCTCTCTCTGCGTTTACTCCCTCGGCGCCTATGGCGGAGGGATATTTAGTGCAAGCAGGTCTCTTAATAACCAATGTTCCGTCACTTATTTTAGAGCCTGAATAAGCGATTTCACTTTTAGAAACATGTCCAAAAAACGCACAACCCCCGACTCATTAAATTTACAAGTGACTTTAGAAAAAAGAAGCCCAAAGTATCATGAAATAAACAGTCTTGGCAACAGTGAGCGGGTCTGTTTTGCTACAGTCCCTAGCGACCTTGAAACTACGGAAAGCGCCGAGGGTAAAACAAACACAGTCCAGAGAGCGCGGCGGGTAATTACATAATTACAAAACATTAGGGAACGGTGTATGTGTTTTGACACAAGATTAACGGCAACCAAAATTTAATTGTCGGCGTTATGGTCTAACAAAGTTAACGTGTTAATAACGTGCTAAAACTGACAGCCTTAATTCTAACACATTCTGTTGGGATGGGCGTCCTGAATGTATTTAATTCTTCAAAGTGTTCACAAAATAAAACCTTTGAGAATCACTCCTATACTGTGTCTGGTTTGTATTCATAGGGAATAAAGGTCAGACAAAAGTTAACAAATCTATCACTGAACTAACATTTCCATCATGTTTTAGCAGGTAATGGACAGAAATCTGGTTTCAACAGGATGGAGAACTTTGTACCTGAGAGTTTCCAGTCTGCAGTTTGGACTCTCCAGTCCAGCAGAGAGAAGCTTCACTCCTGAATCCTGCAGGTTGTTGTTACTCAGGTCCAGTTCTCTGAGACTGGAGGACTGGGAGCTGAGAACTGAGGACAGAGCTTCACAGCTTCTCTCTGAGAGGTTACAGCCACTCAGTCTGAGGAGACAGGGAGAAAAATCTGCTATTAAACAATTCATCAGAAATATTGTTGATTTCTTTACAGTCACCAATGTTCTCCTTGGAAAGATTGATGGATCTGTCTGATTTTACACGTCTTTATGTTGCCTTTTGTTGTGAACTGGTTCATTATAAATAAACTGAAGCAACATGAATCAATATTTACCTCATTAGCAGATTTCTCACTATCAGAAATAAAAGCAGCAACAATCTGTGTCCTTACAGAGCTTTGTTGGAGGCTTTAACCACTGGCAGCAGCCTCAGAAGAACCTCCTCTGAAGCAGAGTATTTCTTCAGGTCAAACACATCCAGATCTTCTGCTGATGACACTAAGATGAAGATCAGAGCTGACCACTGAGCAGGAGACAGTTTATCTGTGGAGAGACTTCCTGAACTCAGAGACTGTTGGATCTCCTCCACTAGAGAACGATCCTTCAGTTCATTCAGACAGTGGAACAGATTGATGCTTTTCTCTGCAGACACATTCTCACTGATCTTCTCCTTGATGTACTGAACTGTTTCCTGATTGGTCTGTGAGCTACTTCCTGTCTGTGTCAGCAGACCTTGTAGGAGTCTCTGATTGGTCTGCAGTGAAAGTCCCAGGAGGAACCGGAGGAACAAGTCCAGGTGTCCATTTGGACTCTGTAAGGCCTGATCAACAGCTGTCTGATGAAGAGACTTTAGTTTAGGTTTCTTAGAAAATAAAGACTTCTTAGATGTTTGTGTTTCTTCCATCAGGTTGACACCAGAGGTGATGAAGGTCAGATGAACATGAAGAGCAGCCAGAAACTCCTGAACACTCAGATGGACGAAGCAGAACACCTTGTCCTGGTACAGCCCTCTCTCCTCTCTAAAGATCTGTGTGAACACTCCTGAGTACACTGAGGCTGCTCTGATATCGATGCCACACTCTGTCAGGTCTGATTCATAGAAGATCAGGTTTCCTTTCTGCAGCTGATCAAAAGCCAGTTTTCCCAGAGACTCAATCATCTTCCTGCTCTCTGGACTCCAGTGTGGATCTGTTTCAGCTCCTCCATCATACTTGACCTTCTTCACTTTGGTCTGAACCACCAGGAAGTGGATGTACATCTCAGTCAGGGTGCTGGGCAGCTCTCCTCCCTCTCTGGTCTCCAACACGTCCTCCAGAACCGTAGCAGTGATCCAGCAGAAGACTGGGATGTGGCACATGATGTGGAGGCTTCTTGATGTCTTCATGTGGGAGATGATCCTCCTGGCCTGCTCCTCATCTCTGAATCTCTTCCTGAAGTACTCCTCCTTCTGTGGGTCAGTGAACCCTCTGACCTCTGTCACCATGCCAACACACTCAGGAGGGATCTGATTGGCTGCTGCAGGTCGTGTGGTTATCCAGAGGCGAGCAGAGGGAAGCAGTTTCCCCCTGATGAGGTTTGTCAGCAGAACATCCACTGAGGTGGACTCTGTAGCATCAGTCAGGATCTCCTGGTTCTGGAAGTCCAGAGGAAGTCGACTCTCATCCAGACCATCAAAGATGAACAGAACCTGGAAGTGTTCAAAGCTGCAGATTTCTTTGGTTTCAGTAAAGAAGTGATGAACAAGGTCCACCAAGCTGAACTTTTTCTCTTTCAGCACATTCAGCTCTCTGAAGGTGAATGGAAATATGAAGTGGATGTTCTGGTGGGCTTTGTCTTCAGCCCAGTCCAGAGTGAACTTCTGGGTTAAGACTGTTTTCCCAATGCCAGCCACTCCCTTTGTCATCACTGTTCTGATTGGTTGATCTCTTCCAGGTGGGACTTTAAAGATGTCTTCTTGTCTGATGGTTGTTTCTGGTCTGTGTGGTTTCCTGGATGCTGTTTCAATCTGTCTGACCTCATGTTCATCATTGACCTCTCCAGTCCCTCCCTCTGTGATGTAGAGCTCTGTGTAGATCTGGTTCAGAAGGGTTGGACTTCCTGCTTTAGCGATCCCCTCAAACACACACTGGAACTTCTCCTTCAGACCAGATTTAAGTTTATGTTGACAAACTGCAGCAAGATGTTCTAAATTAACAGAAAAAGTGAAATCAGGAAGGAAACCAAATGATCTTCTGAAGATGATGTGAATAAATGTGATTCCATCTCTTCAGACATCAGTAAATGTGTGATTTATCCATCAGGTTAAATCTTTGTAGAAATCCTCTTACTGCTCTGCAGACGGTCAGCCAGCTCCTCCTGCTTCATCCTCCTCAGGAAGTTCAGAGTGATCTTCATCAGTGCCTCTCTGCTGCTCCTCCTCTGCTCTTCATCCTCACCTTCCAACACCTCCTCATCATCTCTCTGACTCTCTGAGCAGTCTGGGTCATCTGGACTCAGAACCTTCTGGATCTTCTTCAGCTCCTTCTTCACAAAAGTGACAATGTTGTCCTCCAGCAGCTGGAACAGAATAATATATGAAGGACACATCAGACTGAGATCATGGATCCAAACATCAGAACCATGTTGGACAGACTGACGGTCCACTGGTCCACAAAGTCCAGCATGGAGACGACTGAACAGAACCGATGGAAAAGTAGTTGTTGTACATGTACAGACCATAAATATGGAGTCCAGCTGGGTTTGATGCTGCCGGGCAGACGGACCTCTGGGAACCTCTGAGTTCTGCTGGTCCACTCTGTGGAGGAACCAGAACAATTAGGAAGGAAGTAAATATTCATCCAGCAGTTTTCACAGATGAAATCACCAAGAGCTTCACAGTAAAAGTCCTTAAAACAGATAAACTGAGCATCAAATGAACACGATACAAATAAGTTAAAAAGAGGAAGATGAGATAAAAGGATGAAGACCAGAACCACCAAGTAGACATTTTAAAAAGTGGGTCTTGAACTGGGACTTCAAACTGTCCACACTGTCAGCAGATCTGATGCTGGTGGGGACAGTGACCCAGAGCTTGGAGACAGTGGAGGTGAAGGTTCTGTCCACACAGGTCTTCAGGACAGTGTGTGGGACATCCAGCAGGTTCTGATGACTAGATCTGAGGTGGTGTGGACCTGGAGGAGGTCTGAGATATGTGGCTGTGTGTCCATGTAAGGTTCTGTCATGGGTGTGATGGTGAGTATCTTAAAATGGATCCTGTAGGTCCCTGGAAGCCAGTGAGCTCACATTATATCTGTCCACACAGAGACAATCAGAAGGTAAAGGTCCATGAAGGACATCTGGATGTGAGCAGAGAACCAGAGGATCCAGGTAGTTGGAGATGTTTAATGTTCCTGCTGATCCACTAAGAACCAGCAGAACCTCTGATGGTCCACTTCAGCTCAGCTTGGTTCCACCAACCACATGATGAAGCTTTCCTTCCCTGCTGAACTGCTCTCACAACGCACACAGGAACCAAGTCTTGATGGGTCAGACTGGCTCTACCAGCTATTTCCCAGCGGGTCGTGGAAATGTGATCCAGTGTTAGTCTGACATGGAGCCAGGAAGCAGCAGAACCTCCTGATCAGCATCAACACTCCAGACATGAAGACATGAAGGTGTTTTCATCAGAACAGGGCAGCTGATTTCTGGAGATAACGGATCAAACCTCTGTCTGCAGATAGAACTGGAACATCTGAGAGCTCACTGGGAGGAACTGGGTTTCTGTTCTTGGCTCTTAAAGAAATATAACGGGTCATTTCCAGAACCTCAGACCCCGACTGAGGAGACCGGTCCATACTAGGGCTGGTGATTGGCTAAAATATCACAACATGATTCCTTGCAGTGAAATCAGGATTTTATTAGTTTCCCAAAGTAACAATAAAGCTGTTGAAGAAAAATCTAGAGAAGCATTTAGACCAGAGCATTTCTGGACCCATTTTAATGAGTTGCTGCAGTTCTGCTAACTTGTCTGAAGCTCAACTGAAATGTAATAAATCCATTGAGATATTTAAGAGCCGAAGAACAGCTGCAGCTCTAAACTCCTGTGAGGGAACAACACCAAGTCTCTGGTTCTGATCCCAGTGATTGTTCCAGCTCCAGCTGAGAAGAACTGAAACTCTTCAGTCACTAAAACTGAGGAAGACTTTCAGATACGATGACAAAACGGTTCAGGAACAAAGAAAGAAAGTCCAGTTGGTTCCATGTTGGATTTGATTCAATCACTATGAATATGGGAGAGGGACTAAACAGTCCAGTTAGCTCATTAACATGGAACAGAACCAATCAGAGTGAGCTCCAGTCCAAACTAAATCTTTGACTTTAAGCAGAGAAAAGTGTTTAATGATGGCGACTAATCAATGAGGCCCAAAAGCAAACAGATCAGAGCTGTTAAACATGATGTAGCAGCATCCAGGACGCCTCCAACAACATCCATTCTTTACACTTTCACTGCTGTGGTTCTGGAGAACATCCAACACACACCGCTTCACATATGAGCATAGAAATGTGGGAAAAAGAGCTGAGCTCACGTTAAACACATGTTGGAATAAAAACATTTCAGACTGACTCAGTTTCCACAGTTACAGCAGTTAGATACAGCTCACCTCTCTGAGGATGGAGGTCCTGAAGATTTGAAGTCCATGAAGTCATCCTTTGACCTGTTGCTCTTAAAGGACACACAGCTGGGTTCTGGTTCTGGTTGATGTTTACGTGTCAGTGTCTTAGGAATCCTGTCAGAAGAAAACTTATGTTATGACATTTTGTAGAGTTAAAAACGTTTTAAAATATAACTGATAAAAAAAAGTTAAATAATGACTCCATGTTAATTGTCTAATTAGGTTTGATGCAGAACAACTTTGGTACCAATATGGCTCCCAGTTTTTACCCAGGGGTTCCTACATTTTATCTGATTTACCTGAGACCCATTTAAGAACCAGTCAGTACCAGAGGGACCAGCTGGTTCTGTTGGTCTGGGTCGTATTCAGACAGAAACTAAATGTAAAGATTCTTCCATAAATGTCTGATCAGCCGTCCTTCTTTCTAGGATGAATAATCTTGAACACATGTTGGTCATCAAGGTCCAGGAAATGTTCTGGAAGTTGGTGAGTTTTTCCAGATGTGTCCTGCTGGAACCCAGAGCTCTAAGCAACAGGCTGGTGTCACTCAGCTGGTTGTGCAACAGTGACTTGCTGTTTGTCAGAACCCACTGGTACCATGCTGAGCTGCTCTGTTCAGTCTGGATGAAGCAGCAAAGAGGAACAGCAGCAGCTTCAGGACCACTTGGTCTCTTCTGGCCTGATATAGTGAGAACGCTGTGTGAAAAGGGCTCTGGACACTTAGAGATGCTGATCTCACCTCTGAGCGTGGCTCTGGCTCTCAGCTTCCCCACACAGAGTGGTTTTAGAGGGAGGGACTCCCTCCTCTCTGTCCTCACACTGATCCATGCTGCTGAATTCACATCCACATCAGCTCACACACACTTTCTACCTTCACCTGCAGAGGAAACACAAATCATTCATCTGCACATCAACTCTGATCATCCTTTACATCATTAGTGCTGGAAAAAGATCAGCTGCTCCTCCTCTGATTGGCTCTTCTTCTCTGCTTCATATCAGTGTCAGTTGAATGCAGTCAGACAGCAGTGAGAGGCAGAGGAAGCTGCCATCAGCTGCTGTACTTCTACTATCAGTCCACTAGATGGAGCCATGGAGCAACATTTCATCCACTGACACTGATTCACTCTGACTGAACATCAGCAACTATTTTATTTCACAATCATCAAACTCTAACCGTGGATTATCTGCTGCATCAAAGCTGAACTATTTAATAATCTAACTGAATCAAACACATTTTAACATGTCATTTTATTTTGAAAGGACTCACAGGAAGCAGCAGGAAGCTGCTGTGTCTGACTTTAATGGGAGACCAGAGTTTGATTCCAGGAAATAAAAACATGAAGCAGTTTGTTGAGTGAAGAAAACAAAGAAACATCAGCTGTTAATCATGTTGTTTGGTTCCAGTTAATCAATAATCTAATAATCCTGTAGATTAGTCTTCAAACAGCAGAGATGAAACTTTGTGCTGAAATCAGAAGTGAACATGTTCTCCAGACATCAGAGTGCAGAAACAAAGAGGAAAGTTCCTCAAGACAAAGTTCTGGTAGGAAACAAAGCAAACTTACAGTTTTTTCAGACGGTCCAAAGTGCTGAAGAACAAGATCTGAACAACAGACTGAGACCAAACAGAACCTCCGTAGAACCAGAATAGGTTCAAAATGAAATCAAAAACAGGCACTTCAGTTATTTGATGACATTACAGTTTCTGTTCCTTTCTGGTTTTTCTAAGGAAGAACATTGGAAATAAAATGATCAACAGCTTCTTCTTCTACTGGCAGCTGAGAACTCACAGAACATAGTTTATTTAAGTGTACCACAAATATATACCTATATCCTACTTAAAATGAGACAGCATACTTGAATTTTACTTTATAAAAAAGATATTTCATATGCCTAATGGTTATAGTAAAGTGTACTCGTTTTAAGTTTAATCAGAAGTCTAAGACTAAGTACATTAATACTAAGACTTAAGCTTATACTTTAATACTGAAGCTTATACTTGCACTTTTTGTATACTTTTTGACAATTTCTGTCACAAAGTGGTGAAACTAGAATATCTTGATTCAGTACAGAATCAGGTTGGCTACATTTACATTTTTCACTAATCACTTTGCTTGGAGGTATCACCACTGTTATAAACTTACATGTTCAAGATCACATAGTGCTGAATTTTAAATGTTTATAGTAAATAGTACATGTACTCAATTTAATTATCTACATTTACCTAAAAACATACAGAGGAAAAAAAATAACTTCACTTTACTGAACAGGTTCTAGACCCTTTCATAAATGTTTGGCGATGGTGTCATGTACACAGCATCATCTCTTTTAACAACACATTTGATTTAAATCATGCCAGGCCACACAACATTAACAGTTTGGAGTATAAATCAAAGTACTTTGTACATTAATATGTGAATCTTTACATACAGGCACTGTTCCCACCAAGCTGTGCGCATGTGCTAACATACACTGCATCTGGATTCAGCGCAAAAATGGATGGAGTGCAGAAAATAAAGCCAAAGCCTAACTGTAAACAAAATAATAGTAAACAAAGTTATTTTGTACTATTTTGCAATTCTGGTGAGATGGTGTTACTTCTGTATAGTTGGGCATGTGACGGTGTGCGTCATTGTTATTCCTGTGGTATGTCAGCTGTTTGCGTGGCTGTTTTTTTGGGATCTCTGCTTATCTGAGATCATAAGTTCCATTTTTCAACCAGTTTGGTTGGTGTTTGACCGCTACACCTGCTCTTTGTTTCTCGAGAAATGCTGCTCCGCTGCTGTGGACTGCAAAATGGTCGTACCAGAACACACACTCTCTCTCTCTCTCTCTCTCTCTCTCTCTCTCTCTCTCTCTCTCTCTCTCTCTCTCTCTCTCTCTCTCTCTCTCTCTCTCTCTCTCTCTCTCTCTCTCTCTCTCTCTCTCTCTCTCTCTCTCTCTCTCTCTCTCTCTCTCTCTCTCTCTCTCTCTCTCTATATATATATATATATATATATATATATATATATATATATATATGTATATATGATGAAGAAATCAGTGTCCGTCCAGTGAGCAGCAGTAGCGCTTCAAGAGCACCTGATGTCATGGAGGAGGTAGTGGACAGCAGAAACCTTCAGGTACAGCTTAAGAACACAAAAGGTTCTACACGTATGATAATTGGTCAACAATTAACCTTACCAGTGTAGAAACAACCATTTAAAATGTTAATTTAATTTCACAAAGCAGCCAGAAGTACTGACAGAGAGAGAGGGAGGGAGCAATATGGACACTGAATCATGGAACTCTAAACCTTTTAACTATTTTTTCACACCCTGACTCAAAGGATTTGAATATTTTTCTGTACCCACCCAAATCAGATAAGCAAAAGAATCATTCTAAATGTATTTCACTCTGGCACAATTAGAAAATGGCTGACATACAATCAAACTAATCACTCTCTGTTCTGTTCTGTATGTCTTGCATTTCCAAAATCTTTAGCTTCTGACAGTGCATTTGTCAAAGGAGGCATGTATACATGGAAACATGTCCACCAGCATATTCAAGAGCATGAGAAAAGTAAAGGCGATATAGAAAGCACATAACCCCTTTACTCAGACGCAGCAAATCAGAAATCCATACAGTGATAAGCAAACGTCAGTTCAGTGAGACCAGGTCAGAAAGAGAAGGCAGGTCATGGAAAGTGTTATTGACATTGTTAAAGTTTTCAGTAAATGTGGGCTTAACTACAGACGACACCACAATGGTTATATCAAGTATAGAACTTAGAAAACATGTCAGTCAAGGGTGTAGGAATGTGTTGAACATTGGGGAAGACGCATACAGGAAACCTTTCAGATCTGTAAATGGTTCAACAAGTTTTATTGGTCAAAAATGCATTTATGTAGATTGATTGGGCGTTGAACTGGTAATTTCAGTAATAACTTTCTGACACGTCTGTCCTGTCACCTCTGAATCTCTCAGCTGTGTATTCTCACACTGAATGCCCTAAAAAGAAAAGCTACAATAGCTACGTTTACACAAACAAGAGTAATCGGAATAAACAGCCGATAAGAATAGAAATGTGTCCTGTTAACATGCCGGGTGAAATATTGTGATCAAATGGAGATCAATTGGAAGGAAATTGTAATCCAAATGAGACGGTTGATTTATGCCAATTGACAATCAGATTGAGATTCATGTAAACGTTTGTCAGGATCAAGTTATTTTGAATGTGGCAAACTGACCTGTTGTCCATGTGTGTTCACTGTGAGCTTTTATTATTTATGCTTTGAGTGGCTGAAATATGTTGGGGAGAAAACTGTCTTTGAACCAATATAACCTTTCATTTGAAACATTAAAAGAGCTCAAAATTATTTATGCAGTAATGACTGAACTGTAATTAGAACCTAATACAAGTCCAGGCTTTGAGGTTCAAAAGACAAATCAACTCGTACTCTACAGCTTTGTTTGCTAGTTTTTGTTGTTTAGCAAAGACAGACGTACTTCCTCCCGGACTCCTGGAAGGACTTCTGGGTTTAAAATAAGCTGCAACATTCAGCCAGGAGACCCGGTTCCTCCAGAATCATTGATTTTAGCCACAGTTTCTCTCTCTGCTCATTAAAATGACCAGAACTCAGTAATATCACAGTTTTTCTAACAGCAGATTAAACTCAGTCCCAAAGCTGATGATGCTTCTGTGTTAATAAACAGCAGCTCCATGGTCCACATGACTGGTACCGTTGGGTCCAAAGCATCAGGAAGATCTCTCAGCACCAAGAAAAGGGAACTACTTCCTGTTGACACCAGCTCAGACTCCTCTGCTTCATCAGCTGGAGCTGAAGTTCAGAACTTTGGATCAACAGGTTCTCAGAGTTCTGCTAGAAGGAGGACCAGAACATGTTGAGCTGTAGAGCAGATATGAGACCATGCCTCAGCCTCTGCTTCAGAACCGACCCACTAGATCTGGTCGGGTAGTTCAGTGTGAAGCAGCAGGCCTCTCCAGGTCCATTTCTCCATGCTGATCCCTTCCTGTGTCACTAACAGCATTAAAAAGCAAACTCACTTCTTTTAGTTTTTATGCAGAAATCAAACCATCAGAAGATCCCAGCTGGTGACAGAGTTTAAGAAGGTGGACATCAGAGCCTTGGACCTGAAACTGGACCAGAACCATTAATATTAACTGGATCAGAACCAGTTTGAGCTCCAGATTCTCTGTGGTTTCATGAACAAAGATCTTTGTTTAATGAAACCTTAGTTTGAAACATGAATTTAAGGAAAACAATGTTCCCAACAAGTTCTTAAACTCCTCAGACTCTTCATTTAGGAAATAAAATACTAACTAATAATTGTCCCTCATGGGTCAAACACTGTGGAACAACAGACTGATCACTTTTAGCAGCAGATCAACCTTTAAGTCTGATTACTGGACATATTATTGTTTTATTGATAGATTTGTTAGATTAATGTTAAACTTTTGGATCGTCTGACTTTTAATGGATTCAAATCTAAAATATTGATGATGAAAACTTTAAAGCTGTTAACATTTCCTGGTCTGATTGGACCCACCTTCAGGTCTTCAGCTGTTCTTCAATCTGCTCTCTGAACAGCAGATATTTTACAGCTGCCATAAACAACAGGCTGGAGAAATATCAGAACCAGAACCTCAGAAGTTCTGCTTCAGTCGCTCTGAATTTATCAAAACAACCATCGTTCTTAAAGGCACAGAAACACATTTTAAGACGATCCACAAAGTTTAAGGAGCTGCAGAACCTCTAAAGAGACGGTTCAGGTTTCAAGTGGACCTTTGTAACTTTAGCAGAACAGCAGCAGAACCTTTAGATCACATGTTTTTCTCAGAGTCCAGAGTTTCTGGTTGGAGGTTAAAAGGTGGTTTTAACTCAACATGAAGGACGTTCCTGTCTTTAAGCTCCCAGATATTTAGATTTTAGACGGATCATCTGGAGCCGTGAAGCTCTGATTGGGTTGACAGAGTTCTGCTCATCTAAACATCACATCTGAACATCAGCTGTTCATCGTGTTGTTTGGTTCCAGTTCATCAATAATCTAATAATCCTGTAGATTAGTCTTCAGACAGCAGAGATGAAACTTTGTGCTGAAATCAGAAGTGAACATGTTCTCCAGACATCAGAGAGCAGAAACAAAGAGGAAAGTTCCTCAAGACAAAGTTCTGGTAGGAAACAAAGCAAACTTACAGTTTGTTCAGACGCTCCAAAGTGCTGAAGAACAAGATGTGAACCACTGAGACACAGGTGAGCTGCTACCTGGAAGGAGGCGGAGCTTCAGCTGTGATGGAGGTGGGACAGGTAGGAGGGCGGGGCAGCAGCAGGAGCAGCAGTGGAGTTCCTGGAAGCTTCAAGGTTCAAAGTTTCTTTCTTCTCTTCAAGGAGCAGTTTGGTTTGCAGCTGCCAGGAAGACATCAGGACAGAAAACAACAGTCACTAAACACCAGCTTCATCTGCTGGTTCTCCTGCAGAACGCTGAGAGCTGCTGGAAGCGGCTGCTTCTCCATGGTGGCAGTGTGTAGCTGCGTCCTGAATGATCCAGTAGTTTAGCTGCACATCTTCAGCCTGCAGCTGGTTCTGGTGTTTAACAGGAAGTGAGCCGTGCCGGCAGCTCAGAGAAAACCTTCCAGCAGATTCATTCAGATCAGGTCCACATTAAAACAAGGCAGCTCCCAGTCAGAGTGCTGCAGCTTCTGCTTGATGCTTTGTGTGCACGCTGCTTTCTGCACACAGCACCAATGTGGGCTTCAGAGGTTCTGTCCGTCTGGGTCCAGAGGTGTTTCTCCAGCTTCACTCCTTCAACAGACGCATTGTTCCTGAAAACAGAGGAGGACAGTCGGCTTCTTCCTCACATCACTCACAGCTCTTTAGTTTTCACCACATTGATGTTTAAAAAGGAGAAACTGCTCCATCTGACACCTTCCTCCACCAGGAGACCCGGTTCTGATGGATCACTGCTGGGAACGGACACAAGGACAGAACCTCCTGCAGGTCCAATAATGTAGCAGCCTCTGCCATGGCTTTGACCATCATTAGTGTAGAAAACAAAGAACAGAGGAGAAACCACTGTTAAAAAGTCTCAGAGTTAAAAAGCCCATCAGCCACCAGATCAGAACAGAGTCCAAGTTCTAGAGGTTCTGGAAGCTGTCTGCTAAAACGTGGAGCTGGATGGGATTAAAAGCAGAAGAGAAGTCCATAAAAAGGGAACCAACAAGGTCCTCTGCTTCCTCCAGATGTTTCAGAGCAGCTTTCAAAGTGTCCCTGTCTCACCATCCAGTCCTCGACCCGTCCTGGAAGCAAACTGCAGGAGGTCCAAACTGTCCTGACCCGGTTCCATCAGGTCCTCCTTCAGCAGCTTTTCTAATGCCTTCAGAACCAGAGAGCTGAGAGGTTCTGGACTGAAGACAGCGAGTGTCTCTGAGCTTTAGATCTTAGCTCAGGGAACAATTCCTGAGGGGGAGTGGTGGCCCAGTAGTTAGAGCAGAACCCTTGGTTCTGATAAGGCTGCTAGAACCTGGAGCAACCCTGAGCAATACCCTTAACCCCCGATTGTTCCCTGGGTTCTGGAAAAGCTGCCCGCTGCTCCCTAAGGGATGGTTAAATGCAGAAGACAGATTTCACTGTAATGTAAAATTGTAACTTCAAATAAAGATTTCTTCTTCTTCTGAACTGGACCAGGTTCTGCTGCAAAGCCGACTGAAAGGTCCAACTAAAAATGTCTGCTAGCTACAAAGAACCATTTTCCACACATTTCCTCGGGTCCCATCTGGACCAGAACTTTTCCTTTCTTTGACTCCTTGGAAAGGTTCCAGCTCTATACACTTATTAATGGACCGGTTCTGTTCAGGGTCCAAATCAAAGTTTAGGAAAACAAACATCTCCTCATCAGAATAATAAACATTAAAATGATTCATGAAAGGTCCAGATTGATTCTCCCAGTCAAGGAGTGGTTCTGGTTCTTTGGCTGCATCTCCATCATGTTCTTCACACCATCCCATCCAGAACCGGACCTGTTGGTGTTCAGCAAACACTCAGCTTTGTCCTCATATCTGGACTTTGGAAGGTGAAGCTCCTTTTGGCCCATTTCCACAGTTCCCTGTAGAGCGTCATGTCCTCCTGCATGAAACAGAGATTTCTCTGGTCATTGTGGTTCTGACCCGTTTGGTGAGCCAAACTTCATTATTTGGAGAAGTGAGGATGGATTCCTGGAGGAAGACCATCTCCTCACAGAACCAGACGTCTGCAGATCCGGTTTCTGTCCCTTCACCAAGATCCACAGTGAGATGTTTAAAACCATCCCAGTCAGTGGAAGAGAAGCGGTTCTGGAGACATGGAGTGGACTCCTCCATGAGGTCCAGAACTGTTCTTCAGGTCAGCAAGAACCCAAAAAGATTAGAGAGGCAGTCTGTGCTCCCAGAACAAGTTTAGAACCAAAGGTGTCTCCAACTAGAACTGTTTTTGACTAAATGTCCCAATTCTGCCAAAAAAAACACAAAAGCTGAAAAGAAATTGTGAAAGAAAGAAGAAATAATTGATGTCTTGATATAATCAATCAAAAATGAACCATTTAAAGATCCAGATTTAAAGAATCTGTATAAACTGATCCGTTGACATCTGGCCAAACTGTCTCAGTTGTTCCTGCAGCAGCGTCCAGACACTCCCGTCTCCTCCCTGCAGCTGAACACCTGACCCAGATAATGAGCTGCTGGAAGTCTGAAAGTCTGCTAACAGAGACAGAGACAAGATGGCCGCCTGGACAGGAGGGTTTGTTAGAGCTGCTGTGGAATGTGCCTCTAGTTAATGTCGTCTGACTTTCTTCACCTCTGCTAAACCTAAGTTTTACTAACCTGATCATGACTTAGGTACAAAGAAAGCAAGAAAAGAGCCAAAGCCCAGAAGAAGACACAAAGAAAGAGAAAAGCTCAGCTACAAGGACCATGACTATGCATCAGACATGGAGACTGGAAGAGGCGGAGGAGGGAATCGTGTTCTCCACCGTACGGCACAATTGATTCAAACTCCTTCCAAGGAGCTCATGCTCACAAAATAACGACACAAAACACAACAATGGAGAATCTACTGGAAGCCATTCAAGCTTTCCACCTGAGATTTGACCCTCAGGATGAAAAGATGGCCGACATGAAGACAAAGCTGAGCCAAAACACGGTCATGATCAGTAGTCTGGCCAAGGCTCTAGAGTTTAATGCTGCTGAAGTGAAAGATTGTAAGGAGAAGATGGCTGTTATGGAGTCGGAGGGGTCAGTTCTACCAAAGGAAGTCAATGAGCTCCAAGTTAACTGGAGAGAACTGGATGGTTCTGAACCAAGATGGAAGCTGAGGATCAGAGGGATGAAGGAGACGATGGGGGAAAACATTCAGCAGGACGTGGTTCACCTCCTGGGGAAGATTGTTGCAGAATGGGCTGAGAGGATGGATGAATACGTTGATACGGTTCATGGGCTGGGGAAGAAGGAGGAGAAGCCAACCCGCCAGATTATTCTACAGTTTACCAAACGGCAGCATAGAGACGGCAAAAGGAAAATGACTAAAACGTCTCCGCTTTGGGAGTCCACTGGTGTCCGTTTTCCAGAAGATCTGATGAAGGAGGAGCGGCTGGAGAGAGAAACTGTGGCCCCAGATTCTTCAGGCGAGGAAGGCAGGGGACCGGACCTTCTACCACGGCCCGTTAGGATCCATAAACGGGCGACCCATTTATGCCAAGGACTAAAAGATTTAAAGGTGTTTTCTAAACATGCTAATGAAGATAGTTTTACCATAAGGCTGTCATTTGTTTTGGTTTAGAAACTAGAGAGATATGCACCCTATTCCTTTTCTA
This sequence comes from Fundulus heteroclitus, assembly GCF_011125445.2. NCBI lineage: Eukaryota > Metazoa > Chordata > Actinopteri > Cyprinodontiformes > Fundulidae > Fundulus > Fundulus heteroclitus. Next base: position 1,602,062 of record NW_023396846.1, on the reverse strand, counting down.
CCTAAAATAGGAAAAACATTATTAACTTTACTTTTTCCAAACAGCTGTTTTTTGGTGTGTTCTGATATTTTCTTAAGCTGTTATTGTTCAAACAGGGAGCAGATGCTTAAAACAAATCTGTCTTTTATTTCTCTGAATGCAAGAGGACTCAGGGACAATGTGAAAAGGAAAGCATTATTTTTATTTTGTAAAGGACAAGGAGCAAACTGCACTTTTCTGCAGGAAACTCACTCATGTGACACAGACGCCACCTAGTGGTCAAAGCAGTGGGAGAAAGGATGTTGTTGAGCCTCGGTTCTAAAGGTTCTAAAGGTTCTGGAGGTGGAGCGTCTGTTTAATAGATGTCCTGGAAAGGTTGTTGGCTCCAGAGTTGATGAGCTCAGTCACTGGATGGTAGTTCTGTTAAATGTTGAAGGATATTTTGTTATAATGGGGCAGTGGTGGCCTAGTCGTTAGAGCATTGTGTTCTAGAGGTTCTGGGTTCAACTCCCACAGACTGCCACTCTGGGTCCCTGAGCAAGACCCTTAACACCAGATTTCTCCCTGGATGCTGTGATAGCTGCTCACTGCTCCCTAAGGGATTAAATGGGTCGGACCTTTCGATGAGCTCGACCAGGGTCGTACCAGTGACTGCGCGCTCGCCGGAGAAGCAAAGCGGCAGGAAAGATGCAGGAGCGCGCACTGGTGAGTGTGTGACTCCGCTGACACAAACTACTGCTCCCTGTCCTAACCAACAGACACCTCCAATAAAACATAGGAATCCACTGTTCAAACGGCACAGGACCACCAAAATGTTTCGGACATTAAATCAGGCCAAAGTAGTTTGGGACCCGTCATCAAAAATAAAGGGACTATTTGGCGGTCACTTAAATATACGCAGTATGAAGCCTAAGCGCGAACAGCTGGAACATCTGCTGTACAGTTCCAACATTGACTTTTTAGGACTCACGGAGACATGGCTGACCCATACTTCACCTGATGCTGTTGTAAATATGCCTGGGTATAATGTATTTAGAAAGGACAGAGATAATGGGAGGGGTGGGGGAGTTCTAATATATGTCCGACATACCCTAAAGTGCACGATGATTGAATGGCCAAGTGACATTTTTTTAGAATGTATAGGTGTTGACATATCACTCTCAAAAACTATGTCTTTTATTATTGTGTGCATATATAGAAAGCCCACCGCAAAAATTGATTTTTATGAACAACTTAAACTTCTACTCAAACATTGTGACAAAACAAAAGAAATTATTTTAATGGGTGACTTTAACATTAATTGGATGGTTAAGAAGGAACGAACAACACTTAAACAAATAACAGACTATTTTAATTTAACACAAATAATTAAAAATCCTACCAGAATAACAAGTCACTCTGAAACTCTAATAGATCTGTTATTTACAAACCATACTGAGAGGATCATTAAAACATACAACCTTATAACGGGGCTTTCTGATCATAATATTGTACTTTTCTCTCGAAAATTAGGTAAAAAACGATTCACTTCATCTACATTTCATAAACATAATTTTATTCCGAAACATGTACATCCAAACCTTGACGTTTTGTTAAATAAAATAAACTGGTTTACATTATTTTCTAATAATAATATTGAAACAAACTCCCAGATTTTTAACTCAAAAATAAAAGAAATCATAGAACCTTTTTTTAAAAAAGGAAAGAGTAAAAAAAAGCGAAACCATCTACCCTGGCTGAGTAATGACTGTAAAAAACTCATGAAAGAAAGAGACATTTTACTCAAAGTGTTTTTAAAATCTGGTCTCACCGTTGACAGGCAAAGATTTACCTTCATGAGAAACAAAACAACTCACGCCTTACGTAAAGCCAAGGCAAATTTCTTCCTGGACATCATTAAAAGTGCAAATGGAAATGGCAAAATGATATGGCAAAATATTAATAAACTGATTGGAAAACAAAATAAAATAGACAATGATAAATTGGAAATAAAAGTTAATAATGAGCTGCTAAATAATCCAAAAGAATTAGCAAATGAATTCAATAATTTCTTCATTAACTCTGTCAATGAAATAACCCAAATGTTTAGTCATTCTGAGATAGCTCGCAAATGCATAGATCCTGGACAGCCAACTTTTAAATTAGAGCAAATTTCTGAGTTAGAAGTGGCCAACATCATTAACTCCTTGAAGCCCTCAAAGGCCAAAGATGCGTATGGCCTTGACACACAATTTTTAAAAATCCATAGAGCTGCACTGGTATGCCCAATAACACATCTTATCAATTTATCAATCAGACTGGCAGTTGTCCCATCAGACTGGAAGGTGGCCACAGTCTCACCAATTTTTAAGTCAGGAGACAAAACAAATATTTCAAACTATCGCCCCATCAGCATTCTCCCTGTTGTATCTAAGGTTGCAGAAAAGTGGATTTCCAAACTGCTAAACAAACATCTTAGCCAAGGCCGCTCTCTCCTGCACCCCATGCAATTTGGGTTTCGCCAGAACCACTCCACAGAGACAGCAAACTGTGTCTTCATAGAAACAGTGAAATCCTTGCTCGATAAAACCACCTGTGTTGGTGCAGTCTTTTTGGATTTCAAGAAGGCGTTTGATACTGTAGACCATCAAGCACTTCTGTCCAAACTGACTCACTTCAACTTCGCAGATGATGCCATAGCTTGGTTTAAATCTTACTTATCCGACAGAAAACAATCTGTGAGTGTTGGTGGTACTATGTCGTCCTACCTTGAATGTCCAGCAGGGGTCCCACAAGGTTCTATTTTGGGACCGGTATTGTTCTCCCTATATATAAATGACCTCCCGGATGTTTGTCAAAATGTCCAATTCCAAATGTATGCTGATGATGCTGTTATTTTTACACCTGCTAAAAGCACACAGGAAGCATCGTCCGTCCTCACATCAGCCCTGGACAATATACAGCCCTGGCTCCTTCAATCAAGCGCCAAATCATGAAACATGTCATCTCAAGGCACTTTACAAAGTCAAGTTCAATCATATTATACAGATTGGGTCAGATTATACAGATTGGTCAAAAATGTCCTATATAAGGAAACCAGTTGATTGCATCAAAGTCCCGACAAGCAGCAGTCACTCCTGGGGAATCGTAGAGCCACAGGGAGAGTCGTCTGCATTGTACATGGCTTTGCTGCAATCCCTCATACTGAGCAAGCATGAAGCGACAGTGGGAAGAAAAACCACCCATTAACGGGAAGGAAAAACCTCCAGCAGAACCGGGCTCAGTATGAACGGTCATCTGCCTCGACCGACTGGGGTTACAGAAGACAGAACAGAGACACAACAAGACAGACAAACAAGCACAGAAGCACACATTGATCTAGTAATCTGTTCTACATTAGATGGTAGTAGCGGGTGAGCCGTCTTCTCTGGATGATGTCACAGTTAACAGTACGCCAGACCAGGTGTACCTACTATGAAGAAAAAGAGAGAGAGCAAAAAGTTAAAAGCTGAAATGACGACAGTCATTTCAATGTAATACAATGCAAAACTGGAGAACAGTAGACTGAAGAACAGTAGAAATCAGTAGAGTGAGAAAATTAGACCCTGATGTCCTCCAGCAGCCTAGGCCTATCACAGCACAACTATAGAGATAGCTCAGGGTATGAGCCACTCTAACTATAAGCTTTGTCAAAAAGGAAAGTTTTAACATTAGTCTTAAAAATAGATAGGGTGTCTGCCTCACGGACCAAAACTGGGAGTTGGTTCCACAGGAGAGGAGCCTGATAGCTAAAGGATCTGCCTCCCATTCTACTTTTAGAGACTCTAGGAACCAGCAGCAGACCTGCAGTCTGAGAGCGAAGTGCTCTGTTAGGAACATACGGGGTAATCAGAGCTCTGATATATGGTGGAGCTTGATTATTAAGGGCTTTATACGTTAGAAGGAGAATTTTAAATTCTATTCTTGATTTAACAGGAAGCCAATGAAGGGAAGCTAAAATTGGAGAAATATGATCCCTCTTGTTGATTTTCATCAGAACTCTTGCCGCAGCATTTTGAATCAGCTGAAGACTTCGAACTGCATTTTGTGGACTTCCTGATAGTAAAGAATTACAATAGTCCAGCCTTGAAGTAACAAATGCATGGACTAGTTTTTCAGCATCACTCCTGGACAGAATGTTTCTAATTTTGGCGATATTCCGGAGGTGAAAAAAGGAAACTCTGGAAACCTGTTTAATATGGGATTTAAATGACATGTCTTGGTCGAAAACAACACCAAGATTTTTAACTTTATTACCAGAGGCCAAGTTAATGCCATCCAGATTAAGGGATTGATTAAGAACTTTATTTTTTGAAGACTCTGGCCCAAAGATTACAACTTCTGTCTTGTCAGAATTTAAATGCAGGAAATTTAAAGTCATCCAGCTTTTGATGTCATCAAGACATGACTGCAGTCGAAGTAACTGATTGGATTCATCAGGATTTATGGATAAATATAGCTGAGTGTCATCAGCATAACAGTGGAAATTAATCCCATGCTGTCTGATAATTTTGCCAATCGGAAGCATATATATAGTAAATAGAATTGGTCCAAGGACTGAACCCTGTGGTACTCCACAAGTGACCCTAGAGTTTGAGGAAGATTTATTATTAACATGAACAAACTGGAATCTGTCCGACAGATAAGATTTAAACCAGCCTAATGCTTTTCCCTTAATCCCTACAGTATGCTCAAGTCTTTGTAGGAGAATATTGTGATCAACTGTATCAAATGCAGCACTGAGATCTAACAGGACAAGTATAGACACAAGTCCATTATCTGAGGCCATGAGAATATCATTAGTGACCTTCACCAGAGCTGTTTCAGTGCTATGATGAGCTCTGAAGCCTGACTGAAACTCCTCAAGTAGGTCATTACTTTGTAAATGTTCACATAGTTGATTAGCAACTACTTTCTCAAGAATTTTAGATAAGAAAAGAAGATTAGATATAGGTCTGTAATTTACTAACTCATCTTGATCAAGAGATGGTTTCTTAAGTAAAGGTTTAATAACAGCTACTTTAAAAGCCTGTGGTACATATCCATTTACCAAGGATACATTAATCATGTCTAAAATAGGACCACTGATCAAAGGGAATACCTCCTTAAACAACTTGGTTGGGATTGGGTCTAACATACAGGTAGAAGGTTTAGATGAAGCTAAAATTTTAGATAGCTCAGAAAGCTCTACTGCTTTTAAACAGTTCAGACACTGCGCAGGTTCTAAGGATTCCTCCAATCCTGCCTCACTTACTGAGGATGAGGTAATCATGTTTGGGAGGATGCCAATTATTTTATTTTTAATGGAATCAATTTTATTTATGAAGAATCCCATAAAATCATTACTGCTAAGAGCTAAGGGAATGGATGGATCAACAGAGCTGTGGCTCTGAGTAAGTTTGGCAACTGTACTGAAGAGAAATCTAGGATTATTCTTATTCTCCTCAATTAATGATGAAAAATATGCTGCTCTAGCTCTGCGAAGGGTCTTGTTATACAACAATAGACTGTTCTTCCAGATTAGGTAGGATTCCTCTTGGTGTGTAGAGCGCCATTTTCTCTCCAATTTCCTAACATTGTGCTTCAAGGAACGCAGCTCTGAATTAAACCAAGGAGCCAGCTTCCTGTGAATAATCACCTTCTTTTTCAAGGGAGCTACATTGTCTAATGCAGAACGCAATGACGAAGTCATACCGTTTACAAAGACATCTATTTGTGAATTGGAAGAAACAACATTGCTGCTATCTGCAGGGCATTTCTGCAATACGGAGGATATTAAAAAGGGGACAGACTCTTTAAGTTTTGATACAGCATTATCCGATAAAGATCTACTATAATGGAACCCTCTTTTGGGGGTGGAGAACTCAGTTAGATTAAACTCAAATGTTATTAAAAAATGATCAGATAGGACAGGGTTGTGAGGAAATACTGTTAATTCTTCACAATCAATGCCATATGTCAGAACAAGGTCTAAAGTATGGAGCCGAGAGTGCGTCGGTTCATGCACATTTTGAGCAAAACCAATTGAATCTAGGATAGTTTTAAAGGCTACACTAAGGTTATCACATTCTGTGTCAACATGGATGTTAAAATCACCCACTATAATAGCCTTATCAGTATTTAACACCAAATCAGATAAGAAATCTGACAACTCATCCAAAAACTGAGTGTAAGGGCCTGGTGGACGATACAAAACAACAAACAGAAGAGGTTTTATTGCTTTGCAGCTTGGATGAGGGAAACTGAGGGTTAAATGTTCAAAAGAACTGTAGTTATTAATTGGCCTGGGACTAATTAATAAATCAGACTGAAAGATAGTTGCCACTCCTCCTCCTCTTCCCACAGATCTGGGAATGTGGAAATTTGAATAATTGGAGGGAGTTGACTCATTTATACTAACGTAGTCCTCTTGTAGCCAGGTTTCTGTGAGACAAAACAAATCAATCTGTTTATCAGAAATCAATTCATTAACTAACAAAGTCTTTGGAGGGAGAGACCTTATATTTAATAGACCACATTTAGTTGTTTTATTTTTAGGTTCAAGGTGAACCGTATTGATTTTTATTAGGTTTTTATGATTTGTTCCTTTTAGATAAGTTTTTGATCTGTTAAGTTTTGGCCGTGGGAAAGACACCGTCTCAATAGGATAATGGATGGGTAACAGTACAGAAGCTGCAGAGAGGTGTGTTAAACTACGGCTCTGCTTCCTGGTCTGGACCCTGGATTGTCAGCATTTAGGAGGACTAATAAATCCGGCCAGATTTCTAGAAAGAAGAGCTGCACCATCCAAAGTAGGATGGATGCCGTCTCTCCGGATCAGACCAGGTTTTCCCCAGAAAGTTCTCCAGTTATCAATGTAGCCCACGTCGTTTTCAGGACACCACCTAGACAACCAGCGGTTGAATGATGACATGCGGCTAAACATGTCATCACTGGTCAAATCAGGCAGGGGACCAGAGAAAATTACGGAGTCCGACATTGCTTTAGCAAACTCACACACCGAAGCAACACCAACTTTAGTGACCTCCGATCGGCGTGATCGGGTGTCATTACCGCCAGCGTGAATAACAATCTTACTGTATTTACGCTTATCCTTAGCCAGCAGTTTTAGGTAAGATTCTATGTCGCCCGTTCTGGCCCCTGGCAGGCATTTAACTATGGTCCCTGGTGTCTCTAGTGCCACGTTTCTAACTATTGAGCTCCCAATAACCAGGATCGGCTTCTCAGCGGGTGTGTCGCTGAGTGGGGAAAATTTGTTTGAAACGCAGACGGGTCGGTGGTGAACTGGGGGCTGAAATCTAGAGCTATGCTTCCTACGAACTGTCACCCAGCCGGCCTGCTTACCCGGCTGCTCGGGTGCTTCTGGAGGACCACTAAGTGAACTAACGCTAGGTCTATGTGGCTCCGCGCTAGCAGAGGGGCGGCTATCAGCTGGTCTTTCCATAGCACGGAGCCGGGACTCTAATTCTGACACCCTCGCCTCCAAAGCTACAAAAACACTACATTTATTACAAGTACCATTATCACTAAAGGAGGCAGAGGAATAGCTAAACATCTGACACAGAGAGCAGGAGATAAGGGGAGACTTAGTCAGAGACGGAGAAGCTGAAGTAATAGTAGGAGAGGAAGCCATTGTGGAGCTAAGGCTAGGCTAGGCTAAAGCTAGGCTAGCGCCCTTCTACCACGCCAAGAGAGCAAACCGTGAAACACGAGGAGTTCCCAAGCGTGATGTGCAGCAACAGAAAATGTTTTAAAAGTGCTTATGTGTTAGAAACAGATGTTACAGCAAAGAGATTAAAGATAAAAGCGAGAGAATCTGGAGCAACAAACCGTTGCTCACGCAGTGAAAACAGGAAGTGATACAATACGCCTTACCGCAAACAGGAAGTGACGTCATTTGTATAGCTCACAGCATTTTCATTTACATGTTAAAGCCTCTCCTAGAATTAGGAGGAGGGGGGGTCATGGGGGGACCACGGCAAGCAAGGCCCACGACAATTTCTGACAATTCACGGCAGTTTTCGGTGTTGCCTGCAAATTACCGTGAACAGCCGTTAACCTGAACTTCCACGACAATCTACAGTGCCGCATAGTGACGAAAATCACACTTTTCATGCAGTGTCTTCTTTCTCTGAATGACCAAGAACACACAGTGAAATCATGAACTTCTGCATCAACATATAAACAATAAATCATATCCTTAGCATATATTCCAGATCAGTTTCATTATACATTATATAGCAAATTTTCTCAAATACAGTCTACCAATTCGTATTTAACAAACATTGACAACTTAATCAAATTACCATTAATCAAAATCAAGCATTCCTTATTTTAGCTCATTTACTAAGATTGACCAACTCCTCCCGAGCAGTGCAGGCTAATTGTTTACTTCCCCAGCCCACACTGCAAAAACAGAACTAGAAATAAGTAAAATGTTCTTAAAATTAGTATTTGTCCATGATTTGAGCAGGTAAATAAGACTATTTGCCAATGGAATAAGATTTTTGCACTTAAAATAGGAACAAATCATCTCCATCATCTTATTTCAAGTGTAGGATGTCTAATTATCTTATTTTAGGGGTCAAAATACTCATTCCATTGGCAGATAATCCATTTTACCTACTCGAATCAAGGATAAATACACTAACTTTAAGAACATTTTACTTATTTTTAGATCCATATTTGCAGTGCAGCGCTCACCCAAGGTAGCTAGGAACCCGTGTTAACGATGAGCTAACTGCTTTCGGTACATTATGTTGGCTAAACAACATTCATAAACAATACCCCGAATCGGCTGAGATCATAAACTCATGTCTGACATATTTTCCAATCACTACACAGTTCCAACTCTTACCTGTAAAGGTAATAAAAAAAATATTTTTAACATCACAGTTCGCCACACACATTTATCAGCTTCACATTCATGTGTCCTCATTTTCTGAAGGACCGAGAACACACAGTGTAGCAAACCTGCCCTCTGCTGGTCGGGGTTAGACAGTGCATACTGCTCAATAACTAATTTTCAAATAACAAAACAACCTTTCCTTTTTAGAAAACACAATTTCACCACACTCTCAACATAAATTGTGTTAAATGTACATTTATTTTAAACACGTATTTTATTATGTGTTTCAACCCACTGGTGGCTCGGTATGCCACACAAACACTCACATCTAAGCAGAATTTAGAAAGGCCAATTAACCTAACAGTCCTGTTTTTGGATTGTGGGAGGAAGCAGGAGTACCTGGAGAGAACCCATGGATGCACAGGGAAAACTTCATGCAGAAAGACTCAGGGACTGACTCAAATCCAGGACCTTATTGCTGCAAGGCAACAGCGCTACCAACTGATTATTCATTGATTATTCTCAGTACAGCACTTTGTCGCAGCTGCTGTTGTTTTAAAGTTCAAATAGAAAGGAGTGCGTCTAGAGCAGGTTTATCATGTGTGATGGTAGATTATCGTTATTATTTTCGATATGTGGCTGATCGTAATTGCGATAAAAGTGCTCCAAGTAATAAAAATCTCGAGAATTTTACAGTATGCTGGGCGCCTCCAGCAATTCGCGAGTACAGGGAGAGCAGTCACGTGATGAAAACAGAGCCGTGACGTCAGTGTAGTCAAACATCCTCGAGCTTGTGTCAAGAACCACTACTTCACGCATTAAGCACTCTGAAAGGATCATTAAAAAGTCATTACAATAGTCTATTGTACTGATGGCAATTGTAAGAATGCCTTTGGATCGGGGAAAGGAATATTTAATTATCCGATGGACCCGGTTTTGGTTCAAATTTGGATCCGGAAAGTGAATAGATTAGACAAAAATCAACCGGACAATCAGTGGTGTACAAGCCGATACAGAAAACTATGTTCAGATCATTTCACTGTAGATTATTTTATCGTAAATCCTGCTCTCACAGCATCAGTTGGATTCAATATACCAAAATTGAGTTGCAGCTTAACCCAGATGCCATACCTACCCTGAATATGGGGCACCCCAAGCCCATGAGCACAGTGATAAATTGTCGAACGTCGGCCTATAAAAAATGTCAACGAGTTGAGGTACGATATTCAGTTACTTATATAAACCTTCACATTCATGAATTACAGCCTATTAATTGATATAAATTAAGAAATAAAGCAGCATCAGACTCGCATGAAAGCAATTAAATTAACATCACTCTCAGAGGGGTCACTTCTCGCAAGTCAAAAAAGTGTAGACTCAAAAAACATACCAGTCGGTATTGGTCGTTGGAAACAGTCGTCAACATCTTCTTCACTGGCAGATTCTGAGTCGGACGACAATGATGTAGGCCTACTAGCATCATCATCATCGCTACTACTCCTCTCTCCACTTCCGTCAGTGTTGTCCCGGAATTCACACCTAACTATCGGCTCAAAAGCATATGGTGTCATAGTCCAGGCCGAGGTGCAGGCCGGGTTTTCTCTTTCTCCTTCTCAGCAGGGTTAGACAGGCAGGTGCTTTACATCTGAGCTGATTACTACCCTTCTTAAAGAGCTGAAACCAGGAGGAGGGCGTCAATTCGTTAACGCTCATGCATGGGACAGACCAAGTCCTTTTCCAAGCCTTGACTCTTCGTGTTTTTTTACCAAGTCTAATCTTGCTCTTATTCCTTCCTCCTAGAAATCCTGGATTCAAGCCCAAGAACCACTACTCCGTTGCTCATGCTCCTTGAAGACTCCACCGAGACGTTCCAAGCTCATGTTCTGGATATCGTGAAGTCTCAGATCCACACCGTACGTAAGCGCTCCTACCTGAGCTCGGCTGCCTGTCCACCCTCAGACCATAACCACTGGAGAACATCTCCCGGCTCTGCACCTACCACCAACCTTCCTGGACACCACCCTTCCGAACTTAAGCCTCACCGTCAGTCCAGTGAGTTTCTATGCTCTCCACAAGCCATCATCATTTGAACCTTCACTTTCCCGTTGCTCACCTCTCACCTTCCCTTCCTCAGCAAAACCCAGAGACCCAGCCAGCAGACATCACCTCTATGTTTATTATTTTCTTTCAATAAAACCTTTAAACTGATTTCTGCCTCCGTACTTGTGCTCATTCAGAGTCAATTAGCTAAACATGACATTGCTGGACACGGCACTCTTCGTTTTTGACATCCAATTGGCTAGCTTCATATTGGGCCTCCTTTAAGGTTAAAAATTTCCATCACAAAGGTGAATAAATATTGACTTGATATGTAAAATGACTACTTCCTGATATCGTATTTGACTAAACTGACATCACAGCATCCTACAGCGCCTCCTCGTGGCTAAAACAGAGAGTCACGTGACTGAATGAGGAATTTAGCATTGTCTGCTATCTTACTGGATTTTTATGCTATAAAAAAAATTCTGGAATTTTTAATTGTGATGTATTTAATTTTGTACATGCTATCAAATGAGAAAATATAAGTATGTGGTTTTCTATTTAAGCTTTAAAGTTCTTTGTAAATAAAGTAGTAGTAATGGTAGTATATGAGTTATACTGTAGTATGTATACTGTCTGTCAGGGTGTATTTTTCCTGCTGCACCCTGGAGATATTTTGGCACCTTCTGTCTCCCATACTTCCTGGATCCACTCACACTTAAACAGTTCCACCTGCAGCAGTTATTCACCTGGACTCATTCCACCTACTTAAGCTGATGTCACCCTCTCCTCTCTGGTGAGCCGGCCTGACGGCAGTGCTGCTGCTTGGGTTGTCTTCTCCAGTGCGCCTGCACCAACAGGGGGTGATGACAACCGTGCTTCTCAGGTGAGTAAGCCAGATGTATTCGCTGCTGCTCAGGAGAGCCCTGCCAGAGCCCCTCGGGTCCATGAGACCCAACTGTGGGATTTTTTCTGCGGGGACAGGGACGACCATATTGGTCTGCCCCTGTTCCTGTTGCCAGGAATCCTGCAGTCTGCGAGGGTGGGGTTCACGCTACGCCGCCTCAGGTTTGGCGTCCGATGCGGGTGCAACGCACGCCAGTCCGGCGTCCGAAGCCGGTACTACGCACGCCAATCCGGCGTCCAACGCTGGGGTCTGGGTGGACCTGCCGCCAGTCTATGCTCCCAGGATCCGAAAGGGGGTTTGGGTGGATCTGCCGCTAGTCGGAGTCCCTAAACAAGGTGTTCCAGAGGTCCTCCACCATCCTCCGAGGGTCTTCTTTCATGTTGCCTGCCATCGGCCGAGCTGCCTTGGCGCTCACAAGCGGCCACCCAAACTCTCCCGCGCTCTCAAGCAGCCGGACGGCCACATGGGCACTCCATGTTTTTCAAACCTTCCTCCGCCCGCCCTGTTCGGGTGTTTTTTTGTTTTGAGACTCTTTAGTTTGTATGCATACAAAAACATAAGGTATGTGTGTAAAGTTACACTTCCAAAATGTCTTCTGGCAACTGTTTTAATAGTGGTTTTAATAGTGTTCTACTTTGATCCATTTCTTACACTTTTATGAAGATTTAACATGTTTTTATATGCTTTAATATGCTTTTAAGATAGCTGGCAGAAAGCTTCAAAACCGGGCCTGTTGGTAAGAGAATTTGGAATGCTTGGAATTTGCAAGACGGGTTTCTGTCTTGGACAACCTTTTGTTTAGCTCATGGTTCGGGGTTGTGGTCAGCGGCCTGCAAGCAATGACCGGAAGAACCAGTACAGTGGGCAGCCATAGAAGTATTGTTAAGGTGTAGAACTGATTGGGCAACAGTGTGTGTCACTCATGTAACGGTGTGTCATTCACTCATGTAACTCTGTGAGACCCTCCCCTTTGAAGTTAATAAAAAGAGCCTGCACAAGGAAGACGGCAGACTTGTTGCTCGCAGGTGTTGGCTGGTGCAACTTCTCTCCCTTTGCAAAGGTGAAACTTCAATTCTGTTTCTTGGATGAGTTTTATTGCACTCTTAAACTAAGTCCTGCACATGACTCAACGGACCCGGGGAAGCAAGCGGCTTCAACATTCACTAGGTAGCTACAGTCAAATTCCTCCAATGACCATACCCCAAAGGGACATCATAAGAAAATGCACCTTTAAGAACAATGCCACAAACATTTTTCAAGCTTACTCTGCTACTTCAACCTTATGCTGCAACTCAAGAGATGAACTAGTAGATAACTCTTAGTCTAAAGTGTCAGACAACACATTAGGACAGAAAATCCTAAAGATTAGAGGGGCTGTCTATGCAGCCATATCAAGTTCAGAACCAAAGCTGTCTCCAACTAGAACTTGACAAAATGTCCCAATTCAGCCAAATAAACTACAAAAGCTTAGAGGAAATCATTCAGCAGCTAAGTTCCTCCTTCTGCTGCCTTAATGTTCTACCCACAGCTTTCTTTAAGAAAGTTTTGCCTGTCATAGCGTCTGATTTGACTCAGATAATAAACATGTCCCTCCTGCCAGGCGTTTTCACCAAGTTCCTAAAAACAGCAATTATCAAACCACTGTTGATAAAGAATAATTTGGGCAAACTACTTCTGCAGAACTACAGGCCCATCTCAAACCTCCCCTTTATCAGTAAGAATATTGAAAAAGCTGTGTCTCAACAATTAAACACCTTCTTAACAACAACCAGCCGCTTTGACATTTTTCAGGTTTCCGTGCTCACCACAGTACAGAGACCGCCCTTATCAAGGTGTGTAATGACATCCATATAAATGCAGATTTTGGTAGGACCACACTGCCTGAAAAACTGGGTTCGCCTTTCTGGTACAGCACTTGAATGGTTTAAATCTTATTTAAAAAACAGGGACTTTTTTGTATCAGTAGGTAACTTTACATCAACAAATATCACATGTGGGGTTCCCTAAGGATCCATCCTGGGTCCCCTCCTATTCATTATCTATATGCTTCCTCTTAATCAGGTCATATAAAACAACAGTTTTGTTTCTATAAAACATCAGTTACCATAACTATGCAGACGACATGAAGATCACCATGTCAGTAACTATTGTTACGCAGGTATACCTGTTTGATTATGAAGATTATCCATTATAATTGGCAATTATAATGGATAATATATCATTCATCATCAAAAGGATAGCAATAATGAAAATTATTTCAAATGTTTGTGATCAAGGGCTATGAGTCTGTAATTATTAGCACGAATGATGGGCATATTACCTAACAATTATTAACCTATTTAGCTAGAAAAAGGTTGTCTTACCGATTGTTGACTGGGTTAAACTTGTCCAGCAAACATTGACAACTTTAATCATAAATGCCATTGGAGTTTTAACCATTACTCATTCATCACAAGCAGGCCAGCTGACCCGGGCCCGTGACAACACATTTCTTTTTGGGCCCCCCATCTACACCTACCGCCACCACACACACACACACACACACACACACACACACACACACACACACACACACCAAAAAGAGTCAGCCTAACTGTATACTTCATTCTCCTATGCCTTTTATTTTATTCTATAACCTGCTGTTTACAGAAATATTGTTTATGTAGATTAGATGACTTTATAAATGTGGTTAGACCCTCTGAATCTGCTGGCGGTTCATTTGCCATCTCTGAGAAAGGCTTCCTTTTTGCCATTAAACGCACAACATTCATTCGATCAGAATCAGTCATTTTTGTTGGCCATAACCCGGGATCATTGAAATGGACGGTGTGATCCATCTCTGAGCGACTATGCTCAGACTCTCCGATCGGGCAGCAAGCCCCCCCCCCCCCCCCCCCCCCCCCACCGGCACTGTCTCTATCGCTAGGGATGGCTCTCTCTGCCTTCTCCTCAAACACACACTGTCTCTCCCCCCAAAGCCACATATTGCGATGGGAGAACTGCTACGTTGTCCTCCTTTCTCTCTGTGTACCAAGCTCCCCGCCTCAGCTGGCTCGTTCAGACTGTACCTGGACCTCTGCCCTCTCTCTGCTTTGTGCTCTTTGGCACTAAGCTTAAGTATTTCTGTAAAAGAAAATGTGTTTTCCCCCTTACACTAGCTAGTGGATGCTATACTTTAAAATCACATTGATAAACGCTTTGCTTCTTACCTGGCTCTGGATGGGCATCGTTCCCCTGCATTTCAGTTCCTGGACTTGTTCCTGACTCATCCTCAGTTTTAAAAAAAATATTTACTAATAAAATCCCTCAAGCCTTTCATGTCATCTTCTCTTTTTCTCTTTTCTTTTCTGTGCACCTGTGATTCTTAGTTTGCAGCGGAACAAACTTTCAAAGTTGCAGCCAACCGTTGTCCTAATGGTCAAACCATTTTATTTTGGGGTGGGGGGAGTTCTAATGGCCCCTTATTTAAAGAAAATATAATACATATAACTAATGCAGATATATATGTATATTTTTAGTTACTCTAATACTAAATATTTTTCATACAGATATTTTCTGAAAAATTCTAACTGAAAAATCCAGGAGGTTAGGATGCCTCCTGGACGCCTCCCTGGTGAGGTGTTCCGGGCACGTCCCACCGGGAGGAGGCCCAGGGGAAGACCCAGGACACGCTGGAGGGACTATGTCTCCCGGCTGGCCTGGGAACGCCTTGGGATTCCCCTGGAGGAGCTGGCCCAAGTGGCTGGAACAAGGGACGTCTGGGCCTCCCTACTGAAGCTGCTACCCCCGCGACCCGACTCCTGGATAAGAGGGAGAAGACGGATGGATGGATATTTTCTGAAAGATTACTTTACCTGTATTTTAATGGTCAGAGTGTCAGTGTTGCCCCCCCCCCTCCCCCTCTGTACTGGGCCTGGGACAATTGACCACCCCCCCCCCACCCCGTCAGCGGGCGTTATCACAAGTATATTCAGTTATTAACTCTAAAGGAGGAAATTCTGTAATCTTAGAGACCATTACATTTCTGATTCAAAATAATCAGAAACATCTGTGATTTTGCTAGTTGTAATTTATTAAACTCATAATTCCCCTTTACAGTAATTATTCTGCCTAATAAACATACTAGAAACACTACTCACTACTAAATAAAACATGGAAAAGAAAACAAATGAAAATAAAAGTCAGCCTAAATGGATTAATCAATCCACAGTTGATTATGGATTCCTTTGATTTCAACATTACAATCCACATGTTAGCACTTTGAGGTAACAGTGCTAAAATAATTCTAGCTAAACAGCTCTGAGGTAGTAAAGCTGGTATACCCAAACCAGGCCTGAGGCTAAGATTGGGAACACTTTTGGCAAAACTAGCCGCTATCAGTGTTAGTTCATGCACGGTTAGCTGAGAACTTGTTCTAATTCGGCTTGAAGGTGGAGCTCGGCTAACAATAGCTAGTCAGTTGTTCTGACCACAACTAATAAGGACCTTCATGTCCTTTAAAAAAAGCTGTGCACCAACTGGAGGTTTTCAGAACAACTGAGCGAAAGTCCTATTGCCTCCAATTTAAGCCTCTTTGCTTTTAACAAGGGGGATGAATACTTTTGCAAGGCACTGCACTTTGTCAGCTCAAGTTTGTTTGTATACATTTGAACAGCAAGGTGGTTAAAGTGCTTTTCATCATGACACATACAAATATCATGAACATTTTGGCCAGCTTAGTGACACCAAAAGACTAGAATATATATATTATCTTTCAGACATATTATTTAACTTGTGTAAGCAAATTCATTTGTGTTGAATGGCATCATTTACATCTCTTTGTACCTTAGTCATATACACTGTTGTGAAAAGCTTTGTTATTTGTAGTTAAAATCTTCTGGTTGTGGTGAGATGTCTTGAGCAAATTATCTTCTCAGGAATCTGCGAAGACATCCACAGAAAGAGGAACTGTTTTATTTTTCTCGTGTGGGGAAAGAAGCTGGTGAGGAAACACCACGGAAACTTGTGCTTCATTGCATCTTTTGTTCTGTGACTCATCTGCTTTTTTAACTTAAGCTGTCATTTGCAAACTTGTCCTTGTCTTGTGTACTCAGGCAAAATAAATTATTTTGAACTTTATATCACCTCAGTATCACCTCATACATATGAGGTGATACTGGACATGCTCCAGGAGTATCTTCCATACACATTTCTTGAAGCCTCTCGCCAAACTGCTAAAGTTTGGTGATAGCTCAATCAGCTC
This sequence comes from Fundulus heteroclitus, assembly GCF_011125445.2. NCBI lineage: Eukaryota > Metazoa > Chordata > Actinopteri > Cyprinodontiformes > Fundulidae > Fundulus > Fundulus heteroclitus. The sequence continues at coordinate 1,585,028 of NW_023396846.1, read as the reverse complement.
CGATCCACAGTTTGGGCAATACATGAAGACGTGACCAAAGTGCTGAAGAACAAGATGTGAACCACTGAGACACAGGTGAGCTGCTACCTGGAAGGAGGCGGAGCTTCAGTTGTGATGGAGGCAGGACAGGTAGGAGGGCGGGGCAGCAGCAGGAGCAGCAGTGGAGTTCCTGGAAGCTTCAAGGTTTAAAGTTTATTTCTTCTCTTCAAGGAGCAGTTTGGTTTGCAGCTGCCAGGAAGACATCAGGACAGAAAACAACAGTCACTAAACACCAGCTTCATCTGCTGCTTCTCCTGCAGAACGCTGAGAGCTGCTGGAAGCGGCTGCTTCTCCATGGTGGCAGTGTGTAGCTGCGTCCTGAATGATCCAGTAGTTTAGCTGCACATCTTCAGCCTGCAGCTGGTTCTGGTGTTTAACAGGAAGTGAGCCGTGCCGGCAGCTCAGAGAAAACCTTCCAGCAGATTCATTCAGATCAGGTCCACATTAAAACAAGGCAGCTCCCAGTCAGAGTGCTGCAGCTTCTGCTTGATGCTTTGTGTGCACGCTGCTTTCTGCACACAGCACCAATGTGGGCTTCAGAGGTTCTGTCCGTCTGGGTCCAGAGGTGTTTCTCCAGCTTCACTCCTTCAACAGACGCATTCTTCCTGAAAACAGAGGAGGACAGTCGGCTTCTTCCTCACATCACTCACAGCTCTTTAGTTTTCACATTGATGTTTAAAAAGGAGGAACTGCTCCATCTGACACCTTCCTCCACCAGGAGACCCGGTTCTGATGGATCACTGCTGGGAGCGGACACAAGGACAGAACCTCCTGCAGGTCCAATAATGTAGCAGCCTGCCATGGCTTTGACCATCATTAGTGTAGAAAACAAAGAACAGAGGAGAAACCACTGTTAAAAAGTCTCAGAGTTAAAAAGTCCATCAGCCACCAGATCAGAACAGAGTCCAAGTTCTAGAGGTTCTGGAAGCTGTCTGCTAAAATGTGGAGCTGGATGGGATTAAAAGCAGAAGAGAAGTCCATAAAAAGGGAACCAACAAGGTCCTCTGCTTCCTCCAGATGTTTCAGAGCAGCTTTCAAAGTGTTCCTGTCTCACCATCCAGTCCTCGACCCGTCCTGGAAGCAAACTGCAGGAGGTCCAAACTGTCCTGACCCGGTTCCATCAGGTCCTCCTTCAGCAGCTTTTCTAATGCCTTCAGAACCAGAGAGGTGAGAGGTTCTGGACTGAAGACAGCGAGTGTCTCTGAGTTTTAGATCTTAGCTCAGGGAACAATTACTGAGGGGGAGTGGTGGCCCAGTAGTTAGAGCAGAACCCTTGGTTCTGATAAGGCTGCTAGAACCTGGAGCAAACCTGAGCAATACCCTTAACCCCCGATTGTTCCCTGGGTTCTGGAAAAGCTGCCCGCTGCTCCCTAAGGGACGGTTAAATGCAGAAGACAGATTTCACTGTAATGTAAAATTGTAACTTCAAATAAAGATTTCTTCTTCTTCTGAACTGGACCAGGTTCTGCTGCAAAGCCGACTGAAAGGTCCAACTAAAAATGTCTGCTAGCTACAAAGAACCATTTTCCACACATTTCCTGGGGTCCCATCTGGACCAGGACTTTTCCTTTCTTTGACTCCTTGGAAAGGTTCCACCTCTATACACTTATTAATGGACCGGTTCTGTTCAGGGTCCAAATCAAAGTTTAGGAAAACAAACATCTCCTCATCAGAATAATGAACATTAAAATGATTCATTGAACATTGAAGACGTTAGAAAGGTCCAGATTGATTCTCCCATTCAAGGAGTGGTTCTGGTTCTTTGGCTGCATCTCCATCATGTTCTTCACTAACCTGACTCAAGCCAGATGTATATCGCTCCGCCTAGCTCCACTCACATACCTCTGGGACACCTCCATAGGAATTACCTTTATTGAAGGCTGGGCCTTATCAAAAATCCTTGCATATGATTGGATAAGCCACTTGTCTGTCATCTTTATCAAAGCCTTCAGAGCCGTTCTCTGATGTTCTTTTAATGAAGCAATATTAGGTAGATTGGACAACACGGAAGAAATAGCAGCATCAACGGTAACGCTTGCTTCCTCGACGAGGTAGCAAGCTATCAAAACAGTCTCACGTCATGGTCGCGTCTCCACTACGTCACATCTATGAAACTCCAGCCCTGCGTCCTGATTGGCCAGACCATAAAATTGGTTGGAGAAATCACTCTCTATGGGCGATGTCCCAGATGTATGTGAGTGGAGCTAGGCGGAGCGACATGCATCTGGCTTGAGTCAGGTTAGTTCTTCACACCATCCCATCCAGAACCGGACCTGTTGGTGTTCAGCAAACACTCAGCTTTGTCCTCATATCTGGACTTTGGAAGGTGAAGCTCCTTTTGGCCCATTTCCACAGTTCCCTGTAGAGCGTCATGTCCTTCTGGATGAAACAGAGATTTCTCTGGTCATTGTGGTTCTGACCCGTTTGGTGAGCCAAACTTCATTATCTGGAGAAGTGAGGATGGATTCCTGGAGGAAGACCATCTCCTCACAGAACCAGACGTCTGCAGATCCGGTTAGAACCACCTTTAACTCCGCTCTCATTGGTTGTGCTGTCTTAAATCTCGCCTTTCCTCTTCCTAATTGGCTGTTCCCTATTGTGTGTGTGTGTGTGTGTGTGTGTGTGTGTGTGTGTGTGCGTGCATGTGCGTAGGTGCTTGGAGCACGAGATTTCAGTTTTGATTTTAACTGGGATACTAGACTACGAAACTAGTCCCAGTTAAGAAACTAAATATTATCAGCACTAAAATAGGTGAAAGCTGCTGAGTGCAGTTCTGAACAGAAGCAGGAGAGAGTTTTGAATTGTTGAACTTGAGAAATGTAAGTAACCAACGTTAATATCTCAAAATAGCATTTAATTCTGAAGTATAACACATTTTATTAATTTAATATTTTATTAACAAAAACCTAATCTCCTCTATAAAACTAAATATTCTGTGCCAGGCAGGAGTCCTGAAGACTGCTGGAAAAATGGAAAAGCAAAGACTCTAGGTCATAAATATTCAGATTCTTAGCCACAGCCACCTGAAAAAGGTGAGAGTGTCACTTTTACCATTATTTCGTTGTTATTGTTGCTTTCATTTGTTTTTGACCATTTGAGGCAGTTGCTACTCTTGTTTAGACCTTTGCGTAGTTATAATAGGTATATGATAAGGTTCCACAAAATAATAGTGTTATTCATTTGACTATTTCTACTTCTACAATTAGGATAAAGACAAATAAAACTAAGGAATGCAATTTACATTGGTTTTATTGTTCATAGATTTCCACACTGTCCATTAATAAATTAGTATAAACCAGGGCCGGAGCTAGCAGATTCAGAGGGCAGAGAATTCTCAAAGTATCTAACATATTCTACCTCCTACAATGGAAGGGAAAAATTGTTATGGGCTGGCTGATATACAGCAGGTCAAAAAAGGCCATATTTTGGCTGCAGTGATTGCTGTTCTCTTATGAAGAAAAGATCATCTAGTGCACTAAATTCAGTAGATGGGTTGAAAATATGCAGTATAAAATACAGAGATTTGTGTGTGTGGTGGCGGCAGGTGTGTGGGGGGTGGGTGGGTGGGGGGGGCAAAAATACTGCAAAGCTGGTCAGCTGCTCTATTAGCAGCTTTACCACTTCCTGTAGGTTAACTAAGCCTGGTTTATCACTTAACAATGTTCTTAGTATACACCCCCTTTGCCTGCACTTGCTTGTGTGTTGGTTGCTTAGCACTGACCTTGCTTGAAGAAGGAAAACTGAAAGCTTACAAAAAGGTTGTATTTTCGGTCTAAATTTCTCCTGGACTTGGTTGTTTATATTATTTTAAGTGAAATTGACTTTCAAAGTTTACCAAAATTTAAAAAATGTCATTCAACCTGCATTTGCTTTGTTTTACTTCTTACTTATACTTTTCATTACATTACTTGAGTACATCTATTTTTACAGTAATTTTCATACTTAAGTACAAGACATTTCAGATACTTTAAGACTTTTACCCAAGTAACATTTCAGTCAGCTACTTGGACTTTTACCAAAGTCATATTTTGGAGAAGTACTTAAACTTTTACATGACTCCGAGATTTCAGTACTTTATACAACACTTATGGAAGCTCCCTGATAATTACTCAACTAGCAGATGACATGACCCTGTTCTTAAAAGACAAAACACAAATTTCAAAGGTGCTGAAGGAGACAAAAAATGTTCTAAAACCTCTGGTCTGCATTTGAATATGAAAAATGTGAAATAATGACTATTCAGGATGAGTAAAATAGTTCTCAACAGTTGGCTCCAGAAACATTTATCTATTTTTTGACGTATTCTGCTCATTAAAATGGAAAGTTTATCCCGTCTCATTTATCCAGCTTTTTCATGTTCTATATCTGATAAAATTATTTAAAAGTTAAATCAGGAAAACTTTAATTTCATTTGGAGAATCAGATGCCATTACATAAGGAGGTGACAGTTACATCTTTACAAGGAGGTTTAAATCTAGTTGCTTTTGATCCAATCAATGGTTCTATTAAACAAAATTACAGAGTTTCATTAAAAATGACAAAAGTCTCTGGTATAATTATACTATTTTTGAAGCTATTGGTGGGATTACGTTACTGATGAGATGTGACTGAACTCTTTAAATTACCAATAAAACTATCAGACTTTCATAAACAGGTTTTGCAATATTGGAAACTAGTTTTTAAACACAACTTTTCACCAAACTGTCCTGATATAGAACAACAGATGAATCCTGATGAAACAAAAATCGCTCTTTTGAACAGATTAGTTGGAGAAAGGTATTTGGTCTGTTCTACACCTTATGGAACAAGATGGAAACCTTTTATTGTAAAATACTTTTATCAGAAAATACACATTAACATGTACTTGGACTCAGTTTAACAGAGTTAAAGTCAATTCCTCCTGCTGTGGTTCTACTAATTAAAGCCATGGTATCATATTCTGCAGTTACTTCAATAGAACCATCTTTGATTATAAATGGCTGTGACTTTATAGACAGAAAATGTAACAAGTTCATCAGAAACATTCTGACTTCATCTTTCTTTCCATCAACCCTAAGAAGAAAAAACTTTAAAGCTGTGATGATTTCTCATTAAAGAAAATCAGAACCAAATACTTCTTTTCCACTCCCACCAAAAGTCAAAGAGACAATTTGTAAATTATGTATGTAAATAACTTTACCCTTGTAATGGTAATGGCTTGTTTTTTCATACTATGTTGTTTGTTTTATATTTTTATGAAGTCTCTTCGCAAATCTTCTCCATGGTTTATCTTGTTAATATTGCACATTGTTCTGTTTGTGAATAGGAACCCTTTATAAATAAAATCTACATGTGGAGAACAGCATGAACAAAACGTTCACACGTTTCCTGTGTAAAACTAAAAGTCCAGAATAGGAAGAAGTTGTGATGTGGAAATGTTCCATGTGGTTCTGTTGGTGTTGGTTCAGCTTCTGGTTTGGTGCAGCAGGAGTTTAGCTAGAAAAGTAAAAACTGGTCTTCAGTCTGTCCAAGTCAGCAGTTTGGAAGTAAAGAAGCTGATTTTAGTCCCAGACTGTCAGCGTCGGCTCTTCTTTCATTCTCAACGTGTTTTTAAGGTTTGGAAAGATGGAGCAGAAATATCATTTCATCATTGCTTTGAGTTTCTGCTGCTGATTTATTCAACTAAAGAACAAAATCTGTCATTTAAAAACATGTCAGAAAGAAGATGGAAATGTTTTACTATAAATTAGGACTTTTTGAAAGTCAGTGTTGATAGAAAAAAACAGTTTTATACATATTTAAACAAGTGTCAATGTTTTATGGAAATATTGAAAGAGGAACAGAAGAGAATGAGCAGCAAATGAATCAAATACAAAAGAAGAAAATCTGTTTATTTCACATTAAAACACATGAAGTAGAACTGCAGCAAATATACAAAAGGAAGATTTAACATGTGAATGTAAAAAGTGTTTAGAAAAATAGAAGCCGACAGAAACAGATAATGTCCAGAGATTGAGAAAAACTGGCCAACATTTCAATGAAATCTGACTGATGAATGAAAGTAAAAAACCAAGAGAGAAAGTCAACATGCTGATATTCAGAGTGAAGCTTTGACTGGAAACAGGCAGAAAAACAACATGTGGATCCTGGAATAATCCCAGCTTCCATCTTTAAAGGACTGGAAGAGGAAGAAGTTTCCAAGGAATCATTTAGAAGAGTTTCACAAAGAAACAGATTGAATCCATGAATGTGAAAACGTGTTTCTGAGTGAAAGAGACAGACATGAACAGACTGAACTATCTGTTCAACAGGGAGAGGCTTTCTCTGACAGGAGGAGACTCTTTAGACTCAATCAGCACAGAAACACTGAGGAACCAGAACTTAAACTGGACCTGAACCCAAAGCCAGGAAGCAGAGGTTCAGTGAATGTGGTGTTGAAGGTGTGGAGGTGGATCAGTGAGTCAGAGGAGACTCTGTAGAAGGACAGAATACCAGCAGGACAGTCCACATACACTGCTACTCTGTTGGAGATGGAGGAGGAGGAGATAGATGTTACTATGTTATCGTGCCAGACAGAGTAACCATCATCAGAGCATCTCAGACTCCAGGACTGATCATTAGATCCAAACCAACAGTCTTCGCTGTATCCTTTCCTCCTGATTCTTCTGTAACTCACTGATATATTAACTTCTCCTCTCCACTCGACCTCCCAGTAACAGCGACCAGTCAGACCAGTTCTACACAGCAGCTGAGGAAGAACATCAAATCTGTCTGGATGATCAGGATATGACTGAAGCTCCTCCACTAGTGTCACCTTCCTGTTGTCTTCAGACAGTTGGAGATTTCTGCTCACGGTGTTTGTGTCGATTGTGAGTTGACAGGAATCTGATGGAGAGAACAAAGACAATCCAGCTGCAGTTATTGATCATTTATGGACACTTTGATGATGACTCCTGAATGAGTGATGGACAGTTTAAAGATGGTTGAATGTGAGCTGCTTTGTTGTCATGAATCAAATGAAAAACACACTTACACTTCCTCAGACCTGGTGTCAACCATCGGACTCCAGCAGGCTCCACCCTGAAAGGAGGAGGGGGGTCAGACCATCAGTCTCTTTCAGCAGCAAACATGGACATTCCATGTCTCTCAGACACACATTGTCCTCCACTGAGAAAGGACCAGTCCAACATTTGGACACGTCCACTTGTTGTAAAAACCCAGAGAAAGAAAGAAGAGCTGAGAGCAGACAGACACCTGGGCTCTGATGATGATGATGATGATGATGATGATGATGATGATGATGATGAAACATTACAACCTGCAAAGGATTTAGTGTCGCTGTTGGAAATGCACATGCTCTGTGCTGCAGCGCTCTGATTGGCTGAGATCAGAAATGGAGCAGGTTTTAAAAGAGAAGGGCCGACCTCTTCATAAACTAAGTGACCCTCTGTGGCTGGCAGACCTGGCATCTTTAGTTGATCTTACGCATCGTCTGAATACACTGAACAAGAAGCTACAAGGCAAAGAACAGCTGCTGCCACACCTGTATGCACACCTGAAAGCCTTCTGGGTAAAGCTCCGCCTCTTTGAGACACAACTACGAGGCTTTAATGCTGCACACTTCCCTGCTCTGTCTGAAATCACGTCTGCTTTTCCAAAGGCCGACCTTTCTGCTAAAAAGGAGAAATATGTGTCTGTGATTTCATCTCTGGTGACAGAATTCAACCAGCGTCTCCAAGACTTTTCTGTCATTGAAAAACAAATCCAGCTGTTCTCCACCTCCTTCCTGGTGGATGCAGAAGAAGTGGAAGAGAGTCTGCAGTTAGAACTGAAATGCAATGTGATGATTCTCTGCAGAGTCAACATCAGCTTCTCTCCCTCCCTGAATTCTTTCAGAGTTTGGATAATGCCAAGTTTCCTCTGATGAGACGCCACGCAGAAACAATGATGAGCCTGTTGGGCTCAACATCCATATGTGAACAAAGATTTTCTCTGTTAAATCAGAACAAAAGCAGACTGAGAAGCAGAATGACTGACAGCATCTCTGTGAAGTACTTCGTGTCTCAACCACCAAACTTTCTGCTGACATGTCAGCCATCCTTCAATCAAAGGACAGCATCACTGCTCCCACTGACTGCAATGTTCTTCACATTATAGCTGACTTAGAAATACACACAGTATTCATGTGGCAATATGGCACCTCTAGTGTGGCCCTTTGTTTAGTTTTCTGGATTTGGCCCTCACTAAAAAAGTTTGGACACCCCTGGTGTAAAGTGTTAATGTTCCCCCTTTTATTTAGGAAGATAAAAAAGGTGAATAAAATAAATCTACTTTAGGACCTTTAAATGAAATTAAGACAAGTAACAAGTGCTTCTCTGCATAAAACACTAAAATAAAAACACTCAGGGTGTCAATCTAAAATCACAGTTCAATAATATTTGCTTAAATGCTTATTAATTAAAGCTAAAGCCAGCAAACGCCAAGCTAACCCTACGTTGCAGGCCTGTTTCCATGCTTGTGAATATGGAGACCAAACTCAGTGGTCGCTTCACTCAAAGAGCAAATAATAAACTAAAAAGGTCCCTTGTGCCAGATGAATAATAATCCTAACAGAAACACTCTGCTCCGTTTAGTCCTCCTCTCCTATGGAAAAAACTCAGCTCCCACAGTCTCTGACTCCAATACTAGGCCACCTGCTTTATAAGTTTGTTTTTTATTAATTCTGCATTATTTTAACTACATGCGCTGTGTTTCTGTGCCTCAGCGCTCTTACTGCTCCTCTCTCCTCCCTTCCCTCAGACCCAGGTGCTTTTATCAGCGGCCAGCCTTCAAAACGTGAATCACTACGTTTAATGTCCTTCCACTCGTACCAAAATGTCCCAATTAAAGTCAATAGGAGAGTCAGTAGCTGTGTTTAATGCTGTTTTGTTTTTAACGACACAGAACCAGCGGTGCTTCAATGGAAAGCTGCCTTGCTCTTTAATTCAGGTGAGCATAATTACGCTAAATATAATTTAGGTGTGGACTTTTAAGGGTCATTTTAAGGAACTTGTAACATCAGGGGCTTCAGCTCAGACCCATTATTCCTCCTCTTCCCTCTAAAGGAGTCCTTTACACTACTTATTTATGCATTTTTCCCACTGTTTATTCCTCGTGTACAGAGCACCAATGGGGGTAAAATCTGCCCACCTCGCCGCCTCAAACTGATATCATTAGTATAAATTATGCCGATACCAATAAAAGTGTTTTTTTTTCTACCGTCACTTAGTAACCAGAGAGATGCAGAGCTTGAAAAGCTGCACCTTTACTCATCAACTCTGGGGTTGCCATGCATAAAAAGTGCTATATTTCCTGTAGGATTCCCCAATAAAGACTATTAGTGGGCTAAAAGCAAAGCAGAAAGTCATTATTCCGTCCGCTCTGACCACAAACAAAACGCTCAGAGAACAACTTCAAACTGAGCCTTCAGCTTGGTAATTATGCACCAGAGCGCCCTGAGGAGAGCAATAGAGGAGATTTGTCTGGTCAGAGCAGAGACTGAAATGAGAAACCTGTCGCTGTGAAAGGTGATGATGGTTATAAACTGTAACAGGCTAGAAGTTCATGGAGCTGAAAAGAGGGAAACATCAGCAGCTGGATCAGCAAAAAGACGCAGCGTGAACCCCTGAGTGCTTTAAGTGTTCCTGCTGAGGGGAAAATGTCAGACCATACAGGCTTGATGAAACTCAGCCTGATTCACCAATGAGGTTATAGATCTACACTGATAAACAAACCATAGATTAATGTGTAACAGTGTAATAATACGGTCAATAAAATAAAACTACTTCATGTTATTCAGTATTATTTCAGCAGTTGTGGGTTTTTTCTGTTTTAACCCGCCCCCAGACCACCAAAAATTAACATATTCTCACTCTTAACTTTTGGTCCTCATCCTCGTCTCCAACGTTTCCAGAGGTCCTCTAAAAGCTTCCGGGTGGCTCAGAGTTCTACCTGGGTCCAATCTCTCGTTGTCCGGTTGGGTAACGATCCTCTACAAGCTCCTAGGTCCAGCTGAGTTAGCCTAGAGTCCATTAGCTAGCTTGTTAGCATCGGCTAGTTGCTATGCTAAGCTAGCGGCTAAACACAGTCTAAAAAGCTTTGAGTAGAAACTTCAGTGTCTTCTACCTCGGACTTAAAGGTATACTATGCAACCGGGGTTGATTTTCCAGCGAGGCTCCCCCCAGAGGGCGAAAGTAAAAGTGCACTGTCGTAAAGATGCTCAGCTGTTCTGGTTCCTCCGTCAAGCCAGGCGCGGTTGTTTTGAGCTTAGCAGACAGGCGAACGCAACAAAAAGTGGAAAAAACGGCAGTACAAACAATGACTAACACAGTGAAGGTATGAACATCAAGCTTCCCGCAGCGGCCGCCTCGCCAAGCCGCGACTGCGGCCGCCTCGCCAGTTTTATTATTATTATTATTATTTATTTTATTTTTTTTTTATGTTGGGGAGACGCTACCGCCACCACCCCGCCAAGCCGCAGCCGCCTCCTCGCCGCCGCCGCCGCGGTGGTGTCTCGCCAACATAAACAAAACAAAAAAAAAAAAAAAAAAAAAAAAAGATAATAATAATAATAATAATAATAATAATAATAATAATAAAACTCGATATGCTTGCATGTTTATTTGACGTTAACACGCGGCTCTTTGTTGTTGCTTTCGCGCATGCATATAGTGAATGGCAGGGCAAAAACACATGGAGTTCTCGCCGTAAAGCGAGACTTCTGTGTGTGCGGGCCGAGAGCTCTTGCAATTGCAAGTGCGGTATTTCCCCCACAGACCCCCAGGGCGGCCGAGAAAACCTTTGTTCGACCTGAAATGACTCATTAAATCATCCAAATTGGTATGGAACACATTAATTAACCGAAAAATGTTGCATAGTATGCCTTTAAGCACATTTACTCACTGTGGATCATCGTGGGGACAAACCACGGCACACATTACTGTTTATAGTCCAAAGACAAGCCAGCTTAACATGGAGATGTTGACTTATGGCCGCAGAACCGGATCTCTCGGCTTCTCTGCTGCGCTCTCTCACCCAAACTCATGAGGCATTCAATGACTGTCTCAGCGTAGGAAAATACGCCTCTCACATGTACCGTTATTAAAATAAACTACAACTATGCAAATAGATGTTTGAACACGTTGTAAACACATTTTAGAGATGAACACTTTTAATAAAGCAAGAATATACGTCAACGTCAAACTGAACTCACGTCAACATGACACGTCAACTGATATAATAATAATAAAAAAGATAATCTGAATTTAACAGACGTCAACATATTCCATATTGTGATTTACTTTTTAGGCCAATTATACACAATTTAAACCTGTTACTATTTTAACAACCATGTTCTCAAGCATTCTCAATGTGAACAATGAGGATGCGCCTTTGATGTGCAAAGCTGTTCTATGTTGGGTTTTAGAGAAGAAAGAAACAGCAGCAAGTCATCCTGCACTTGTAGCCTTAACCGGTATTCGCTTTTGATCAGGGTGAGAGTGGAAAACCTACATTCACACAGGTAAGTGGAGGTGAAGGGCATCAGGACTCATGGTTTTGGTGGACACATGGGGAAACTCACTCTGACACTCAACCAGAATTGCGTAATCATCATTTCCACCAGTCTCTGTTTTAAGTCCAGATTTGAGCTGAGCTCAACAAGAGCCTCCTCCTCTTGGATGCTCAGTTCATCGCGGACTCTGGGTGGGAAAGAGAAGGGGTTTCTGACCCACTGGTTTCCCAGTGGCTCCTCTCCAAAATACTCTCAGAACTGATCATGCAGCACGTTCAGATGATGATGACCAGTTTCACAGAGTTGAGCAGCAGCGCTGTCTTATATATCTTAGCGCCTCTCCTGTGACTCTTTGGCGCCCCCCAGTGGAGGAGCGCCTCACCTATTGAAAACCACTGATCTAGGCTACATGGTCCTGATCCAAGCTGGATGAGTTCTGAATGGATGGATCTGAGGCTTTAAAGCAGCTTTTAAAGCCAACATATCACCAGAACCCAGTTCTGCATTGTTGGGTCTCACCTCAGACGGTCAGAGGGACCAACAAAGTTCTACCTCTTCAATCTGCTGCTCACTGCAGCCTTGAAATGCAGATCAACTGATTGGTGGAAGGCAGAACCTCCATCCTACAACTGGTGGTGCTGAAAGTTTGGGCCAGGTAGCAAATGGAGAGAAGAACCAACTTGACCAGACTTTAAATGAATGCGTTCTAAAGGCATTGGGAACCTGCAGTAATGTTACTGATGCAATAAAACTAAAGGTAGTAATTAATAATTGGATCATTGTTAGATGGAGGATCTGAGACTTTGTGACAACAGAGCTCTGACCCAAGACTGTTTGATGATTTGGTTGTTCTTTTTCTCTTTTTGTTGTTTAGAAAATGAAAAAACTCAATAAAATTTAATTTAAAATGGGTTTCATCATGTGAATCTAACTGGTGAACTTCTCTTTCACAAATATATTCAGAGTTCCTTTTCAGCACCATTAAACACCCTCGGCCCTTTAATTTTCCCTGTGAGCCGTTCTTAGTGAGGAGAATATTACAGAAAACTGTAATGATCTCTACCTGCAGAAGAGTCGTCTAATAAATCCTATTTCACAACCAGCTGAAATATTCCTGGACACTAGTGTTAAATCAAGGACTGATCCATTTCGTGGATGAACATCTGTTCTGGTCCATCTTCCATCATTCAACAGAATAGATTATTATCCTCTAAATGTTCTTCTACCATTTCTCCATTTCCATCTGTTCTGTTTCCTCCCCCTAATATTCCATGTGCATTAAAGTTACCACATATTACTGATTAATTATCTCCACCTTTAATCTGCATTAACTGATTCAGATCTAACTTTATACAAGGATTATAATAGTTAACTATAATTAATTAACCTAATTTATTATTCTCTCTATTACTACATATTCTAGATCAGTTCCTCTACTTATTTCTCTGCATGTTAGATGATCTTTTCTAAATGTTGAACATCCTCCTCCTGTTTCTTCCTTCCTGTCACTGAAACATCTCCACTTATTCAGAAAAGTAGTTACAGTTTTATTTTGTCTTTTACACATTTTATCCATCTGTGCTTTATTGAACACATTTAACACGTTTTCACCTCTCATCACAACAACCTCCTGCCATCTTGGAGGAAAAGTCACCATGAATCATGTGACATTTTCTCCATAATCATACATGAACTCTGAGCTGCTGCTTTCATCTCCGTACCTGGATCATCTAGTCTGGAGTCAAAGGAAAAGAAGGGAATCAAATCTCAGCAGCTCCCGATTTAGCTCCACAAATGTGATAAAATAAAAACTGAATAAAGTTACGACCAAAATGTTTCTTAACTCTGGCTGATCTAGATTTAAAGATATTTTCATTCAACCAAGAAGTAGGAAGGAAATGAGGCAGGTAGGTTTCAAGATATAACGATGTATAAGGACTTAAGGATCTATTTTATTTACATTTTATCAGAATGGCATGTTGAAAATTATTTGTGGACTTTTTAATAATGAATGTTAAAAGTTTTACTCAATTTAAAGCACTGGAACACATTTAATCAGTGCTGAGCAGCTTTTACGTCTTTTTAATGTTATTCTGACATTTGTCTTTGGAGCTCAGAGTCCTGCAGGCTGGATATCCTCTTACCATTACCATCATTTCCACCTCAGTGTCTGCTCTAACATCAGGTTTCTTAGTTCATTTTTACACTTCCAGAATATGGATCCTCTACTCCACTTGTAATGATGATTTCTAAAATTAATGTCCAGCTCACTATGGTGGTGATCACAGGGTGGGCTCTGGTTAAATGCCTGGATGACCCCAGATCCAATGAACAGGCCAAGTGATGTTTCTGCTTTCTTTAATAAGCAGATTTAGGTCTCTGTATGTGTGTGGTTCTACAAACTATAATAAACTAATGAAAACACAAATTATAATCTGATGTTATCACAACCTCATATTAGTAGATCACACAAATCATTACAGCCACATGCTGTCTAGTAAACCTAACAGGCCTTTATTTGGAGCCCTAACCAGATCTGGGAACAAATAAAAACTGTTTTATCTTCTTTCAGTCTTGTGCTTCAATCACTGATAATGTGGAGATCAAGCAAACAAGGAAACTAAACATGATCAGAATCACCAACTGAAGGAAAAATGTTAGCTTAGTTAGTGTAACAGTGTTAGCCATATCTGCTGTCAGCTATAATGAGCTGACAGAAAAGACTTTAGACTTTAGAGATACAGAACAATAAACCTACTTGACAAATTATTCTGATTGGACAATAAACAAAACTCAGCAGTCTTAAGGACGCATGCTGTCAGGAAATACCACATAGACTGCTTCTAAAACTCAGCTTGTAAAGATCATCACTGCTTCCATAAACACCATTTTTACATGTCTTCTAACATGACTTAAACCGCCTCCTGGTGGTGAGCCTGGAAACTGCACCACAGTCCTGCCTTCAAAACATCACTCGTCTATTGCAGATAGTTTAATTTACAGATCCTCAGATTAGGATTATTGATCTTTGTATTTTTAAATCTTTCTGAAATATCTGGTCTGGATGCACCTGCATAACTTTCCCGTGATAAACAAGCTCTCATGCTTACAGATTTACTGTGTTTCCACATCCAAGCACACAGAGAGGAGTTGAGTTAGATAGGAACTGGATCATACCAGTGGCTGCACTCCTCTGAAGATTACTCCCGCTTTCTTTGTTAACCCAGAATGTGTAAAAGTTTAATGTTTTCTTTTTCTTTTTCACTGGGGTTTAGAGAAGACAGAGCAGAGACACAGAAAGCACAGAAGCTCACATTGATCCAGGAGTACTTTCTATGTTAGATGGTAATAGAGGATGATCTGTCCTTCTCTGGATGATGTCACAGCTAACAGAACACCAGACCAGGTGTACCTTCTATGAAGAGAAAAATGACAGAACAAAAAGTTTAAAGCTGAAATGACGACAAGCAATGCAGATTGGAGAACAGTAGGAGAACTCAGCAAAGTGAGAAAAATAGGCCCTGATGTCCTCCAGTAGCCTAAGCCTATAGCAGCATAACTTTAGAGGTCAGGGTAACATGAGCCACTCTAACTATAAGCTTTGTGAAAAAGGAAAGTTTTAAGATTAGTCTTAAAAGTAGACGGGGTGTCTGCCTCACGGACCAAATCTGGGAGTTGGTTCCACAGGAGAGGAGCCTGATAGCTAAAGGATCTGCCTCCCATTCTACTTTTACAGACTCTAGGAACCACCAGCAGACCTGCAGTCTGAGAGTGAAGTGCTCTGTTAGGAACATACGGGGTAATCAGAGCTCTGATATATGATGGAGCTTGATTATTAAGGGCTTTATACCTTAGAAGAAGAATTTTAAATTCTATTCTTGATTTAACAGGAAGCCAATGAAGGGAAGCTAAAATAGGAGAAATATGACCCCTCTTGTTGATTTTCATCAGAACTCTTGCTGCAGCATTTTGGATCAGCTGAAGACTTTGAACTGCATTTTGTGGACTTCCTGATAGTAAAGAATTACAATAGTCCAGCCTTGAAGTAACAAATGCATGGACTAGTTTTTCAGCATCAGCCCTGGACAGAATGTTTCTAATTTTGGGGATATTCCGGAGGTGAACAAATGATACTCTGAAAACCTGTTTAATATGGGATTTAAATGACACGTATTGGTCAAAAATAACACCAAGATTTTTTACTTTATCACCAGAGGCCAAATTAATGCCATCCAGATTAAGTGATTGATTAAGAACTTTATTTTTTGAGGACTCTGGTCCAAAGATTATAACTTCGGTCTTGTCAGAATTTAAATGCAGGAAATTTAAAGTCATCCAGCTTTTGATGTCATCAAGACATGACTGCAGTCGAAGTAACTGATTGGATTCATCAGGATTTATGGATAAATATAGCTGAGTGTCAACAGCATAACAGTGGAAATTAATCCCATGATGTCTGATAATTTTGCCAATCGGAAGCATATATATAGTAAATAGAATTGGTCCAAGGACTGAACCCTGTGGTACTCCACAAGTGACCCTAGAGTTTGAGGAGGATTTATTATTAACATGGACAAACTGGAATCTGTCCGACAGATAAGATTTAAACCAGCCTAATGCTTTTCCCTTAATCCCTACAGTATGCTCAAGTCTTTGTAGGATAATATTGTGATCAACTGTATCAAATGCAGCACTGAGATCTAACAGGACAAGTATAGACACAAGTCAATTATCTGAGGCCATGAGAATATCATTAGTGACCTTCATCAGAGCCGTTTCAGTGCTGTGATAAGCTCTGAAGCCTGGCTGAAACTCCTCAAGTAGGTCATTACTTTGTAAATATTCACAAAATTGATTAGCAACTACTTTCTCAAGAATTTTAGATAAGAAAAGAAGATTAGATATAGGTCTGTAATGTATTAAGTCATCTTCATCAAGAGAAGGTTTCTTAAGTAAATGTTTAATAACAGCTACTTTAAAAGCCTGTGGTACATATCCATTTACTAAGGATAGATTAATCATGTCTAAGATAGTGCCACTGATCAATGGGAATATCTCCTTAAACGACTTGGTTGGGATTGGGTCTAACATACAGGTAGAAGGTTTAGATGAAGCTAAAATTTTAGACCTTATATTCAATAGACCACATTTAATTGTTTTATTTTTTGGTTCAAGTTGAGCCATATTGATGTTTATTAGATTTTTATGATTTGTTCCTTTCAGATCAGTTTTTGATCTGTTCAGTTTTGGCCGTGGGAAAGACACCGTCTCAATAGGGTAATGGGTGGGTAACAGTACAGAAGCTGCAGAGAGGAGTGTTAAACTACGGCTCTGCTTCCTGGTCTGGACCCTGGGTTATCAGCATTTAGGAGACATTAAGGGACAGAGACATTCAGACGTTTCTCGCCTTTGAATTAAATAACATACAAAGACAAAGATGCATCTTTTCTCTTGATTAAAAATTAGTGGTGTGCTTACTTAATTGATAATTATTAATATCCACTACGAGAGCATCATGCTGAGCCTGCCAGGATTTGCATCATCATCTTGAATCTTCCCACTGTGGGACGCTGCATTAAACTATTCCTAATTAACCATTAGATTTATTTAAATAAACTGCAATTATTCTAACTGCAAGTGATAAGAGGAGTAGGAGAGGGATAGGTGGGATTTAATTGAAGAGGTTTGATTTATGATCTGTAAAATCAGTTCAAACTTTGCCAAAAAGTTCCTCTATACCGTTATTCCTCCATACCTGAGAGTTTCCAGTCTCCAGCGTGGATCCTTCAGTCCAGCCGACAGCAGCTTCACTCCTGAGTCTCCTGGATGATTGTAGCTCAGGTCCAACTCTTTCAGGTGGGAAGGGTTGGAGCTCAGAGCTGATACCAGAGAAGCACAGCCTTCCTCTGAGACCAGACAGCCTGACAAGCTGCAAACACACAATTCAACACATGATGTTAACATGAAAACGTAGTGCTCAAGAAGCTGCTGCTCAGCTGGTTTTAATAAATATAAAATAGAAATTAAACCTTTTTGTTCTGTAGGTTATAAAAAGTAACATCTGACACATTTAAACAGATGAATCCTGACTAGAGCTCCACTGAGATGAAAACTAAGCAAATGGACACAAACTCTGCAGAAGGTTCTGGCTTTAAAGGGGAAGTCCGGTCAACAAGGAAAAATCATTGGATCATTAGCTATAACTAAAACTAATACGTTTGTGGTGATTTAATGAATTTAGCATTAATCAATAAGAAAATAAAAGCATAAATTGACGTGGTGATCACTGTGTATGGGTGTGACCATTATTGCCCAAATATGGGAAAAAATGGCCACCTGACATCACATCCTGTGACGTAATATTGCGTTGAGCTGAGGGCAGTTCTCCGCGCATACAAGCAAACTCAATAGGAACTGTTGTACACAGCTTCGATCAACAACGATTATTTTGGATTTCCAAAGAACTTCACCATTGAAGTTCGCAAGAGCTATTGTTGAAGCAACAATGCTCACGTGCATGGTAGTCGCATTGTAGTCTAATACATCGGGTAAAAGTGAAAAAACATTAGTTTTTTCACCTTTCTGTTTCATCATCTACTGGTTCTTTTGTTGGAATGACTACTTGAAGAGGAAGGATTTACCATCGAAATTCTCACCAGAGAGAAAACACGTCGTCATTTCAAAGAAGAATGTCTTCAAGATGACATGAGAGTGAGACTTTTCGGTAGGTTTTTTATGATGTAGAATTTGCTGGAACATTTGTTTACCGACCAGAGGGGCAGAGTGATACGACACACTTAGAAAGAATGCTCACTGTGGCGAATCCCACTTATTTTAAGCGACATGGGTCTTACTTTTTCTAAAGTCGCTTGTAACTTTCATGAGTTGCGGGTTACAGTTTTTTTGGGCTTGTTTCTGAAAGTGAAGTCGATTGTTTTGGCTCTAAACTAAGTGACGCTGAAATATCCCTCCGCCTCATAACGCACTGCAGCTCATCCTGACAGGAGCAGAGATTAACCTCAGAAAGAGCCGCTCTGCCCGTATTTTCTGCAGTTTACGGTTGCAATAACTGATGATGATTGCTGAGAGTAGATTAGGTGGTGCAGATCACCAATTTGAGCAGAGATTGGTTTTAAAGATGAGTTTTATACTCATCTTATAACATTGCAGAACCCAACCCATAAACCGTACTTTAATGCTTATTTGTTGTCTTTTTATTTCTCCAAAATGTAAAATTAGTATTAATTTAAATTTAAATGCTTCATGTCTATCATTGTTTAAGGGGGTAAAAAAATATTTTGACATTAAAACGTATATTTATTTACAAGGGGACAGATAGGGCATTGGGACTTGCTCGACAGCCGATATTGCGACCTGACGTCAAAAACTGGGAGGGGCAGTACTGTTCTTCACCAAGATGGCTGCCCCCATAAAAGGACTTTCAAATGAAAATTACTCTTAATTAAAAAAGCTTATCATTTATTGAACAGTGTGTAATAATTTAATATTTAAAGTACTTTCAGCAGTTTGAATTCTGATTTTGACTGGACTTCTCCTTTAAGCAGACTTCAAACGGGACCTAAAATACCAAAGATAAACTGGTGGTCCCAGTAGAAACATAGTTCTGGTGTATAGATTGCTTTAATCCCATTGATGGAGTCAAGATTTGAAGTTGAGATAAAGAATAAAGCAGTGGTTTGGATCAGTTGCATTAGCAGCGTATGGTGAGCACATATTTCACACTTGCAGAATCACCAGAATGCCTTTTAGACCTTTCCCTTCTGAGGTCATATCCACTCTTTCGGTGTACTCTCTTTCTTTATTCCACCCTTTATTAAACCTTTTCCCATATTTTCTCCACTTACTGCATCTCATTCTCTTGATGTCCCATCACTAGTTTCCCTGTCACTCTGGGCTTTGGCTTGTGTGTGTTTGGGATGTGCTGAGTCAACTCTGGTGGGTGCAATGACCAGGAAACTGGGACATGGAAAGGACAAACTATTTACCACTCATGTTCGGCTTTATTGTGGGAAACTGGGAGATAATTAAATTATTTCTCTCAGAAATAAAGTCAGTCTTTTCTGTCTTCTTTTTTTTTACTCTTTATCAGGTTATGGTGGAGCAAGTAATGACTAAAGGTGATACAATAAAAACAAATCTGATTGTATTTAAATTAAATACTTAATTTTGTCATTTTGGGGTTTAATGCAATTTTTTAACAAACATGTAAATATCTTCCTTAGCGTATAACGTATATACTTCCGGCGGCGCCCTGACGGCTCGGTTGCTATGGCTCCCGACAACCTGCGAGCATTTCTACACAAATATGTCGCCTAGAACGCTACAAACTATAACACTACTCTCAATTCTTAAGTGCCTTCAGAGTACTTTGGGCACAAGTCCCACAGGCCCGCAATGCAGCGGACTCGCCGAGCAGAAGAGGAGTGAGTGAAAGCGGTGTTACTGACAGTGGAAGCGCAGCTGTCCTTTCTACCTGCCTTGGAGTTTGCTGTTGTTATTATCACAGCTATTTTTGTGCCTCCAAACGCTAATACTAAAGAGGCTATGAGTGTTTTCTATGGGAATATCACCAAGCTGCAATCTGCACACACGGAGGGTGTTTTCATCATTGCTGGGGATTTTATGCAGGCCAGTATGAAGAATGTTCTGCCTTATTTCAACTAACACATGGATTTTGGAACTCGCGGAGAGAACACTTTAGATTGGTTTACACCTATCGACCAGTTCATTGTTAATGTTTTGATCGACATACAGCTGCCTTATAAACACGCATGCCAGTACAGACGAGAGAGCATGAAAACCCTGAAACCACTGGACGGCTACAATTATTTTATATCGGGACATACGCACCAGCAACTCCTGCGACCCCATGAGGGATTAAGCGGGTCAGAAAACAGATGGATGGATGTTCAGACATGTTTGTGTAACAGCAGAAAGCGGAGTCGGACACAGACAGCACCTCAGCAGAGAGGAAAACCCGCCATCGGTAGGTTAAAAAAACATTGTTCACTACGGATTTTTTTTGGTGTTTTTGTCTTATTAAAATTGGTGGGGGTGTCGGCGACGTTGCAGCGTAAACAGGGGCGTAATGCAGCCGCTGTCTGGAGCACATTATTGCACACTGATTGCACGAAGAAAACAAAAATGATGTGGCCTGCTGCTGCTGCAGCGCATCGACTCTGCTTCTCCCGGCCCCGTCTAGCGATCGCCACCTCCCCTCCGCCGCTATTTAAGTAGAACAATGACTAGTGCAGAATTAAGTTGTATTTATCGGAGATGAAGTGTAGACTGCAAATTCTGTCATAGTATGACGGCTCCCACAGGCCATTGGGATTGTCTGCCTGCATCCTTTTTATTGAAATTATCCATTTCTTTCTTCTTTCTTCATCCTTTGGTAAACGACAGAAACGTACATCCGACGATTTGGAATGCCTCTATGTGCAACCGGGAGCACAACAAGTCGTAGACATTGTTTAGATTCCAAAAATAAACTAAACTAAAAGCATGCTCTAATTCAACCGTTTTGTAATGATAGTAGACGGGAACAGTTCTGCTTTTGCCTACCTGCAGGACCCAGATGTTGCGTGGACGTCACGCATGACGTCACGCGTGAACTACTCTATACAAAATATCTATTCAAAACAACCCGGCCCCACCCCCGCCTCCACATCAGCTCTTCAGACCACTTATCTGTAATGCTAAACCCTGCATACAAGCCCCTGCTTATCAGAGCAAAACCTACCATCAAGCTGGACTGAGGGGGGCATGGAGGCACTCCAGGACTGTTTTCAGTGCTCTGACTGGGACATGTTCAAAGCTGCAGCAAAATATAACAACAAGATTAACATTGATGAGTGACTGTGTCAGCATACATCAACAAATGCATTGAGGACGTCAGCACCACTAAGAACATCACCACCCGGGCCAGTCAACAACCCTGGACAGCTGACGAGGTTTGGCAAATGCTAAGACCATGGAACTCAGCCTTCAAGTCTGATGACAAGGAGGCACTGAGGACAGCAGAGCTAACTTGAACTGTGCCATCAGGTAAGCAAAACGAAGCCACAGTCAGAAAATCCAGAATCTTTTCCATGATGCCAGCAACACCAGGAGCATGTGACAAGTCATAAGGGCGATCACTGAATACAACACGCCCTCCCCCCATTGGGTGAAGTTGATGCAGACCTTTTTAATGGACTAAATAACTTCTTTGGGAGGTTTGAGGCTCTAAACAAAAAACTAAACAGCACTCCAGCGGTGAGAGCTTTTCCCCATCAGGAAGAGGAGGTCCTCTGCCTTGACACAATCGACACGTGGAAGACTTTGAGAAGAGTCAACCCGCAGAAGGCCCCAGGTCCCGACAACATACCTGGGAAGGTGCTCAAGGAGTGTGCAGGTCAGCTGGCTGGTGTCCTCACAGAGATTTTTAACAACACGCTGGACCAAGCCACAGTGCCAACATGCTTTAAATCTGCCTCCATCATTCCGATGCCAAACAAATTTCAAGTCACCCCATTTAATGACTACCAGCCTCTTGCACTGACTCTCATGATGAAGTGCTTTGAAAGCTCCACTGCTCATCAACAGCTTGTTATAAGAATTATTATTCTGAAGTCACTATGGCCTCACACCACTCGGACATTGGAGGCCTGGAGACATGATGGCTGTGTATAAGATCCACTGTTTGCTGAGTGCAAGGCTGAATGCTGCGTAGAATGATTATTGTCTATGATAGACTGTCTTTGTTATGTCTCAAACCAAGGCCACGGTGCAGTATTAGGGGAAGCCCGAAACGTGAGACAGACAGAGACAGGGCAGACGGAGACCGCAGCGGAACCGTGGGGTGCGATTACTTTCCATCTATGTGATCTCTGCTCTGTTTCTCAATAAAAGTGCTGGAACGTCATACCACCGTCTCGTCATTTAGTAAAGATGGGAACTCAGTTACTATTGTTTAATATTCCACCCAAAACTCCCACAACAATTTGGCGTCAACGAACAAGATCTCCGACCGACGGGCCGGGGAGTCCGGGGACAGGAGCAGCTTTGGCCGGCCCGGAAAGGTTATCCGGCCTCTGGTACCCCGAATGGATTTTCAAGGGATGTGGAGGAGCTCCTGGTCTCGGAGCGTCTCTGGGCGTCGGCGCGAAGATCCGAACCTTTCTTTCATGAGACGGTAAGGGGATTATTTTCCAGCTCTTTTAAAAACAAACGCAATTGCTCAAAAATGCTTGCAAGCTTTTAAAATTTAAACCCCATTTAAAGAATACCTCAAGAAATTTTAAAATTTAAAACTGTAAACCTAAAAGGTAGTTATAAGTAAAAGCCGGTAGAAATAATAAATTATATTTAATCCTTAAGGCATATAAAACAGGATTCGCAATATAGAACAGTGACTAAGGCTTTAACATTAAACTAAATTTCTAAATTTAATTAAAATACGTTTTCAGCTGAAATGCGGACTCTCATGCTGGGAAAAGGAGGGGCAGAGTGATTTTCACCTGGAGAACAGGTGACCGGCTGAGCAGTTTGCAGCTGGTCCATTAAAGTCCTCTTGTCTTGGGTTTGTGCAAGAGGCTGTCCACTTCTGTTGTGGATGAAAGCGGCAGGGATGCTTAAGTCCTTGACTGTTGCGAAGACGTTTGCAGCTTTGATAAGTGGGGACCCCGACCATTATACCAAAAAGGCGACCATCGGATGTGAGGCCTTTCATTTAGTTGGTCGATCGTGCTAAGGACGAGTAGAAAATATTAATAAAACACAAAAAAAGGATAAAATAAATAAAAATAAATTTAAAAAAAAAGTCTGGATGCAGAAGAGTCCGTGTAATAGGTCAAAGGCAGAGGTTTTTCAGGGTCAAGCCTTGCCCAGGGTTGGAGGTTCGATTTCATGCTGAAAAAGTCGGGGCCCAAAAGCATGACATGCATAAATTAAATGATTTGAAATGATTTGATTAAACATGGACATTTCTCACATAGGGGTTATTATTATTATTACTATTATTTTATTTTCTTGCGGTACTGCTACTAAATAATAAAAATAAAATTAAGAGGAAAAAAAGAAAAGCGAAAATTGAATAAAATGAATAAAAACAGAAAACGGAAACGGAACTAAAAGAACGTTGCACCGGGGAAACGTTTACAGGGGGACTGACAAGAGACACTTCCGTTATGGGTAAAAGTGTTCTGAACTGCTAATAACAACGTATAACTTTCAAAAATGGGTAAGCGTCCAGGTGTCTGCGCGACACAGAGTTGTATCCTTGCGGGACTGAAGCGTAAAACCGTGTTTGGACGAAACATTCGGGAGTCGTAACCAGCGCACGCTCTCCACCTTTTAAACTAAGCGGGAACTTAACGCGTTGAAAACATCTTTCGGCGTTGACGTTTAAAAAATATGAAAAACATAGAACTATTTAAGATGGTGAAAAAGCAGGCCTGCACATGTTTGTCTGTCTGAATGTCATCGTTTGTATGTAACTGTACGTATGTATGTATCTATGTAACTAAACGTTCATCTGTGTGAATTAATTCGAGGTAAAAGTAATGTTCATGGTTTCAGAATGTTCATTTGTTTTGGGAGAACTGCAGCTCCGTAATTCAAATGACATTTTTAAACATGGACTATGTTAACAAAAAGGTAAAGGAAAAGAGATATTTAAATAACAAGGTTTGTTTTTTTAACATTAAATATCAGGACCAAATTAAATTGATACACGGTGAGATTAACATGTCTTGAACGGAAATATTTCAGCTTTGTTAGAAAATTGGAACTGGTAATAAGCTTTACACAAAGCTTCTTGAGTTTACTGTATAAAATTAGATCCTATAACTTGTTTTTTTTTAGCCCTAAAGTAATTTAAAATTACTGAGATCTCATTTCTTATAATAATGATGATTCATTACAAACCAGTCCATGTGAAAGAAGTTTAGATATAGATGATTTTTTGATTTAAATAGATGAGAAAAAACTGTGCTTTGAACAAACAGTATGGAACTAAATATGAAAAACATTTGCAGGCGTGAGGACTGGAGGATGAACTCTTGATGGGAAGGATAATGTTGGGCTGCTGAACTCAGACATTGGACTGAAAATGGACAATGAAGGACTATGACTGAGGCATCGGACAACCTTGGACAAAATACAGATGAGTTCTGCAGACACGACTTCATGCATTTCACTTCAGATTTTGTCGTACACAATTAAAACAAAACACATTACGAAACACATTAAGTTTATGTAAAGGTGAAAACTTTTAAAGAAGCAACTTGATGGAATCATAGAGCAACTTAATAAATTAAGTGGGTATTATATCAACAGTTAAATAAATAAATGAATTAATTAGTTTTCACTATATAAGCAGAGTAATGTGAACTTTTAAATAGCATTTCATTTAATGAACATCATAGAGTAAGCTGATTTCTGCTACTCTGGCGGGTATCAATAAAACGCAAGAAAAGGTTACTGGCTAAAATGGATAAGGTTGCAATAAAATTAGCATAATGACACATCCTACTAACTAACATGGGTAAATTTAGGATTAAAGCATCAGGGTAAAATGGTTACAATATTTATGGAGATTTAATATCTTTCAACTTGAACACAAATAACTCAATAGTCTTTTTAACCAGTTAAACATCCTAAGGGAAAAACACATAACACTGAGTTTTAGCTAACTGTTAACCTAGGGGCTTTTATAGATCAGGATAATTTAATGGTTATCGTCTTACATACAGAAAATATTAGTAAGTAAATATTAGTAAGATTAATTTAATTAGATTAAATTATGGGGACATTTTGGATCTGGTCAGGATGGTTGGGGGGCTGTGATGATGAAAGGGTAACAGCTTGATGATGTATCAATGAATGAAGGTTTTCTCTGAGGAACATTAAAGCAGCAAAGACATCCCACATTGGAACTCCTGTTGTGTAAAGAACATCTGGAATGGGAACTTAAGGTGAGATCCTTACAATGAGAGACTTTCCACACAGGGGTGTGTGGAGACCCCTGAGGCATGGCACCCAGGACGAGCTGCTGTGGACTTGACACAGCTGGTGGAACCAGAGAGACGACGAGGTGGTCCCACAGGTTACCTGACACCTAACACTGACTGTAAAGGGTTCTGGGTTTTCAGGGTTGCTGAAAACAGAAAGCTTCAGAGAACCTTAACCTTTCCTGACCAGGCACTCAGAAAACATAGATCATAGATCAGATTGCAGAGGCCTAGACAAATTGGAACGCAGAGACGCGTTCATCCAAGAACTTCTTAATTAAAGTCCTCAATCCTCAGTTATAAAAGGAAAAATAATCACATGTATGGTTTACTTTATTTTAGGATTAATTTGGGAACTAATTCTGATTTGCTTAAGTAGCTTTGGTTGTTCAGCAATGTTAGAGTGTTTTCAAAAAGCTCCTGTTCTCTCCTGCTCACTGCTTTGTTTTGTAGAACCTTGGCGTTCTTGAACAGTAACAGCATGGTATAAATATTTTGTCTTTTCTGTGCAGAACAGCACCTCACTTTCTTCCTTTAAAAAAAAAAGAGAGAGAAAGAGGAAGAGGCTTTCACATGGAAAGGCTTTCTTTTTCTCAGTTGGGTTTTCAAAATAAAATGGAAAATGACGTGAAACGAATATGTTGATGAAATTATGTTGCAGAGAACTTCAACTGTCAGACAACAATAGTTAAGACACATTAAATGCATTCTATTAAGAATTATTATGGATTTACTGCAAATACATGTGAACTTAAAGATTACTCTTTTAACTAATAATTAAATTGCAGAATTCTGAGAGCTAATTAATTGTGCACAGAAATCTCTTGAATGTGAAAGTGCTTGGAGGATGTTTTAATAAATGACACATGAATGGGGGTTTTGATAAGAACACTAATTACACCTTGTTTCTGTTTTCCAGTGGAAACAAGGACTCGTGTCTGCAGACCATCTTCACAAAGTGTTTTATTAGAGAGAAATGCAAAATAAAATGCTCAGTGCCCCAATCCAGAACTGAACCCTTATTACCATCCAGCTTGATTGTCCAGCCTACGAGGGGGAAACCAGAAGAGGACTAGGGATGAAGAAGCCAGAGAACTCTGATTCCTTATTCTTCAACGGGAGGAGTTGCCTGAAGAGACCCTAAGCGCGACTAGATTAATTTCTGCCTTGTGCCATGTAAGGCCTGAAGGCTTTCTTAACTTTGCGTTCTTGACGTTTCAGACTCTTCTCATATTTTGTTACTGTTTGTTTAACTGCTCTGTTCCACTGACTCACATGTTTGATCTTTTTGTGTTATGAGATCTACACTTTAATGTTACATCATGTTGATCAATATGGGTTTATGAAAAAATGGAAACTGGTTGCTTCAGACACAAAGATCTATGGTTTATGCACCTTTTTGATTTGATATAGGAAGAACCAGGATCGGATTGGCTCTAAAGATCTTTTAATATTAGCTGGTAAAGTTAACACTTAGATTCAATACAGGGTTTTCAGGCTCAGATTGGCCGAGAGCAGATCTCCCTGGGAGGGGGCCTTGCCAGTTTTTACTGCCCCCTAGGGGTAGCGTTTTCTGGCCGCACTGAACCTCTCCTGCCTTTGCTCCTGGTGTTGTAAGTTTGGAGTGGTGGATTATTGTCCATCGGACAGGTGAGTGGAGAAAGGAGTATGAGGATATTCAGGGCGGGGAAGAGTAGACGGATTCGACCTTGGTTACTGAACAGGTTTAGCTTACCATAGTCTAATGTAAATTTAAAATAATGTGCGCATAGGTACCTAAAACAGGCCTTACCTAACTAGATGAATCCTAAATTGTAGATAAAAGCTAAACCTTTGATCTTGTGTGTTAAAGCTCTATGAAGCATTCATGTTGATGTGTACTAAAAGTTCCAGCATTACCCGGTTCCAACATGGGAACCCTTTGGGTCCCACTTTACGAGTTTATAGAAATGGTTCCTCTGTGCTTTGTTCACATTTTCAAGTGATGGGTCATCTTGTTTTGTCTTGATGCTGACGACGCCATCATCAAAAAAAAAAAAAAGAGAGGAATGTTATAAGAATTATTATTCTGAAGTCACTATGGCCTCACACCACTCGGACATTGGAGGCCTGGAGACATGATGGCTGTGTATAAGATCCACTGTTTGCTGAGTGCAAGGCTGAATGCTGCGTAGAATGATTATTGTCTATGATAGACTGTCTTTGTTATGTCTCAAACCAAGGCCACGGTGCAGTATTAGGGGAAGCCCGAAACGTGAGACAGACAGAGACAGGGCAGACGGAGACCGCAGCGGAACCGTGGGGTGCGATTACTTTTCCATCTATGTGATCTCTGCTCTGTTTCTCAATAAAAGTGCTGGAACGTCATTACCACCGTCTCGTCATTTAGTAAAGATGGGAACTCAGTTACTATTGTTTAATATTCCACCCAAAACTCCCATAACACAGCTCAACTGTGGAGGTGGTCAGCAGCACCAAATTCCTTGGGGTGCAAATCACAGAAAATCTCACCTGGTCTGTCAACATCATGTCACTGGTCAAGAGGGCACAGAAGCGCTTGTACTTCCTGCGGAGGATGAGGAAAGCCCACCTGCCCCCGCCCATTCTCATGAACTTCTACAGAAGCACCATAGAGAGCATTCTGACCAGCTGTCTCTCTGTGGTGTGTGGCGGCTGCAGCGCCTCCGACTGGAAGAAGGTGAGGACAGTGGTGAGGACAGCTGAGAGGATCATCGGGGCTCCTCTTCCCTCCATTACAGACATTTCATCCCAGCGCTGCTTATCCCGAGCCCGCAACATGATCAGGGACCCCTCACACCCCCACCATGGACTGTTTTTCCTGCTGCCTTTTGGGAAGAGGTTCCGCAGCATCCACTGCAGGTCCACCAGGTTCTGCAACAGCTTTTTTCCCGCTGCCATCAGACTCTTGGACTCTGAATGACACTTGCTTCATTTTGTACTGCCAACGTTGCCCAACTTTTTTATAATCCTTTTAAATAGTACACAACTGATAGTTTACTGCATTTTTGCACTATATTATTTTGTACTGCACTAAACCTTTCATATTAATGCCTTTTTGCGTGATCAGCACACTGCATTTCTGGGATATTTTATGTGCTGAGACAGAATAGTCCATTTTAGTAAATGAAGGTAAGAAGAAGTTGGTGATGCATTTTGTTACATTTGTTTTTACTTTTTGATTGTAAATCTTAATTATTTTATTTCAAACACACATTAGCAATGCAGGGGTACTGTTAAATTTCTAACCAGTGACCAGTGGGATCAATTATTGGCGGGGGCCCAGGCGGTTGCCTTCGTCTTCTCTGCATTGAGATAATGTATGGTTGTCTGTAGATGAATAATATATCTGAATCAGAATGTTTATTATTGTCATTGTACATCATGTTCCACACATGTACAACGAGAATAAAGCCAGCTCCAACCAGTGCACTAATATCAAAATGTCAGATGATAAAAAATATATACAATATATAGTGGTGTTATGTACAATACTGATATAAGATATATTGCTGTATAGATTGTTAAATATGTGTGTAAATATTTTGCATTGTAGGATAGAAACTGTAAATACCACACAGTGTTAAGATGGACAGAAATCTGGTTTCACCAGGATGGAGAACTTTGTACCTGAGAGTTTCCAGTCTGCAGTTTGGACTCTCCAGTCCAGCAGAGAGAAGCTTCACTCCTGAATCCTGCAGGTTGTTGTTACTCAGGTCCAGTTCTCTGAGACTGGAGGACTGGGAGCTGAGAACTGAGGACAGAGCTTCACAGCTTCTCTCTGAGAGGTTACAGCCACTCAGTCTGAGGAGACAGGGAGAAAAATCTGCTATTGAGCAATTCATTAAGGACTAAGGATTAAGAGCTATGCTAAAGCTAACACCACACCGGCTCTCTTTACCCAGCATTTTCTTTGCCAATATACGGTCACTGCTGAACAAAATGGAGGAGATCTGACTCAAAATGACATGCAGCAAGAGACTTTTGAAGTGTAATGTCCTAGTCTTCACGGAAACATGGTTAAACAGCGCAATACCGGACTATGCTGTTGAGTTAGCGGGACGTCAAACATTCCGGGCGGAAAGAACAGCAAATGGCTCTGGTAAGACCAGAGGTGGGGGATTGTGCATTTACATTAACAAAGCTTGGTGCACAAACTCTGCTTTTGTTGGGAAACATTGTTCAGCTAACCTTGAGTTTCTCATGGTTAAATGTAGACCATACGATCTGCCATGGGAGTTCACTTCCACTATTATCACTGCAGCCTACATTCCCCCGGATGCTAATGCTAAGTCTGCTATGAAAAAACTTCACGCAGCCATCAGTAAACAACAGACCATTCACCCAGAAGCTGCGTTTATTGTCGGAGGTGATTTTAATCATTCAAATTTAAAAGTCAGTGCTGCCAAAATTTCACCAGCATGTTTCACCACACCAAAGAGAACAAAACTTTAGACCACGTTTAAACAAACGTGGCTGGAGCTTAAGTTGCGACACCCCTCCCCCACCTGGGACAGTCAGATCACCTTTCTTTGTTCCTCACCCCCAAATATGCACCTCTCGTCAATCGTGTGAAGCCATCAGTGGCCTGCCGGAGCAGATTCATCACTTCAGGAAAGGTTTCTACACACAGACTGGAGGATGTTTGCTTCTCAAGCCACCAGTGGCTCTCACACGGAAATTGACTGTTATGCCTCCTTTGTACTGGATTATAATAATGCCACCATTGACGATGGTGCGACTCCTATTGAAAACATGCAACACTGCCTTCAGATCAGGAGATGCACAAACCTATAGCACAGCCAGAGCAAATCTGAAAAGGGGCATCATTAGGCCCGTTTACACAACACTTTTTTAACCGAGCCGAGACCAGTCCGAGCTCGGTAACCGAGATAACTCTTGTGTGTAAAAGGTCAGCAGACTGAACCGGACCGCGCTAACCATAACTGGACCGCGCTAACCATAACTGGACCGCGCTAACTGCAGACCAGTTCCCCAGCAGGTCTCGGACTGTTTTTTTTTGGCCCGGTTATCTGATAACGAGGAGCGCATGAGCAGACCGCGTCATGCCCTTACAGTCAGCTGACTGTCAGTGGGTTTTCGGGCGTCTCTGGCTGCACGTCCCGATTCACACTCCATTCAGACAAATTTCAGACATTCATTATAACACTAGCTTCCTTACCGCGCCACACGGTTTCCAGTGATGATTCTGCTTAGCAGTGTGATGAACATCAGTGTCTGTTGTTGTTTCTTGCGACTGTAAATCCTTATTAGACGTTCATTTGTCTTATCCACGTCCCAAAAGCCGACTCTGTCTAACCATAACATCCTGAATGTTACGGTGCCGCAATTTTGATTTGCTCGGTCCCGCCTTCAATCCCAGAGAGCGGTAGTACTGCAAATCGCTACTAGGAGGCGAGGAGCAATCAAGGAACCGAGATAACTGAGATAACTCTTGTGTGTAAATGGCTATCTTATCTCGGTTAACTGGACCAAGCTCGGACCGGTCTCGGCATGGCTTGGTTTTTAGGTGTAGTGTAAACGGGCCTAAAGAGGCCAAGTACTGCTACAAGCTTAAGATAGAGGGACACTTTTCCAATGCTTACCCCCGACACATGTGGCAGGGAATTTAGGCCATCAGTGACTATAAACCCACTCACTCCACCTCTGCAGCCACTGATGTCAACTTCCTGACCAAGCTGAATGACTTTTATGCTCGCTTTGAAAGAGACAACAGTGAAACTACCACCAAGCTCAAATCCTCAGCCGACCAACCGCCAATCACACGCTCCTCCACAGATGTCTGCAATGCACTGAGCAGGATCAGCACGCACAAGGCAGCTGGACCAGATAACATCCCTGGACGCACGCTCAGGGCATGTGCGAAGCAGCTTGCTGCTGTTTTTACAGACATTTTAAACCTGTCTCTTGCCCAAGCAGCTGTACCAACATGCTTCAAATGCACTTCCATCGTGCCAGTGCCAAAACACTCCAGCCCAAAGTGCCTTAACGACTACCACCCTGTAGCAATCGTAATGAAGTGCTTCGAGCGGCTGGTCCTGGCACACCTAAAAGACTTCAAAAAGACCATCCACATTGGACTCACACCAGTTTGCATACCGCAGCAATAGGAGCACAGAGGATGCAGTTTCGAAGGCACTGCACTCTGTGCTCACACATCTGGACAATAAGAATACTTATGCACACATGCTGTTTGTTGACTTTAGCTCAGCATTCAACACTGTCATTCCGGCTACGTTAATAGCCAAACTTTGAAACCTGGACATCAACACCTCCATGTGCAACTGGATTTTGGACTTTCTGACCAACAGACCCCAGAATGTCCGATCAGGCTCCAACTGCTCCACATCCATCACAATCAACACGGATGTACCACAGGGCTGGCCACATGGTGCACTGAAAATAACCAGCTCCTCAACACCACAAAAACGAAGGACCTCAATTTATGATGCTGAGATGGAGAAAAAGTGAGGAAGCTCAGAGAAACTGTGTGAATAAAAACAACTTTCTTTTCAAGCACTTGCTGCCAAATGTTAAAAAATATCAGAAATGTTTGTGGCAGGGCCGTCAAAAGCTGCCATGGCTGATGATGATGGTGGTGGCGACACCAGGTCTCTCAGTGGCAGCAACATGTAGCAGAACCTGCGCTAAACTGGGCTGCTATCAGAACACAAGGCTGTGTAATGAGCAGGTTAAAGCAACCAATTGGTATATCTGAGAAAATAATACAAGCTCAATACAGTAACCATAGCTAATGTTCTAAGGCCAAGTTAGTCTTCATTGTAAATGCAGATGATTTTAGCTAACATCCTTAACATAGAGACAGGGATGCAGAGTCTATATCTATGGCCTTACCACCAGCTGCTATTTCTAAGACGTTATGTTCACTGACTGTTTGAGGAAATAAAGTCAGAAGGCATGATTTCACTCTTCTGGAGGAGTTTTTTAGGGCAAAACCTTACTTGCATCCATTTTCCTTGAGTCCAATGTTCATTCAGGAGTTCAGCTCTATTGTTTCTGTTTGACTAAGGACACCCAAATTACTGTTTTGGAGTCGTGGAGTATATATTTTTATAGTTTCAACAAATTACACTTTTTAGAAGTGCTTCAACTCCCACATAAACTCAGCAAACTGACACAAAGTCTGCAGAAGTTTCTGGCTTTAAGCTTTCTTCAAACCCAACCTAAAATACCAAAAATAAACAGGTGGTCCCAGTAGAACCGTGGTTCTGGTGTTTAGATCTCATTGATGGAGTAAAGAAATGAAGCTGAGATAAAGAATAAAGCAGTGGTTTGTATCAGTGGGGGACTTTACTGTTTTGGGGCCCCAGTCAGACTTCTGTGAAGAGGCCCAGTCGTTAATATTAATGGCTTTATATTATTTTTGCCTTATTTTCAGCTTGTCTATTTTGGTTCTCTGAATTTTATTGATGATGAGGTTGATGGATAGTTTAAATGAACATGTGTTGTCTTTTCAGTGAAAGAAGGAGCTGTGTCTGGAGGCAGTGAACATTTTTGTTTCATCCTTTGTTTTGACTACAGGTACGAGTTGGGATAACAACCTTTTTATTGTTGTTCAATTAAATTAAATTTTGTTTATATAGCGCCAATTCATGAATCATGTAATCTTTAAGGGACTTAAAGTCAAATTCAAATTCAAAAAATTTCCTATATAAGGGAACTCAGTTGATTGCATCAACGTCTCGACAAGCAGAATTCACTCTTGAAGAAGAGTAGAGCCACAGGAAGAGTCATCTAAATTGTCCATGGCTTTGCAGTAATCCCTCATACCGAGGAAGCATGAAGTGACAGTGGAAAGAAAAACTCCCCATTAACAGGAAGGCAGAACCTCCAGCAGAACCGGGCTCAGTATGAACGATCACTGCCTCAGCTGACTGGGGGTTAGAGAAGACAAAGCAGAGACACAACAAGACAGACAAACAAGCACAGAAGCAAACATTGATCCAGTAATCTGTTCTACATTAGATGGTAATAGCAGGTGATCTGTCTTCTCTGGATGATGTCACAGCTAACAGAACACCAGACCAAATGTACCTTCTATGAAGAAAAACTAGGGAACAAAACATTAAAAGCTGAAATGACAACAGTCATGCAAAACTGGAGAACAGAAGACTGCAGAACAGTAGAGCTCTGTAGAGTGGGAAAAATAGACCCTGATGTCCTCTAGTAGCCTAAGCCGATGGCAGCATAATATAGAGTTAGCTTAGGGTAACATAAGCCACTCTAACTATAACCTTTGTCAAAAAGGAGAGTTTTAAGATTAGTCTTAAAAGTAGACAGGGTGTCTGCCTCACGGACCAAAACTGGGAGTTGGTTCCACAGGAGAGGAGCCTGATAGCTAAAGGATCTGCCTCCCATTCTACTTTTAGAGACTCTAGGAACCACCAGCAGACCTGCAGTCTGAGAGCGAAGTGCTCTGTTAGGAACATACGGGGTAATCAGAGCTCTGATATATGATGGAGCTTGATTATTAAGGGCTTTATATGTTAGAAGAAGATTTTAAATTCTATTCTTGATTTAACAGGAAGCCAATGAAGGGAAGTTATAATAGGAAAAATATGATCCCTCTTGTTGATTTTCATCACAACTCTTGCTGCAGCATTTTGGATCAGCTGAAGGCTTTGAACTGCATTTTGTGGACTTCCTGAAAGTAAAGAATTACAATAGTCCAGCCTTGAAGTAACAAATGCATGGAATGGTTTTCAGCATCACCCTTGGACATAATAATTCTTATTTTGGCAATGTTCCAAAGTTGAATAAAATAAACTATGGAAACCTGTTTAATATGGGATTTAAATGACATGGCTTGGTCAAAAATAACACCAAGATTTTTTACTTTATTACCAGAGGCCAAGTTAATGCCATCCAGATTAAGTGATTAAGAAGTTTATTTTTTGAGGACTCTGGTCAAAAGAGTACAACTTCTGTCTTGTCAGAATTTAAATGCAGGAAACTTAAAGTCATCCAGCTTTTAAAGTCATCAACACATGACAGTAGTCAAAGTAATTGATTGGATTTATCAGGATTTTTGGATAAATATAGCTGAGTGTAATCAGCGTAACAGTGGAAATTAATCCCATGCCATCTGATAATTTTTTCCAATCGGACCCTAGACCCTAGAGTTTGAAGAAGATTTATTATTAACATGAACAAACAGGAATCCGTCCGATAGATAAGATTTAAGCCAGCTCAATGTTTTCCCCTTGATCCCTACAGTATGCTCAAGTCTTTGTAGGATAATATTGTGATCAGCTGTATCAAATGCAGCACTGAGATCTAACAGAACAAGTATAGACACAAGTCTACTATCTGAGGTCATGAGAATATCATTAGTAACCTTCACCAGAGCTGTTTCAGTGCTATGATGAGCTCTGAAGCCTGACTGAAACTCCTCAAGTAGGTCATTACTTTGTAAATGTTCACCTAGTTAATTAGCAACTACATTTTTAAGAATTTTAGATAGGAAAAGAAGATTAAAAATAGGTCTGTAATTAACTCATCTTGATCAAGAGAAGGTTTCTTAAGTAAAGGTTTAATAACAGCTACTTTAAAAGCCTGTGGTACATATCCATTTACTAGGGATAGATTAATTGTGTCTAAAATAGGGCCACTGATCAAAGATAATACCTCCTTAAACAACTTGGTTGGGTTTTGGTCTAACATACAGGTAGAAGGTTTAGCTCAGAAAGCTCTACTGCTTCTAAATATTTCAAACAATGCGCAGGTTCTAAAGATTCCTCCAACGCTGCCTCACTTACAGAGGATTATGTAATCATGATCGGGAGGATGCCAATTATTTTATTTTTAGTGGAATCAATTTTATGTATGGAGAATCCCATGAAGTCATTACTGCTAAGAGCTAAGGGAATGGATGGATCAACGGAGCTGTGACTCTGAGTAAGTTTGCCTTAGACTTAGACAACTTTATTTGTCATTTTGTATGCACAGAGTGCGTACAGAACGAAATTTCGTTGCATACAGCTTTTGAATTGCAGTAAAATTAAATTACAGTATAAGGTGCAGCAGTGATTTGAAGTAAACAATTGAAATGTAAACAATGCAGGAGAAGTCACAGTGTACAGGTGAGTATTTTTAAAAACCATTTGTATGTGCAGAATTGATTGTGCAGAGGGCAATTTGTGCAAGAATACAGCTTGTAAATTACAGTGAATTTAAATTACAGTATAAGGTGCAGCAGTGATTTAAAAGTAAACAATTGAATTGTAAACAATGCAGGAGAAAGTCACAGTGTACAGGTAAGTATTTTTAAAACCATTCGTATGCACAGAATTGATTGTGCAAAGGGCATTTGTGCGAGAATGCATTTAGAAACTGAGAGTTGGACATCATTTGTAATGCTAGTTGGAGATGCAATGATGAGCTGTACTGAATAGAAATCTAGGATTATTTTTATTCTCCCTAATTAATGATGAAAATTATGCTTCTCTAACTCTGCAAAGTTTTTTTTATATACCCCAGTAGACTGTCTTTCCAGATTAGGTAGGATTCCTCTTGATGTGTAGAATGCCATTGTCTCTCAAAGTTCCTAACATTTTGCTTCAAAGAACACAGCTTTAAATTAAACCAGGGAGCCAGCTTCCTGTGAATATTCACCCTATTTTTCAAGGGAGCTACATTGGCTCTGTCTCATTCCGCCTACTTCTACACTTCGAACACTTAGTTTTAAGTACATAGTGTAGCTAACACAAAAAGTCAGTGCACTGAAGGTACACGGATTGACCCCCTAAAAACGGTCACAAAATGCAGTGTGTAACGATGAACCCTATTCGCACTAAACGGACGCCATCTTCACTACAAAGCGGAAAGGGAGGTACTAGGGACGTCGGGAAGATATTCCCATTTTGAAAATAATGGCGGACAATTCAGCCGAGACAGCCGGAGCTGCAACACCGCAATCATATAAATGTAAGTAATGGTGGTAATATGAGGCATAGTACTCTCGTCTAATGCATCACTTACAAAATACACGAACATACCTCATGTTCAGCCAATATTTGGAGGATCCTGCGTTGACGTCCGAGGCGATGTATTTTCCACATGCTGTGAATGTAAACGATTGTTGTTTGTAAACAAACGCCGGCATATATTTTTGGCGGGCTGAAAAATTTGAGTTCATGTGTGTTGCGTTCGGCACGTCATCCCGTCATTTCCGGTAAGCGTTTTAACATAAGTGTTCCTTTTGGAACACTACTAACGGTCGAAAGTGGGCACTACGGCAGTAAATGGTCAGTTCACATCAGCAGTGCACTGACGGAAGTATTCGGAATGAGACACAGCCATTGTCTAATGAAGAACGTAATGATGAAGTCACACGGTTAACAAAGGCTTCTATTTGTGAATGGGAATAACAACATACTGCTATCTGCAGGGCATTTCTGCAGTACTAATGATATTAAAAGGGGCACATTCTTTAAAGTTTGATACAGCATTATCCGATAAAGATATACTATAATGGAACCCTCTTTTGAGGGTGGAGAACTAGATTAAACTCAAAGGTTATTGAAAAATGGTCAGATAGGACAGGGTTGTGGGGAAATACTGTTAATTGTTCACAATCAATGCCATATGTCAGCACAAGGTCTAAAGGATGAAGCCAAGAGTGTGTCGGTTTATGCACATTTTGAGCAAAACCAATTGAATCAAGGGTCATTTTAAAGGCTACACTAAGGTCAACATGAATGTTGAAATCCCCCACTTTAATAAGCTTGTCAGTGTTTAACACTAAATCAGATAAGAAATCTGACAACTGATCCACAAACTGAGAGTAAGGGTCTGGTGGACGATACAAAACAACAAAGAAGAGGTTTTATTGCCTTGCAGTTTGGAAGAGGGAAACTCAGGGTGAAATGTTCTAAAGAACTGTATTTATTAATATGCCTGAGATTAATTAACAAATCAGATTCAAAGATTGTTGCTACTCCTCCCCTTCTTCCCGTAGATCTGGGAATGTGGAAATTTGAATAAAGGGATGGAATTGAGTCATTTATACAAACGTAGTCCTCTTGTAGCCAGGTTTCTGTAAGACAAAATAAATAAATCTGACTATCAGAAATCAATTCATTAACTAACAATGTCTTTGGGGAAGAAACCTTATATTTAATAGACCACATTTAATTGTTTAATTTTTTGAGTGAGCCGGATTGATTTTTATTAGATTTTTATTATTTGTTCTCTTTTGGATCAGTTTTTGATCTACCCAGTTTTGGCCGTGGGAAAGACACCGTCTCAATACAGTAATGAGTGCGTAGAGAGGTGTGTTAAACTACAGCTCTGCTTCCTGGTCTGGACCCTGGGTTTTCAGCATTTAGGAGAACTAATAAATCCGACCAGATTCCTAGAGAAAAGAGCTGCACCATCCAAAGTGCTGGATGCCATCTCTCTGGATTGTTAATATTATATAGTTAAAAAGTGTGGCAATATTAGACAATTATAGCTGTTGGAATCCATTTAATATAAAGTATTTAATTTTAAAATGGATTCTGAGTAATCATCAGATGAATGGCTTTAGGGGACCGAAACTTCGCTGCTGCCGCCCCAAACCTCATTACAGAACTACAAATCCCACTTATCCAAACTTGCTTTTTCTGTGTTATGATTTTTCGTATATTTGTTTTCTTTTTTTTAAAATGCCGTTGTGCCATATTAATGCCATTATCAATAATTAATGCCAGATTGAATTCTGAACAGTAGTATGGAGGAGGTAACAAAAGGAATTCCACCCCTGCTTCAAACATGAGACCCTAACAGGCACAAAGAACCTCCTCTCACAGCAGGATGCTCCTGTGAACAAACCTCTCACAGATAAAAGGTCAGAGCTTGTCTGATCACCCTTCTCTGCAGCTTTCTCACACTCCTGACCAGACCCTCAGATGACCACCACTTCTCTCCTGGGCTCCCGAGGAGGGGGGGTGGGGGGTAGCCAGCCACCTGCTCTCCTTCCCCTGAACCATGAAGGCTCACAGGGCCAAAAGAACAGGAACCAGCACCAGGGAGAAATCTCTCGTCGCCCGGGGGACATGTCCGGGAAAATCAGAGTTAAGTCTCCTGTCTTAACCTCAGCGTCAGGACCAGGAGTAAGAAATCCTGCCATGCCAAAAACAGCTTTGTTTATTTTTGTCAGCCTTTACAGAGAAGCGAGTTCCAGATGGAGCTGGAAAGCTGACAAAGGGTCCACTTTCGAATACTGAGGAGAACCTGCTTAAACCGGACTGTATCCAGGTCAGAGAACGTGGCAGAGACCAGGCCTCCGACCTTGAACATATGCTGCTAGCCTGACAAGCCACGGGCTAGCATAGCCGCAGGCTTGCCCGCTGTTGAGCAGAGCAATGATATTCCCTGCTTTTCAGTGCACCTTCCTTGGATGGCCAAAATGGATAGCACTCACATGAGGTGCTGACAGGTTTGGGCAGGGAAACCAGAGGGAGAAGTTAAATGGTTCATTTGTAAATGTTTTATAAATCGTTTTGTACTTGGGTCTTTGAACAAAGAGCTAATGGAGGTAGCTCACGCTAGCCTTCCATTTCATGATATTGCTAACATCATTTGAGTGTTTTATGGTTATAACAAAGGTTATCTTCACAAGGGTTTCATACATTGATGGGACATGAATGTTTACGTTATCCGGTCCACCCATTATGACTAAAATAAAAAAAACTAAGCTTTTATTTGTTAGTCCCGAATGTCCGCAAGCAAAAATGCTAATAGCTTCTGTTAACATCCGGTTCCGGACATTCAAAGGAGGCTGTTTTAAAGCATAAAGCTTGTTGTTTCGCTCCCATGTTGGCCGATAGAGCTATGAACCTTATTCCGCATTGATATTAAATATTAATGTCAGTTTAAAGGCAATTTTGGTAACTTTAGACTTTAACCGATTTAGTGACTGATCACTACAGCGACTCCTAGTGCCCAGAGGTAGAATCGCATAAATAAGATCGGCTGTTCATAAGGTTTAAATTATTTTACTGAGCAAATCAGTCTTTATAATGTTATTTACTCAAAATAATGTTCTGATTAACTAGGGCTTTGCATTGTGGATGGGTTAAAACACATGTCAAATGTTGTTCTGATTTAGTTAAGCTAATTTAATCTCAATTCACATTCTTTAAGATGAACTTTGGTTCTTTAACTTAAACAAAATATTATTTCATCAAATAATGTTTGTTTACTCAGGATTTGCATGGTGAATGGATTGAAAACATGCTGAATTTTTGCTAATTTAGTTAAGCTAATTTAACTACATTCCATGTTTTTAATGAGATCTGCAGTGAACAAGGATTCACTGAAAAAAGTTCTCCACAAAAGGCTTTATTTTCTTGGGTTCTCTGAAGAAACTTCATTCATAAATTTGGTTTTATTGTAACTGAAATATACAGTTTTTCTTTCACAAAAGAAAACCTTTTAGAATCACTCCTATACGGTGAACCTAGGCCTGGTTTGTATTCATAGGGAATAAAGGCCAGACTAAACTTGACAAATCTATCACTGAAATAAGATTTCCTTCATGTTTTAGCAGATAATGGATAGAAATCTAGTTTCAACGGGATGGAGAACCTGAGAGTTTCCAGTCTGCAGTTTGGACTCTCCAGTCCAGCAGAGAGAAGCTTCACTCCTGAATCCTGCAGGTTGTTGTTCCTCAGGTCCAGTTCTCTGAGACTGGAGGACTGGGAGCTGAGAACTGAGGACAGAGCTTCACAGCTTCTCTCTGAGAGGTTACAGCCACTCAGTCTGAAGAGACAGGGAGAAAAATCTGCTATTAAAGAATCCATCAGAAATATTGTTGATTTGTTTACAGTCACCAATGTTCTCCTTGGAAACATTGATGGATCTGTCTGATTTTACACATCGTCATGTTGCATTTTGTTGTGAAAAGATTCATTATAAATAAACTGAAGCAACCTGAATCACTGTTTATCTCATTACCATATTTCTCACTATTAGAAATAAAAGCAGCAACAATGTGTGTCCTTACAGAGCTTTGTTGGAGGCTTTAACCACTGGCAGCAGCCTCAGGAGAACCTCCTCTGAAGCAGAGTATTTATTCAGGTCAAACACTTCCAGATCTTCTGCTGATGACACTAAGATGAAACCCAGAGCTGACCACTGAGCAGGAGACAGTTTATCTGTGGAGAGACTTCCTGAACTCAGAGACTGTTGGATCTCCTCCACTAGAGAACGATCATTCAGTTCATTCAGACAGTGGAACAGATTGATGCTTTTCTCTGCAGACACATTCTCACTGATCTGCTCCTTGATGTACTGAACTGTTTTCTGATTGGTCTGTGAGCTACTTCCTGTCTGTGTCAGCAGACCTTGTAGGAGTCTCTGATTGGTCTGCATTGAAAGTCCCAGGAGGAACCGGAGGAACAAGTCCAGGTGTCCATTTGGACTCTTTAAGGCCTGATCAACAGCTCTTTGGTGAATATACTTTAGTTTAGGTTTCTTATAAAATAAAGACCACATAGGTGTTTGTGTTTCTTCCATCAGGTTGACACCAGAGTTGATGAAGGTCTGATGAACATGAAGAGCAGCCAGAAACTCCTGAACACTCAGATGGACAAAGCAGAACACCTGGTACAGCCCTCTCTCCTCTCTGAAGATCTGTGTGAACACTCCTGAGTACACTGAGGCTGCTCTGATATTGATGCCACACTCTGTCAGGTCTGATTCATAGAAGATCAGGTTTCCTTTCTGCAGCTGATCAAAAGCCAGTTTTCCCAGAGACTCAATCATCTTCCTGCTCTCTGGACTCCAGTGTGGATCTGTTTCAGCTCCTCCATCATACTTGACCTTCTTCACTTTGGTCTGAACCACCAGGAAGTGGATGTACATCTCAGTCAGGGTGCTGGGCAGCTCTCCTCCCTCTCTGGTCTCCAACACGTCCTCCAGAACCGTAGCAGTGATCCAGCAGAAGACTGGGATGTGGCACATGATGTGGAGGCTTCTTGATGTCTTCATGTGGGAGATGATCCTCCTGGCCTGCTCCTCATCTCTGAATCTCTTCCTGAAGTACTCCTCCTTCTGTGGGTCAGTGAACCCTCTGACCTCTGTCACCATGCCAACACACTCAGGAGGGATCTGATTGGCTGCTGCAGGTCGTGTGGTTATCCAGAGGCGAGCAGAGGGAAGCAGTTTCCCCCTGATGAGGTTTGTCAGCAGAACATCCACTGAGGTGGACTCTGTAGCATCAGTCAGGATCTCCTGGTTCTGGAAGTCCAGAGGAAGTCGACTCTCATCCAGACCATCAAAGATGAACAGAACCTGGAAGTGTTCAAAGCTGCAGATTTCTTTGGTTTCAGTAAAGAAGTGATGAACAAGGTCCACCAAGCTGAACTTTTTATCTTTC
Source organism: Fundulus heteroclitus (assembly GCF_011125445.2). Taxonomy (NCBI): domain Eukaryota; kingdom Metazoa; phylum Chordata; class Actinopteri; order Cyprinodontiformes; family Fundulidae; genus Fundulus; species Fundulus heteroclitus. The sequence goes on along the minus strand of NW_023396846.1, from coordinate 1,543,021 downwards.
AGCACATTCAGCTCTCTGAAGGTGAATGGAAATATGAAGTGGATGTTCTGGTGGGCTTTGTCTTCAGCCCAGTCCAGAGTGAACTTCTGGGTTAAGACTGTTTTCCCAATGCCAGCCACTCCCTTTGTCATCACTGTTCTGATTGGTTGATCTCTTCCAGGTGGGACTTTAAAGATGTCTTCTTGTCTGATGGTTGTTTCTGGTCTGTGTGGTTTCCTGGATGCTGTTTCAATCTGTCTGACCTCATGTTCCTCATTGACCTCTCCAGTCCCTCCCTCTGTGATGTAGAGCTCTGTGTAGATCTGGTTCAGAAGGGTTGGACTTCCTGCTTTAGCGATGCCCTCAAACACACACTGGAACTTCTCCTTCAGACCAGATTTAAGTTTATGTTGAACGGCAGCAAGATGTTCTAAATTAACAGAAAAAGTTGAAATCAGGAAGGAAACTAAATGATCTTCTGAAGATGATGTGAATAAATGTGATTCCATCCCTTCAGACATCAGTAAATGTGTGATTTATCCATCAGGTTAAATCTTTGTAGAAATCCTCTTACTGCTCTGCAGACGGTCAGCCAGCTCCTCCTGCTTCATCCTCCTCAGGAAGTTCAGCGTGATCTTCATCAGTGCCTCTCTGCTGCTCCTCCTCTGCTCTTCATCCTCACCTTCCAACACCTCCTCATCCTCTCTCTGACTCTCTGAGCAGTCTGGGTCATCTGGACTCAGAACCTTCTGGATCTTCTTCAGCTCCTTCTTCACAAAAGTGACAATGTTGTCCTCCAGCAGCTGGAACAGAATAATATATGAAGGACACATCAGACTGAGATCATGGATCCAAACATCAGAACCATGTTGGACAGACTGACGGTCCACTGGTCCTCAAAGTCCAGCATGGAGACAACTGAACAGAACCGATGGAAAAGTAGTTGTTGTACATGTACAAACCATAAATATGGAGTCCAGCTGGGTTAGATGCTGCTGGGCAGACGGACCTCTGGGAACCTCTGAGTTCTGCTGGTCCACTCTGTGGAGGAACCAGAACAATTAGGAAGGAAGGAAATATTCATCCAGCAGTTTTCACAGATGAAGTCACCAAGAGCTTCATAGTAAAAGTCCTTAAAACAGAAAAACTGAGCATCAAATGAACACGATACAAATAAGTTAAAAAGAGGAAGATGAGATAAAAGGATGAAGACCAGAACCACGAGAACCACCCAGTAGACATTTTAAAAAGTGGGTCTTGAACTGGGATTTCAAACTGTCCACACTGTCAGCAGATCTGATGCTGGTGGGGACAGTGACCCAGAGCTTGGAGACAGTGGAGGTGAAGGTTCTGTCCACACAGGTTATCAGGACAGTGTGTGGGACATCCAGCAGGTTCTGATGACTAGATCTGAGGTGGTGTGGACCTGGAGGAGGTCTGAGATATGTGGCTGTGTGTCCATGTAAGGTTCTGTCCTGGATGTGATGGTGAGTATTATAAAATGGATCCTGTAGGTCCCTGGAAGCCAGTGAGCTCACATTATATCTGTCCACACAGAGACAATCAGAAGGTAAAGGTCCATGAAGGACATCTGGATGTGAGCAGAGAACCAGAGGATCCAGGTGGTTAGAGATGTTTAATGTTCCTGCTGATCCACTAAGAACCAGCAGAACCTCTGATGGTCCACTTCAGCTCAGCTTGGTTCCACCAACCACATGATGAAGCTTTCCTTCCCTGCTGAACTGCTCTCACAACGCACACAGGAACCAAGTCTTGATGGGTCAGACTGGCTCTACCAGCTATTTCCCAGCGGGTCGTGGAAATGTGATCCACTGTTAGTCTGACATGGAGCCAGGAAGCAGCAGAACCTCCTGATCAGCATCAACACTCCAGACATGAAGACATGAAGGTGTTTTCATCAGAACAGGGCAGCTGATTTCTGGAGATAACGGATCAAACCTCTGTCTGCAAATAGAACTGGAACATCTGAGAGCTCACTGGGAGGAACTGGGTTTCTGTTCTTGGCTCTTAAAGAAATGTAACGGGTCATTTCCAGAACCTCAGAGCCCGACTGAGGAGACCTGTCCATACTAGGGCTGGTGATTGGCTAAAGTATCACAACATGATTCCTTGCAGTGAAATCAGGATTTTATTAGTTTCCCAAAGTAACAATAAAGCTGTTGAAGAAAAATCTAGAGAAGCATTTAGACCAGAGCATTTCTGGACCCATTTTAATGAGTTGCTGCAGTTCTGCTAACTTGTCTGAAGCTCAACTGAAATGTAATAAATCCATTGAGATATTTAAGAGCTGAAGAACAGCTGCAGCTCTAAACTCCTGTGAGGGAACAACACCAAGTCTCTGGTTCTGATCCCAGTGATTGTTCCAGCTCCAGCTGAGAAGAACTGAAACTCTTCAGTCACTAAAACTGAGGAAGGCTTTCAGATACGATGACAAAACGGTTCAGGAACAAAGAAAGAAAGTCCAGTTGGTTCCATGTTGGATTTGATTCAATCACTATGAATATGGGAGAGGGACTAAACAGTCCAGTTAGCTCATTAACATGGAACAGAACCAATCAGAGTGAGCTTCAGTCCAAACTAAATCTTTGACTTTAAGCAGAGAAAAGTGTTTAATGATGGCGACTAATCAATGAGGCCCAAAAGCAAACAGATCAGAGCTGTTAAACATGATGTAGCAGCATCCAGGACGCCTCCAACAACATCCATTCTTTCCACTTTCACTGCTGTGGTTCTGGAGAACATCCAACACACACCGCTTCACATATGAACATAGAAACATGGGAAAAAATAGCTGAGCTCACTTTAAACACATGTTGGAATTAAAAAATGTCAGACTGACTCAGTTTCTACAGTTACAGCAGTAAGATACAGCTCACCTCTCTGAAGATGGAGGTCCAGGAGATTTAAAGTCAGGAGGAGGAGACATTGACCTGTCGCTCTTAAAGGACACACAGCTGGGTTCTGGTTGATGTTCACGTGTCAGTGTCTTAACAATCTCTCTGTAAGAAGAATACTTGATTTAATACCTCCAAAGATGGACCTGCCGGTTCTGTTGGTCTGGGTCGTATTCAGACAGAAAATAAATATAAAGATTCTTCCAAAAATGTCTGATCAGCTGTCCTTCTTTCTAGGATGAATAACGTTGAACACATGTTGGTCATCAAGATCCAGGAAATGTTCTGGAAGTTGGTGAGTTTTTCCAGATGTGTCCTGCTGGAACCCAGAGCTCTAAGCAACAGGCTGGTGTCACTCAGCTGGTTCTGCAACACTGACTTGCTGTTTGTCAGAACCCACTGGTACCATGCTGAGCTGCTCTGTTCAGTCTGGATGAAGCAGCAAAGAGGAAGAGCAGCAGCTTCAGGACCACTTGGTCTCTTCTGGCCTGATATAGTGAGAACGCTGTGTGAAAAGGGCTCTGGACACTTAGAGATGCTGATCTCACCTCTGAGCGTGGCTCTGGCTCTCAGCTTCCCCACACAGAGTGGTTTTAGAGGGAGGGACTCCCTCCTCTCTGTCCTCACACTGATCCATGCTGCTGAATTCACATCCACATCAGCTCACACACACTTTCTACCTTCACCTGCAGAGGAAACACAAATCATTCATCTGCACATCAACTCTGATCATCCTTTACATCATTAGTGCTGGAAAAAGATCAGCTGCTCCTCCTCTGATTGGCTCTTCTTCTCTGCTTCATATCAGTGTCAGTTGAATGCAGTCAGACAGCAGTGAGAGGCAGAGGAAGCTGCCATCAGCTGCTGTACTTCTACTATCAGTCCACTAGATGGAGCCATGGACCAACATTACATCCACTGACACTGATTTACTCTGACTGGAAGCTTCAGTCCATCACATTGACTCAGTTCAACACATGAAATCATTTCAGCTGATGGTTTATGCAGCAGAGGATCACCAGAGCTCAAAACATCAGATTCATTATTAATGATTTTACCCCGCCTCTCTGCTTGTTTGGACGCTTTTTTCTCTGCTCCCTGCTTGCTTGCATTTTCCTGCCTTCTACTTTTTATCTCCTTTTTATTTCTTAGCCAAAACCACAGAAAGTTGGATTTAGTTATTTCATTTATTTTCCTTTTATTTATTTTTGATTTTGGAAAGATGAATACCTTCACCACAGTGGACTTTGACACGCTTCTACAGAAGATAGCTGTAATAGAACAGAAGATCTGCCGACTCGAACTGAATTATGATGTAAACGGCGCGTATGGAAATGAAACAACCCTACCTGTGACTCTGAACGGTGACCACCAGTTTAGCAACTCATTGAACAAACAGTTCCCTGAGGAAAATGAGAATCCCTGGACCACTCTGGGTGCAAGACCAAAGGATCAACGAACCCCGCACCTAGACAAAGGAAACTGGCCGATACTACAGAGAACTGTCCCAGGACAAGCCAAACAACAACGGGCTGTTCCCACAACAAATGATAGGAGTAAGCCTGCTGGAAATTTTGGAATTCCATTACGAAACAGATTTGCTCTGCTCCAAAATGTGACCCAGGAGAATCATGACAACATTCAGAGGTATGTCGATAATCTTCACTCTAAGCTACCAGAGAAAAGACATGCTACAGGGCCAAGGACCCTGATATTATGCAACCGATCTGTAAGTGGGATTAAACATTTCTGTAACAAGAAAAACACAGAGGTGCTGATTTATAACCCTTTGGACTGCGGCCTGGTGTCTGATATATCAGACATCCTTCCAAGGATCATGAAAATCGCCCGACCTTGGAAAAACTCATCATACAAGCTAAGTCTTGGGCGATGCCCTCCAGAGAAAATCAGAAGTATTGAAAGAGGATTATTTTTGTTGATGGCTTTAATGTTAAGGTGTTTCTCAGCGGCCACCACGTGCCCATTAAGTGTGGAGATGAGATTTCTTCCAGCGTTCTGATGCTAAACAAATAGCTGGAAAAAGCAGTCAAACAAACAACTGTAACCTTCATAGACAACTTTAACATCTTTTGGGGGAGTAGACATCTGTTCAACAGAGATGGTTTCTCTCTAAATAGGTCAGGACCAAAACGGCTGATTTCAAACATCTTCTATTCTGTAAACCACGCACCATCAGCTTTGTCCGAAAACAAAGCTCAACCAGTGCCGAAACAAATGATAAGCCCAGTACAGCCTGAACAAGCCAAGATAAAGATAGCCAGAAAGATGACACAGAAAGAGGCTACGTCAGAGCTACAGGAGGATTCATCCCAGATCTCAGCAGGACAAAGAAAGGACCAAAAACCTCCATCGTCACGAACACCGTTCCAGACTGCACCCACCTCCCATTCTTCTGTACAAAGCCCAGAAGTTCCTTTTCTGGAATTTTCTTACAAAATGAACAACGTATTTAAGATTGGCCTACAGTTGACATCCTCTCCACATAGCCATGACTAAACCAGCATTTTCCAAAGGCCGCAGAGGCCCAGATCCTCATCCTCTACATATCATGGAACATTCTGGTGCTCAGGACCTCCAGTTAACTTCTCTGTGATACAGACCGGGCCCTGGCAGCACGTTTATCAGACATGACAGTTTCCAGCATCAGCTTGGGCCTTTTGCCGGAGATTATGGAATATCTGTGATGATACGTGGCAGAAAAACAAAAAACATAAGGATAAACAGGAACAAATACTTAAAAGTCATAAACTGTAAAATGCAACCTGCCACAGAGACATCATCAACCACTAAGTCATATAAACTGGCTTTATTAAAAATTAGATCTCTGTCAGGAAAATCCCTTTTAATTAATGACTTCATTATTGACAATAATCTTGATGTAATGTTTTTAACAAAAACATGGTTACATGAATCTAATGAAGCAGCCAGTCAGTTGGAGTCAACTCCTCCCAACTGCAATTTTATTTGTGAGAGCAGACAGCAAAGGAAAGGTGGAGGAGTAGCAACATTGTTTAATGATTCAATAAAGTGTAAAAAGGTGTTTTTGGGAAAATTCGACTCTTTTGAACATTTGGCTCTCAATGTAAAGAGCCCGGTACGAACTATGTTTCTCAATGTTCACAGGCCTCCTAAGTCCACATCAAACTGTTTTAATTATTTTATTGACCTCCTGTCTGTGATATGCGTTGACAAATACATGTTTAGTTATTGTGGGAGACTTCAACTTTCACGTTAACAACTGTGTGACACACTTAGAAACTTTGGTTTAACTCAACATGTTAAACAGCCAATGCACAAACAGGGACATATTTTAGACCTGATCATCACTAAAGGTCTAAAGATTTCTAAAGGTCAATGGAACTGATGTTGCCTTATCCGAGCGTAATTTCCAGTGACTCATTTAGCCAAAGGGACATCGTAAGAAAACGCACCTTTAAGAACAATGTCATGGAAACTTTAATTCAAGCCTAATTTGCTACTTCAACCTTGGGCTGCAACTCAGTAGATAAGCTAGCAGATACATTTCATTCTAAAGTCTCAGACATCATTAACTGCATTGCTTCAGTTAAAGTGAAAGTTGTTTCTGGGAAGAAAAAATCTCCTTAGAGAAGTGCTCCGGCAGTTAGACGTGAAAAAAGGGAGAGTCGAAAAGCTGAACGCAGGTGGAGAAAGACCAGACTCCAGGGTTACTATGACATCTATAAAGAGAGACTTTACAGATATAACTTACAACTGAAAAATGCAAGAGAATCTTTCTTCTCTGAGATAATCAAGAAAAACAATAATAATGCTCATGTCTTATTTGCCACAGTCGACAGGTTAACAAATTCTCCTGTGTCCGTGATTTCCAAACTCCACTCCACCAGGGCCTGCAATAATTTTGCTAACTTCTTTACTGAGAAAATCCTAAAAATTAGAGGACCACTTTGTACTTCCATATCAACACCAGAACCAAAGCTGTATTCAGCTGGAACTTACCCTGACAAAATTTCCCAATTCAGCCAGATAAACCAACCAAGGCTTAGAGCAGACCATTCAGCAGCTAAGTTCCTCCTTCTACTGCCTTGATGTTCTACCCACAGCTTTCTTTAAAAAGGTTTTGCCTGTTATAGCGCCTGAGTTGACTCAGATAATAAACACGTCCCTTTTGTCAGGTGTTTTCCCCCAGTCCCTAAAAACAGCAATTTTCAAACCACTGCTGAAAAAGAACAATTTAGACAAACTTCTACTCCAAAACTACAGGCCCATCTCAAACCTCCCCTTTATCAGTAAGATTATTGAAAAAGCTGTATTTCAACAATTAAACACCTTCTTAACAACGACCAGCCGCTTTGATGTTTTCCAGTCAGGTTTCCGCGCTCACCACAGTACAGAGACCGCCCTTATCAAGGTGTTTAATGACATCCATATAAATACAGACTGTGGAAGAACCACTGTGCTGGTTCTATTGGACCTCAGTGCAGCATTTGATACTGTCGATCACTCCATTCTGTTAGAACGCCTGGAGAACTGGGTCGGCCTTTCTGGTACAGCTCTCCACTGGTTTAAATCCTACTTAAAGGACAGGGAATTTTTTTTGTATCAGTAAGTAACTTTACTTTAGAGATGACAAAAATCACATGTGGGGTTCCCCAAGGGTCCATCCTGGGTCCCCTCCTTTTCAATATCTACATGCTCCCTCTAGCCCAGAAAATAAAAAAACAACAACATCAGCTACCATAACTATGCAGACGACACACAGCTCTACATCACCATGTCACCAGGTGACTATGGACCAGTTCAAGCACTGAGTAAATGCCTAGAAGAAATCAATGCGTGGATGTGCCAAAATTTTCTTCATTTGAATAAAAACAAAACAGAAGTAATAATATTTGGACCAATAGAGGAGAGATCAAAAGTTAGCACACAGCTTCAGTCGCTTCAGCTAAAAACCACTAATCAGACCCGAAACCTGGGTGTAGTGATGGACTCAGACCTGAACCTCCAAAAGCATCTAAAGACAGTTACAAGGTCGGCTTTCTATCACCTGAAGAACATTTCCAGGATTAAAGGACTAATGTCTCAAAAGGATCTGGAAAAACTAATCCATGCGTTTATTTTTAGTCAAATTGATTACTGCAACGGTGTTTTCACAGGTCTGCCTAAAAAGTGGATCAGACAGCTGCAGCTGATCCAGAACGCTGCTGCCCGCATCCTCACTAAGACTAAGAAAGTAGAGCACATAACCCCAGTTCTAAAGTCCTTACACTGGCTCCTTGTATCTCAGAGAACAGACTTTAAAATCCGTCTGTTAGTCTATAAATCCCTGAATGGTTTAGCACCTAAATACATCACAGACTTGTTATCAGTGTATCAACCCTCTAGAGCACTCAGGTCTTCTGGCTCCAGCCTACTCTGCATACCTAGAACCAGAACTAAACAAGGAGAAGCAGCATTTAGTTCCTATGCTCCACTTATCTGGAACAAACTAACAGAAAACTGTAAAAGTGCCGAAAAACTGAGTTGCTTTAAATCAAGATTAAAAACACATTTGTTTAGGATTGCTTTTAACTGTTCTAGTTAAACTGTTCTACTGAAACATCATTAGTTCAACTTTTTTAGTCCAACTGTTTTTAATGTTCTATTTTGGTTGTACATTTTATTCCTACTTGCTTCTATTCTGTTTTATCTTCCTGTATTTTAATCATGTAAAGCACTTTGCATTGTCTTTGTACTGATTTGTGCTATACAAATAAATTTGCCTTGCCTTGCCTAATGGGTAGTTTTCAGAGGACATTGGAGAAGGAACTATAAACAGACATTGCTGTACAAATTATCAGATGTCTGAGTTATCCCAAAAGCAAAAGCTTAAATCAGTGGCAGCCAGAATTAGACCGGGCTCAGTTCTTTCTAACAACCTCTGGACACTAAAGAGTCTTTATCAGTTCTGATGTCTCACTCTGCAGCTGGAGCACAGCTGGAGGTGAACAGCTGTTTTAAAGGACATGGAGGCCCATCCTCCTAGGCATATTCTCGTTCAGATGCAAATCAGTGACTAGTTCGTTAGATGTTATTGCTTGGTGTGAGTGGAGGACTTGGTCACCTGAATGATGACAAATTGCTGATGTAATCTCTGGAACGAGTTGGAGGACCGAGCTGTAAACATTGGGAAGCTGGAAGCTCAGTCCTCCCTTCTGTTTAGTGATGGCTTTTCTCTTTTGACTAAGATGGATTCTTTCACTCCTCGTTCACACCATCTGTTCTCCCTGTCCAACATCTGGACATCATTGTTGTCTAAAAACTGCTCTTTGTTATTGAGGACTGCTGAATCTGGCCCTGAGCTGCTGACCCTCCTGTGCTGCTCCATGCGTTTGTGTAGCTGTTGTTTAGTTTCTCCATTGTAGGAGTCTGAGTAGTAATAACTGCATTAAACGGCAGACACAATGCCGCTCAGCTGTCTGAACCAATGAGCTGGTGGAGTTCCCTTGTAAGAACTGAGTTCCTATTCTCTCCACCTCCTCCATGGACACAGGCATGTTCTTTTGGTAAAAGCTGTCATTGTGCCTGAAATATTTGGTTGAGAGACTGAGGTCCACCAAGTCACAGATCTGGTTTGGTGTTAATTGGTTCTGTCTTTTAGTGAATCATCATCTTCCAACTGATAGGTTCTCTGCCTCTGATGGAGGAATGAAGGTGAAAAGAGAGGTGACATCAAAGGAAACAAAGGTTTCCCCTGGTTCCAGTCTCAGGTGTTGTAATGTTTTCAGAAAGACTAACCGAAAGTCTGGTTACCTTCGATTTAAGCCTGTTTGCTGTTACTTGTTAGATGTCAGCTGCTGGGAGGAGTTTAATAAAGAAGATTAAAATATTTGTTCTCATTTTATCACAGTGGAAGTCAGACTGAAACTAAATCAAATGTAAAATCTGGATCCAGAATTTTTTGACAACAGAAAATAAAGGATGATATTGAAGGCATGCAGTGATTCCAATTTGACTGGAAAAACAGAAGTAGCTGCAGAACCACAGACAACGGTTTAGAACCAGGAACTAAAAATATTTCTGTTCTTTTTGAAAAACAAAACAATGACATTACTTTACTTTCGATTCTAGTACTTAGATTCAATTCAATTCAATTACATTTTACTTATATAGCGCCAATTCATGACACATGTCATCTCAAGGCACTTTACAAATTCAATATCAATCAGATTATACAGATTGGTAAAAAAAAGATTCCTATCTCATTGATGGAGTAAAGAATGGAAGCTGAGATAAAGAATAAAGCAGTTGTTTGTATCAGTGGGGGACTTTACTGTTTTGGGGCCCCAGTCAGATTCTATTCTTGATTTAACAGGAAGCCAATGAAGGGAAGCTAAAATCGGAAAAATATGATCCCTCTTGTTGATTTTCATCAGAACTGTTGCCGCAGCATTTTGGATCAGCTGAAGACTTTGAACTGCATTTTGTGGACTTCCTCATAGTAAAGGATTACAATAGTCCAGCCTTGAAGTAACAAATGCATGGACCAGTTAGTCAGCATCACCCCTGGACAGAAGGTTTCTAATTTTGGCGATATTCCAGAGATGAAAAAAATCAAACTCTGGAAACCTGTTTAATATGGAATTTAAATGACATGTCTTGGTCAAAAATACCACCAAGATTTTTACTTTATTACCAGAGGCCAAATTAATGTCATCCAGATTAAGGATATGGATAAATATAGCTGAGTGTCATCAGCATAACAGTGGAAATTAATCCCATGCTGTCTGATAATTTTGCCAATCGGAAGCATATATATAGTAAAGAGAATTGGTCCAAGGACTGAACCCTGTGGTACTCCACAAGTGGCCCTAGAGTCTGAAGAAGATTTATTATTAACATGAACAAATTGGAATCTTTCCGACAGATAAGATTTAAACCAGCCTAATGCTTTCCCCTTAATCGCTACAGTATGCTCAAGTCTTTGTAGGAGAATATTGTGATCAACTGTATCAAATGCAGCACTGAGATCTAACAGGACAAGTATAGACACAAGTCCATTATCTGAGGCCATGAGAACATCATTAGTGACAAATTAAAACCCTTTTCATATAGATTAGTCTTCAAAAAGCAGAGATGAAACTTTGTGCTGAAATCAGAAGTGAACATGTTCTCCAGACATCAAAGAGCAGAAACAAAGAGGAAAGTTCCTCAAGACAAAGTTCTGGTAGGAAACAAAGCAAACTTACAGTTTGTTCAGACGGTCCAAAGTGCTGAAGAACAAGATGTGAACCACTGAGACACAGGTGAGCTGCTACCTGGAAGGAGGCGGAGCTTCAGCTGTGATGGAGGCAGGACAGGTGGGTTAGTGGGAGGAGTTCAGATCTGACTGCCTTCTGGTTCTCAGACTCATCTCTGCTGTTCTGCTGAAGAACCTGGTGCTAACTAGAAAGCAGGTGATGTAAAAACTCAGTTTAACTGTCTGCTAACAGTGAATTCAGAGAAACTCTGGTTCTTTTCTCCAGAAAGAGGGACCAGTCTGACTCTGAGGAACAGACTGAGAAGACAAGCTGCTCCCTGCAGGATCTCCATGAGAAACTCTGACGTTCTTCTGCTCAGCCTAGAACATCAGTCTGAATGTGTTCCTCACTATTAAACCACATTCTTTGCTTCACTGTTGGACATTTTTCTGACCCACATGTGATGAGCTATTATCCCCACATGTAGTCACTGTACTGGAATAATGTTAAAATGAATTATTTTAATCTGTGTTCTGATTCATAAACACATAATCATGAATAAGTTCCATGTTTCTGCCTTGTTCTTGTTCTCAGATGTCCTGAAGGTTCCTCATCAGTGATGCAGAAAACTTCATGTCTACAGAGTGTTGATCAGTCAGAGAAATGATTGAAGTGAAACAGATCTTACCATCATGATGCGAGTTTGTGGAGTTAAAACCAGCGAGGCAGTTCTATTTCTCTGATCTCAGCAATAAAAACACTAATAATAGCAGAACTTTGTTTGCTATTGTTGACAGGCTGAGCAACAGCTCACCAATCATCACTCCTGATGGAGAACAGCACCATCTATCTCCACCTCTGAGAACCTGCTGATGTCTCCTGAGCCTCCACAATCATTACAGCATCTAAATGACTTTAACAAACTGAATTATGTCTTCTTGACAGAAACACAGCAGAAGAGAAAATCCACAACTTGCTGCCTGGATTTGTTCCCTCTGAGTTTCTAAAAGCAGTTTTTAGCTTTGATGCCCCTGAAATATTACAGATAGTAAATACTTCCCTCCAGTTAGTTTGTTTTCTAAAGGCTGAAAACTGCAGAGATCAAACCTCTGTTAGAGAAACCAACTCTAGATCTATGGATAATAAGTCCCTACAGGATCAGAACTAATCCACTGGTTCTGGAAAAGATCATTGAAAATGGTTGTGATGAACAAATGTATGACTTTCTGATGAAATGAATCTCTTCAGTGATTTCTAGTCAGGCTTCAGACCACAGCACAGAGACTGCACTGCTAAACGTTTACAATGATGCTCATCTTGACTGGAATGGCTCCAGAACTCCTCTGTTGGTTCTACTGGATCTCAGTTCTGCTGAACACAGTTCATCACAACATGTTGATGATCCAACTAGAACACTGGCTGGATTATCTGGTTCTTTCCTAAACTAAGGCTCTATTTTGGCATACCTGAATAACTTTGTCTGCGGCAGACTGGCAACCTGTCCAGGATGAATCCCGCCTCTCGCCCATTGACAGCTGGAGACCCCATGTCGGATAGATGCAGACCCGGCTGCAGAAACAAATTAAAGGGGGGCATAACATTTTTTCAGGGTGCACATGTTTTTACCCTCAGAGGGTCAATCACCGGGATTAGAAGGTAACTATTGTTTTCCATAGAAATGCCTGATTAATATAACAAGTAATTATATTTTTCCATAACAATTTGCAACAAAAGACACCTGAGCAACTTGACAGTCAACGGTACACAGAGCATACTGAGAACTGTCTGCCAGAGTTTGACAGACGCTTTCAAGACTTTGCTTTTCAGGAGGATGCAGAGGTGGATTCCCTTGTATTAAAAATTGTAACGCTGTTTCACCTGAATTCATCCTGTGTTGAGAATGAAATTTAGACTCTACAAGCTGACATTAAGCTGGGATCCAGGGCTCATGGACGGTATTGGAACTTGCTAACAGAGGGAAAATACACCAACATGAGGAAATGAGCCTCCTCCCTGACTGCATTATTTGTTCCCACCTATTTGGGCCAATCAGCCGTTTCCCACATGAAGATAATTAAGTCCGAATACCGCTCTACCATGATGATCACCTGGAAGTGTGCTTTAGATCTGCTATCAGCAGCTTCTGTCTGGACAATACAGCATTGGCTGATTCAGTGCAAGTCATCAAAGTAATTCAATTAAATTTTATTTATATGGCGCCAATTCATGAAACATGTCATCTCGAGGCACTTTACAAAGTCAAAATCAATCAGATTATACAGATTGGTCAAACATTTCTAAGGGAACCAGTTGATTGCTTCAAAGTCCCGACAAGCAGCATTCACTCCTGGAGAAGCGTAGAGCCACAGGGAGAGACGTCTGCATTGTCCATAACTTTGCAGCAATCCCTCATACTTAGCAAGCATGAAGCGACAGTGGAAAGAAAAACTCCCCATAAACGGGAAGGAAAAACCTACGGCAGAACCGGGCTCAGTATGAACGGTCATCTGCCTCGACCGACTGGGGTTACAGAAGACAGAGCAGAGACCCAATAAGAGAGACAAAGAAGCACAGAAGCACACATTGATCCAGTGATCTGTTCTACATTAGATGGTAATAGCGGGAGATCTGTCTTCTCTGGATGATGTCACAGTTAACAGAACGTCAGACCAGGTGTACCTACTATGAAGAAAAAAGAGAGAGAGTAAAAAGTTAAAAGCTGAAATGACAACAGTCATTTCAATGTAATGCAATGCAAAACTGGAGAACAGTAGACTGAAGAACAGTAGAAATCAGTAGAGTGAGAAAATTAGACCCTGATGTCCTCCAGTAGCCTAGGCCTATCACAGCACAACTATAGAGATAGCTCAGGGTATGAGCCACTCTAACTATAAGCTTTGTCAAAAAGGAAAGTTTTAAAATGAGTCTTAAAAGTAGACAGGGTGTCTGCCTCATGGACCAAAAGTAAGGACAAACAATACACAGAGCCGTATTTTACAATGTGGGTTCATATATTCATGAAAGGCACACCAATATGAATTCTAATTCTAATAGATACTTTTTGTATTTTTACTGTAGGTAGATAATTTTTAGTTGGTCATCTTAAAAGTAGCTCCAAGATGAACAAGTATTAGCACCCCTGGCTTAAACACATCTCTCTCTTTCTCTCTGTCGCTCTGCTCTGAGTGACTGTGCGTTGTAGCTGTGGGGTGTAGTGGGCACATGGAGGGGAGCGAGTATTTATGACAGTGCTATTTTAAAAAGGCCCTGTAGGGGGAGTGCTACTCGATAATTTATTAGTAAGCCTTGGCCAGGGGAACATCAACGTCATGGGGGCTCACTTAATTTTTTTTTCCGAAAACATTTTATATTCCTCAGGCTGAACAGTGTCTCTGCGATTACTCCCACAGTGCTGAGAAAAAAATTCTCAATAAAATCCCAAAATCTAAAAAACTGAACAAACAAAAAGCAATAATGTAGTTAGTGTTGCCAAATTAGGCAGGTTTCCACCCAATTATGCTTCTTTTGAACACATTGAGCTGGAACAAAAATAGCTTATGGGCAGGTTGTAAGAATGTGGGAAGCTTTTCAGAAAATTTGTTGCGCTTTCAGAAAGAGTTACTGAAAAAAATATATCAAAATAGATTTCAATGTCTAACAGAAAACTAAAACTTTTTTTTTTTAAAAATGCCATATCCTTGAACTCATTTTACTGGTCAGTTTATTTTTTTAAATGAGTCGAATCTGTCGAATCTGACATCATCAGTGAATAATAGTTCTAATAAATAATATTGTTATAGTAAAACAAGAAAAGAATAATGGTTAATCAAGTGTCACTATAAAACTGTATTGGTCAACGTAAACGGTCCAAGAAGTGTTGAGTTCTACTGATCAACTGAGAAATGTTTGGTTGAGCTCTGCAAGAGAAAATAAGTTTATATTAAGGTAGATTTACTACTCATATTGGGAAGCTATTGATAAAAGTGCTTTTTCTGGTTGAAATATCATGATTTTTAAAGTGATCTTGTGTGTTATTTGGTTGCCTGATTGTACATTTTGTGCGGAGCCCATATGCGTAAAGTTTTTTCTTTGTTTCTGTGCCGTTGTGAGCTAACACCATGTTCTTATGTGTTTATTAGTTCTGTGCTTTTAACATGAGAGAGTTTGAGATTTGGGCTTGTTTTTTTCTTTTAAGTTGGGCAGGTTTTATGCTGGTTTGGGCTGGAAACTAACAGTGAGATAGGGTAACCTGTAGAGCTGTGTCTGGACTCAGAAGTCAAGCATCAGCTACACGCTAATAAACATGAGGGCTGGTGTCAGACTGAACACTGACTGAAGTAAACAGTCATACTAGCAGAGGTTCTGTAATTACAGCAACAGGTCCACTGTAGAGGTACGCCTCAGTACATTCACATAGCAGAGCCATCCGCACCAAGTGACGACACAAAATAGTTAAAAATGTCCGTATGTTATATGAGGCCACTTCTTCACATCATCCTCTCAGTCATGAATAGTTTGATGTCACAATGACCTGCAACTTCTATTGCTCTGCATATTTTTGGACATGTTGCTGAGACAGTTTACTAATTCAGTCAAGCTAATGTTATTAGGCCTAGGGAAGCGCTGAAATGGAAGTTTGGCTCATAAAAAGGGAAGTTGGACCCATAGTTACTTCCACATACAAAAATAAGGTGGATAGTCAGTTTATAGTTCAGGTAGCATTCTGGGTCTGCACTTGGGTCCTTTATTCACCTGCAATAACAGTGTAAGGCTAAAAAAAAGCTTCCTGAAGGGCGTCCCGGCCCAGAAAGACAAGAAGTGTCTCAGTTTCCAGTCATTCTGCAGCATCTTCCACTCAGAAGCTGCAGAATAAAAACTGTTTTAATTGTTTGAAGGAAAATGCAGCTGAAAGCAACAAAGTCCATTAATGGAGAAAATGAGGAGCTTTTCTGTGCAGTGAGGTTTGATGTGCTGAAGGCAGCAGTGATGGAGCTCCCAGTGAGGACCGTCCTCCAGGAGGAAACCTCAGAGATGTGAGGAACCTGGAGATGAGCTGAGTCCACCATGAAGACATCAGCAGAAGCTTTCATTTAGAAAACATCTCCGTGATCCAGTACAGATAAAATGTTGCAGCTTCATGAAACTGGTCCAGTTTCTACTCTGTGTCTACTCCAGCAGCTGGTGTTGGTGGACATTAGAGGCCAGATGGAGGCCTGGGCCCAGTTTCACAAAGAACTCTCTTAGTGGCGCCATTTTGGGAAAACTCTTAGAATCCTGAGATTTTTTTTAATGTTACCTAAACAAAAAAGGAAGAAAAAGTCAAATTTTCTTGAAATTAGTTTATTTCTTCTTGATCCGAGCAGCTAAATAATCTGATCTGCAGATGGAATCAGAATTTTAACCCCTAAACTAAGATATTCAGATTTACTGCACTAGAAATAAGACGATGGAGATGAGTTGGATTCTAAGTTCTGCTGAACTTGGACGGGTCCAGTGGTTGTCTGGGCTTCTGTTGCCTTTCTGGTACCAGTCTGCCGGTTCTCCTCTGATGTTGAGACAGTTTGATTCACAAACTCTCATCAGAGGTTTGTCTCTCGGTGCCTGAATATTCTGGGTCGGTGCTGTTCTGTTGGTTCTACTGCGGCGCTGACCCGCTGTTCCTATTACAGCTTTGTTGTTCTGGCTAAAAGCAGCATTAGAGAAACTCTCTGCTTTTCCAGATTTGAACCTGCAGCTGTTTAAGTTGGTTCTGATGGTTCACCTGGACCCAAACCTGGAACCCTGCAGCTTTAGGGACCGGTTCTGGGTCCATTAGGTCCAGAAAACAGGAAACGGGTCACACACAAACACCAGCATAGATGGTAAAGCTCCATCTCCACATCTGGACCGACCCGTGTCCCCTGAACCCGTTCATCTGGAGCGACCCTGAGATGGAAGCGGGCCTCGACTTTATCTGGGCCGGCAGTCTGAACCCATCTGTTCCTCAGAACCTCTGGTTCTGAAGTCCATTCTCACTGTTATGGTTTCATTTCCTTCCAGACTGTCAGGGTCAGGCCGGGTTTATCTGGACCTCTGGGTGCGTTTGGAGCGGCTCTGGTACCAGGACGGCCTCGGTGGCCTCTCAGCCTGAGGAGGAAACAAACAGTTCTGGTTCCGGTCGGAGAAAAACATGCAGCCGGTGCTGAGAGGTGCTCCACAGTGGAATTATGATCCGGTTATTCCTGACATGTTTCAACAAGCCGGGTCAGACGGGCCTGCAGAACATCAGCAACATGTCAGAGTTCCTGCCTCTCCACCGGTTCCCTGCATGAAACAGAGACTCCTCCATCCATCCAGACTGCTCAGCTCTGCAGGGAACCGGACCCAGAGGGTGAGATCTGGACCGGGTCAGACCGGGTCAGAACACAGCGTGTTTGTCTGATGGAGCCATCACAGCTAAATGCTTTAGTGATCAAACACCAGCGAGGCTCCTAATGTGGCCCGGCTTCAGGAGACGATGTGTAATTGGGTTATTGATGCCGGGTCAGCTGGTACCAAATGTTCTGATCCACTCCAACAGGCCCGTAGGAGCTGCTTTAGTTCATCAGAGGGTTGAGAATCCGCTGCTGGCGGCTCGCTGCTACAGGAAACGCTGAGATGCATAAAAAGGGTCTGAATGCAGCGTTTAGCAGCGAGCAGGACCGGCCCTGGTCTAACACAAAGTATCTTTAATTTCACATCATAAATTGGACATTTGTTCTATGACTTTTACTCAAATGCAGACTTTGTTGCACCAAAATGGACAAAATTCTTTAAATTGGCTAAATCCAGCAACTATTTTCAATAAAGACTAAAGTCATCTTTCTATTGCAGAGAATAGACAAAAAATAAAATCTTTTGGCTAACCCTTTAAAAAATTCACACTTGTTTAATTGAAATAGTGAATAATCATTCACTATTTGTGGAGCTGGTAATGAGAAAGAAATACATTTTTTATCTCAATTTTTTGGCCCCCGAAGATTTTTGACGGGACAATTTTGTCCCACGTTATGAAAAATTTGGACACCCTTGATTCAGAGGCTGCAGACAACTAGAAACGTCTTCTGGCTTCCTCCGTCTCATCCATCTCTGCTGGACTCTCTGCAGCGCTGGCACAAACATCCAGAGGTTCTGCCTGTACTGAGATCACCAGCAGCTGGAGTTCTGAAGGCTTCACAGGAGGAGAGACACCAGGAGAATCACCTGGATTACAACTGACTCTCAGTGGATGCTGCTTTTATTTAATGGACCAAAAATGCAGAATATGTGAGAAAGTTCTACAGCAGAAACTGATCTGAAGGTTTTTGACAACAAGCTGCAGACTGAGGAGCAGAGGTGGAACCAATGATCCCACATCTGCTCCCGTTTCTCTAATTTCATAAAGGGACTGATTTCCTTCATGCCTTTTGTGGGTGATGGAAGCACGAGCCGGTATTAATTTAAGCTTTTTCAGGGAACACTGCATGTGTTCCTGCCCTCCCGAGGTCAAAGGTCATTCCTCTACCACTCTGACCGGGCTTTCCTGAAACTAACTTCTGGTTACTGAAGTTCTGTGGTTCTGTGGAGCATCCAAAGCCTCAACCGCCCCCCCCCCCCCCAGGAACACGTTACGCTCACAGGAAATCACAGATTATCTGCTGCAGCATGGAGAACGTCAGCACTCAGGTCATGGTGAGGCTGAGGACTCGACTGGAGAACTGGACCTTATTCTGGTTCTGGTAAACCAGGGAGAAAACGCAGCAATTGTTTAAAAAAGCCTCATGTCTCATTCCTCTGCATACAAAGTCAAGCTTTGTGTGTTTTCCTCCAGGGAAGTTCACAGCACCAGTTGGTTCTGATCCGTCTGACTTGACTTTTTTACCGTCTGGGACCAGAAACGGTGTGTGAAGTCCATTAGCAGGAATAAACGTCACCTCTGTGGGTCTGGTAAAGCATGAAATGACTCAGGGAGGTGGTGAAGTCAGGCTGGTCCGCCATTATAACCAGGTGCAGCCTGACGGAAATAGAGAACAATCTCGACTTCCTCTGTGATTTGTCTGGGTTTGCGGAACCAGATGGTGAAAGGGGCGAGCTAACGGACTGATCACATGACACATTAGCCGGTTCTGGCAGAAGACCAATTCTAGCAGCATCTTCATCCTCCACTGACTTTTTAAGTTCAGTCAACCGAAGTCGATACTGTTTTATTTTAGCGTTCTGGTTTAAAGGAGCTGACTTTATGAGGCGTCTCCTGCCTTGGCAAAGCTTCATTAAGTCATTTTCTGCTCATAGTTTGTGTCACACATGTCAAATTCAAGACCTGCGGGCCAAATCCGGCCTCTCAAGCCCTCAAGAGCTAAAAAAGGCATATCATGTCATAAAGTACAGACATATATCCTTTTAAATTGTATAAAGTGGTTAAAAACATTGACATAATATAAGAGTAGACTCTGCATCGATCGGGTTCGCCCATGGGTGCTGACGAGATTTAGGGGCGCCATCTTGGGGCGGTCGACAGCTCAGCTCAGTGTAATAAATTTTAATCAACTATAACTCGCTGAATATTGAACTAATGTTCACATTTTTTTAGCTGTAAACTTTAAAACTATAGCTATTAAAACAATAATCTTAGTGGGGTTAAAGTAATAGAATATTTCGATAGGTTGTATGTATGTTGCAAAAAACAGCCACTAATACATTTTTATAATTTTCTTTATTACTATATACTCAAGCACATTTGTATATGTATACACATATTATATTATATACATATATATATATATATATATATATATATATATATATATATATATATATATATATATATATATATATATATATATATATATATATATATATATATATATATATATATACACATATATATATATATATATATATATACATATACATATACATTCATATATATATATACTATTTATTCACTAATTTCTTAAGCTCTGATGCCTTCACGGAGCAGATGCAATTTTGGAGCCTCCACGTGTAGACCTGTATCTCTCTAACTAATATGAGAAAAATCACATTCTAATTGAAAATATTAACAATATCTGTTCATCTTACTTGTGAAAAGACGTCAATAGTCCGTCGAATCAAACAAAAACAAGCCGCACAGTGCTGAGACATCATTTGTATGTTCAGCTTGAATCAGCAGGATAGGGTGGCAGGTTGACCGCCCCAAGATGGTGGCCGTAATTCCTGCGCCACGACAGTCAGTGCGGGGTCTACTCTTATTGTCTATGGCTAAAACTGTGCCTCCTGTAGTGAATTTTGATTTTTTTTAACTATGTAGTAAAGGCATCCTGCCACTAGATGTCATATTTCCCACACATTAAAACAACCCAGAAATGTCCCAAAAGAGAGATGCAGAATGATGAGTTTAAAATGTAGCTTAACTCACCCCAATATCAACAACTTTTTGCAGATAAACTGTATAAACTGGGCCTAAGGTGCTACTTTGATGTTACTATGAAGTTTATTTTACATTTCTATGTGAACTGAACTGAAATGAAATCAAAAGTGTCACCTATACACATGGCAAGGCAGATTTATTTGTATAGCACATTTCAGTACAATAACAATGCAAAATGCTTTACATGATTAAAATATAGGAAAATAAAACAGAATAAAAGCAAGTTGGAATAAAATGTAGAAACAAAATAAAACATGTAAAAATAGAAACTAAAAGCAACCATTAAAAACAGTTGGACTACAAACTTAAACAATGATGTTTCAGGAAAACAGCTTAATTAGAACACTCAAAGGCAATCCTAAACAAATGTGTTTTTAATCTTGATTTAAAGGAACTGTTAGGATATCAACAAGGTCAAGTGGAACGAGCTGTTTATCCCAGAACTGCATGGCACACTTAGATGGCACTGACCCAAAAGATTGGCACATATCTATCAGATACCACCCTGGAGGTGACGCAGCTTCCCTGCTGATGTCACAGTTTGGATGTGTACCGCCCTTGTATGGGTGTGTCCCGAGATCCCTTTATAATGTTTGCGTGATGAGCACTCGAGGCCTCCTGCCGATCAGGGGCCCATCAGCGCTGGTGTGACTGTAACTATTTCTCTGTCTTTACCTAGATAAAATATAACTAAAAGCATACTTGTCTGTTTTATGCGTCCTACATTCAAGGTAAAAAGTAAGTGGGAGTCGCCTGACTGGGTAAAACGAACTGGGTCCACCGAGGGTGCTTCACCGTAGTCACGGCACGGTGAAACAGTAACAGAACTCAGGTTTTCAGCACTTTACAGTTTTCTGGAAGTTTGTTCCAGATCAGTGGAGCATAGGAACTAAATGCTGCTTCTCCATGTTTGGTTCTGGTTCTGGTTCTGCAGAGCAGGCTGGAGCCAGAAGACCTTAGTGGTCTGGAGGGTTGATACACTGATAACAAGTCTGTAATGTATTTAGGTGCTAAGCCATTCAGGGATTTATAGACTAACAGAAGGATTTTAAAGTCTATTCTCTGAGATACAGGGAGCCAGTGTAAGGACTTTAGAACTGGGGTTATGTGCTCTACTTTCTTAGTCTTAGTGAGGACTTCAGAACCGGGTCCATGTTCTCTATGTTCTTAGTCTTAGTGAGGACGCGAGCAGCGAGACATTAATCCTTTAATCCTGGAAATGTTCTTCAGGTGGTAGAAATCCGACCTTGTAATTGTCTTTAGATGGAGGTTCAGGTCTGAGTCCATCACTACTCCCAGATTTCAGGCCTGATCAGTGGTTCCTAGTTGAAGCGACTGATGCTGTGCGCTAACTTTTGATCTCTCCTCTATTGGTCCAAATATTATTACTTCAGTTTTGTTTTTATTCAATTGAAGACAATTTTGGCACATCCACGTATTGATTTCTTCTAGGCATTTACTCAGTGCTTGAACTGGTCTATAGTCACCTGGTGACATGGTGATGTAAAGCTGTGTGTCATCTGCGTAGTTATGATAGCTGATGTTGTTATTTATGATCTGAGCTAGAGGGAGCATGTAGATATTGAAGAGGAGGGGACCCAGGATGGACCCTTGGGGAACCCCACATGTGATTTTTGTCAGCTCTGATGTAAAGTTACCTTCTGATACAAAAAAGTTCTTTAAGTTGGATTTAAACCAGTGGAGAGCTGTACCAGAGAGGCCGACCCAGTTCTCCAGGTGCTTTGACAGTGGTTGTAGGTTCAACAACCAACATCCACCAGCAGGATGTTGCTCAGGGGTTGTTGGTTCGATCAACGTGAATCAGAACCAAAATCAATGAAAATACCATCAAAATTACATAAAAATTGAGTTTTTAGCATTTTTATGATCTCAAAAGCAATTTACTGATTAGCTGAGTGAAACCAACCAGTTATCAGGGATGCTGCTGCTCTTAATTATTATTTTCTATTAATTCAGCTTTTACGATCTCCTACTTTGAAATGAAAGTCAGGTTCAGGAGCTTTAAGATGTCACAGAAAGCCTGACTTGTCTCCTCCTCCTCCTCCTCCTCCTCCACCTCCTCAGCAGGCTCTCAGACTGGCTGATGATGACTGCAGCACATTTCTTCATCACTTTGTGAATGAGGGCTTTAAGTCTGGGGTCCCTCAGGACTCCTGTCCTCATGCTGATGTTCTTCGCTGCCTGGAGTCGTTTACCTGGTTTTAAACCATCACAGCTGATGACCGACCTTCATTTATGGGGAACTGAGGGATCTCCTCCTCCTCCTCGTCTGGTGTGGGAGCCTCAGCAGCACCGCTCCTTCGTTAGCGGCAGTTATTAACGGCTCCCCAAGGCCACGTTGTGTTCCCTCCTGTTTTAAAGGCGCTGAGGTAACTCTGCTCTGCTTTACTGGTCGTTAGCGGCTGATTTCTAACCGGCCTGTTCTCAGTAAATCATCAGAAGATGCAGAAAGTTCCCATCTCTGCTCTGAGTTACAGACTTCTCCTGTCCACTGAGGGCTCTTTTAAAGCTTAATAATGATCTTTTAATGGCTACAGGAATTGCTCCGTACTTTAACTAGACCTCAATACAGCCTTTCCTACTGCTGATGCTGACGTTTCCCTGAACAGGCTGCAGGTTTTAGCTGCTAGCTCTGCTTCTGATTGTTCTGACGGTTAAACAGAAAAAGAAATCTGAACTTAAGCTGCGATTGTGTTAAAATCATGAAAGATGTGAAATTGAGGACAAAGTGGACTAAAGTCTAACTATCTGTGGTTGTTTTTAGTGTTTCTGCTTTAAGGCGTGGCTCAACTGCTGATGTCCGACCAGAACCGACCCGCTCGCTCCTCTCATTAAAATCCAGCTTTGGGTTTTAGTTTTGACTGAGAATGAACTAAAACTCTGATCCAGGTTCTGGATTTAATGTCTGTTACAAGAAATCGACAAAAGGGATGGTTAAACGTTAAAGATTTCTGCTAATAGATGCAGTTTTCTCTAAAACTACAGATAAAAACACATCAAGGTGTTTTAATTCTTTCTCATTTATTTAGAAGCTGTAAAATAATCAGTTGAATATTTTAAAGAAAGCTTTGCCTGCCTAAATTCAACCTTTAAATATAACAAAATACCAGGTTTATATAACAGAGTGTCACTTTTAAAGAGTTTATATTTTCCTGACCAGACAAATAAACATTAATGATTATTCTGGAGCTAATTTCTTATTTTAAGCTGCAGCTCCTGATTACGTAACGCAGAAATGTCTCATTTCCTCTGACTTCTCCTCCTCTGCTGCTGATATAACCGATACCACCCAACATGTGATTCACCTGCACATTTCTAAACACACGCTAACATTTTCTGATGCTACAGAACCACATTTGGCCGATATGTACTATTAATATCTGCTGCTGGCTTTGTTCCTCCACCTCCTCCTGCTATGTTTTCCCTGCAGGAACGACTGGAGCTAATCTATTGCATTGATTTTCCCCCAGCGGCTTCATCTAGTATAATCCTAATAAAGTGCTGGCAGCTCATTCCAGCTCCTGGTAGAGGATCTCCAGATTCAGACACCTGTGTGCATCCTCACCTCTGCTGCCGCTGTATAAATCACAGACTGCGTGCGCCCTTGGAGAGGAAGCGGCTCCATCACCAGGACGTTTCCAGGCGTCCAGGCCGGGCGCTGGGAGATCTGGGTAAGTTTTTATTAACGGCGTCCTCAGAGCGGCTCCTTCTGGCCCAGCTTCCACTAAAAATGATTGGTGGCAGAGGTGGCTGGCTTGTTAGGGACACCTTCACAGATCATCACAGGTGGTTGCATCATCACCCCCCTCCTCACTTACGCTGGAGATGAAGCATAAAAAGAGACGATTTCAGCTGATAGAGGAAAACACTGGAGGACATCTGACGCCTGGACGTTGGGCTCCTGCTGTCATTTTAAACACGACTGCGTGGAAAAGGCCTCCAGGTGGAGCATCAGAGCTCCTTCTTCTTCTGCTGCACCGCCTGGTTTTAAAGCTCAGCTCTGAGTTTAAGAGTTTCATCATGGACTTAGTTCTCCAGAACTTTCTGAAGGTGTTACTTTGAAGGGCGCTGAAGGAGAAGAAGATGCTCTGTGGACACACCTGGGACCAAAGAGGCCTCCAGGTTTCACCTCCTCCTCTCACAGGGAGACCTGCTGCCGTTAAACGCAGCTAAAAGATGACGCGAGAAGAGAATGATGGAACCTGCAGCGGTGAGGAGTCACTTAAAACCCAGAATTAAGACAGAACGATCAAGACGTTCCAAATCTACAGAGCAGCTGCAGCTGCAGAGTTGGATCTATCGCAGCTCATTTGCATGAAACAAGGACAGAAACGAGCCGGACGCTGCAGAACCAGCATCACTTTGATGGCCGACTCACAGAACTAAAGGAACAAAGGAGAATCCCCCCAGGAGAAGCCGATCTACCAGAATCCCTGCAGAACCTCATCACCATCTCATCCAGGAGGTCCCAAAAGGACCCAGAACAACGTATAAAGCTCTGCAGGCTTCAGTTAGGGTCATGATTCATTAGTAAGAAGCAGACTGGGTGAAAATGGCCTCCAGTGGAGAGATCCAGGACCAGAACCACTGCTGACCCAAAAGAACATGAAGGCCCGCCTCACATTTAGCAAAAACAAAAAGGAAAAAAGAAGATCACCAAGACTTTTGAGAAAATATTTTGTAGACTGAAGAGACAAAAGTTCGTCTTTTTGGAAGGTGTGGGTCCGGTTCCATCTGGTGTCAAAGGACCGTCGGACCTGCAGTCGAGCACGGTGGTGGAGGTATGATGGTCTGAGCTGCTTTGGTGCTTCAGGACCTGGACGACTGGCTCTAATGGATGGATCCATGAATTATGCTCCCTCAAAGAAGACCCTGGAGGTGAAAGGGTGGATCTCTATTTGTGAGCTGCAGCCACCGATTGTCCAGAGCAGATCTGCAAGTCTTTCTCTGAATGGCTCAGAAAACGCAAAACCAGGGTTTGGAGCAGCCCCATTAAACTCTGGACCAGAATCTGATTGAGAGACAAGAAAAAACAACTCCAGTAGCCTATATCTGAATTATAACAATTCAGGAGAGCAGAGCGGGTCAACATTTCTCTACAGTGATGTAAATTTTTCAATTCAATTCAATTTTATTTATATAGCGCCAATTCATGAAACATGTCATCTGGAGGCACTTTACAAAGTCAAATTCAATCAGATTATACTGATTGGTCAAAAATTTCTTATATAAGAGAACCAGTTGATTGCATCAAAGTCTCTCCAAGCAGCATTCACTCCTGGGGAACCGTAGAGCCACAGGGAGAGTCGTCTGCATTGTACATGGCTGTGCAGCAATCCCTCATACTGAGCAAGCATGAAGCGACAATGGAAAGAAAAACTCCCCATTAACGGGAAGGAAAACCTCCAGCAGAACCGGGCTCAGTATGAACGGTCATCTGCCTCGACCGACTGGGGTTACAGAAGAAGACTTTCACCAAGTCTTGATTATTTTCTCCCACTGTTATCTGTCTCCTCCACTAGAACTAGTTGGATGTTGTGAAAGCTTCAAGTGTCCATCAGAGGAGACGCTGTAAAAAACTCCACACTAAAATCTAAAAGGATAGCTGCTCTGAGACCTGCCCCCCCGATGGAAATGGTGTGTTTCACGTCTCCTAACTCTGTTAATCTCATCAGACGAGAACATGAGGGCCAAGTTGTCATCCTGATTACTGACTGCGCCTCTTCTTTATGGATGGATGTAAAAACTGAGCTCAGCAGCTGATCTGTGAGAGCAGAGTCTCCCATATTTCCAATCCTATTTGCTTCCTCAGAAACTGCTGATTTCCCCCTGAATCTCCCACAATAAATGACGCTAGTTTAAAAGTTAATTATTCTGAGTGCCTGTCTGGAGGCAGCGCGCCGCGGCTTTCTGCATCACTTTAAAACATAATCAGATTGAATGTTTCTTTAATTATTCCTGAGCTCTCAGAGGATGCGGTTAATATTGATTGTTCAGATCTTTATTAGAAGAGTAGTTCGGAGCCTCAGAGCGTCCAAACCTCTGACGGCTCCCCCCTCCTGGGGCGGTGAGGGACGGGCTGCTGGATCAACACTGGACAGAGACACTTATGGACGACGCATCTGTTTATAGCCACTCCATGTCCTCTCCGCTGGACACTGACTCATCACAGCGGCTCAACACTTTATGCGAGGGCTCCTACCGTCCACAGGTAAATACAGAGCGGTGATAACACCTTTAGGTGATGCAGAGGAGGCTGACGGGTTCAGCTTTGTGCTGGTGTTGAAAAACGTTCTGTTAGGGTGAAAAACATGATCTTTCTGGGGGAGCTGAACACTTTTCAGAGGCTAAAACAGCAGCCAGCTTTGTTATGTGAGACAGTGGTTCGACACAGATCCTTGATCATTCTAATCTATTTTCCCTCATCCATCGGATAAAACACCAGTTGGATGATTGTCGCTCTCTCTTTGGGATGTTGTGTAATGATCAGACTCATCCTTTCACAGTAAAACCTGAAGCTGCTACAGCCTGTAGCTCACAGACCAGCTTCCTCTCACTCTTCATCACACCAGATAAAAACTGGTACCAAGATCCGAGTCCCAGACCACCAGTCCAAGTCCAGCCTCAAGTCTTTAGGGACCAAGAGGGCTGGGCTACTAGCAAACCCTAAATAAATGCTAAATAAACTAACTAAACCAATAAATCACTAACCTGAAACATTGACAGAAGAATGTCAAAACTCACCATTTAAACTCCAACTCGCTGCCACAAAGCAGAGCTGCTGACATGTTAGTTTCTCCAAAAAGCTTTGAGCCAATAGCAATACCTATTAGATATTCAAAGCAATACACCTGTTGAACCTTAGGAGGGCGCCACACTGACACTAAATCAGGATTTAGACAAATATGCAATAATTAGTCAAAAATAATCACCAGGTTATGTAGGCAGCACTATAAAACAACAATGTTAACAGTTTATTAGCAAAACAAAGTTCATTTGGAGGTGAGTTACCCTTTAATGTCATCACACACCCCACATACAATGACTGATGTTAATATTCCAGCATATTTTAGGTTTTTATCACAGAAACAGTATAACAGACAACAATAAAGGAAACTGCAGACAATTTCCTGCCAAGTTCCGGATGCTAAGAGTGTAGGAACGATAATAAATGTGAATTTGTTGTTCTAAAAGGTTTCACTTCAAGGCTGAAGTGTCCAACACTGCAGAGGCAGAGAAGCTGCTGCCAAACTACCAGAAAACTCGTTTCATCTCATACAGTCATTGCTTCAGAGTTTAAAAATGGGAATTTTAAACCTTTTCTCAATGAGCTGGCCAGAGGAGCCATTCCCACTTGTCTTGTGTAAACATCGCAGCTGCCTGGATTCTTGGTCAGACTGCTGGATCTAATGAAAAGATATGAGGCACCCCCATATCTCCACTTTAATGTTCAGTCTCTTTCCAATTTAAACTGTGAATCCCAGGCAAATGCTTGTGAATGTATGAGCCGCTGCAGCTAATATTTATCAACCCGGTTAATATACCCTTTAGTTTTGAACTCATCTCCATTTTCCTCACATTATACCTTTGTTTTCATTAACATTTCAGGTTGTAATTACTGTTAAAGCAGTAGCAGCTGATAACTCTAAATGGTTCTAATTATTTTCAGGAGTCCCTCAAGGCTGTGTATTCAGACCACTAGTCTTCATTCCTACTGTCATGGGTTTATCATGTCATTTAGAAACGGATGTACCATCCCTGCAATCCCTGCAGAAAGACCCTCCCACTCCATGGTGAACTACCTGCATGACAATATAGGCTGAGTCTGTGCTAGGCCTTTCACACTCAACTCCAGAAAAAAACAACAGTCTCTGGTTTTGTCTCTAGAAGTAGGTACTACTAGATCATAAAGGTTAGCGATACATGAATAGTTGGATGGATATATGAATAAATGGATATTCCCTTTAAATACAGCACCCTTAGTACTATCCTGCCCTCTATACGCCTCCTTGGAGTCTCAGACTTGTCATCAAAGCTGCCTTCTTTCCTTTTAGCAAAAATCTCTAGTATCCAGCTTATCTAGCATTATTCCAGCAGAATCTGTCTATCGTGTGTTGATAACCTTTGTTCTGGGCTGATTCTTGTGTAGATTAATCTGTAAAGTAAACCTTTGAAAAGGCTCTTACGAGTCCACAACCCAGAGTTCTTACAGCCACCAAACCAGAATAACACATTGATCCAATGTTTAGCTGCTCTTGAATCACCTATATATCCCCTCCTAGAACCTCAGCCTCCACCCCACACCTGATTCAGATCTGCGGATCTGTAACTACACCTTTCAGAACCGCTTTCAGAATCACAATCAGCTTTATGCACCAGGTGTGTGGGTAGCCTGCAAATAAAGAAGAAATGTGTGATTAAATGATTTTCAATTAGGAATCCAAACATGTCTGACTCTACAAGAAGCAATACGTCTCTCCTCAACTCAAGCTTGAAGCCAGGTGTTCAGATCTCAGCCGTGAGATGTTCATGGATCTGAAACAGGCTGCTCATTAATCAGCAGGTGAAGCAGTGAATGCTTTGGTACCTGCGTTCTATCCAGAGATTATCTGCAGATATGCAGACATGAATAAACAATGTTGCTCACACACTTGGTGGAACTAGTCAAATGCTCTGCTGCAACATTTTTTATGCTGATAGATTTTTAGACAAAAAACACAGAGCAGAACATTAAAAATGTCAGATCCATTCTGCATGTATTTCGAAATGAAAGAGATGGATTCAGCTTTTATTCCCCCTCATTCCTTTGTTTACGCTTTCTATCTTTTAATGAATCAAGTTAGCAGTAATTAATCATTAAGCTTGGTTGATTGTTGGAAGTCAGCCTTCTGCAGCAGCCTGGCTCTTAGTCCAGATAAGGGAAGCATTTCAGCTGCTGCTCCTAATAAATTGATTTAAGATGCAAAGTTATAGTACCACAGCTTTGGACATGTTCAGACTACAGACCAGCAGAGATCACGCCTGTGTTCTGAAACACCATCTCTGAAGAAAGTGACTGTAATAATAAATGACATATCATAAATATACTATACTAAAGTGCCTTTGTTTAGTCTTTGTCATTGAACCAGACTAAACATTTTTAGTTCACTTAAGATTTTTGCTTGCAAAATTTCCAATTATTAAATGAAAGATGTTTGTAAATGAATTTCCTCAAAGTCAAGAGTTGACCTACAATATGGTTATTACGGAAATTAATTTTAAGAATTGTGTTGCATAAGGTGGAAGAATAGCTCTATATTCTCATTTATTATGTTTAAAACTTTTCTTCCTTTATTTTCTCATGAAACATTGCTTTTTCTAAAGTTTGTTTCTTGTGTTTTTAGATGCTGCAAAGCAGAAGTGTTTTTTTTTTTACTTTTATGCAGTTTATATTATGACTTTATAGCTAAGGGGCAGCTGATCAATAATCTGAAAAGTTTAAACAAAACTTCATATTCCAGATGAGTTAAAGAGAAGACATCTTAGATGCAGAACATAAAAAAGTGAAGTCAGAGAAGGAGCCAGGATACCAACAAATGTCAGACCTCTGAAATATAAAACAGCTGAACTTCCAGTGCTGACCATGATCTAGCTAGAGAACAAGGTAAAGCAGGAAATAATTATCTTACTGAGACATAACGGCATGATCATATTCCTGACTCCTACATCACTGTACCTGCTTTTCAAACCAAATGACCAGCAATATGAAGAGGAGTGGCAAAAGCAAAGGAGCAGGATAAGCTGTGCTTGTCAAATGATTGTACAAAACCAGAATAAGCCAGAGTGAAATGTTTTCTCTGCAGCCTGAATTGTAATTGTCTGTCCGTATGATTAATCCAGCAAGTTCACCAGTGGCAGCTATAGATTTCACCATTAGCTTTTGCTGACTTTCCTCAGGACATCATCAACTCAGTTGATGCAAAGCTGCATACCCAGCACCGCAATGCAGTTCTGGCATTGGCTGGAGATTTTAACGGCTCTCTTCGACTGTTTCAACAGTTAGTCAGCTGCCCTACCAGAGAAACAAAACATTGCATTTGTTTTATGTCAATGACGCATACATTTCATTTACAAGAGATCCTAATCTTGTTTTCTCTGCTCAGTGACCTCAATGAGCTATAAAAAGATTAGTACAAGAATCTAAAACAGTTCCAAGAGTCAGTGGATCCCAAGTCAAAAGGAACAGCACCTTTTTTCATCTTAATATGCCAACTTGCTGTTGCATCTGAAAACTAATTGAGAGAAGATTTTGAGAGAAGACCAGCAGCAGGATTCTGAACAACTCTCAACTGATCTAAGGAGATTTGGCAGAAAGTATGTACAAAAATACAAACCTGTCCCAGGTAGACCTGCCAGGATCCCCAGGGCTGTGATAACTTATAGTTGCTCCTGGTTACCTGTTTAGTTTTCTGTATTGGGATTTCGGTTAATTCTGATAGCTGATAAATCCAGTTTATGTTAGTTTCTGTTCTTATCATTTCATTACATGTTAGATCACTTATGCTTGCCTAGATTCGGTTCTCTCTCCGCACTTGTATAACAGGCCAGTTTAAGTCTGACACAGTGACAGATAGTTACAACAACGGTAACTTTTAATATAGTGCACATCAATATTTGGCTTAACTGTCGTCACTTTAGGTTAAAACAAGGACTTTTGTTGCTGTTACTTGGGCTGGGATCTCTACCAAGGCTGTTGCCCTGCTGACCAAGATGGATGAATATTGCAGAGTATTTAAACTTGTCAGTTTTTTATGGACATCATTTAATCATACTTGTTAAAAAAACATGTTTGAGATTTAGTTTAGAAATGGCCAATAAAACGTAAAACTCTGAGACGTTTTACTAGTAAAAGCTGTTAGTTTAAGTTATGTGTCAGCAGATCTGACGTCCCTGATCCCTGATCACTGAGTCGCTGTGAAGAACAAAAGAAATCCTCGTCAGCAGCAAACTCATTTCAACCTCTGTGAGTAACAGACAACCAGAGACCGTTTTAACGGTCTCTTGTAAATGAACCTCAAACTTCAGGACCTCCGGGCAGCAGAAGTTTAATCTTTGTAACTAAAGAGACAGACGAGGCGCAGTGAGCAGGAATGTAGCTGCAGTCCTCACGAAGAAAGCAGAATAGCTGAGGAGGCTTCGGGGAGCTCCTCAGGGAGGGCCTCAGTGACTGGATTTGCACCACCAGGTCGTCTCTGAGCCACAAAAGCATCTTGGCATGCAGAGGAATTCATTTAACAGTTTTAAACTTTTGATTAAGGAAATCTCACCTCAGTGAAGCGGTGAGCCCAGGACGTGGAAGTAGAAAGGAGACGCACACAGAGAGACGAGCAGACCTCCCTCATCGGCACCGACTGGCTCATCCTGATTAACCTGCGGTGAGGAGCATTCTTCAGCTGTGACATAACTCACTCGGCTCATTAGGAAGATTTACTGGATCGTGTGTTTTAACCTCATCTCAGCGTCTGAAGATAGTCAGCCCCGGAAATGTGGCCTGTCCAGAGCTCAGAGATGGTCCAGCAAATTTCCAACCTTCAGGGCTTACATATGTGGTTTTCAGACAGAAATATGGGGGTTTTAATGTGTTACACTAATATTTCTATAGTTATAGTTATTGAATCATTAATCATTCCACTTTCCCTCATCCTGCAAGACCCTGCAAGAGTAAAAATAACAGATCTATATATCTATTGTCTACAGCTGCTTATATTCATGCAGAAAGAACCCAGGCTAGGTATTTGAACCCAAGACCTTCTTTGTGCCAGGCAACAGTGCAAAACAAGTGGACTGTCCAGAATGGTGCACTGATGTGGATGGGGGACCTGAAATTAATTGGACCAGATTAACAGAATCAGATGGGATGCATTTGGACTGAACCTGCCTTCTTGGATGGATGGAATGGTCCTGACCCAGACTGTCTTGGTCTGCTTGGTGGGTGGCTGCATAGATGGTGAGAAGATCCGACCCATCGGTGTTCATTGGGTTTTTGTTGCAGCTGCAGGTTTTACAGGCTGTTTGTAAATGCAGCAGAGCAGGAAAATCTCTAATTCAAACAACTACCGACACAATGACGCTATGAAAAAAGTAACTTTGATACAAACCGCCCTCTGCTCTGATTACTGCAGATTACTCCTTTAATATGACCCCCTTCACCCTGCAACATCTTTTCTAACACTTCTCAACAGGTTTTTTTGCTCCACCTTTAAACCACCAGAGCTAAACTTTAAACCTCAAGAACAGTAATATTAGATTTTATTTGTGATGCACTTTACATTTCCAAAAAAATCTCAAAGTACGGCAGTTAATAGAAAACAGATAATCAAATAAGAAGAGGGACATTAAAATGACATTACAACACACATAGACAGTAAAGGTTTTAAGGCAATTACACGCCAGAAAAGGCAAAAGAAAGCCTTACAATGACAGACGGTCGCTCTGTCTAGGAAGTAACAGTCTATCATCCACACAGCGAGTTTACAGCCTAAAATTGCCTCCATATTCTTGCCTTCCTTCGCTGAAGATACAGATATAAATCCCAGAGGAATCGATATGTGATGCTGCCGTGAGCCGACAGCGCTCTCCCCATCCCTCAGCGGGAACACAAGGCCTGCTGGACAAATGCCGGCTTCGCTCTCGCTTGGCGAGCGACACCAAGGATGAACTCCACAAACCAGAGTCCGCCTGGATCCCTTCAGCGTGCTCGTTTGCCCCCCCCCCCCCGCCTCCGCCTCGCCACCCAGCCGTATCTCCATCAGACTGAAACACTCAGGAGCCCACGCTCCTCAGGGACGCAGACTCAAAAGGAATGCCAATCTTTTCCAACGTGGTCCGCTCCCACAGGGTCCGTGTCTCACAGGTTTGACCTCTTGTTTGCCGAGCAGACGTCAGGCAGAAGACCTGCAGCGCCACTCAGAAGGTCAGAGGAAAGCTTGAGCATTCCTGCAGCCTCTGCTTCACTCCTTTGTGAAAAGGTTCATTCTGTAGACTGTGTCCATACCTGGAAGTTACGGCATTAAGAAAATCAGAGAAAGCATCAAAGTCGTTCTAGAAGAAACCCACTGACTCCATCAATTAACAATGAGAATCAATACATAGTCTAAGAATTCATTAAACCTTAAAACGACATTGGTAACCGGCACACAGAGAAATCCAACTGCTTTTATTAATACAATTAATATCATTAAAACTTCTTAATGTTTAAAAGGAAATAATTGAGGAAACATTTGCCAAATAAATGGAAATTCTGATATACCTGTTCATAAACTCATGAACAAAAGCAGAACAAACACAACAACTCTGTAAAGAGTGAAAGGGTCACTGGGAGGAAAAACATCTCCGTACTAAAGGCCCTGCTTACAGAAACTTTAAATCTCTTTATTTTATCTCCTAAATGTCTAGTTTGGCTTAAAGGGCTTCAGAGGATGGTATCAGGTTTTATTTGTTGTTTCTTATAGACAAAAAGCAAATGAATAGGGTGTCAGCATTTGATTTTAGGTTTACCTAAAAGCAGCTGATTTATGTGCTGATATCATTCGATTTCCTAAAGCTTTTCACCTTTATTTGACTTTATCCTTCGTTTTCTAACAAACACGTGTTTCTAAGCAGACCTATTATCCTCTAAAGCTAAAAGCATAAAAAATTCATATGAAGACATTATTTACGCAGAGCGTCACCAGAGGCCGTGGGTCACATTAGTCAGAGGACAGGACCCGGTTGTCCTGAGGAGGAATTGGGTGAGCTCATCTAAATTTACACCAGCAAATAAGGTCAGAGGTTCTGCAGGAGAAGAAGAGAAAACAGGTAATTTCCCAAATCCCAGCTGCTCAGAGACAGACATCTCCATCTGATGGACAATGATCCCTGGTTGATCGTTCCAGCCCAGAGCCTTGGTCCTGGTCCAACACGGCCTGGTGACGATGTTTCTCCTTCCAAAGGGATCCTAAAACATCTACGAGTCTGGAAAATATCTCATCCCATCAGGAGTAATCTGACCTGGTGCTCACTGACCACTATTACATTAACATCATCTGCACAAAGTGAAAGCCAGACGGGTCCAAGCTGCCGTCCATCAGGACGACAAAGAAGATGCTGGGCTGGGACAGCATCAGACCCAGTACCCGGTACCGGTCTCATCTGACTGGTACCAGGAACAAGCTGATGATGAGACCTATTGGGTCAACCAGGGGCCCGTATTCTTGTAACTGCTTTGGTGGACGGGTCGTGAGCTTTCTCCACATCTATAGACACACGTGGACCAGATCACACTCAGACTTCCTCAGGAAGTCTGTGAGGGCGACCGATGTTCTGATCTGGATGGGTCTCCAGGTCAGGAGAAGGTTCTACTGGTCCTGTAGAATCTGAGGTTAATCAGCGGACCGGTTCTGCAACAGCCTGGACTAAACCTTCAGAGGGAGGATGAGAGGATCCGTCCTCCAACACTTAGAGTAAAACACAACGAAAACATGGGAGTCTAAAGATTAGTAACCCGGGCGTTAAATACCGTGATTCAATAAGGTAAACGATGAAAACTGGGACTTTATTAAAAATTGTTGCTGATTTGCTTCAGTGGTGGTTCTGTGTGGTACCGTGTGGTTCTGTTGGGCCGTGTCCTCAGCAGCTCCCCGTGGAGCAGAAAGATTCTCAGAGCAAGTCTCCGTCAGATGCAGCCAGAACCGGACGGCGATGAAAGGACGCCTCGTTCTTTTTCTGGGTCTCAGCCTATCTGCGGATCACAGGCCCGCGCTCTCTCTGAGCAGAACCTTTCTGCTCTGATGCACTCATTGACGCTGGTCCAAATGACCCGCCTGGTGTTTCTGCTGCTATGGGGCTCAGTCAGCAGTGAAAAGAGGAGACGATGAGACAATCTGAGGCGGCAGAAAGGAGCAGAGTTACATGGCGGAGCTTTGTGATTACCAGGTTCCAGCTGGGTTCACTGCAGCGCCCAGATAATGAGCATTAAAGGTCCATCCTCTGGTTCTGCAGCACAAATAAAAAACTTTTAATCAACGACTTTAACTCTCCCCAACAGAAACAGGTCTGAAGACAAACTCTGGGAACCTTTAAGCCTTCATTCAGATCGTTTAATGAACTTCTTACCAGTGTTGTAGGACTCGAGTCCGAGACTCGAACTCGAGTCCGAGTCATTAGCTAAATTTAGAGACTCGTGACTTGACTTGGA
This sequence comes from Fundulus heteroclitus, assembly GCF_011125445.2. Lineage (NCBI taxonomy): Eukaryota > Metazoa > Chordata > Actinopteri > Cyprinodontiformes > Fundulidae > Fundulus > Fundulus heteroclitus. The sequence goes on along the minus strand of NW_023396846.1, from coordinate 1,507,246 downwards.
CTTGAGCACTGATGACTCGAACTTGGACTCGGACTCCTACATTCAGATCATTCTGACTCTTTTTGAAAAAAATACTTTTTTTATATCATTAGGCTATAATTTTAATATGTCATCAGAATATTATTTGGTGTATGATTTTAATATCTAAATTATTAGTGCAATGGAATGTTACTGCTTCATGTCATACATCACACGTCACGGCATGTTCCTACAACGAACGTCAATTTTCACTGCGGAACTTGGACTCGACTTAATCAATAGTGACTCGACTCGGACTTGACTCGGATGAGCAGTGGACTTGACTCGGACTCGACTCTGATTTTTTTTTAATGACTTGGACTTGACTCAGACTTGAACACTGGAGACTCGAATCTGGACTCGGACTCGAGGCATAGTGACTTGACTACAACACTGCTTCTTACTGTAGAAAACAATTGTTGAACGTTCAACAATCGTTGAATATGACAGAGTTTATAACATTTAACAAAAGAATGCAGGAAACTTTTAATAATTTTAAACTCTGAATGAATTTTTTACCTTCAATGGTCACCATGAAACTGTAAAAATTAACGTCCATCACAATAGATCGTCTCTAAATGAAAGGTCAGAGAGGTAATCTTATTTCTCATTTACTTTCATTCATTCTATGCATTTATTACCGCCACACTATTCTGATTTCTGACTAAATGTCACAAGCTGCGTAGTCTTCAGGTAATATAATTAAGTGCTCATCTTAAAGATTGTCAGGAAAATACATTTTATTGCATGACCTCTCAAATCATGCGTTATTTCTTTCTTTTTTTTTTTTTTTTTTTTTCCCAGTGTCCTGTCTAGCAATATGGCAATAGGAATTGATATCTCAATGCCAGATAGAGGTCGACAGATTTTGCTTTTACAAGTGGAGCAAACAGCTTTCGCCATAGTGCTCCACTTGATTTATGCTTGTTAATAGCTTTATTATGATTCCTGCAAGGAGAATTTCAAATTATATGGACATGACAATGGGACAGTAAAGGAAGAACAAAAAGTGAAAGAAAAGAAAAAAAAGAGTAGAGGTGAAAGAAAGAGGAGATAAAAGGAAGAGAATGATAAAATGTCCTCTGTCTGCTCCATCACCTGGAAAGAGACACAAAAAGAACAGCACAACCAACAGACATAAAGCAACAGATACACTCGAATAACACCTAGATGCCATTGCTAAATCATATATATTATTATGTAAGCTGACATGTGTAATGTGATATTTGAAAAAAGAAAGTGAAAAAACATAAATAAATAAATAAATTATAAGATTACTGTATATAAGTGAACACTTAATACCTGGGACCCAGCATCTGTGGGAGATGTGAAAGTGCACTAGTTTAGGTGAAGATTATCCAGAAATAGCTTGATAGTGATTGTGGAGAACCAAAGACCCACCTTCCCCGAGCACAGAGGCAGGCGTCAGGGGACCCGTAACCCCGGACTCCCAAGGGGGTCCCTAAAGCAGTTCGCCCAGGAGGGGTCGACACAGGATATCTGCAACCCCCCCCCCCCAAGGAAGGAGCAGAGACGACCCCGAGGAAATCCCCCAGCCACCGTAATGCCGACGCCCTCAAGAGCCGCGGAGACGAGCCCGTGGGCTCCGCCGGCAGCTAGTCCCGCTGAAGTGGTCCCGGCCATGGGCCCTGAGGGCCAGAGGCCCCAGGGGCGCCCCGCCCCCGCGACGAGGGCCCCGGCCGCCCCCCGGGGGGCCAGGCCCTGCGAAGAGGCCGCCGGGAGTGGGCCGGCACACGCCCGGGAACCCGCCCCAAACCCGAAGCCAACCAATGCGCCAGGGGGCCAAGGCGCCCGCCAACGAAGTGGAGGAGGGCAGGACGTGGGGGGATGGGCTCCGCACCTATCGGAGACTTGAGATGTTCTTGGGAGAGGGAGCGGACCACACCCATACCTGGAGAAAAAAAAAAAAAAAAAAAAACCCTCATTCACCCCATCCCTCCCTTGTGCCCCACTCACCACACACAGAAAAAAAAAAAAAAAAGACGCTGTACACACATTCCCACATAACACTCACATCCAACACTGACCAAAGGGGGGGGGGGGTCACCCCAAATCGACTATACGACTGCCTGTGCCCGACCCCCGGCCCCGGCCCCAGACCAGACGCCCCCTGACCGGGCCCCCCCAAGAGGGCGGGCCAACACGACCCGCACGAGCCACCCGGCCAGAGCCCCCCCTCCCCCTAAATACCTAATAAACCCCCTCCCATCCCCCACCTTACCCTTGCCATCCCTGCCCCCCGCCCCCTGGGGGGAGCAGAGGCATCAGCCCCAGTTTCTTTTAAACTCTGATAATCACCTGGACAATAAGTTGTAAAATGTCATAATTATATTCGGTATTAATAAGCGTCTTCTTGCATTTCTGTGCTGTTTACTGTTGACTGAGAAATTAATTAATTGATGATTTTTTCCATTCGGAGACTTTTAGTCTTTCATATCTGGATCCATGGTGAAAGAATTGATCGGTCTGAAAAGCTGGACTCAGCAGCGCTGACCATCAGCAAACAGGTGTTAGTATTCTGGGTCCAGCCTTTTCTGCGGTGATGGAGGGTAACGGTTCTGTTTGACCCAGACCCCGCCGGGCCCGGCAGGCGTCTTGACTCATGGATCTTCTGTGACCTCCGTCTGTCACCATCCTCACCGTCATGCCCGCTCCAACAGGTTCAGGGCCCTGGATATCTCCCAGGAAATCAGGTTTTAACCCAGACTGACCCTCCATCTCTGGGCCCAGATGCGGCGCCGTGCCTCCCATAAATGATCTGCTGCAGACCGGCTGTGAGTGGAAACGCTGCGGCGCTCTGAGGCCCTACGGCGGACCCGAACAGGGACTCAGCTCAGGTAGTTCTGTGGAGATGTTAGAAATGTTGATGCAGTTCTGCGGTGATTAATGCAGATTTAATTAGCAGAGATCTGTATTTCTATCTGTGGTCTATAAGGTGTCAGACTGTGAGCTGGTGACCATTAACAGGTCATTATGCTTACTGCAGGTGTGAGAAACATTACAACGTGCTAAAATGATCTAATCAATATTTTCTTTTTCTAGGTGATGTTTTATTGATGTTTGCTTCAATAAAGTTTGTTGGAAACCAGCAGCCTTTTACTCGTGGAGACATTTCCTTCTCCAGCTAATGGTGGGATCTAACACTACAGGGTCCATGAAGGGTCAGAAATGACCCCTTTGAGTCCAAAAAGAACTAAAATATATAATTTGGCAGATAAAAAGGATTTATAGTGTTAACTTTCTTTACAGATTTCTTCTGTTTTGACTTTTCTGTCAAACTAAAATGTTTCAGGTTTATCAGAAAAAAAATCAATATGAGACCAAGATAATATGATTTAAATAAAAAATTATACGTTTTATGTTTTTTTTGGAACAAGAACATTTTTCTAAGTTGTAATCGGTCTTCTAAACTCATGCAGAGAAACTTTGGCTGTTTCACCACAGGATTGTGTGTGTTTAACTAAAGCAGAGCAGGAATATCAAAGAGGTGTTTTTTTTTTTACAGTGTTGAAAGTGTTGGGAAACATATGACATATATAGCTATTAGTAAATATCTGCCATACAGACGGTTGGCTCTGATTTTCATATCGATGCATCACTGTTTAAATTGAGATACTAAAATAAATAATTATTTATTTGAATTTCCTATTCCCATAATTTAACCTTCATTACATCAGAATAAGAAATACTTTAATGCAGCTACTAATTACTGCCAATTGGCTGCAACTAATAGCTGCAATAGCCAGAATTAATAAAACAAATCTATAAATTGCTCGATAAGATGGACTTCTCCTCAATGTGAAAACTTCAATAATTAGAAGGACTAACGTAGTCCTCTTGCTGCAGCCAGGTTTCTTTTAGACAAAATAAATCCACCTGTTCATCACAGATCAGATCATTAACTAACAGCCTCCATGTAGAGGAGAGTCAAACTACGGCACTACTTCCTGGGTGGCAGCAGACTTTCACAGAGAAGTCTTTAATCGTTTAAATCCCCCAGAAGCAGAGAAGTCATTTAAACTAAACATGTTTCCTGAAGCTCAGCCTGTCACCATCAGACACTGAACCTCAGACACGTATCGATTGCTTTGGCTTTGAGTCCCAATAAAGCTTCATTTTTTCCACCAGCAGTTATTTCTCCACACCTCTCAACTTTCATCTCTTAAATTTCATCTCATCGAGCAGAGGACTGAAATGCAGGCAGCAGAGGTCAGTTTAATCTGAGCCCTCGGCTGGATCGGAGAATGCAGGTCTGACTGCTTTCTGGCTGCTTATCTGCTTCATTCATCGGCTCAAGCAGCAGATCAACGCGCCGTCGTCTGCCGACCTTTACCTTCATCCTTTAACTGGCCCAGACTGGGCTACAACTGAGCCACTGATGAAAACCGATTTCATTCTGACGAGTTAAACCCCAGATTAGCAGCAGCTAAATCATCCAAACGATCAGCTAGGTGTGACAGGACGTTTATCTGTCAGATCGGCAGGGTTTCACCCTCCAACACGCCGTCTACACGTCTGTGATGAGAATCAGAGTCCCTTAAAGGCCCACATGAGAAGGTTTTATGCTCTGAAAGGTCATAAAACAGCAGAGTTGCTCATGTAGAGGCCCTCAGTGCTCCTTTTCACACGTTGTCACCATGGGTTAGGTTTCTCCTGGAGCAGCAGAGGCCTCTGTCTGCTGAGGACAGAAATATTAAAACATGTGAGCCTAAAATATCCATTCCAGTCATGGATGAGTGCATCCCCTCCAACCATATGGCTTACGTCCAGCTCCTGCAAATCACCAAGAAAGCACCAGTAAATATGCAGCGGCCATATTTCTGCTCTTTGCAGCCTAGCAGGCATTAAACTGGAGTTTTGGAAACAGATTTACACCACGGGCGTAACGAACCAGAATCTGCTGGAGGAGGCGTTTGACCGGGAGATAAGATTCCCAGATAAAACAGATCCTCTCTGATATCATCTCAGCTACTTTCTCCCGTCTTCATCTTTCCCTCTTTGCCAAAGTTGGCTCTATTCCTGTTTTGACTTAAGATTTAAATAATTCATCTTTTTAACGGTCCACTGGAAGCGACCCGAGATAGAATCTCCCTGAAATATAAACACAGAGAAAGGAGGCAAGTTTGGTTCAATTTGCTGAGCAAAATAAATCAAAAACACTTTAATCGCCAGAATATTTTAACATTTTAGCTCTCATTTGCAGTTTATACCCATTTAGTGATGGTTTTATATCAAGAGAGCAGAATCTGCTGAGTCAGACCCTGGTTGCTGTGCTGGTTCCCTCCTACCTTTGGTAGCAGAGGAGAACCTGGAGCTTCTTTGGACTGAAACACGGAGGCGTCCAAGACCAAAACGAGCTGCAGCAGCAGTGCAGATCATCTTCATCCATCAGAACCGTCAGAACCTTCTGGTGGCCACACCTGGAACCTCTGTGTGTCGGCAGATCTGTCCATTTCAATAAATGGTTATGGTCTTTATGGCAATAGATCCATGGCCAGAAACAGTGATTTACCTTCTCCTTCTTGTCTTTCTAACCTTTTAGTTATTAGAGAAACTCAATTACTTTCACTCTCATCGTGGCTTCTGAAGACGAAAACAACAGACCAGGCTGTCTGCGTTTTATAAGCAGTGAGCTCAGAGTGACCACTGAAGTAGAAACTCTGAGCAGAAGCTTTAGAGCGTGAGAAAAACTGGATCAGAAAGGCTAACAAACATATTGAGTCCAGCTGAAAGAGTTCTGCAGACTTGGTAAAATCAAAAAGATTTGTTTGACAAAGTAAATCCTTGCTTCTCCACAAAGATTTAGTAAGATATCCACCAGGCAAATGATGCTCATCACAAACATTTAAACAAGTTGCTGCTCTGGAGAAGATCAACAGGAAGGACGACATCAGCAATGATCTTAAAGAAGCAGCTGTTTCTGGCCATCAATCTGGAAGGTTTTAAATAACCGTTTCCATACTATCTGATGTTCATCGTTCTGTAAAGAACAAATGTGCATCTCAGCCTCTGCAGGCTTCTGTTAACAGGTTCATGAACAGGAAGAAGGGCTGAAGGAGAAAGCCTCTTCTCTCTATTAATAAGATGTCGCCACGTCTTTGCTTCACCAAGTTGGACCTGAAGACAGCTCTGCATCATTTGCACAGAGGAGATATTTAGCAATGACCACTTTGCTGGAGAAAACAAAAACAGCACAACTGTCGTTCATGGTGGTGGAGGGCTGGTGATGGGGGAGGCTCTCCAGCAACATGACCTTTGAACCCTGCAGTCATTGAGTGGGCCCAACCCATCCTGGGGTCAAATGTCAGTGTCGAATAAGTTTGGTCCACACTGTCAACAGAACCAGGATCCCAAACACAGTAAACATAAACAGTTCAGAATATTTACATTTCATACGACATATTCACCACTTTGTCTGTTCTCACCTGAGTTAAATGAATTCCTAGAACAAAGCAACAGCAGTTTATTTTATTTAGTCAGACCTGAGACACCTGGGACAGAAACAGCAGAAACACTCAATTTACTGAAAGAACGTAAAATACTTCAGTTCAAAATGCATTAAATACAACAGATCCAGCCCATCTTTACTGATAAAGGATGTTAAATTACCCCACAAGACCAAAATGAGGAATATGATGCAACCACAACCTGAATGGCTTCAAAAACATTAAATAAACTCTAAAACTATTTTTAAAATGTGTACACAGCCAGTGGAGAAGCGGAAATGTACTCATGCTTACACGGCCCAGTTAAAAGACATTTGGTGGAGCAGAATTTTATAGCTGAGCTTTATAAACCCCAGTAATCCAGCAGGATCTTATCAAAACTCTGGGTTATTGAGTTTCTGTAGACAACTGGATTAATTTCTTCTGATGAGTGTCCAGATCTGACATCCATTTTAACCCCAAGGTTTGTGGAGGATGGCTTGTTGGTCTGGGCCCAAAAACCTATGTGAGTACTGGAGTGTCTGGGCTTAAAACCATGATTTCTGTCCAACTGTCATTAAACTTTACAAAGCTGAGAGACATCCAGACCTTGATACACTCCAGCAATGATGGAGCACAGTTTCTTTTTTCCATCTGAGGGAGACAGGTAACTGAGCTTCTCCAGGGTTACAGACAGACAACGCACCATGCTTCTGCAGGACGCTTCTGCAGGATGGCTCCAAAGAAGAAATAAAGAGGAAAACGTAGGAGGGGCTAAATCTGAGCCCTGGGGCACCCCACACAAGACAGGAGCACATGAAGGCCAGGTTCTCCTAAACTGAGACGTGACTTTTTCTCTTCCAAGTAGGACCTGAACCAAAGCATAGTGGTTGCTGGGGGTGTTGGGAAATGTTGAGAAAAGTTAGACCAATGAAGGACGTTTGGTGATAGAATCAGCCTCAGGCTGCAGCATTCTGCAAACATATAAACAGGCTCTGTCATGTCCTGGTGTGTGACTGAGGGAAGCCTTCCTGCTTCTGAGAGTCTCAGTTGGAGGGCGTGGCTAACCTGCTGCATGTTGCAGCAGGAGGCTGACCTGCATGCCGTTCATAGTCATCTCCTGCAGGGTTTTAAAGGAGCAGCAGGACGATTTTACACCTGAGGAATTTGAAACAGTTGGTAGAGTCAGACCTCTGAGCTCTTTCTACTAATGTCCAGAATTAGAATCTCCTCGTTGTTCATTTGATGCTAGTTAAATCTGCTGTTGTTCATCCTCAGGTTTATTATCAAGATGCTTACCTGGATTCACTCCAAGGCGCCCACGTTTACAATCACTCCTGGATTCCACTTTCTCTTGGCTGATCCCGGGAATCACCAGCCTCTCTAGATTACCCAGGTTCTAAAGAAACGCCTGTGAGCCGGTTCCTCTGAGTCTCTCTGGTGGTTCCTGCATGTGGGTCAGGAAAATCCTGCACATAAAGTCACTCTCATGTCTTTCCAATCATTTTTACAGTGACCTTGAGTGCTAAGAAAGACACATGTAAATAAGTTGTATTCATTCCTTTTTCTTCCCTTACATGCAGTATCTCCTTTAATTTTGCAAAGCAGCCCAGTTTTCCAGGATTTCTGAAAGTCCTTCAGATCCTTGTGATTATTTTTTTTGGCTAATTGTTGTTCCTTAATGAAAACCCAGCCAAAGGATTTAAATTTACCACATAATGAGCTAAACCTGAGTTTACATTTTCCGGTCTCTGCCACTGAAATTGTCCGTTACTACAGATGACATAACTCCCATGGAGTTCAAAGCCGTATCAGAGTCACAAATGTCAACGTTTTACTGTCTGAAATGATTCCCCAGCAGCATGTGAAGCTCCTCCATAAAACCTGACTGCTTGGACAAACTAAACTGTCTGCTTCAGCATGTAGCACAGAAAGAGGAGCATTAAGATGCTGGCAGATGAGCAAGCGTCGTACCGGAGGACGTGAGAAATGTGCCCACGTTCAACTGTCAATCAGCTGCAGATAACTGCGACTATAATTAAGATTATTTGCACGCTGTGCTTCATTTAAACACATGCTGGCCGAGCGTAACACAGCAGCTCCAGATAAAACAGAACCTGGGCCGGGTGCAACACATTTCAGGGCTGGCAGTTCTCCAGTTTACTGTGATAAGGTGATGCAACACAACACGTCAGTCTGGAGCAGAAATGGGATCAGATATTCCTCCTGAGGCCTGTGGGATATTTCATCTACTGCCTGCATGAAATAGCCCATCTTTAAATAATCTTTAAATTAAAAAGTATTCCAGGTTTTAATGTCTGATAGACCGTTTACCAGTCAGCAGGTCTGGAGGATTTAAATAAACCTCCTACAGCCAGCCTCTGTGGGACGATGTTTTCCAGCTTTTCTTGATGTGAGGATATTTACTGATCTTTGCTCCTTTTCTCTGGGAAATCAGAGTCTTTCCTAGAGACCGCTGATGACCTCCTCTTGGTGAACTTTACTACCTCCTCCAACACACTTTTGTCCAAACAGTCAAGGAATTTGCAGAGATGTAAAAAGCAGGAATGAAAGGAACTACAAAGTTGAGGACAACGGTTCATCAATGAACAAATTCTGAGGGAAACTCAGAGCTCCCATCTACTTCTGAACTATTACTTGCAATCACATTTATTTTGCAATGAAAGGCTTCACTGTGGATCTTTGGAAGGAGCTCACCAGAGTTTAATACGCAGGAGTTCTTCTCCATCATCTTTCCAAACCAGTTGGACCGTTCTGTGATGCACAAACTGAGGTCCTCAAACTCACCTCAGAGTGAAAAGAGTTTAACATCCAGGTTTTATGGAGAAGCTCGTTAGAAATAATCTTTCCCCTGCCTGATATTTAAAGGGCTACAAGACCTTTGCAGCAAACTGTGACCTTTTTTTGTTTAATTTGATCTGAATAAAAGTCAATTCCCACCAATTAGACTCAGGCCACCTAGTAAAAAAGTATCAAATATTCCCTTTCGTGACAGAAAAAGTGTTGACTACACTCTCAATAGGAAAGCTGCCTTCAGAGGAGACACCGATCATGTTGTAAAGCTCCTCGTTGTACTCATGCAATAATTATCTTACTATGTGTTGATTTGCTGAGATGTTCTACTGCACCTAAACATCTGCAGCAGGTTCAGAACGTGGCGTCCTCCTATTGGGAACGGCCAAAGAGTGGCCGAGTCCCTGAGAGCGTCACACAATGACCTGGGAGTGATGGAGTCAAATTCTCCATAACCAAACCCACCAGACCATGGAAGCTCAACATCACGGACACAAAGTTAGCTAGTTTTTAGATGAAGTTAATTAGTTTTCTCCTGATTGAGAAAACAAAGTAAGGGATTAATGCATGAGAGCTTTTGTTCTTCTTCTTCTGTCACTTCTGCCTTAAGGTTAAATTAGGAACACGTGAAATGATTAAGGTGCCTCTTCACAACAGAACAGTCAGGAAACAAATCCTCCACATATCTCTGCCTCTGGTCAAAGCAGTTCAGTTTTAATCCAGTTATTAGTGAAACAGCTCCTTTTATTCCCACACTATGCATTTTGAATATTCAGCTGGCTGTGTAATCTTTCCATATGTGACATAAAGAGAGATCTGTTATTTCCTGAGGCTACATCCAGCAACGTTGCTGCTGCAGGAAATGAAGCGTTTGGCAGATTTACATTTTTAGGAGTGTTGTGACACAAAGGAAGAGGGATAGCTGATTGTTTTCTCATGCTCTTACGCTCCTGTTCCCTCTGCGGTGTCACTGTCCCCTATTAATCTGAAGGGCCGAAGAGAATCTTTTAATTTAGAGGAGCATGTGGGGCTGCAGGTGCAGACAAGGACATGAAGGTTAGAGTCCGTCCTCAGGGGAGCCTGCTTGTAGTATCTCTCCTGACTTCAGCCAGAACTTTGGCCAGTTTTCTGTTTCTCCAGAACAAACTAAATCTATGACAGCAGCTTGGTCACAGAGAAAATGTGGACTGATTTTGCGTGGTCCCTGACTTTAGGCCAGGTGCTGATAGAGAGCATTTTTTATCACTTTCTGTTTCAAATTTCCAGCAACTTTTTTTCAAAATGTATTTGATTTCATACACTGGCTATAGTTAGCAAAGGTTTTTAAAGAAACAGTAACCTAAATCTTGTTCCTGTTGCTAAGAAGAGACAAGAAACCACTCTGTTTACCCTCCCAAAACATTTAGGAACTTAATGCAATCATTTAAATAAGATAAACCTGCAAAAACCTTTTCATAATTTGGATCTAAAACCATTTAAAGACCCCTTTACTATGAGGTCAAACAAATAAAGAATGGAGCTTCGTACTTAAACACACTGAGGGGAACTGCTGTGTAGAAACCATACAGGACATCTGTGGTCAGGAACCCCTTGGCAGCAGTAAAGCTTTTCCAAGGACCCCTTTAGATTCCTCATGCTGATAGTATTTTTAAACAGCCTTTTGTACGGTTAAATACATTAGGAGGATGTATGTTTTTAAATATTTATATATAAATACACCTAATATTAGAGATTTGGTGGTGGAGATTAGATCCTCATTCTTCATGTAGCTGTTGTCATACTTCCTAATTTTAACTGATTTTTACCATACTTGATGAATTGGACGGAGTTAAATATTTGCCCATTGTTACTCAGCTCAACCTTGATGCATCCTCAGCAGAGCCTCCTCAGGCCAGGCAACATGCATTTCAAAGACCCCCAACCCATGGTTCGCGGACCCCCTGGTGTCTGGAGACCCCGGTTTGAGGGCCACTGCATTAAAAGACCTGGATTTAGGCGTTGGGTGAGGGGACACCCTGACAGGTCGGCAGTCCATCATAGAGCAGCACAGAGACACACAGGACTGTAAATAATTTCTTCATTAAATCTTTGAATTATTTGTCAGGACTCAGCCAACAGAGCCGTGCAGTTCTGCCGGCCCCGTCCTCTCTGCTTCCCTCCGCAGGTGTTTGCGGTTGACTGGTGGGCGGGGCACGCACACCTACGGATGGTTCTACAGCGTCGGGCCGCGCTATAAGAACTGCGCACAGACAGCAGGAAGATGCCAGAGTATTAACCTGAGTGGTAAGCGAAAGGCCGCTGTCTTCGACAGATCTCCAGTTTTCTACAAACTGATTCTCTCTCTGTGCTCTCCAGGTCTCACCTCGAGCTCCCCTGATCGCCCTTCCTGGCGGATCTCCCTCTTGAAGTCACCTATGCCTGCTCAGTACGGTTCTTCGGATCCCTTCCCCGTGCCAAGCCTCCGAGCTGAAGCCCCTCGGGACTCACCTGGTTCCTCCTGCTTCTCCCGGACCTCTGGATTCTCCGGCGCTGCTCAGATTCCATTCAGCCTGCACCCGCCGGTCACTCAGACACCTGCCACCAGCTCCATCAGGCAAGGCTGAGTCTGCTCCATCCTCCCCGGCCCGGTTTCCTGCGCCCAGTGGTGAGCTTATGCCAAACTCTAACGTTGATAGGTTCCATCAACCCCTTCTGACGTCTCCCTTTCCCTTGCAGTCCTGGTCGGCCCTCGTTCCCGCTGTCGTCGTACACTGATCTTCTGTTTAAATAAATCCTTTAAAACTGATCCCTGCTGCCGTTCGTGTCCTGCATGTGGGCCAAACACTTAAAACCAGCCATGACATTATTGTGGCTGTTAAAAGTAGGGACTGATTCAGCTGATCATGGGATAAAGTACCGATTGGGTGTACAAAGTTGAACAGGACAGAAAACAATGCATGAGCACAGCCAAGGGCAATTTAGAGAGACCAGTTACACTAACAGTCATGTTGTTTGGACTGTGGGTAGAAGCTGGAGTACCCAGAGAGAACCATCCATTCAGAAAGATCCCAGTTCGATTTTCCAACACAGTACCTTGTTGCTGCAAGGCAGCAGCGCCCAAATGATCATAACAGAGATTTAAAATGTACTCACTGCTGCTATTTTTAGCAACTAGTAACTTGATTTTTTCTTCTCAGGGAAATGAAACGTCAGAGCTCTTCAGAAACCAATTAAATAAAAAACGGTCTCTGCAGTGCTCTATTAAATGAACATTTCTGAAAATATTCAATCAAAAGTGTTTGAGAGGCTCTGATTAAATAGAGCAAAACAAACTACACGATGTAATAAAGATAAATAGCAGCAGGGATGAGAAAGCAAACAGGCCTGCTGGAGGTGAGGGTGTTTTTCTGTGTGGGCAGTCCTCACAGAGAGAACTGATTATATGCTGGAACCCTGGCTGTGGATGTGCTTTCAGTCTGTCAGTACCAATGTGCCTCCTGTGTCTCATTAGAACCACTGAGAACTAAGAGAGCATCAGGTAATCTGACCTCTGACGGCCAGCTGAAAGCAGAAATGTCAGCGGCTGCGGCAGAAATCACAGAGCCGTGGGCGCTGGCAAACATCGCCGTCAGACTCACTAAGGCTTACGTCCAGAGGCCTGACACGAAATATTTAACTACATGACTCCAAAAAGAAAATGTCACAAAATGTAAAAGAAGTTTTAAAGGTTCTTTTTAGCTAAACTTTCTGATGGAAAACTTCCAAGAAGAGACAAAAGAACTGAGACACAACTTTCTCAAGAGGTTTCCTGGTTCCCAAAATGAAAAATCAGAATACTGCAACGTGCATTTGGCAGCAATCAACTTCTACCTATATGCTGTTTATCCATTTATCATGACTTTTATCCTGAGAGGCCTGATTTTATCCTAATTAACTGCTAACTGACCCAGACTGAACCAGACTGAACCAGAACTCACGGCTCTCTCTCCTTGTTGAAGCTCTTAGAAATCCATGAGCCTCAAACATCAAATTCATCAGAGAAAGAAAACCTGTTTTCTGTGAACTTTATGACTAAATTACCAGAAAAAGAATAATTTTGAGATTTATGGACACAATGTTTTCTTCATTACTGAATTCCTTTCACTCATAATTTCATCTGATTGATAGAGAAACAGATGTTGAATATCATAATAAAGCAACAAACTGTCATGTAGGGTATGGTTGGAGTCAGACCAAAGTGCAAACAGGTTTTTGAGGATTTAACAAAAGAATCAAGCAAATTTACACAGACACGAGGACCAAAATGGAGAACAGAGCAGAACGACACAGCTTGAGGCTGAATAAGGGAAGAAAACAGCAACGGGTAGAAAAAAAAAAATAGGGAGCTTATACGCTTAGGGGAGTGTGGAGAAAGGCATGGCAGAAACAGGTGGGCGTAGTCAGGAGGAGATGAGATCGAGCTGACACCAGAGAAGCTGAAGGGAGGTGAGAAATGAACAGGAGTGGAACAGAAAGAAGGACAGGGAATCTAGCAGATAACAACAAAATACAAAGACAAGAACGAATAAGAACACAAAATACCAATGGATTAGCTAAAATGGCTCAAACTAGATAACATAAACAGCAGGGAAGAAATAGAGACATAAACAAACTCAAAACACTTAAGGATCATTAAAATTTAATGATAAAAAAGGAAAGAAATTCCCAAAACAACACAAAGAGAACAGGAAAAGAAAATTATTACACATCTTAAAGCTACAAAAACACAACTATTCATCGAAATATTTACTTTCCAAATCCGCCTTCTCCTCCTCCCAACAGCTAAAAGCTGTTCTGGCTTTGAAGATACCAAGCCAAGAAAAGTTAGATGCGACATCTTGTCCCATACCTTCTGGTAACATCTTGAGGTGTTGAACAGTGCTGGGTGTCTAAATCCTTCAACATCCTAAGTACGAAACTGGTCAGAAAATGCAGGCATAGCAATCAATCAACTTCTTCTTCCTCAGCTGGGCTTTTGGAATGTGATTTTCCATTTTTCTGGACTTCCCTGGAAAAGACGTGTACCTGAAGGCAGCAGATGTTGCTCTAAACACTCAGATGGGCCTGTCTGCATTACTGTTGCTATCAGAGAAATGGAAATGTTGCCTGGAGTAATGATTGGCCCCATACCATTACAGAACCTGGCAGCATGGACTGGTTGATGTAATTTTTCCTTGTTCATCCACTTCTACTGTCTGACTACACATTTTTTCTCAAACTACTGATCTTTGCTTTATTGGAGACACTTTTCATTCATGGATATTACCTTGGCACCAAATTAGGATGGCTAATGTGATAAATCAACTGTTTTACTTCAGCAATAAACTGTTTTCATAGGGCTGCACGACGGTGCAGAAGACCACTTGCCTTCTACCAAATGACCTCTGACCTCTGGCACCAGGCCACCTGGATAAGTAGGTATAAACAATTAATGGATATTTTATGATAATGCTGCAGCTGGAATTAGACAAATATCTTAAAAAACATATTTTTTGTTCCTGTCTAGAAGCTTTCTGTTGGATATTTCCACAGATGCAGCTGGGGAAAGGGGAACAGATAATGTGGTTTTTGAGAGAGGAAAGCAGAAGCTAAACCTACCTGCTTTCCTTGTGGAGTAGCTTGAGATGGAAACTGAATCAGAGCTTTATCAATATATTGAACTGAAACGATTCCTTGAGAAGCAACAGATAAAAATTGAGAAAGAAATTAAGGTTTTCCTGCTAAATTCAGACCAAAGGACAGAAACCAACAGGAGACAGATACTTGACTTTTGACCATAATTACCACAGAGAAATGCAAACATCGCGCTGATTCCTCTGACAAACTCTGGCGATAGGGTAGATGTAAAACAGCATTTCACAGATGCAGGGTAGTTAAATCCAATTATCCAGGTGCTAATCAACACAACAGCACGGACCAATTAGTGTCTGCTCTCTTCAGCGGATGTGCAACACCTTTTACCAGCTGTGGCTTTGTTGTCTGGTGATGGGTTCTTCCAGGAGAGCCACCGTGTGTTTCCACTATGGGGCCAACCCCAGAACAAAAGCCGCTCACTCAGGGTGCCTTTTGCCTTTTCTAACATTTTTCTAAGAAGACAAAATGTTTTGGTGAAAACCTTCACATAAATCAATGAAAACAGCCTGCAGGGATGTATTTAGCCTCAGCGAGGGCTCAGCAGAGACCAGCTGATCTTTTAATGGTCAGGAAAAAACAAACAACTGAAGCCGTCAGCTGCTGAACTCTGCTGCTTGGTTAAAAAAAACCCCAAAAAACAGCAGATCTGGGATCAGACATGCCACGGACGGGCCATCTGGTATTCCAGCTAATCTCAGAAGAAGAAACAAGCTGTTCTGCACACTCAGATGAATAATCATCCAGATTCAGCATAATTAATGTGCCCCTTGGTTTCTTTGCAGCGAAGCAGAACAGCATTAAACTGGACAGTTTAAATAAACTGGAGTTAGATGGGTTATAATGTGACAGAATCAGTTTGTGTGGACCTGAATTTAATGCCATAATGTTTTTTTTAAATTAGAGAAATAAGTTAGCCATGGTGTCCCAGGTGTCCTCTGGATAAACGAGGACCTTGTGGGGGCTACTGGAATGAGACAAACATGGACAAGGACAGAGAACCTTTAGCTGCTGCAATGTTGCCATACAGACATGTTTAAATTAAATAACTATATTCAAAGATTGAAAAAAACTCATAACTTCTGAGACCTCTGCGAGGGTACATCATCCTTCCAGATTAGGTACCACACCGCCTATAAATACAGAGACACAGGAATGAATGGAACAGTAGGAACCTTAAAGGTACATAGCCATGTTATTTGACTTTTTATTTATACGCCAGTAGCTCACTCTGGTTGCACACAAAACTTTTTATGAAAGATTATCAAGTCCTGCTGCTGTATTAGTTGTTATTTTGGTGTTTTATGCTTTGTTTTTACTCAATTTGTTAGTAAATAAAACCTTTTCTGTTCATTTATGATTTTAAGAGAAGTCGAGCTGCCGCTTTACTGCAAGGCATTGCAGAGGGTCAGGCTCGGTCCGGTATTATTTAATACTGATTTATTAATTAAGAAAACCAGCATTGTGATAATTCTGAGATACTGTCACTAGATGGCGCCACATCTGTTAATCCCGCCCGGTGCTGGGGCTATTTTTATCCACAAGAAGGATCATCAAATATTATCAGGATGGAGTTTTTGCCTTATAACCTTATTTTATCATTATCAAACGGTTTTTGGTCTTCGTTTTTAAGCATATAATGTGTCTCTATTCCTTTAATGGAAGGATAAAACCCTGCATGGGAAGCCAAATAATGGGTTGACATCCACGACTCAGATTAGTGGCACAAATGTAATGCCACAGATATAATGGCATTCCAGATTTGGGTCCAGATGTGGACCTCCAGTTTGACTCTGACTTAAAGGGAAAACAGCAGGTGAAAAGGTAAACAGAGTACATAACGATGCAGTTATAGAGAACATGTTTGTGAAAGTGCAATTCTTGATTTTTTTAAGTAAATGGATCAGGAAAGCGTCTAAATGCAATATATATAGTAAAATACATCCGTGTTTTATCCACTGTTCGCTGAGAGCGTGTTTCCTGTTTTTTGTCAGGAAGGAAGACAAACGTTTGGGAAAAATCCTGAGTTGTTGTCAACTTGTTAAATTTTTAATGGCTTTCTGTCGAGGGCTCAGGTTATGATTTCACCAGGACACAACTTGTTACGAAGTGAGGAGGACAACCTGAGATGTGCTGTGGATGACGTAAAGATGACTGCTTCCAACACATTTCTTACTCATCAGGAAAAAAACACTTAAACAGAGCAGACAGATGTGCTGCGTCGTGCACAGTGCTGGAGATTAATTTGTAAAAAGTAACCAGGGACAACGATGAGGCGGCGGACTGTCTGCCGGAGGCCGTCCTCTCTCTGTCTCTCTCTGCAGCTGGTCTGTAAAGTGCATTCAAACAACGTTTGTCGTAAATGTGCGGCGTATAAAAGCACCAACTGAACTGAAAAGCATAGATAGACAGCATGCAAGTTTACATGGCTATAAAGGCGTTTAATGCTGCATATCCTGACTTCATCTGGGTAGTAATGATTGTCACTAAAGCTCCCGTGATGTGTGAAAATGTAATTCCTGTCAGTACTGCGATTCCAGAGTGCCAGCAGAGTGATTTCCCTGATTGAAAAATAAAAAGCAGCGAGGCAGCGGCCAGAAAATATTGGTAATTAATACGGCTGTCAGGCTGTAGCCTTTGGACAGCAACATCTCCGCAGATCTTAGTGTAAAATTACACTGAGGATGTTTCTCACTCTGGGTCTGATGCGGTTTAGGCTGCTTATTATGAGGAAATTAAACCTTCAAAAACTCAAGAGGGTTCGCCCTAACAGCCTGGCTGTGGTGCATGAAATCAGGCTTTAAACTGTTGTCTAGTTTGGTTCATCTGACATTAAATTATCATTACCGCTGCGTTTTTCTTTAAAGAGATCACGAGATTATTAAACTCATTCTTTGCTTAATTATGCAGAAGAATAGTCACTGGGTTACTTTGTTTAGGCTGCAGGAAATAAACCTAAATGACTTGTAAATATCAAGTTTCATTCCAACATTCAGAATAAATGTCTACTTTACCTTTTTATGTTAATAGACCAGAAATCTGGGGAACAGAACGAAAGCTATCCGAAACACAGATACTCCATATTTCTCATCAGCACGTTTAGGAGAAGCCGGTTCTGATGGAGCGCCAGTTGTCACCGAGCCAATGGTACCGATGGTACCAAAGTGGGCACGTCTGGCTGCAACTGCAGCTCCCCATGGGACAGAGTTCCACCGATTTCTAAAAAAAGTGTTCAAAAAAAGGTCCCAAAAACACTGTCAGGAGAACTTTGGTTGCATTTAAACACCAAACCTAACAAACAAAGCTAATCAAAAGACGAACTCCATTTATTTTACAAGGTTTAGCACAACTAAAGAGATTTTACCCCAGTAGGTCGTTTTTGGGACAACTTTTTTATTGTCAAGAGAAAAAGAAAAGGTTTAGGGTGTTAGGATATCAACAAGGTCAAGTGGAACGAGCTGTTTATCCCAGAACTGCATGGCACACTTAGATGGCACTGACCCAAAAGATTGGCACATATCTATCAGATACCACCCTGGAGGTGACACAGCTTCCCTGCTGATGTCACAGTTTGGATGTGTACCGCCCTTGTATGGGTGTGTCCCGAGATCCCTTTATAATGTTTGTGTGATGAGCACTCGAGGCCTCCTGCCGATCAGGGGCCCATCAGCGCTGGTGTGACTGTAACTATTTCTCTGTCTTTACTTAGATAAAATATAACTAAAAGCATACTTGTCTGTTTTATGCGTCCTACATTCAAGGTAATAAGTAAGTGGGGGTCGCCTGACTGGGTAAAACGAACTGGGTCCACCGAGGGTGCTTCACCGTAGACGGGACACGGTGAAACAGTAACAAATTGGTGTTTCCGCCCGGACCCAAAGGACGACATACCACCTTCCGTTTTTTCGGTCAGGACGTCATTCCGGAAGAAAAACACACAGCTTGCGGCCGCAACAAAAGGTAAGGAGATTTCATTCATCTCCTAGTGTCTTTTTCTTCCTGGAGGGCCGACTTTTTGTACTCCTAAAGGCAGAGAAAAGTTGAGGATAATTGTTTGCAAACGTGTCGATAATCGATAAGAACTTGGGATTTGCGTGCGGTCACAGAGGTGAGAGTCCGGGAAGCCTTGGCCAGGCTTCTGAAAATATTGTGAACCTTGAGAATTTGGGGTTTAGAGGTCCTCGTGTTAGACACAGAGGAAAATACGTGTTCCTCTGTGTGTAACATAAAAGCCGCCATTCTGACAAGACACGCCATTACGCGTGGCTTCTAAAACATCGTGTAGCCTAGAAAATGTGGGTTTAGAGTCCCGTATTTTCCGCAAGGACGAAAAAAAAAAAAAAAAAAAAAATCTTCGTTTTTGCGGTAATATAAAAGCGGCCTTTTTCGAAAAACGAGCGCGTATGAGATTGAGAACAAGACCTGGCAAATACACAATAGTATGAATGCGGAGGTTTGACGGAGGGTGGCTCTGTTAAAACCCCGATTACAGACAAATATAGAAAATCAGCCAGTGAGTTCAAGATATCTAGTTTGAGAAGCCGAGAACCTGTCGTAGAGACAGCAATGCCGAGATATACCCGTGAGCTGGACGCACACACAACCAGCAAGACCGAAGGTACGTACAGAGTTAACTAAAAGATTGGCCAGAGAGTGTGAGTGTATGTGTGTGTGTGTGTGTGTGTGTGAGACACGTTATTGTCATTGAGCCGTGGAAGTGAAGTGAAGGGTAAGGGCCTTCTCATCCTGAGTACACTGGCTCATTGAAATTGCCGTGTAAAAACACAATAATAAGGCATATAGGAACATAATAAGTTTTGGTGTCTGAGAGATAAAAAATAAGCTCTCATTGGACCGGGGTCAGGACGCTGTCCCAGCAGGTTGGCCAAGACGTGTGAGTGCTGGAATGGCTGAGAATCAGGCAGAAAATGAGCTCCAGGGGTGTTCTTTAGGAACACTGCTGGAGACAGGAAAAGGGAGCATAATGGCAAGCTTTCCACACAGAGATGCTGAAAACCATTTAAAACAATTTGAGGAGTGGTGTGAAAAAATGAGGAGAGACGGGGTTTTTGGTGATACAGAAGGGTCACCACCAGAGGCCCAAATGTGCACTTACTATTTGCAGATGTTAAAAAATAGATTAGCCCTAGCACAAGTAGAAACGGGTGATGCAGGTGAGTTTGCTCGAGAAAAATACCAAAAAGAGGAAATCAAAATAGCAGGCTTGATAAAACTAACTGAACTGTATTTCAGCATGTGCTTCTCAGGCCTCGACAAACAACAAGAGAGTGAAAATCTGCAGGGGGTAAGGGAATCATCTTCTTTCAAACAAGAAGGTAAGTACACAACTATGCAAAACAATCTGCATGGTGATAAGGGAGAACTGTTATCCAAGGCCAGGAGTGTGGTGACTTCATCAGACCCTTCGGTGCAGGTGCCTGGTATGGTGTTATGTGGGGGACAGATAAGCTGTGACGTAAGACCCAGATGTAACCTGCATTCTAGCGAAACTGATCTTTCTTTACCTGCAACAAAACAAAGTGTGCAACTGCCATTGTTTCAGACTCACAGTGCTACAGGACAGGTGAATGCAGCTGTTTACAGCCCTCTTTCATGTGCTGACAACGTTCATCTGAGGCACATGTTCCCTGATCCCAGAAAAGGGGCGCACCTTTGGATCAAAGCATTCGTGGAGACTTTAAGCGGGTATGTATTGGCTATTGGTGATGTGAGGACTGGCTTATCAGCATACCTGGAACCACAAGAGGTACATGCGGTTGAAGTCTCTGCTGGAACTGACGTACTAGGAACAGCTGCTCCTTTGGCCCCAGTGGCACGGCAACTTTGGAGCACATTGAGGACATTTTTATCCAGTAAGTACGGATTCTGGCCTTTTTAAATGACACTACACGTTGGGCAGGGGAGACGGCTTCAGCATATGTGAACAGAATGTTGAAAGTTTGCGCGCAAGCTGTCTGTCTGATATTGTTGCCTTCGTCATGTCTTGTACAATATATTGTGTCTGTTGAAATGAGATTATTGAGTCAGAGTGAGTGGGGGAGAGACTGCTTGGATCCGCGGATATTGAGTGTGTCTGTGTGTGTGTGTGTGCAAATGGGTCTTTGTGTGTAAGTGAGGTTACAGATAAATGTATTTGTGTTTTGTTTTGTTTTGGGGGTTTTTGGCGCAGGGGGGTGTTCAAAGTGCAACCAGTTGGTCGGGGCAGTTGGATTAATAAGAAAAAGAAAAGCGAAAGTTTTTAATAAAATAAAAAATAAAAAGGAAACGGAAACGGAACTAAAAGGGCGTTGCACCGGGGAAGCGTTTACGTGGGGACCGACTGGGACTTCCGGTGTGGATAAAATTGTTCGTAACTATTAAATGCAACGTATAACTTTCAAAAAGGGGTAAGCGTCCAGGTGTCTGCGAGACACAGAGTTGTATCCTTGCGGGGCTGAAGAGTAAAACCGTGTTTGGACGAAACATTCGGGGGTCGTAGCCAGCGCAAGCTCTCCACTTTTAAACTAAGCGGGAACTTAACATGTTGAAAATACATCTTTCGGCGTTGCTATAGACGTTTAAAAACTATGAAAAACATAGAACTATTTAAGACAGTCAGAAAAAGCAGGCCTGCACGTGTTTGTCTGTCTGAATGTCATCTTTGTATGTAAATGTATGTATTTGTGTATCGTATGTAACTAAACGTTCGTCTGTGTGATGTTCATGGTTTCAGAATGTTCATTTGTTTTGGGAGAACTGCAGCTACGTAATTCAAATGACGTTTTTAATCATGAACTACGTTAACTAAAAGCTGAAGAAAGGTAAAGAGAGATTTCAATAACAGTTTGTTTTCTTCCCACATTAAACATCCGGCCAAATTAAATTGTTACACTGAGAGATGTTAACGTATCTTAAACAGAAAATATCCCAGGGCTGTAGGAACTACTTGGGACTAGGGATAAAAGTTTTTTGTTGTTTGGAGCTTAAATATGCAGTACAGCAACCAGAGGCGTTAGGGCTGTATTCAGTTATGCTATTAGATTGCGTTTGGCTTGTGTTTGTCAATGAATTCATGACAGCTGAAATAATAACAGAGTAAAAGCTTTTATATTGTAATTTTGGAACATTAATAAAATGGCAAACAGCATATGGGGAGCATATGGGAGAATGTTTGGGAGAAATGGAACTGGATGGGATATGTTTAAAGGGGAGATTTTTAACTAAGGATTTTACAGCTGCCTAAAAAGAAGAATTTAAGAGCATTAAGATATACATGATTTTTGATTTAAATAGATGAGACAAACTGTGCTTTAAACAAACTGTATGGGACTAAATATGGTTGCTTTTCTAAGGGTTCTGTATTAATTTATTTTATTTCTTTTTACTGGGGATTTGAATGCAGCTAATGAGAAATTTTGAGAAGTGTTAAGATATCACAAGGCCACATTAAGCATGTCATCGGTTACAAAAGCATCTGATGTTATTAGTTATGCTGAGCAGAGGCAAGCCTCAGAGGGTCAGTTTAACCTGAAACAGGACAATAGATATGATAAACAAATCTGACCATGATGTAAACATCTGAAGGTTATGGCAAGGCTGGGTCTGTGTGTTCTGGCCTGGGGGCACGAAAAGTATGTCAGAGGGAAAAAATAAAATAAAGCCACCTTCTCAATGTGCTGAATTACGGGGAAAACTCTTATCATGTATAGAAAAACACCAGAAGCTCAAAAGCCTGAAAGAGAAAATGGTTGCTTTAAAGTTTCACCCTTAACCAATTAAGATTGAAAAGCATTAATAACTAAGTTTGCATGATCAAAAGAGCTAGAAAGAAATCAAAAGAATGCTATAAGATATTGGAACACACAGATTGCACTCCTGGGGAGACTTTTTACTTTCGGGTTTTTATTGTTTTGTGTATTTTGATTATTTCTTTGTTAAATGATTCCTTTGCTTTAATTTTTGCATCACCAGCGGCAAAAAAGTGACAACATTTGAGGTTGCTCGGCAGATAGTTTAAGAAAAGGAGAAGTTTTAATACAAAACGCTGAAAGAAAAGGAACAAGAGATTCCTACCTCCCCTGGACCAACCAAGAACTTAGACACATCACGTTAAGAACCAAGACACTAAAAAAAAGACCAGGTTTTCTTTTGTCACCTAATACACTAACAGAATTGTTTTTCTCTGAGTTACTTCTTTTAGATGATGTGAGATGAAACTGTAGAGCCACCTTTTGTTCCGACAGAAGACTCTGGAAAGTGAGCTCTTTCAGGCCGTATGGTAAGAAGTCATGATCTAAAATGGACGTGCAGGGATTGACAAAAGTGACTAAATTATGCTAAGTTTAACAAACTTATGCCAGGTAATATTGAGACCTTCTTGGCAAGGCAAGGCAAATTTAGTTATAAAGTACAATTCAGTATTCAGTATCCTTCTAGCGGTAAGAAGGTGGCTTTGGAAATTGTTCATGTACCTCTTCCAACTGTTCCACTCTCCACTGACTCACATTAACATTTCTATCCTGTTCTCTGCTTTTTCTTGCAAGGAAACCTGGTCATATATAATTGGAATGTGCTAACGGAGAGATTTTAGTCTCTTTTTAGGCATTCTCAGAGACAAGTTAGTACCAAGCGGTGCCACAGTGGTCCAGGGGACGGAGAAAAAGGTGATGTACTTGACTCCTGCCTAATCCAGTTTTTAATCAAATTTAGAAAAAAAAAAAAAAAAAAAAAAAATCAGTAATTTTTGCAGAAGCTGCATAGAGGTTTAATGGGGAATGTGATGCTACAAGGTTAAGAGAAATGTTTTTTATTAATGAACTTATACAAAGAGGTTGAACTGTCTGTAAAATATTTTGCTTGGATAAATTTTTAAGGGATCAAGATCTGGGGTAAAGGTGAAGAACTTCAAGAATAATTTTGTTTTAGAGGGAACGATGTGGTTGATTTTGTTTTGAGACAGTTTTCTTGTAATTTTTGTTTTGATTTTTTTCTTTTCAACTTATTTACACTACACTACGGATGAAGATAGACAATTCTTGTATTGGACAATTTGATTTTGGACAAAATCCATATTGGCAAAATGCTGGCAGAATTCCTTGTGGTTTCAGACACAACGATTGGAGAAAGAAGATTCATGGACAATGATCGTCCTGGAACGATGTTGTGCTGTTGAACTGAGACATGAGGACTGAAAATGGACAACTAATTGCGGGGGCAAAGACAGAGGCATCGGATAACCTTCAATGGACCGCAACACGAAACAAAGATGAGTTGGCAGACACCCCTTCTGCATTTCACATCAGATTTTCCTGCACATAATTAAAACACAAAACACACATTAGAAACATACACATTGGCGGATGCGATTAGAAAAAAAAAAACTTTCAGATTAAAAGCAATCAAGATTATTATTAAACCCCTAGAATGTTAATTGTTTTAAGTCAGAGCTGTTATTAGCGAGCGATAAGAGGGTCAAACGCATTCGGACAAGTGGTACTGGTCTGGAAACAAAGATGGTAGAGTTCGCAAAGATAAGAAAGATTTTCTTTTACTTTTCTAACAAAGTTTTTATTTAAATCATTTAAACACATATAGATATGTTTTGGAATTTTATTAACCCCACAAGGGGTTTTGAAGTAGATTCAAAGAGGCACCTTTAAGATACAATAAGCTTCATTAAATACATCATGCATGAGAAGAAATAGGGGGAACCGCTAAAAGACATCCATTTTGCACCAAAATATTAAGTTACGGGATGAGAGCATAGAGCAGCTTAAGTAATTATGCTCAACCTAAAAGGTTTGACAACTTATATTGGGGATTACAGTAAGGGGATTACATAGAGGGGCCGTTTAAACGTAAAAGGAAAGTGGATAAGAACAATGTATGCTATAACATCAATGGGCGATAATTATGATCATGAAAAAACTAGTGGGCGAAAAAGTTAAAGTAGGCATTACAGCAACAGTTAATAGCATAAACGAATGAACTAACGAGTGAGCAAGCTAATTTTTCAATATAAGCAGAATAAACTCTAAACCTTTTAACCTTGTTCAAGCGAAGGAGAAATTGTGAGCACAACATTTACTGGGTATCTTAAAGTAAGCAGAGGCGCAACTAAGAAATTAATTATTAGGATGTAAAGCACCACAAAGGTTAAGGACTCAAATGGATAAAACTGCAAGTTTAGAATAATGCCTTATTCTAATAAATAACTTGGGTAAATTAGGATTAAAGCACCAGTGTAAATAGTTTGGAATTGTACGCAGTTACCTAAAAGGTTTGAGAAGACTTAACAACTATCTGTTTGAACACAAAATAGCACAATAGTTGTTCTTTAACTAAATGTTAAAACATCCAGAAGAAAAAACCCCACATAAACATAGTTTAGCCATCTATTAACCTAGTGGTCTTTTAGACCAGGATAATCTAACGATCGTCCTCGTGTACATCCAGAAAAGTAATGAGGTCAATTAGATTAGTTGGACATTTGGAATCTGGTCAGGACAGCAGAAGTGACTCCTGGACACAAGATGAGGATAACAGCTCCAACATGATATCAATGCATGAAGGTTGGCTCTGAGGAACATCAGAGCTGCAATGGCATCAGACAGTGACACTCCTGCTGTGATAAAGAAAATCTTGAAAAGAACTATGCATGACTGCTTTGCTTCACAGGTGATGGAATTCAACTACAAGGTTTCACGAACATGACATGGAGAGGTTGGCGTTCAGGAAACGCACCTAGAACACACTCTTGAACACTGTGGGGTAAATGGGCTCTAAAGGGGGACACTTAACAGGAGAGAAACTGAAAGCCTGGGCTTACGACAAGGGGACATTTCACAGACAGGGGGTGTGGGACACCCAGGAATGGCTGCTGTGGTTTGAAAATGTCAGAGATTTGTCGCAGGTGGTGGAGTGTTTCGATGACCCAGGCGCTTGAAACCAGTTTGAACAAAGGAGACGACGTCGTGTTCCCACAGGGATTACCTATAACCTAACACTGACTGTGAACAATTTTATGTTAGGGGTTGCTGGGGTTGCCAAAAGGAGCATCGGAGATGACTTTCTCTATCCTGACCAGGTTCACACTTAAAATGCAAAAAACAAAATTATAGAGGCCAAAACAAATACGGACACAGAGGAGTGTTTATACAAAGAATTCCACTATTCGTCAATTAAAGGTGCAGATACTAAGGCTAAACAAAGAACTAGATAAAGGGCAAAACTTAAAGCTGATCATTTACCTATGGGTGGTCAATATTTAAGAGGGTTTAAAGGAACTGCACAATTTCTTCAATAATCACGACAGACAGTGATTGAGGAAACAAAAAAGCAAATTCTAGAATGAGAATTTTAATCTGCTGGGACAAGACGGTACAAACATAAAATAAGGATTTATAGATCACTGGGTGATATAAGATCACAAAGGTAATAATAATAAATGTATGATAATGTAAGAAAATCACTCGGAGTAATGTCTGCTTAAAGTTTTTCAAGGATAAACTAAACACATGAGAACAAGAATTAGATACTTGTTAAAGGGTTGATTTACTTGGGGATATAGTTATGCTTGGATGTATTATCAATTAAACTAATGTTGAAAGACTGAAAAGGGTTTAAAGTCTCATAAAAAATCTATTTAGAAGCAGCATGGAGCTTCTTACATGGTCAGGGGGCGATGTGTCTAATAAGCAACAATGACTTACTGCTCACAGCATACTACAGTTTAAAGGTTTGTTTCAAACAAGATTCAAACAGGGGGACATAAGATAAAACCAGGGTCGCTTACAAAAGCTGTCTGTTAAAACAAGCAGAAGTGATTAAAAAAATCAAGAATTAATGGGGTTAGAATTGCTCTTCGCTCTAGGTGGAGGGCGCATTCAACTACAAGTCTTTTGGGTTGATGCACGTCAAGCTGAAACTGATTCACAGAACTACTTCCTGTCTCCGCCCTGGGCTACACCCACTTCCTGAATAGCAACCAATCACAACTCCGTGTGGGCGAGGGGCATGCACACACTTCCTTTCTCCTAGCTGAGCTTTTCAAAATAAGGCAAGAAGTACATAGGGCTGCTTCTGATTAATATCATATCATTGTTCTGCAAATATACATAGTAGAGCTTTCTTTTACAAACTTAAGGGTTTTTCTGTTGGGCTTTTTAGAAAAATGTGAAGTATTTTGGAGCTGGTTCAGTAAGAAGGTTCTGAAAGGTTTTAATACAATTCCCTGTGTGCTAGATAAATTGAGATGAACCGTGTCACAGTAGCCATGAAACATATGATGATAAATTTCTATTGCAGAGATCTTTTCAACTGTTGGACAATTGTAAGGTGAGACACACATGGGAAAGAATTATAGAGAAATGCTGCTGCAGATAACGTTGAACTTTCAGATTTCTCTTTTATATAAGGGTAATGCAAGATCTAATGATTACAGTAAAGGAGGTTAAGCTAAGAGCACAATAATTGTGAACGGAAATATCTGGATGTGAAAGTGTTTGAAGAAGGTAAATGAAAGAAGGATTGGGAGTCTTGATAAGAACACTAATTACACCTTGTTTCTGTTATCCAACAGTAAACAAGGCCTGGTGTCTGCCAACCATCTCAACAGAGCATTTTCCTGGGGATAAAATGCTTATTGCCTGAAAAAGGACAGGACACTCATTACCATCCAACTAAATCGTTTTTGTCCATGCTGAGGAATAAGAAGAGGACTTAAGAAGTTTGGGAGTACATGCCAGAGACCTATGGATTTGCCATGAAGGAGCAGTTGCCTGAGAACACTGAGCTGACCACTTATGCGCAAATAGATTCATGTCTGCCACGTGCTCAGACTGGCCTGACGTTTTTTACTTGCGTTATTGACGTACAGACACTTTTTATATCACAAACCTGATTTTTTCCTTTCTCTTCTCCACTGACTTCCATCACCATGTTTGATCTTATGTGTTATGATGTTTATACTGTGATGTTGCATTATGTTGATCGCTATGGCTTTATGACTAAGAATGGAAACTCTCTGTTACAGACACACACACCAAGACCTACAGTTCTTGCAATCTTTTTGATTTGATATAGGAAGAACCAGGATCGGATTGGCTCTAAAGATCCTTTTAATATTAGCTGGTAATGTTAACACTTAGATTCAATACAGGGTTTTCAGGCTCAGATTGGCCGAGAGCAGATCTCCCTGGGAGGGGGCCTTGCAGTTTTTACTGCCCCCTAGGGGTAGCGTTTTCTGGAGGTTCCCCTGCACGCACTGAACCTCTCCTGCCTTTGCTCCTGGTGTTATAAGTTTGGAGTGGTGGATTATTGTCCATCGTAGGGGTGAGTGGAGAAAGGAGTAGGAGGGTATTCAGGGTGGGTAAAGAGTAGACGGATTCGACCTTGGTTAATGAACAGGGTTTAGCTTACCATAGTCTAATGTAATTTTAAAATAATGTGCGCATAGGAACCTAAAACAGGCCTAGCTCAAATAGTTGAACCCTAAATTGTAGTTAAAATGCTTGGACTGTGGTGTTGAGTAAAAAATGATTCATGCTGATTGATGCTAAGATGTTTCCATTGTGGTTTGTCCGGCCCATTCCTTGGAACTGTTTTCGTTGTGATGTGCCTTTGGGGCACACCAACAGGGGGGGCTAACGGACAACTGGACTGTTTTTACAAAGTGCTTTTCAGTCACACCAGCAGAGATTGTGTGACCCCAGAGACTGAACCGCACTATCGACTGCCATGGAGATCACAGATGGATGGACTCTGGAAGCCGGAAGCTGACGTGATTGGATTGCTTGGACTGGACGGAATGACCGACTGTTCTGGGAGAGGGACAGACTGAGAGCTGTCGTTCCACTGGTTGATCATCTTTGGTGATGTGCCATAATGACACATCATCAGGGGGACTGTTAGGATATCAACAAGGTCAAGTGGAACGAGCTGTTTATCCCAGAACTGCATGGCACACTTAGATGGCACTGACCCAAAAGATTGGCACATATCTATCAGATACCACCCTGGAGGTGACACAGCTTCCCTGCTGATGTCACAGTTTGGATGTGTACCGCCCTTGTATGGGTGTGTCCCGAGATCCCTTTATAATGTTTGTGTGATGAGCACTCGAGGCCTCCTGCCGATCAGGGGCCCATCAGCGCTGGTGTGACTGTAACTATTTCTCTGTCTTTACTTAGATAAAATATAACTAAAAGCATACTTGTCTGTTTTATGCGTCCTACATTCAAGGTAATAAGTAAGTGGGGGTCGCCTGACTGGGTAAAACGAACTGGGTCCACCGAGGGTGCTTCACCGTAGACGGGACACGGTGAAACAGTAACAAGGGAAAGTATTTTATTGTAAGCTTTATCTGTCATATTTGGGGGATATTTTTAGTCCTCAACAGATAATTATCATAAAGATAATTATGCTAGACAAGGTCAAAGGTGAGCATCCAGACCTAACCTGGGTTATATTCAGTAATCAATGCCGTCTTTTTATAAACCCATTCTGGTCTGGATCAGACAGAAACAGCAAATATTTGAGACCCTAATTGCAAATGTTTCTTCTATGATCTTAGCATCAGAATTTATTAGTGAGGCTGATCTGGTCACATTTTCCCTGGTTTAGTTATGACTTTAGGTGTTTTATACATAGATCACAAAGGGGCCCAATAGTTTACTTTACAAGTGGATATTAGGAGTTAAAGAAATCAAAAATGGAGAGATGGCTGTAAAAGTGTGGATCCTCCATAAAACAGGGCAATTATATTTAGGTCTTTATTCATCAGTGAGATTTGATAAAGAATCTCTGCTGGATCTAAAGGAAAGATTTAAGGAATATGTATTGACCCTCCCCTGGCATGTGATGGGAGACAGCTTAGAAACATCCTGCCTGGCTGTTTTTCTCCTCAGCTCAGCTTTTCACTCAGAAGTAGATGCGTCTTTTGAATAAAAACTACTTTTGTGGGGCGTTGTTTGAGTCTACTCATTAACATTTTTAACTTGATAAAGGGCCTCGTTGATTCTTGGATATTAGTTCAAGACTGAAGTCACTGCAGAGGGGAAAATACGTAATAAATAACAAAAAAATGTTGTGGTGCGTTTATTTTAAAAGCCTTTATTGAAAAAACATCCTACAGTCCAATAAGGCGACTGAAAATAGCTTAAAAATTATGAAAGTTATGTGTCTGCAAAGCTGCAGGTTTGCAGATGAACTATTGGCAGCAGAGGCAGTGACAGATGGACACACATCCAGAACCAC
Organism: Fundulus heteroclitus; assembly: GCF_011125445.2. NCBI lineage: Eukaryota > Metazoa > Chordata > Actinopteri > Cyprinodontiformes > Fundulidae > Fundulus > Fundulus heteroclitus. The sequence goes on along the minus strand of NW_023396846.1, from coordinate 1,477,064 downwards.
ACAGGGAAACCCGAGCTGACCCAGAACATAGGAACCAGAGGTCGAGAGGTGACGCAGCTCAACTATAACAGGCCTGTTTGTGAAAACAAAAGCGACCTGCAAAAAGAGAGAAATATAAATGAGCAAGCTTAAACTCCCATAAACATGAACGGAACGTGGTTTGAGAGGACAGCCACCCTCAGTCTGGGTTTGGCAGGAAACCAAGCGGCGCTGTCCAATTACCAGGATCATGCAGGGAAAAGGTCACTGAATAGATGGAGAAGCCATTGGGTTTTATTTTATGTCCCCATCTGCCTTGGAGCCTCTGATGTATAGCCTTCAGAGAAAAGTTGGATGGGATTTTTTCTTTAACTTTACAGACTTTGTTTCAGGCTGTACACAACCTTAAACTGACTTATTTAAAGCAGACCAGACTGGCTCTGAAAGGGAGATAAACTGATGTTGACAGGTTTAACAACAATGGGGAAACTAAACATCGGAAAGCTTAAAGAATGACGCCTTAGTTGAGCTTTGTGGTTAAATTTTATACTTAATGGTGATAAATCAGGCAGGAAGTGAAGAGAGGGGGGGGCAGATGACTGGACTGTTGCTTGTTCTAGAAAACAAATCTGAAGCACAGGAATGTTTACGAGTCAAACATCAGAAAGTAGGTGCGGCTTTAGAAATGATGAAGAGACTCAAGGAAGCTTTAATTAGAAACACTGCCTTTAGTCCTCTAAATTTGGGTTTAGACCAGTTTTATCCCAAGAATGTATTTATTCCTTCTTTACTCTTATATCACTGAAATATGCTGAAATATGTCAAAAGCATGTCTGTCTTATTAAAGTTTTATAAATCCAAGGCGAAGTTGAGGTCAAGTTCCACGTCAGTACACAGATTGGCTAGGCAAAACAGGCAGGGGTCAGGCAGACTCAGAAAACGGGAAAACAGATCGGGTCAGGAAACAGGCAGTCAGGTTCTCAAGAAATAACGCTGGATTAGTCTAACCAAGTGGGTCGAAAAAATCTGGCACTCGTCTCTGGTTTGGAGGGAGATTAAATAGTGACAGGAACAGGTGAATGAGATGAGTGGTGATGAGAGAAAGGCGGAGCTATCCAGGTGTGTTGGGTGATGAATCAAACCAATGTGAGTGCCACGATCATGACATTTTGAGATAGGATTTTTGAGTTTTCTTCAGCTGTACGCCATAATCAGCGATATTAAAACAATAAAAGGCTTGCGATATTTCAGTTGGTTTGTAATGAATCCAGAATGTATGACATTTCATGTTTTTTAATTGCATTACAGAAAATAAAGAACTTAATCACAATATTCTAATTTTCTCAGACAGTCCTGAATATATATATATATATATATATATATATATATATATATATATATATATATATATATATATATATATATATATATATATAAAACAACAGGTAAACCAGAGTAGCAGCTAAGACCGATGAGACAGAGATATCTCCAAAAATGAGCATCAAAATGAATAAAGATTCAAATTCAACAATGAATGACTAAAATTTGCAGCAATGAGAGAAGAACAGATATCAGATTAAACCGTATTAAACGTATTTTTGTTTGCTGGGTAGCTCCTCCAATCTCTCAGCTAGCATAGAAAGGTGGACTACAGTTCTTCCTCTTTTTAACATCTTCATTGATCTGAATGGCAGCTGTTTGTAACTAGACACCATGAACCATCTCTTATTCTACCTGTTCCCCCTTGAAACGACTCAAGGTAGGAACCAACAATCTCATGGGGTTACATACTTTCAAAACTTACTCAAAGTCCCAAAATGTCCACGATATTTGTTGCAAAACTAAAAGTAAAAAAATGACCACATAAATTAATCAAAATTACAAAACTGAAAGCACCTAACCATAAAGAGCACAGGCAAAAGAACTGATATGGAAAAAATAACTGTATATTTTTTGTGCAAACAATCTGATTCTGACCCGTGAATACGTCAAGCTGCTCGGCTGCTGTGACACGGATCAGCTGCAGGACAGGGAGAGAGGTTTGAGGGAGAGCTGAGAGAAAAGCTGTGAACATTGATTTTATTTGGGTCCACTTCAGCTTGGAGTCACTTTCCCTTTTCACAGCTTTTCTAAAGTTTCAGCTGCCCTGCATGTAAAGTCAGTCCCTCCTGTTTGGCCGTGTAACGTGAAGCGTTTCTTCCACACCATTAACTTTCTACTTTCATGTTCCTTCAAAGCCTGAGAACTTCTCCACTGGAGTCATTTGCTGTTTGGGCTCTGAGTGGGTCAGTCTCTGACAGCCGGCAGCCATGCATGAAATAAAATCAGAGAATTTCAGAGCAAAATACTGAGATGCATTCACAGCTTACACCGCTGTCCTGTAATTGCAATCAGGTCGCATGTTTACATCCTGCAGTGATATTCTGAATTCAGAGTTCTTGTTTATGAGTTGCTTCATTCTCAGAAGCTGTAAGATGATCAAACAAGAATCAGACTGTGAGATAAAGAGTCCTCCAGTGCATAAAATACTAACCCTGCTAATTAGACCTTGTTAGAAACAAAAAGGAAGCGGTTCAACAAAGCTGGACCTCACCGCTCGCCTCAGAATAAAACGGGTTGCTTTGAAAAGTTCAGTTTATTCCAGGCAGCGTGAAAATAAGAACCGATCCATTACAACACTTGGATCTTTAGAGGATATTATTATATTTAATAATATAATAGGTGGGGTTCAGTGTAGAGGAATTAAAGGGCGTGGCAGCTGGCTGAAGAGCGTCACCAACGAGGCTAAAAGACATCCAGAAATCCAACTTGGACTGAATCAGGAGACAAACCACGACTTTCACTGCTCACAAACTGGCAGAAGACTGAAAATGTTTAACACATTCACAAACCTGGGGACCTGAAATAAGAAGGAAGCAGAAGTTAACTGAGGAGGGAAATGTGCAACAAGAAATCAGTATGAAAGTGAAACAGGTAGTAAAGATAACCAAAACATTTCAACTCAAGAAACTGATTTCAGCTGATTTTACCAATGAGATACTTATTTCTGCCCTAATCCATAACTTATAATCATAGCAAGAAGATCCAGAGCCTCACCTTCATCTCAGTTCTGCACACCAACAGACACACGTAGCCCTGACGGAGCCACCAGTCTCCTGCTTTACTCTGCAGGTAGGTGTGAACAAGTCACCCTGATCCATGGTGCGCTGTGAGGGAGCCACATGATGGAGGTGGGACTCGCTGATGCTGGGGGTGTTTGGGGTGAGGTCTCCTCTAGTTTATGTGGGGTTCAGTGAAACTGTGGAGTTTGAAGGTAGAAAGCTAGCAAGGGGACGGTGGGTTCTAGGTGTTCTACTGAATAATCTGGCTAACCAACTTAACAAATGGTGCAGAAAGTAGAGAAACGCGCAAACAGGAAAGGTCTGAATCATTAACCAAACCCGCCAACCAGGACCTTTAACCCGTTCAAACATTTAGCCTGTAGAATAATAACATGACCGTAACCCTAACACTGAGGTCAGACCTGCGCTGGGATCCCCTACCGTTACCGTCTGGGTTTCCTGCTTCAACACGTTTCTTCCTCTGTTAGTTTTGTTTCACTCGCTGTTCTTCTGGGTGGGGTTCAGATTTCCTCCAGTGGAGTTCAGTGCTTCAAAACTGGTGAAAACAATAATTGATTCACTAAAGATGACCCTGACCCTGACCTCCAGCATCCTCTGAGTGATCCTAGAGGAAACTACAGATTTGGTTTCACTTTGGGTGCAGCTTAAACACCTACAGAAGCCACCAGATGAAGGCGACGCAGCACAACCTGCAGTTTTCACCCACTGAGCTCCACAGGGAGTCGGTAGGTGTGTGATTATAGAAACAGATGAAAAGGGAAAAACATCACGACCTGAAAACCAGTCATGTTAAATATAAAACTCACCGTATATAAAAATAAACAATCTAACTGCTGCTGTCATACCAGGAGCTGTTAACATCTGTCCTTCAGACACATTTATTATTGTATTTTCCTTTAATAACATCACTTTCACACAAAACAAATCCAAGACCGCCTGTGGAAAAACAACCTTGTTAATTAGCTGAAGATATTTTTAATTAATCTGGAAAATACACCGTATACCAAAGTCCACATAAAATCAGAAGTGTCTACATTTTTTTCCCCTTCCGTCTTCATACCTGCTGACCTGCATGGAGGCACAAAAACAGCCGGATAATAGTGATAACGTAGAATATAGAAAAGGTTTAACAAAATGAAAAGAAAGAGTCAACAAAATGACAGAAATATGTAATAAGGAACAATTAAACATGGATTTATCCTAATATCTTGTCTATAAATCCCTTATTCCTGTGCGTATGGCACCATGCTCCACCCCACCAGCAACCTGCAGGTTAATTAAGGTGTTTCCGTCCAATCAGAGCCAGGATGGCGTGTCCAGCTCCAGCTCAGGTTTCTGCTCTGCTGCTAGCGTAGCATCAACGAGCCTCGCCGTGCCACGCCGTCCGCTGTTAACGGCAACGCTTCAGGCTTTCTGGGCCTTTTTCTGCCGCTCTTAAAAAACTGATCTCAGATCTGAAAAACGTAGAGACTCACAGCAGGAAAATTTTTGATTTTATTTCATTTTTATCCTGCTGGTGGAAAACAAATGGTAATATAGTGCTGTTGCTGAAAGGTTTTATGAAACATTAAAACAATTATTTTTAGATGCACTCCTCCAAATTATGCTGAAAGTCTGTTTCTATAAGTGAGTAGATCGACAAACAGTAAAACATGGTGTTAATGCTCACAGGGGAATTTTTGAAACAAAACTGGTAATCGGCTCATTAGTTGCTTACAGAAACTCATTTAATATTGTCAAATAAATTCAAGAACATATTTTATCAAAGGAAAAAGTCCAAATTTCTCTTCTGTTCTCTTTTTTCCCCCCCAGTATCCTGTCTAGCAATGTGGCAATAAGAATTGATGTCTTAATGCCAAATCGTCTCTTTCCAGGTAATGGAGCAGACAGAGGACGTTTTATCATTCTCTCCCTTTTATCTCTTCTTTCTTTTCCCTCTTCTCTCTCTTTTTCTCTTCTTGTTTTTCTTTTACTCTCCTACTTTCCCATTGTAGTGTCCATATAATTTGAAATTCTCCCTGCAGGAATCACAATAAAGCTATTTACACGCACAAATCAAGCGGAGCATTATGGCGAAAGCTGTTTGCTCCACTTGTGAAAGCGCAAAAAGAACAGCACAACCAACAGACATAAAGCAACAGATACAATCGAGTAACACCTTGATACCATTGCTAAGTCATATGTATTTTTATTTAAGCTGACATGTGTAATGTGATACCTGAAAAAAGAAAGTGAAAATAAGAAAATCAACAAATAAATTATAGGCTTTCTGTATATAAGTGAACATTTAATACCTGGGACCCAGCACCTGTAGGAGTTTGTGAAAGTGCACTAGTTTAGGTGAAAACTCTGTTCTGTTCTGTTCTCTGTAGCTATAGACTTATCAGAAACATGGAGGCAAGAAGAAAAATAAATAAATAAATCTGAATATGATAATATGGGTTCTGATAAGCTGGTTTCTCAGATTAAAAGAACCTTTAAAGCAGATATTAAACACAGTTTTCATTAAGCCCAAATTTCATATATTCATCTTCTGCAATCCATGTTGCTCAGGGACCCAGAGCAGCAATCTGTGGGATTTCACAGAGGTCTTCATCACTGGCTGAGAGGGAGAAAGACCCCCATGGAGAAAATAAAGGCCATAAAACCACACCTGCTTACTCTGATAGTTTTTAGAGTTTATGTCCAGGGAGAGGAGAACCTGTCAGAAATGTTTTATGTTCTCCCACCTGTGGAGCGACAGGAGAGGACAGCAGTGGCGGCCAGGGGCCCCTGGTGGCTCCTCGTGTGGCCCATGGCCTCTCCACCATGTCTCCTAATAACAGCAACAAATAACGCTGATGTAGAAATTAGTCAAATAACTGGACCAGGTGTTGGTACCTTTGGCAGCGTGGGCCGGTACCAGGTCCTGCTGGAGCCTGAAATCAACGTCTCTATGCAGCTGGTCAGCAGCAGGAAGCAGGACCGTCAGAAAACCCAGTGGACCAGAACCAGAACCAGCATGATGATGCTGCCAAGGCAGCCATTGTCCCACCCTTTCCTACCAAACTTTGTCCTTCCCCTCAGCTTTTTAGGAATGACACATTACGCTTTTCCACAATATTAAATTTTATTTATTTTCCGAGACTCTGAATTTGTATTTTCACAGCTTTTAAGTTCTAATTGAAATATTTCCCTCTGAGGTGAATGAGTCTGTATAACAGACGAGTTTCACTTTCTGAAGTGTTCTCAAGCAAAACATCAAACCTTCTCACAGTATTTCACTTTCCTGTGCTCTACTTCCTCTGGTTCCAGGAAAAGGTTCTGCTTCATCTAAAGGACATTTTTTTTTTTGTGGTCAGAAGAGAAAATAATAAGGCCGGCGTTTAGGGGAGAACAGCAACCAAATATAAAAAATCTACTCAAAAAGAGCTGAAAACTGTTCCCTGCTGAGTTTTTATTTATTTAGCCACAGAACCCGATAAGCTGATGCAGAGCTGTAAATGTAAACGAGGTTTACTGCAGATAAGAAACATTCTGCTCAGACTGACGTGATGTGATCACTGAAACCTGCAGAACCTCAGTGTTTGTCTGCATGGTGTTCCAGCCTTCCTGACTGCGATTCTTCCATTTATGATTGATTTTCTACAGCAAAAGAACCAACTTGGCCTAAAGGAACCTGTGAACGTACTGAGGGAGGTAAAGGATATTTAAGTTTTTTATTAGAATATACGATCTGGTCCTATATGCAGCAGAAACATCCTCGGCATCCAGAGATCTAATATGCAGCGCTGCGTGGTGAGATAAATGCTGGCGCTCCTGTGGATCGGACTCCAATCGGACACCTTTCTGCTGCCGTTTGAAAATGTTTTTCTACATTTTCCACAGAGCTGCAGGATGCAATATCCTCCTGAAAGAGACCAATTGGACGAAGGTTTGCAGAGAAATCGTGGACGTGTCCTTTTAGGATCCACACATCCACGTGTCAGAAGATAAGTAATTGCCTCATGGTCTACCTGCCCAGGGAAAACAGCTGCAGCGGCACAGAGCCGTCTCTGGGCGTCTGGACGTGTGTCCCACACTGAAAATTACAGCAATCTTTGCTTCAGTGGCTCTTTTTCAGGGTCTAATCACAGGATGCTTCCGTCTGGGAGTGTCAGAAAATCAACACTGTGGTGCTGCCTGAATAGTTTTCCTGCCTGACACTTTTTCATTTATCTCACAGCTCACACGATGACGCGCCGCACAGAAAGGATGCTTCGACCCGGAGCATTTCACGCCTTCAAATCTTCAGGGTACCAAACATGTCAGCTTTAGAGACCTCCTTTACCGCTGCAATCTGGCCATAAATAAGGAATAAATGAGGATGGTGGAGAAGAAAAGGCCACAGCGCATAAAGATGGGACTAAATGGAGAAGGTTATTTCAAGCAGGAGTCTGGTATCTGCAGCTCAGAAGATCACCAACAGACGTTTAAACAGGTTGAATTCAGAGTTTCTAACCTTTGTGATCCGAGGTTCTGTCTGGTTTGTGGCTCCGCCCTCTGCTGGACCGAGGTCATGTGACAGCGAGCTTGTTAGAAAGTAAACACACCCTCAGAGCGCTGCGAGCTACCATGAGAGTCCTTGCTTTAGAGCCGCTAACCTTTCAGGATCTGTTGGAAAGTATTTTCCTGGATCCGCCTGTCAGTGCGACGGTTCTGGGTCTCTCAACAGAACAACATGGAGCTGTAAAGAAAATCTCAACAAAATAATCCTGAGCACGCGATGAAAACACCTTTTAATTATATTTTTAACATTAAAATCTCACCATGTGAGCTGTGCAATAATTCAATAACAGCGTTAAATTTCCTGTGTGACTGTTAATTTAATTTTAAAAATCATAGCTGACTATTTTAGCAGCATTGATAATAGGCTTAGGAACCTCTGAGGTGAAGACAGAGGGCAGGGAGTCATTCTTCTGCAGTCAGGGCTATGAATGTTGTGGCTAAAGACACTTTAAAGCTTCACCTTATGTTTGTTTATTTCTGATTTCTGTGATTTAGATTGTGATCACAGTCTACGCTGCACACAGTGATTAACTTAAAAAAATAATCCTTCTGTACTTACGCGGCACTTTCTAGACGATTTCCATGTACTTACAGTTTTCTCTCAACACTTACAGGATACATTTCTGTTACTTAGAGGGTGCTAACCTGTACAGTTACAGGGCAATATTGGTAAAGAAGCAGTGTACCTTCTCAGAACTTAAATTACTTAAAATTGTAGGAAAACTTAATAAGTTCCCAGAAGTACAGGGCGCATAATAACTAGTACTAAAAGCAGCTCACATACAGGAGGTTTGTTGGATTAAAATGATTTTAACTCGGGGTTACAGGCAGTCACAACAGATAAAATTCAACATCTCATCTGTAAAATATTCATAGGGTAGCACTCAAAACGTGGAGGACAAGCTGCGGGTCAAATGACTCCAAGGAGAAGTCAGCAGGTTCTGGACCCAGAGAGGAACTGTAGGAAGCAGTGAGTGGAAGTCAACGGGCCTCAGAGGAACCTGCAGAACATCCACAGCCTTCATGGAGCTGGTCCAGGAGAACTTTAGCTCAGACGCAGCAGAGCTAAAGTTCTCCTCAGCATCCATGTCTTCAGGATGTTGTCCCACCGAAACAGAAGCACTAATGGAAGTTTAAGCTTTATTTACAGTCCAATTGAAAAGTCGATCATGTCTGAACTTTGTCAGGATGCCTCCATAAAAATGTTCAGCTTTTATTTTGAAGGTGAGATATTTTTACATGTAATCTGCTACACTAGACAGATGAAGAAGAAACAAAAAGTTGTTTTCAATCCCAAATCTTCCCATTAATATCCAAAAATAAACTGACTTTTTCTTCTTTTTGACACAATAAACTTCAGGACTTTAATCTTCAGAGCATCCAAGCTGCTTCCTGCTTTTATTTAGGAGTGTTTTTGCGGCTCTTTTAGCTCAGACTCTTATTAACATATAACCCATCTACATGTCAATGCAGGGTTATGTCAGCTGCCAGTGTTTTGTAGCTTTCCTTTCCACGAGATCCCGTTCTGGTTCAGTTAAACCTCAATTAATCCATTTAAAAGCCTAGCTTTATAATTGCAATCTTTACAAATTTGTTTTCAGCGTTTAGGACACTTTCCTTTTAAGATGTGTTCAAATTTAAACAAAGTCTTATGACTTATTTAACATTTCCGCTATGCAATTTCTCCATAATGCTCTTTGTTTTTTTTTAGCAAGCCATACTTTAAATTAAAAGCTGCTGTCTGTCACATCAGTTTCTGCAGTTCTTGCCTGAAGTTTGAAATCTGAAGTTTGAAGTCAAGCACATCAAATTAAAAGCAGGTTTTATGGAGGTCTGTGCTTGACTTTAGTACAATTAAGACGTAAACGTGGGCGTGTTGCACCTGATCTGCAAAGATTTCATCCAAAACATCTATAACAATTCTGAATGGGATTTGTAGTGTTCATAAAGCATCTCAAAGTGCAGCAAACAAAAGTAAAGTAAACAAAAACATAAAGAAACTAAAGTTACATTTAAAAGATTACATTTCAATCATAGGATGTAGAAAAACTGACTGTCAGACGCTCTGAGTCTAGGAAGGAGCTGTAAAGTCAGACTCACACCAAAACTGATCTCAGCTGCTTCACCGCCTGCTCCTCACAACAGCTGGTTGAACCAAAATATTATAAAACAAAGAAGCCCAAAAAAAATCCAAATAACGTGGCTGAAGATTCCTGTAAACCTGCACTGATACGTATAGATGATTTACGGCTACAGAGTCTGTACTGGAACAGTGAGGGAGTGAGTTATGGATAAATTGTGATAAATTGTGGTTTCTAGAAAGACCTCATGTCCCAGATTAACAGGGACAGTCGATCAGTCCGCCTTTAAAATTTATCCAGATTAGTCAGAACGTTTCACCATTTTATGAATGAGAACACACATTTTCATAATTTTCCTTTTCAGCTCTGGAGCTTCATACCTCAGACCGGCCCACTTTTTATTAGAAAATATTAGATTTATTTATTTATTTATCTGTTTCCTTCAAATTCCTTTTTTTTGGGCTTTGTGTATTTACTATCTTACTTTTAATGATAAAAATAATGGCTCCCTGATATTGTTTGGGTGTAGAAAGCAGTTATAATTGAACTAATGTTTCTTTGTTCACAGACTGTTGCAGCTCAGCTGTTTTTTCCACAATAACAGGATCAATCCCCCCATCACTGCCGGCTCTGCTTCTGACGCTAAAGTCTGAAAATGATCCTAATTCTCAAATCAAACCACGCCTCTGATAAACTCAGGTCAGTTTCCTGAATGTGGAGCTGAATCATATCAGGGCTGTATTCATACAGAGCAGCACCATGCTCTTCATTATATTAATTCTAATATTCACTTAGTGAGTAATCCTGCCTGCCCACTCAGGACTGTGGGCTCTGGTACCTGCTGCTGTATCTTCTCACTCTGAGCGGATACGAGATAAAGATTCTCAGTTATGCGGCGTTGCATCAAAGCATATTTAAACTATATAACATCCCCCTATGCACCCTAACGTGACATAATTAAATGACTTGGTAGTTAACTTGCAGGTGGTTTACAGGTAAAGTTTAACCTCTCTCCTTAAGCATTTCAACGTCTTCGTTTCACGTTTCTAACGACAAGATTGTTTTATTGAACAAGCTGCCAGTTTTTGTATATTTTAGCAACGGCTGCTTTTCATCCTAGATTTCTCTGCTGTGCCACACTTTCTACTCTCCATCTTTATTTATTTATTTATTTCATTAAAAAATAACTTTGGAGTTATAGGGTTAAAAACATGAACAACAAAATTCATACACACAATACTAGCAAACCGATGCATCTTGAATGAAAAGGAGCAGAGAGAAGAGCTATCGTATGATATCTTCCCATTAACTTAACTTACAATGATTATAATTACATTTTACAGTATTCTAAAATATTATATATAGCATCATTGAAACTCAACTCAAAGTGCTTTACACAGAAACAAAAAAAAAACATGATACATGAAACTATATAAAACAAGTACTCTCCATCTTTCAAACAACACAGAGTGGTGATGACGCGTTACGTCAGGGTGAATAAAGAAAAGAAAGAGCTGCCAGTGGAGGCCGAGGCAGCCCAGGGATAGCGGTAGCAGCGTAGCGTACGTTGATCCACCCTGCAGCGTCGTGACTGAACAGCCGACCAACAAAAAGAAGAAAGGAACATCAAATCGGCCCACCAGGGTTTAATAGTCTTTACAGCCTGAAGGTTGATCCTAGGAGGCATTAATGTTCAGCTTATATTTACAGTCATGCAACCACGTTTAAGATAAGGTACGGTATTTCTCATACTGGTTTAAGACAACCAAATCTGCTCCTTCCAACGTAATGCTTGTTTCTGCGTTAAACAGATACATTTTCTGGCTGCAGGTCTCTTCAGAATAAAAGCACCAATAAATGGGTCACCAGAGGACCAGCCCAGCAGCTCTCCTCATGTTTCCAGAATGAATTAAATAAATTTATTTCTCCAACATTTTTTAAAACAGAATGATTTTTTTTAACTTAAAATCTAAACAAGTTCCAGCTAAAAATAAGCCACGGTAAAATTTAAACTGCATTAGTACATAAATAAATAAACATCATTATATACTGTGACTTAGATTGATCTCAAGTCCTGCTGTTGTTTCTGCAACTCTAACAGGTGTAAATGTTCACTAGAGTACAACGAAAACAGGGAAAAATCCCCTTTATTATTTTTTTTTTCCTTTCTCTACAACATTTACAGAAGCAATAAAACGATGCTGCTCTGCTGCAGGGGTGAAAATCCTGCAAAGAGTTCTGAGGACGGCAGAAAAGACCTTCAGTGCCTGTCTCCCTGCCCTGGCTGACATTTCCAAAGAGCGATGCACCAGAAAGGCCCCAAACATCCTGCTGCTGTTTTAATTTGGTTTAGAAAAAAGGAAGTTCTCCCTCCAGAAGGGGAAGGAGGGCGACCGTGTGAGTGTGTGCGTGAATGGTTGTTTGTCCTGTTTGTCTCTGTGTTGCCCTGCGACAGACTGGCGACCTGTCCAGGGTGAACCCCGCCTCTCACCCATTGAACGCTGGAGATAGGGACCAGCACCCCTCACAACCCCACAGGGGATAGACGTGCTAGAAAATGGACGGATGGATAATATTTATTTTTCAAAAGTGAAAATAAACAAAAATTAGGATTTGGTTTATAATGGTAAAGTTTAGGGTTTGTCATGGTGCAGCTTTGTCTGCTGCACCATGCACATTTCAGGGCACTTTTCACCCTCCATATACCTCAGTCTCCTCTCCACCTCAGTAATCATCTACACCTGTCAGCCTCCCTATTTAAGAATCCCTGCATTCAGTCCTCCCCTGTCCGTTCGTTCTGTTTACTTCTGTTCACTCCTGTTGATTCTGCTCATTGTTGCTCACCTCATCTGGTTCTCGTCTAGCCCGTGTTGCCTTCATCTCCGCCTGCCTGCTGTGGTTCTGGTTCTGCTCACTGTCTCTCCGGTCCTGCAAGTATTCACCCAGTTGTGCTGTTAATCCTGCTGTGGTTCTGGTTGCTAGTCTCCATTCTGCCATGTTGTTGGTTTTGCAACCTCCTTGCTCCGGCTCCATCCTGCTTGCCAGCTCCAGCCATTTACAGCTCCAGCCTGGTCTGAACTCTGGTCATCTTCCTCCACAATTCATCATCTTCAATAAACTCTCTTTAAAACTGTACTCTGTGTGTGGTTACGTTCGGGTTCATCTAAAAACATGACAGGGTTAAGTAATAGAAAAGGCTTTTTTTTTTTTTTTGCATTTCCACCTGAATATATATATATATATATATATTAGGGCTGGGCAACGATTAAAATATTTAATTAATCGCATTGTATTTACAAACTCCAAGAATGAATTCAAAAGTAGTGTAAAGAGCACTTTTATTTTAATGTTCTGCTGCCATATGAACAAAAGTGTTGTAACATTTGTAGCACTTATCAGTAACACATATTTAGTGTAAAGCTCAACTTAAACATGTAAAACAAAAAATAGCAATAATAATAAATTAAAGCTTATTGCCACTGACAGGGAATTCTCTTTATGGGGAAAAAATCTACCAAAAACAGGCAATTTCTGAGGTAACAGCAGGGAGCAGCATTACCATTTTATGTTCAATACCAAAGTTTAACTTGGCAGTGGTTACAACTAACTTGTTTCTGTCATATTTGTTGCTGGAAGAATTTTAAACTGAAATGCTTGCTAACTCGATATGCTTGCGTTGCTTGCGTTTATTTGACGTTGACACGCGGTTTTTTGTTGTTGCTTTCTGGCGTGCATATAGTGAATGGCAGGAAAAAACAGGCAAAAACACATGGATACTTTGAAACGAGAAGCGACTTCACCGACGGCGTCTAAGCAGACCCCCCCGCTCCGCTCCGCACAAAACTTGTTCCGTTCGCCAACTCACCGCCTCGCCTAAGCAAATAGCGTACCGCGAGCGAGCTATTTTTAGAAACGTAACGTCACGATGACGTCACATCACGTGGTACGCAGTAGGGCAAGCTTGCATAGTCCGCCGCTGTTTCGCTGTAAAAGAGACGTGCGTTACCCTTGGTTTTACTCGTTAAAACGACTGCTTTTTCCAAATCTAAGACCATGGTTTTTAAACATTGTTGCTATGGAATGTGCAACAGCGACTCGAGGTACGCTAATCGGCCGCATATGAAGGATGTTTTCTTCAAGACTGCCAAGGAGAAATGTATGCGCTGGGTTCACCGGTGCGGTCAGCCTACACAACAGTTCAACCCGGAAAAAGTTACCAAATTCACCTACATATGTAGCAAGCATTTTGTCGGAGCAAAGGGCCCAACCGAAGAACATCCTGACCCAATTCCAGCGACATACATACACATATACATATATGTATATATGTATATATATATATATATATATATATATATATCACCGTGAATTTAAATAAGACATCATCTGCCCATTCCCATTTCTTTTTGTATTTTTGTTCTTATTTTTCTCTTTTTCTTTGATCCACTGTATATATGAAGATTCACTGCATATAACTGATGCACCTTTCCTACTTTTGCACCTTCTTCTGATTATTGACTACTGAGCCGATGTGGCAAGTGAATTTCTCCAATGCAAGATCAATAAAGCCTATCTTATCTTAAATAAATGTCAGTCTAAGGAAGTCAAGGTACGGTTCTCACTTTTCCCTTTAAAAAATGATGTCTGAGTGTGTGTGTGTGGGGGGGGGGGGGGGACTTTTCTAGCCCTATGAACCGTGGAGAACGGTCCCTCCTCTGAATGTACTGACAGTGAACCACAGAAGCCACCATAAACCAAACTAAACTGGAGCTGGAAGGATGAAGGAGCGTGAAAGTGGTGAAGCAAGGCTGCAGTCAGCCCAGCAGCACCTTTGTGGCTTCGCTGGGATCCTGCTGAAGATCACAGAAGCCCACAGATGGAGCCAACACGTCCAGTCAGAACCTGAAGTGGCCAATCGTTCCTTTGTTTAACGTGTTAGCGGAGCAGCAGTGGGCTACAGAACAACGACTCAGCAGTTTGTCTTTACTTTCATGACTAAACAAATATTCCAACTGCCTCCACCGGCTGCATTTAATATTCCTAACAGATGGCTCCTCCATAATCCCTCCCAGCACACAGCAGGCCCCTCCGTGTTGTTTGGTGTAGTTTCTAAATACTGTTGTCACCTTCCAGCTATCGAAGAGGAAAAAATCAATTCCAATTAGTCTGTTTATGCATTTTAAAGTATTCATTACTCTGATAACAAAGCTTTCACTGAGACGGCTGCAGGTTTCTCTTTTCACCACCGAGAGAGTCGGCTTTAATTGACATATATTCTAATAAAATCTATAACCCAAGAGCCAAATTAAGGAGACTTATTGTTAAATAATCCAAATCAAGCTGTGAATCGCCACCTTGGACGTGTCCATATGCAATAATTAAAGGCATGTTGGATGAGTTGTCAGAGAACGTAGAAAAACAGGAGACGGTTCTCCTGCAGGGTGCTAAAAGTTTAGCTCTTAGCAGTGCTAATAAACATCGTTCTGCTTAAAGTGGGAGCTGTTGATTGATCCGACTGCATTTCTACATGATTAAGAAGCAATTTTTAAAGGAAATCTACAGGGACACAGAGTCAGGGACATAGACATCATATACGTAGACGCGTTGTTGGGCGCAGGTTCGCACATCAACGTCACCGCCAAATTGTATGCGGCAGAAAAAAGTTGAGTTCTGTTGTAGTGAACGTGGATCAGAGAAGATGCCTCATTTGTGTGCTGCATGGAAATGTATTCTGGCTGATTTCACTACTTGTATCTGCCTTCTATAAACTAAGGCTGCACCATGCTGCAAAACTGGACACACTAAAGCTGCAGAGTGGCAACACTAGGAAAAAGCTGTGCAAGACCATTCTTTTTCAACGTTTTTAGCTTGCATACAGTACAGACTAATGTATTTATCTGTGTGTGTGTGTGTGTGTGTGTGTGTGTGTGTGTGTATGTATGTATGTATGTATGTATATGTGTGTGTATATATAGTTGTGTGTGTATATGTGTATGTGTTATGAATATAAGGATCAATTTGTTAAATCTAAACATTGGGGTCTTCATTATTTCATAAAACCGTGTCACATGTGAAAACTTTAGAAACAGACTTTTTGGGGGAGTATTAAAGAGGAAAAATTACTAATATGAGGAAAAAAAGACCTAGGACAATAAAGTAATAAAAACAAAAAACAAACAAAAAAAAACATAAAAGTGGTATTGTTATGAGAAAAACGTTATATTATGACAAGAGGAAACAATTCCAGAATAGTCACAGTTTGCGGAATTATTTCACTCCTGGAGTAATAGGGCCAGGTTAGATTATTTTAATTATTTTTATTCTTTACGATAATAAATTCAGGAGAATAGAGCTAGAGGGATAAGAAAATAAACTTGTAATATTACAAAAATAAAAATATTACGAAAACAAAGTATATTCAGAGATTAAAGTCCCTCTGATACTGCTTAAGTGACTGAGTAACTGCAGATTTGCCACATTTAACATGGCGGACGCTCTGACGCATCGCAGCATAGGCAGAACCCGCCCAACGACGCGTCTACGTATGTCTATGGTCAGGGACTCCTTACCCAGGATGCAACAGTGCATTTCTCTAACCATAGCGGTCAAGATGGTGGCCTCCACTGAGCGGCATTTTAACAATGCCCTTTATCGTGTCCTAAATGAGCTGTATTCATTTTTAAAACCTCACCAGCTGGCTGCTCTGAGAGCTAAAACAGAGCGGCTTGGTTAGAGTTGGGGTCGTATCCGTAGTTCTCTGATTGGTTTACCCTGTTTCCACTCACCCTGTTAGTCCAGCCTTTCAAATCAGGCTCATTCCAGATGGATTAGCGATGTTTACAGCGTAAGTCAGACTGCCTGGCCAGGCTGGGTCATGTATGGGTGCAGAATAGATTTATTACCTAGGAGGAAATCTGGAGGTAAGCTGTCATAACCTTGAAGTCACCATAAATGTCATGAACAGGGACAGAGGGACCCAGTATTCAGCCAGACAAGCAGATGTTAGGTAAAAAGTATTTATTAACAAAATCCAAAAACCAAAAAGGGCATCAAGCCAAAAACAGGAAGACTGCATCCAACAACCCAAAAATAACAAAAAGCAGTCACTGACAAAACTATTAACAAAAACAGGGGACAGGCTAACTTAGAAATCCAGAGACAAACAGGGTCAGATAAACTGGCAAAGAAAGCTGGACTAGACTCACCACTTGGCACCAAAAAACAATGATCTGACAGATTGCAGGGGGCAGAGGCAGGTATAAGTAAGGGAGTGATCAGGTGAATAGAGTGAAACTAATTACATGGGTGGAGCTAATCAGGAACAGGGAAGCGCTTGGGAGTAAACTGAAGCTGATACGATGGTGACTGGAGAAGGGGAGTGAAAGGGTGGAAGAATGCTGGCAGGTGAACTGAATTAAGACTTGTGACAGAAACGATCGGAGCAGGCCAGATAAACTTATAACATAAAACAAAATCAAACCACAATAAAACCCAAACTATTCCAAAACTGATACAGAACCTAAAACTAAGACTTAACAGAACACAAGCTATAATAGAAACCAAACAAGACAGAAATAAAATCTAAGGGAAGTAAACTGACTAATCAAATAACAAACATAAAACAAAACAAAACCCAGAATATGACAATAAAAATGTAAAGTTGTTTGATGTTCTGAATCGAGATGACTGAAGACCTCAAAGCAGCTGATTAATGAAGCAAAGCTGCACAAAGATGGCGACTCTTTTACTTCTGGTTTTATCCCCATAGCCTGCACTCTTGGTCCCTGAGCATGACCCTTAACCCCTGACTGCTCCCCAGGCGCTGCACCGTGGCAGCCCACTGCTCCCCAAGGGGATGGGTTAAGATGCAGAAGTGAATTTCTCCATTGTGAGATCAATACAGTTCAATTATATTATATATAAGGATCTTAGTGGTTTTAATGGACAGACTGGTGTGTAACGTGACCACAGACTGACTTTCCTAACATTACAAAATGCTTTTTGGGGCAAATCAGTGAACATTTCAAAGGCCATTAGCATACAATGCAAACGACACGCTGGAAAAACTCAGTGTGGGAGCCAGAGGGTCAGGGAAGAAATCTGGAAGAGAAATCAAGAAATCACGGCTAAGAAAAGAGTTCACTGCAGAAATAACTCAGAATAAAGTTTGGTTCATTTTCTGCAAACACAAATGGACAATCTGGCACAGAGTGCGAGCTACACTGGTCCATAAAACCAGGAGGATTGAGTGATGAGGTGCTGTTGTTGGAGAATAAGAAGAAAGAGATCAAACTCCATCATGAGGAGCTCACAGAAGCAGAGTGACTGAAAAAGCTGCAACAAGAAAGGTTTTAGGATCTTATTAAACAGTCAGGGACCTGGAGCATGACAGCAGAGGCTGGTGGTGAGGTCAACAGGAGGGAACTGAACGCTTTTCTGAGGAGGAACGTGGACCAGCGTGTAGATCAGAGGTTCCTACAGCCAGAGAGCCTAGGAGGGGATGAAATGACCCAGAACACTTCTGGGGAACAGCAAAGCAGGAATGTTGTTACAAGTAACCACAGCAAATGGAAATCAGACCACCGATATTACTAACGTGACCTTGGTAAGAACGCCTGTAGAGGCAAAGAAGACTTAACGTAAATGATTCAGCAAGGAGACACGAGGAAATGCAGCTGTTATGACATCATCTTCCATTTAATAATACTGTTTCTAACAGAGGACTTTATCTCATAAACTCCAGTGAAGGAACAACAGCCTTCATAAAGCTCCCAGAGAAACGTCTGACCTGGAGCATTTTCCTCTGAATCTCTTGTGATTAACAGGATTTCACTGACGGTAAACTACGCTGATTTATGGCACTTCTAATCTGCAGAGAAATCCCTTCCTTTGAAATGCAAAACAAATTCAGAAAACAAAACTAAGATTTAAAGCCTTTAAAGTCTTTCTGGGACCTGTGAATGAAACCTCTCCAGGATGAAGCATCCTCCATGGTGAAGCGCCAGTTTAAAAGACATGAGGGGAATCAGATCTTTCTCTTTATGACCTTCCACAGCTCAAGAACGCGTCTGTCTGTGAATGAAATCAGGTGTGTTTTCACAGCCTCTGTGAAAGAGGCTCCTTGGGTTTGTTTCCAGCGTGTTTCTGCTCAGCGTTCACACACCGTCTGCTGATGGTGAAGCTGCTTCAGGAACACTGTTCCCTAAAGAGGCTCGTCTCTAACTCTTTATTCTCCGTTCTGAAAACGAATGTCAGGTAAAGCATGAGTAGAACCATGAAGCTTTGAGACAGGTGAATATTTGACAGGTTAATTACATGTAATTACTGTCAGGTACCTGGGGCGGTGGGCTCTGTTTCCCCCTGCTCTCAGGTTCAGTCGGTGGGTGGAGCAGAGCTGCAGCTGGATTCTCACACCTGCAGGTCATCAGGTTTGTTATCAGGAGCATAAAAGGAGCCTGAGTGTCAGCTTTAGTTGTCCTTCCTTTCCTGGCCTTTCAAGCATTAATCCTGTTTTTTTCTCCGTGTTTCAAGGTTACCTTTTCAAAAGCTTCCTTATCACTCTCTGAAGTCTGTAGTTTGTTTCTTCTGTGCAACAGATTACTGGACCTTCATCCCAGAACCGGCACCATTAAAGCTCCTCAGCAGCCCTCTGTCTAAAACGCCCGCCACACCCTCCAGCCAACCACAGCATGTCACACCAGCCCAGCCACTCCAGGACCTGTTAACCTCCTCCAGACTCGTTTCCCTCTGAAATAGTTTCTCCCCTGGGTGTCATGTTTACACTTTCCATCATCGACCCAGAAGGTCCAGTTTGTTCAGTCATACCAGTGCTTTGTAGCTGGAGTAACGCACAGTTTGTAATCCCACCAATCAAATAAAGGAGCTGCAGAGTTTCTTCTACCAAACGTGTGGCGCAGATCCTGGGCCAGAACTATAGATATGAGAGCATGCAGAGCAGACATAAAAGCAGTGATTTTATCTGACTTTGGATCAGATTAAACAACCAACTAGAAACAATCAAGGATGCTGGACTCAGGAGGGGGCATAAGGGGGCATAGCCATTTTCAGGAGGGTCTTAAGATCCCCCCCCCCCCATGCACCCCCTCCCACCACCAATATATCTCAGGTGTGACTAATACACAAGAATAAAGGTTTAGCAGGTATCAACCTCTGTGTAATAGTCCAGGGATCAAGCTGCCAACTGCATACACTTTGAGTTGTGAGATCAAAGTGTATAAAAATCCAACAGTTGTGGGAAAAACACTATAAATACTGATGGAGGAGGCAGTAAAATTCAGGAGACAGACTGTGAGAATAGAAGGTCTATCACGCCTTCCTTCATTAGCAATTTGGAAAAGGTTTTGGATTTGTTTTATAGCAGGGCTATTTAGCTCAGAGCTGCAGCTGAAAGAAAGAGACTAAACTGTGTCTAAGCGTCACATTAATTAAATGGAAGACGGAGCTGCAATTAAAGTTGGAGCCATTTGTGCCTTCCTAGTGGGGCAAGTATTATAAGCTTATTACCATACACATTAGATCAGCGTTTGGTGGCAGCAGCTGGGCTGTTTTAAGTCTTAATTATGGCTTTATGTTTGGTAAGGAGAGTTTACGATCCACATTCTGCTTCACCAACACAGTCTTTAATGTCAACTCATTTAGTCTGAAAAAGTCTGGTCTAGTTCATTTGTGAAGTGTGCTGGAAACTTTCACCTTTTTATACAACAAATCAATTACTTTTCAAGATTATAAAGATATAAACTCTGTGATTCTGTTCCAACAGATAACCTGAAGTTAAATAAAATTCATCCAGAGGTTTCCTTGTGTAAAAATAAACTTTTTCCACCTCTCGTTAAATAATTGTTGTTCCAGGCTCACGGTGTTCAGGTCAAGCCTTGGCTCCTTCTTAGGGGATCATAGTGCAGTTAGTAGTGACACAGAACACAATCTGGTACTTTCAATATACTTTCTGGAGTAGTACATAAGCCGAGGACTTACAGTGTACCTACAGGGTACTTTGGGCCATGTACCGTGTACCTATGGGGACCATTTACTAACATCTGATATGTAAAACGTAGAGTACTTATAGAATACTTTTAAGGTACCCCACAAACCTGTACTTGTACTCAGAAGGTTATTTTCAAGAGACCTAAAGCTCAAGTTGTAGTTTTATTACCATATCAATACCTTAGACCCATAAGTTATCTTATAATTGATTAGTTGTAGCATAAATCATGGGTATTCTTATTTAAACTGCTGGATACTTTAGTTTCAGCCACTTCTTGGTAGCTTTACATGAATACTTTGACTAATTGTCTGTATGCAGTGTCCAGTTTTCCTTCAGAAGAACCAAATTATTGCCCTCAGATATTAAAACATTGTAATGTTGGTGAATGATGAAAACAGCAGGAGGTCTGTGTGCGTTCTACCTGCAGGCGTTTTCATTTCTACCGTAGGAAGGTCTAAGGTTTTTGGAGACTTTTTTAGTGTCTCACATTCGGCTCTGACCGGGGACGGACCGGCCATCTGGTACAGCGGGTATTTTCACGGTGGGCTGATGTTGGGGCTGATGGTCCTGACACTTTTTTAATGTAAATGTTGCTCTGACTGACTCATATAACCAGTAGATCAGCAACCCAAGTCACTCTGGTCGCAGTAACACCATGACCAGGTCCCTCTGGCTTTGGGGCTGCTTGAAGTCTGCATAATGCTGGAGTTTGTTTCCAAACTATTGGCCCTTAACACGCCACTCAGCGTCCCGTTGGTTATATTCTATACTGACACAGTGGGGCTGGCCCAATTAAATGAGGCAACACCTCGTCTCTTTTACGTGCTGCACCGTCGTGCGATGAAATTCAGGATGCTGAGATGGAGTGAAAGTGAAAAAGAGGCACTGCAAAACTTGCTTTTCTAGCACTTGCTGCCAAATGACTAAAAATATCAGAAATGTTTGTGGCAGGGCCGTCAACAGCTGCCATGGCTGATGATGACGGTGGCGGAGACATCAGGTCTCTCAGTGGCAGCAACATGTAGCAGAACCTGCACTAAGCCGGGCTGCTTTCAGAACACAAGGCTGTGTAATGAGCAGGTTAAAGCTACACAGTAAATCTGATAAATTATACGCCGGGAATGCAGTATTTTGGCTACTGTTCTCTGGCCATGTTGGTTTGCTTCGTAAACACAGAGGAAGTTAGCCAACGTCCTTAACTTAGAGAGTCTATATATCTATATGCGGGTGTCCTATTGCACTTCAGACATTTTATAAAACATTTAATTGATATTTAATCCAATTGTTGCAGTTTATTACAGCTATTACATATCAATATTTCAAAATGTGTTAGATCCACCAATAATACTAATAATACTACTACTAATAATAATACTTCTACTACTACTAATAATAATAATAATACTAATAATAATAATGATGATTATCATTATTATTATTATTATTATTATTATTATTATTATTATTATTGCTCAGCGCGTATGCTGACCAAATACACGGTCAAAAATGGATCTTCTACTTGTGAATAATAAAACCTTGTGGAGAATAAAAAGTTAACATTTGAGTTTTCTGGGTCTACATTACCACAATATACCCTTACAAAGATGAGAAAAATGTCATGATTTCAGGTTCTGTCTTAGTTTTGGATTATGGAATAGTTTGGGTTTGATGTTGGTCTTTGTTTTATATTATTCTGTTAGGGTTCTGCAAGCTTTCAGTTCTCTGTCAGTCACTTCCCTCCTTCTGATTACTTCGACCTGTTCTCTTTAATTGGCTCTCCCTCTCTCCTTTGTTCTCCTGCCTTTTTAAGTCTGTCTCTTTTGCTGCTTCCCTGCCAGCAGCAAGAGTAGCTTGGCTTGTGGTTGTGTTTTCGTCGTCGCTCGTAACAGAGCGACAACGAAGCATGTTGACGAGTACGTCATATGCTTCGTTGATCTGATTGGTTCATTTGGCCCGTCTATCACCAACATAGGCCAATCAGCTAACCAGTATTTTCGCCCCTTCCCAAAATTACTTCAACGGAAGGTTTCCAGATGGATATGCGAAGCAAATCCATCTGGCGGCGTCAGGTTAAAGTAGGTTTGCACTTACAAGGAATTTGACTTGGTATTGATGGTGCAGACAAAAAATAAGAATACAGTAAAATAAGATGTAAAAGGATATATACACTCAGTAAACTGTGCGTTAATGTAAAGCAGAAGCTTATAAGTCCTGAACGGGGGAGAGAGAGAGTGTCCAGTGTCACGGGCGGCTCTTGGCCTTGTTGATAAGACCGGTAGCAGATGGGAAAAAAACTGTTCTTGTGGCGTGAGGTTGGTCCTGATGGACTGCAGCCTCCTGCCAGAGGGAAGTGTCTGAAATAGTCTGTGACTGGGGTGTGAGGGATCAGCCACAATCTTCCCTGCACGCCTCAGAGTCCTGGAGGCGTACAAGTCCTGGAGAGATGGAAGATTGCAGCCAATCACCTTCTCTGCAGACCGGATGACACGCTGCAGTCTGCCCTTGTCCTTAGCGGTGGCACCAGCGTACCAGATGGTGATGGAGGAGGTGAGGATGGACTCAATGATGGAGGAGTAGAACTGCACCATCATTGTCCTTGGCAGGCTGAATTTCTTCAGCTGCTGTAGGAAGTACATCCTCTGCTGGGCTTAGAGACTCATCTCTCAGACCTTCCAGGTGTCCAGGCTGGCTGGGCTAAAGACATTCAGCCAAATGAAGCCTTCATTAGGTCGTTGAGCCTCAGCCAGATGATGCTGAGCTCCTTTACTTCTGCCCTCAGCTGGCCTGCTCTTGAGTTTCTCAGGAAGTTTAAGTTAAACAAACTGAGAGGGCAGCGTTGTTGACCAACAGCAAAGCTCAGGTGCAGTCTGATGCTCACCGTGGCCACAGTAATGTGCTTGTTTACCTTGCGTCGGCAGACAGATGGGTCTGCTGTCACCCTTATCTCCCGGGGATGTTTGCATCGGGGCCTGTTTCCTGCAGAGGAGATCTGGTAGCAGAGCTGTCGTGCCATCTGGGTCTGTTTATGTCTCCAAGCTTTCATTCTGACTAAACACTTTAGTGATTAAAGCGCTGCCACTTCAGCGGATGATGCTCAGTCCTGAGATATCTGTGTCACAGCGCTGATATCTGTCAGCGTTTTAATTGAGGTAACTAAAGGAGAATAGAGTTAGAACGAGCCTTTCTCTTCCTGGGTACACCCACAGCCTAGACTTCAGCTTATTCTACTCTGTCTATCTCTGATTTAAAGTTTTCTCCCAGTAAATGAGCTTTGCTGTTCAACTATCCACCTTTTGAAATTGGATCTGGCTGACATCGACCTTGTTGGTCCTCACATAAGAAAATGAAATGCAAACTTCCTGGACTTTGTCCTTGTGGATGGATATTAAAGAGGTGCGAAACAACACTTGTAAATCCTTTCCATTTCTTATCTGTCAGGGTACAGAGGAGAGCAGAGAATGTGACCCGCCTTGATCTGGATGAAATTGAAACTGAAATGGATTTTGTTCCCCTTTGTCCACGTCACAAAGCTCTCCATGTATACAGGTAGGGGTGGCCCAGTGGGTAGAGCAGAGCAGGGTGTTTCCACCCAGAGAAGGCTGCAAGTTCCCTGGTTTGAGTCCCACAGATTGCCACTGCCTCCTAGGGGTGGATTAGATGAAGAGGAGACATTTCACAGGAGGGCACGAAAAGATGGCAATGGTTAGTTTGAAAGGCATACAACCATATTTATATAATACTCTGCATCTTTTTAACTTCATGGCGGGACAAGAGAGGGTCAGTAATTTGTTCAACAGTCTTGTTTCTCGTCCTGCTCAGTTTTTACAGCATAAATTGATTGATTAATTCCTTTGAATAATGCTCTGTGATTAAATTGATTAGGTTTAAGCAACGTAATAGAGGTGCCAGGTGAAGGTTTGTAACGTCTCCCTGGTGGAAGCCTCCAAAGTGTTGATAGAATTAAGGACAACCTGCCCTCAGTTTGTGGTCCAGTGGCTGTTATTTGCACCAGGAATCAGGAGAGCTGCCACCTACAAACATTTGAACCAAACTTTACACATTTTACATAAGAGTGAAGTTTAAAAGTGCAATTAGATGTAAGTTTTTTCGGACCGTTTCCTCTCGGCTGGTGGTCCTCAGGGCCGTTTACTCACCTCCTTTTTAGTCTGTTTGAAACTGTGGAGTTGCAGATAACAGCATTATTATTTATTTGGATTTCCAGCAATGCTGCAAAGAGTGTTCAGCCAATCAGGAGGCAGGAAAGTGGCAAATAGGGACTGTGCATGTTGGGCAGAAACGTTTAAGCAGCGTAGGAATTGGTAAGGCAGGAATAAAGAACTGATTGGTTCGTAGACTTGAGTGAAATGCACTTCAACAGCAAACAAAAATTGGAAAGTGTGAAATGTTTTTGAGCATAGAGCAATTAGCATGAGGTGCACATTAAGGTGCTGAGGGGTGCAGCTACTCATTAACTCTTGCCCTATAAAGCTCTGTGGTTCAACCATGGGTGGAACAGCACATAGGAGCAATAAGTAGTTTATTAGGGAAGGATGGGAAACACTGGACCATGTTAAATAGAATAAGAGATGCTCTACTCAGTACATACCTTTATTTTTTCAATGCATAAAGTTGTCCTATCGGTCAAAGGAAGTTTAGGTTGGAACTGATTGAGGAAGAACAAGGAGGAGATTAATGGACGTAGTTCAAGAGGACATGAAAGTAGTTTGTGTGAGAGAGAAAAGATGCAGAAGATAAGGTTAGATGGAGACAGAGACTCGCTGTAGCGACCCATAAAAGAGAAAAGCTGAAAGAAGGAGATAAAGGGGCCTTTGCTAACAAACTCAGGGATGGATATCTAACTGTTATAAATGGATTTATGGGGAAATAAAATCCTGCTGCTGAAAACAGCATGGAGGAAAATAACTCGTCACTGAATACACTGAATGTTTGCTTACTAAGGTAAAGTTTAAAAGGTATAAGGGTAATTTATTGTTCTTTTAAATGCTTTTGGTTGAAATGGAAAATACAAAGCCAGAGGGTGTTTATGGAATTGCTGATACGGCTGTTTTAAATTGTTTTTATTATTCAGTTGGAACACTTTAACCTGTACGCAAAGGGGTATCGTGAATAATCGCTGACTGCTCACATAAGTCCTGTTCACTGGAGAGATGGCTATTTATATAGATTTGTTTTAAATGCCATATGCTGGGTGCATGAGGTGTCCAGTTAAATATACAGTGGAACTACTCCTGTGATGGAAAGACAAGGAAAGTTTTAGTGGACCCCAATACTTTAAGGCCGCTTTCAGGTAACTGCACTCCAATACTTAGAGGAGACACGTTTCCTACAGGGTATTGTAGAGGTGCTTATTTATTACTTCCAGGTCACCCTATAAACTAAATCCTACAGTGTAATTATGATACATGATGGACTAATTGTAAACCTGCAGATAATAATTTACCTACAGTGCATGCACAGCTTGGTAAATTGCTTTCCCCTTATTTACCTCCAGGATACCTACAAGCTTCTTAAATGGCATCTACAGCCGACAATAAAGCCCCATCCTTAAAGAGCACCTCTGGGGCAATTATAGAATAACTTTGAGGTATTTTATTTCTATTCAGCTTCAATTCCTATTTATTCATATTTATTCAATCACATTATACAGGTTGGTCAGAAAGTTTCCTCTCTAAGGAAACCCAGCAGATTGCATCAAGTCTCTCCAAGCAGCATTCACTCCTCCTGATAGAGCGTAGAGCCACAGTGGACAGTCGTCTGCATTGTTGATTGCTTTGCAGCAATCCCTCATACTGAGCATGCATGAAGCGACAGTGGAGAGGAAAACTCTGACCATTAACAGGGAGGAGAACCTCCAGCAGAACCAGGCTCAGTGTGAACGCTCATCTGCCTTGACAGGGTAATTACTGACACCCTGATACTTACACGGTTATTTTAAAGGGACCTAAAACCCAAAGTACCTGCTGGGTTCTTTTAGAGTACCTACAGCCCAGTGACGTCTACAAGGTACTGAGAGGAACTTAAGACCTACAAGGTAGGAACAGTGCACCCTGGTATTTGTGCAATAGAGCTAAAGGTGCACAAGCTGCATTAAGGTAGCCTGAAAATTACGTAGTACTTCAGGGTAGGGTGGATGATTTTTCTGGAAATTTAGGTCAGAAATGCCCAAGTCACTTTTTGAATGACTGGCCATGTGCAAGACAGTCTTACGTGCTCTTCCGCTCCTCCGGAGGATCGTGTGGAAAAAATCTCCCAAATCCACTCTGGTCTTATTTCTTCATACTGAGGCCTTCCTCTTCTTCTCATAAACGTGTACATGGTTTGCTTCTTGTGACTCTCAGCCATGTTCAAAGTGTTCGGTGAGAGCAACGGAGCTACAATGAACGGCTATCACCGAAGCTAACCGCTAAGCTTATTGTATACATAAACACTAGAAGTGTGCAGCCAGCAACCAGAAACTAACAAGGGAAGTGAGCGCGTCACAATGATTGGTGTGTGGAACAACCAATAGTTAAGATGGTACCCCCCCCCCAGAATTGGAGGCATCGTCTACCGCACCTTTAAATTATTTTGACGGTTACCAATCACTCGATACTCGACACTCCAAGGCTAACAATAGTGTACCCATGCATTAATCAGGGATTACTTATTCATCAAGGTAGAGTTACTTAAACAAATTGTGAGTTACCTTTAAGTTCTCTGTAAATTACTCCAAAGCAACGTTTTATTCTATTCAGCTGTTTAAGACATAAGCGTTAACTTTTGTTATTACAGGCTAAAGCATTAAGTACAACATTGGTATGGATTTTACCTTTGTTTTATGACAGAATTATTCCATATTGAGGATTACAACTTGTTCGGTGTAAAATACGGCTTGTGTCACATCACTTTCAGTGCTTCTCCTGTCCGTAATTATTGTGATATTTAATTAGTGTTTCTCGGAACAATGTGCTGCCCACTTGCTCCTGTAATGCTCCATTACTGATGGATCAACTGCTCTTTTCCTCGTGATTTCATCTGCACGTCTCATATCCTGAAAAACACGGCCGCAGGTTAATTTTCCCGGAATGATCTCATCTCACCGTTCATTAACAGAGTTCTGAGGAACATGCCGACGAAGCGCAGACATCAGAGACGGAAACCAGTCTATGTTATGTTAACACACGTTAACAGAAATGATTTACTGTACAAAGCTGATGCATCCCCTCAGGTGAGCCCTGAACAGGTAAAACCTTAGACGTGGGAACCGATGCCAACACATTTACTCTGCAGTGTAATTAGGATCAAGCCAACATACCTCACTGATCCCATCGGTTTGCTACAGTCAACAATCTCCATTCTGTCGAGCAATCAGTCCCACTTAAATTTCAATAACATTCTTTTATTTCATTAGGATTTATGCATTACATTCCACATCAATAGAGCCTGATTGGAGCCACTGGGAGGTGTTGCTGAATCAATCACTGCGTTCTGCGGAAGTATGCATAAAACAGGCCTGAGCTAAATGAGCCGTGGTGCTGCTCGCTCTCTCTTGAAAATAAAGAGACTAAAGCAGAATCGGATAAGAAACCAAGACTCTGTGATGCACAAATGAAAGCTTCAGCCTGAAAACTCACTGTCATGTTCAGGTAACACGTTTGCCATGGTTTGACCTGTGGGATGTGGAGCCTAACTGAGCTGGAAGCAATCATCAGAAGATGAATAGATGGACAGGAGTAATGATCGGGTAGGCTGTGAGGTCTACCCGGTTCTGAACCTACCATCTGAATTTTGCAGCACGTCGGACCAGGCGATGGTTTTCCAAACCGTAATCATCTCATTTCTGTGATCCTGTGTGAACCTCAGCTTCCTGTTCTCAGCTGGCAGCAGCTAAACCAGGTGTGGTCTCCAGCTGCTGGGACCCATCTGCTTCAAGCTTCCATGTGTTGTAGCTTCAGAGATGGTGTTCTGCAGACTTGGGTTGGAGCCGGTGCTGATTTGACCTTCATTTGACCTCAGAGCTGCTGCTCACTGGATAGTTTCTGTTTTACAGATGTTGGAGTTATTTTTATTTACTATGTTTACTGCATTTATCATGTATCTACTCATTACTATGAAAAGGTTTTAAGGTTTGAGTTTATTCAGACATCAGAGTGTTTTTCAGAGGACTGATATCTCTCTCCTATGTTACAGAGTGAGGCCTGGTGCAAGAAACGGCCTCACCATAAATTTGGCAGCTCTATCTTATTTGTGATGAATTGCACCCAGCCATCTGGGTATTCTCCATTTCCTGTTCAATGAATGCTCTGTTGTCAAAGTTGTTCTGTATACCTGAAACTGCTAGTTTATGATGTCAAAGATCACACTAAAGTATCTTTCCCCCTTCCTTAAGCTCTGCATTGAAACTAAGGCCCTCCCTTTTGGAGATTATAAAAAGTACAGCAGCAGAGTGGATTTCAGAACAGGAATGACATGTAAATGAATTCATCTCTCTGCTGGTCTCCTTGCAAGATTTAACCCTGTTGTCTCTCTTCGTTGTGTTGTTTAATGAATGTTTTAGGTGTTTGAACCTGACATCAGATCATTCTCTGTGAACCTGAAAGGTAATTCCGTCTGGAAAACCCCATATCAGCAGTTCTTTACCATGAGTAGACCAGCTCTTCTGGCACCAACAACCTGTCTAGTCTTTTTTATCTTTGTACAAACTGAAGCATGTTCCTGTTATATTTACCTGTGGGACTTATGCAAATATCTGTGAGTTAAGTTTTTAACTTTGTAAGATCATTTTATGGCATTTCTTGGTATCATAAAAACACAATTTCCTAAATGTAGCATATTTAATTACATGAGTTAATTAAATATACCACAGTCAGCTGAAGTTGGTGTGCTTTAGATCTGGAATATGACTCTAGTGTTTCTACATCTAGGTTACCAAACTCTAGAGTCCTTTTGAAGGCGACCGACCGCTGGGATCCATTCTCCCTCATAACAGCGGCCAGCAGCAGTCATGGCTTCAGCTGTTAGTTTATTCAGAGGAAACATCGCCTAATGCTGCTGTTCGTCTTCAAGCAATCCAACCAGGGTGTCTATGTCCAATGGGAAAGAGCAACGCCAAGATGCATTCATATCCAGGCTTTAAACAAGAGCCAGAACTACTGAGAGATTGACCAAATGAACTCTACCAGTGCATATATTTAAAACAAATTAAACATTCATCAGAGCAAATATGATGTTGAAGGAAGATGAAGGAACAAACATAAAATTCATTAATGCTATTAAAAGAGAGTGGGAAATCTGAATGTTTACCAGACTTTTACGGGACTAAAATTAAAAATATGAAACAGCAGTTAACAGGAAAAGAGCACAAAACTCACAGACGGCAAGGATGTCACAGACGTGGCACGCATAAACAAATGTAGAGTTATCTCATGGATATCAGTGGAGCCAGACTATTTCACCGTCTAACAGGGACACGTATCCCATCTGACATGCAGGATCGGCATCAACCATTCCTGCAGGGGCGTATCTTTGCTGATCCATATAAGCTGACGCAAACCGAGAGTTCAGAACTCTCTCACTTCCTGATTTTACCCTTACATCGTGTTTACGTACCAGAGTCCAGGACTGAAGCTGTGCCATTCCTCTGGCTTGTTAGATTAAACATGTTAAAGTATAGTTTCTGTTACAAGAGTCATTTCTTACCAAAGAAGTTAACAGGAAAAAAGAAGATCACTCCTCAGCTAAAGAACTGGGAGGACAGAAACGGTGTACGGGTAAATATAACAAAACTTTTGATAACTTTTTGGAAAAAACAGGGACTATGCAGCTTAGTGTCACGGTTCTCCAGCTTGTCGTCACTATTTTCTCCTTCTTTCTCTCTGTGTGTCCCAGTACTGCACCCACATGCCATCATCTTATCACCTCTGCAGCTTACTAATCCCGCTCTCTTCTCGATCTAAACACCAGAGAAGAAGAAGTTCGGTGCACTCACTAATTACTCACTGGCAGTCACTCCAGCAGTGGTGATTACCTAATCCCATTTGGTACCTCTGTAACGACATCTGTGCTGTTGGGTCATTAATTTATGCAAAAATGTTCACAAAACAAATTTGGTCCCTTTTTAATTTAATAAGACATTTGAGTTGGAAAAACATTGGAGGTTTGTCTTTATTCACTGCAGCTTTCCCGCCTGCAGAACAGGCTATTGTTTGTCAGCCAGCTCTTTGTCAACTCGTCTGCGGCTGCATGGTAAAAATGTGAACGCTGTTAATAAAAGTCCAAACCTTTGTAAGCTCTCAGGTTTATCTCCACACTCAGACCCAAACTCTGTTTCAGCCACAGACGGGCTGCTGACAGAGCTCCGAGGAAGAGGAGGCTGTGACGGCTGCAATTAAGAAACGACTGCTAAATGGCACAAATCCTGCACAGTTTTAGGCAACTCCTTATCAGTTGGTGCATGTGTGTTTTCTGTGGCTTAGTTCCAGCCAATCTTACTGTAAATATCCTTCTAGAACCTCCTCCACTGTGTTTTTACTTCACCGTCTCAGCATCATTAATCTAGAAATAAATCACCAGTGAGCAGAAAACAGCTCATATGCTTCATATCTCTTGTATCTCCAGTCATCTTTAAATTACTTCATTAGTATCAGAGTTAAAGTTTGCAGAGCTTCAGCTTCACTGAGCCATTTATGACAACCTCTGCAATAATGTACACATTTTCTTTGCTCAGTGCATCAGATGGATCTACTTTTGCTTCCTAAATTATCACTTAGCGAACATCAGCTTCAATCCTCCGTTTTTGTGCCTAAAATCAGACAATCATCACAATAAAGAGGCTAGAGTGGAAATATTAACAATCAGAGGATAAAGCAGGGATTCATGCTCCCTCTCCTGTTCAGTCCAGAGCGACTGCATGGCTGTTGCTGCCTCGGTGGTATCTGACGCCCCTCCTGATACACGGTACAGCTCAGCGCGATGACGGCGCCTAATGAAAATCTTCTCTTCTGAAAAACACAAAGCAGATCCTGTCAAATCGGGTCAAAGACGCGATCAGTTTTCTCTGAATGGAGTCAACAGAAGCTCCTGACGCAGCGCCTCACCGGTTGGACTCCTTGATCCATTCAGCAGCAGCAGCTGTTGTGTCAGCAGCTCTTCACAGCTTTTTGGCTTCCTCTTCAGTTTCTTCCAGTCTGATTTGCTGGCTGATGAAGGCGTTGGGCATCAAAATCTTCCTTATTAAACAGGTAGATGCTCAGAACCATGTCAGCCTTCAGCTGAGAGCTCAAAACTGTCGGCACACTGATTTTACAGGCTCACTATTCTCAGGATAATTTAAATATCACGGCTACAACGTTCCTAACCCAGGACAATAGCTATGACGTCCAGTCGAGATTAACCTCTGGCCCCCTGAGTTACTCCTGACCTTTATAAAAGATGTAAAAACACCAGTGAAGATCACAATGTTGTCAACAGAAACCAAAAACCCAGCAGAGCAGAGACTGGAAGCATGCAGACAGATAAATTAATCTGTCACCTTAAACCAGGTCTGACATGTTGGTGCTCCGCTCAAAATGCAAAACCGTTGGAAATGTCACCGTTTCTAATACTCCTGTTGGGGGAAGTTTGGTTTTAATAAATGAATCGGTTGATTACTGTTGTTCAAACGTTTCCCATGAACAAATGGTTATATTAGTTCTCTTTTAATAAATTGTTGGAAAATTTCTACCAAAGCTTTGATTTTGCAGGAATTTTCCTAAAACTTCATTTTAGTCTGACAGAGTTTCAGACATTTTCTGGAAATGAACAATGAGGACTAGAAATACTATATATGTTCGACGTATCAGTGCGTTATGTCTGTAAATCGGGTTTTAAAGCAGGTTGATTAATGCCGTTGATTAAATGCTAAATAAAAAGATCCAGTCAGGATTTATTGTCTCATCTGAGACATTTGAAAGATCCGGACTTTTTCCTCTCTTCCATTCGTCCTGGCTGATGCGATGAATGAAATTGACGCTGAATAACGGCACAAAGCGTGAAGCCCCGTCTTCATAGTGATGCTTTGTCCTCCAGCTTGTTTGCTTCCACACTAAGTGGACTTTTATTCATGAGCATCTGCTTTAACACGCAACGTCCCGCTGAATCCTGCAAAGAACAACAACACATCCGGCATCACAAACCAAAACCTCTTTTGGGACTTTTATATCACTGTTTACAATCATTTAAAGCCTCTAAAGAACAAATCTAAACAAGAGTAAAAAAACTCCTCCACGTTAGAAGCCAAGACAACGTTTCTGTTACCTATCGCTCTTCTCTCAGAGATGCGAATGAAAAAGCAAACAATATAATAAAAATCCAAAATCATGTTTATTCAGGGACTGAGATTAGTTCAGCCTTTTATATCTAAAACCACTATTACTTGTTAATATGGTTCAATATGATGAGAACTTTATTGTTTTTGAGGAGGTTGAGGCTCAGTTTGGGAACCTAAGTGTTTTATTCTAACTTTTGCAGATGAGATGATTCTGCTGCTGTTCTTGATGATCTTTAGGTTCTGGAGCCACTTGGATACATATTTAAATGACTCTAATGAACAGATCATGGCTCTCAGCTGGAAATATTTAAGTTCCTGTCTTTGTTGGATGAAGGAGATCAAGCGTTGTGGTCTCTTACTCAGGAGTGGAACTGCTCCGACCATGGAGCAGCAGATAAATGGACCGCTCTGGGCTTTGTCTGCAGGGATGAAGGCTTTTCACCAGTCTGCTGTGTTGAAGAAGGAGCTGAGTCAGAAGTAAAGCTCTCGACTCACTGGTCCATCATCTTTATCCGTCTCACCTATGGTCAGGACAGACGGGTCCTGTCCAGACGAAGAAGATGCTGGAAACCAGAGTCAGACATGAGCTTCATCTGCAGGGTGGGCTCACCTCTCATCAACAAAGACTGTTTTAATCAGCTCTGCCAGATTCAGCCGCCTGGTTTATAAAATATGACCAGACTTACAGAAGACTTTTAACAGGAACTGTCCTACGATGTCCATACGCTGCCCATCCATCATAAATAGGGCTCTAAAATTGGTGCTACATTAAGACCAATAGATCAGGCAGCTACAAACACAAAACCTGTCGTCTATGTTCAATTTAATTCAGTTTTATTTATATAGCACCAATTCATGAGACGTGTCATCTCAAGGCACTTTACAAAGTCAAAACGTTAAAACCTGCTTGTCTGAATATTTGTGAATTAAAAACCAGACTCTGTGACCAGATTCTCATTTTCTTCCATTTAAACCAAAGCACTTCTTTTTCCATCAATGTTTTCTTCTACATCACAGAATTATGCTGATTGCCTCTCGGCAGCAGATCTGCGGGAAATAAAAACGCTTTTAGCACAGACCCGGCTCCAGTCCTCAAAGAATTGACCAATTACACAATTTGAACAGATTGTGGACTTACAGCTCTCTGCTGCTCTTACTCCTTCTGAGATTGTGCTTTAAACGTCCATTATGGACTCATTTGTAACCTCAGAACAGCTTTTCAGCTTTTCAGCATCATTTTCAGCCTCCTTTTCTCCGTCCATTAAAGCTTTTCCTCTGAACACGAGCTGCTGGAGCTCCTGAACCTGCCAGGTGGCTAATCCTAAAACTCATTTTCTGTCTTTGTTTAAGCAACAAAACGGCGATGCTGACAGATGCTCAGGAAAATAAAAGCAGTTATATTTCTACATTTGTTCCAGCAAACATTCTGGGAGACAGCGTGACACTGCAGCAGCTCAATAACAAACCAGACGCTTGTGGAACATCTAAATGCCAGCGTGTAAACGGCGGAGGAGTCGGTGATGGAGTTCTGTTCGCCCTTCATTCCCAGCTCTGCAGACGCAGCTCTTAATCTTCCCCCCCCCCCACAGCGAGACACCAGTGGGAATGGATTTCTGCCACCAGGGGAGGAAAGGAAATGAAAGCAGCGACGTGGAGGAAAGAATATCTCAGCTCTGTCTCCTTCACATGTAAATTATCAGTAAAAACCTCTTTAAATGGTTTTCCTTTCAGACATTTTAATTTGCCTTCCTGAAAGACAGAAGTTTGGATCCACTTAGATTACTTTGCCATAAATCATTTGGAAACACACAGAGGATGATGTTGTGGTTTTGTTGGCTTTGCAAGTAAAGTCATGACATTTGAGTTGAACAGAGGCACACAGATGGACATGCTCCAAGGCTCAACCTCCAACGCCCTGCTTCCTGGTGTGACATCACAGGACGATCAGACTAAACCAGCCAATACCTCAGGATG
This sequence comes from Fundulus heteroclitus, assembly GCF_011125445.2. Lineage (NCBI taxonomy): Eukaryota > Metazoa > Chordata > Actinopteri > Cyprinodontiformes > Fundulidae > Fundulus > Fundulus heteroclitus. The sequence goes on along the minus strand of NW_023396846.1, from coordinate 1,442,069 downwards.
GTGGGCCTCCATGAGTCCGGTTCCTCCCCATCTGCATGGAGTCATTTCATCTGCCAGGCAACTCTTTGAGCAATCTGTCTGTATGATTTATTGACTTGACTTTGTAAAGTGCATTGAGATAACATGTGTTGTGAATTGGTATTATATAAATTAAACTAAGCAGAATTGAATTGAATTGAAGGGTCCATGGTTATTTATTTTCTGCCTGCTCTTCCTTAGCTTAGTTGGGTTTTGTCCCTCGCATCAGGCCATGCTCATGTTCCCTGTTAGATTATTTTATCCTTCTGTCAGTTCCTTTTTCTTCCTCTCCTCCAGCCTAATTGGCTTCACTCATCTCACCTGTGTTAATTAACCTCACCTGCTGCTCCTTCCACATCCTCCCCTATAGACCAGTTCTGCGGCAATCATTGTCAGCTTGTTCTGGTCACATCCGTGCATCATTCCTGGTTCCTGTCATCCTTGTTGTCTTCTTTATTTAATAAATCATTCTGTCTGCACCTTGGTCCATCTACAAACACTACAACCATGACAATGCCAGTATAAATACCGTTGGAACGTCCAGCCGCCATGAGGTTCTAAAAGGACCCAGAGATGAACGGATTTTGGTGGAAGATACTCATGGAGCTGGTGAGAGTGGGTCATCGTCCACAGTGAGATCGAGTCCTTTACCGACACTCCAAGGGCAAACATAGTATTACCATGTCAGATTTTTGAAAATGCACCAAGGGATAAAACAATCCTTCCTTTATGAAACATGTTCTGTGGTCTGATGAAACTATTGGAGGAAGAAGCTGGTAAACCTCAGAACAGCATCCCAGCTGTGAAGCACGGCGGTGGCAGCATCATGTTGGGTGGACCAAATACAAAAGAGAGAAGGCATCAAGAGGAAAGAACATTATGTTGAAAACAAAACAGGCTTAGACACAAATGGATCTTCCAAATGGATGAAGACTGTCAGAGTCAGCATACCAAAACCACATTTTGGGGCGGCCATCATAAAGATCTAACCTCCATCCCATAAAACATTTGTGGATGGAGCTAAAAAAGCTGATTTTATATCTGCCTGGAGGAACGGGTCAAACTTCCAGCAAACTATGGGGAGAAGCTTGTGAAAGGACACAGAACATTTAGTGCAAGTCAAGCAGCTTAAAAAGTAATTCTAGCACATAAAGGGGAAACATCTGAATTAGAAAAAAAATTCTTATCTCTGCTCAGCTAAACAACCTACAACAAATAAAGTAACTGTAGAGGAGTAGAGGAGAATCGGCCAGACGACAAAGAGCAGAGCTGGAGAAAATATGAAGGAACGGTGGGAAGGAAGCAGAGAAATGGTGAAAGAATGACTGCGGCGGAGAGAGGTAAGCAGAACACAAATACATCCCAGCCAGCCGCTGAACTCCCCGAGCTCCAGCAGCTGAAATGAAACATTATAAAGATGCAAATGTGGCCCATTTAACGGCCTGCAGGAACTGTGATTGAAATTTTGGGTGTGTGTGTTGAGTGAGGGGAAAATCAGAGACCTGGCCTAGAAGATGGATGCTCTTATGATTTCACACAGCATACCTTCCTCTGCTGCGGGGAGCCTTAGAAAAACAGCACAGATATGCCTGTTAAGGTCTTTGTGCCTTTTTCCTTATTAATAGTGACAATGACAAACACACCAACACTGTTTTGTTTCTGTGAAACAGTGCAACTGTGTCAAGGAACTTAATCTCTTGTTTAAACAGGTTGAAATAGAGAAAAAAATTATGTATTCAGAGGTTTAGATAGTTACTTCTGCTAATAAAAACATTTATTATTAAGAAACATGTGTGAAAGTCTAGAGCAAACAGTTAAAGCTTCTATGTGCTCTTGTTTAAATTACTTTGATGCTCTTCCTCCGTGTAGCAAAGGAAGGCAGTGATGGCCTCCGTCACTCAGGGGCCGGATGGAGTCGGTGTCTCTATTTAACTCACAGTCATTCAAAGTTAATTTCAGCTTCAGAGCTTTTATTGCCTAAGAGGGCCTTGGTGGTGACAGTAAAGCACAACAATAAAACAACTCAAATAGTTGCTTTGAAAAAGACAAAACATTAAACGACCAAAGTTGAATTAAAACAAATAGAAAGGTCAATGAAGTTTCAGCAGTTAAAGGAGCCAAGCGAGCTGATTGCACAATGAACCGAGAAGGTGTTCTGATTGGTCGCACTTCCAGGGAAAATATGTAATTTCTCCAGGACGACCAATTCATCCCTTAAATGGATTGGTCCTGCAGCTATTAGAGGTGTCCCTGGTCAAACACAACCTGAGTGAAACGATCAGGTCATAAGAAGGACTCTAGAGAACATGACTGCATGTTGAGGAGCTAATTCAGCCATTTGATTCAGGTAGTTTGGACCAGAGACACGTCTAGAAGCTGCAGGACACCAGACCCTGATCTAGGCTCATTAGGATGAGCCTAGATCAGTGCTGCCGTTCCTGTTCACCCTCTACATGGTGAGGTTCTCCATCTACTCTCCAGGCTGCCACCTTCAGATGTTCTCAGATGACTCTGCCATAGACTGGTGTCAGTGGAACCACCTCCCGATCAACACGACGGAAACTAAGAAGCCGGCGGTGGACTTTGGCAGGTGCAGACCCACCTCACTGGGACCAGCTAACATCCAGGGTACTGATATGGAGATTGTGGACTCTTCTAAGTACCTGGATGTTCACCTGAATCATGATCTGGACTGGAGTCACAACACTGATCTTTCCAGGAAGGGTCAGAGCAGATTGTATCTGCTGAGCAGGCTAAGATGGACCCAGTGCAGGTGGTGGGAGAGAGAAGATTGTAAGAAAAATCTCATCACTGATGGACAATGTCTCCCACCCCATGCATGGAGCTGCAGCAGAGCTGCAGAGCTTTTTCAGTGACAGACTGCTGCATCCTAGATGCTCTAAGGAGCGTTTCCACGGGTCCTTTATTTCAGCTAGTGCTCAACTTTATAATCTCTGCTGCTCACAAAAAACTCTATTTGTTTTTAAATCCAGCAGAGCAATGAAGCTATAGGGAACCTGAAGTTAGCAGAAGAATGCAGCAAAGATTGATGAAACCAGGGAGTTTAAATACAGAGGGAGGTGTGGGGAAATGTGAGGCAGAAGACAGGATGAGCGTAATCAGGGGGAAATGAGGGACTGCTGAGACTATTGAAACAGAGGAGCTGAGGGGAGGAGAGCGATGAACAGAGGTGAAGGGAAACTCTTGGAGGAATCTGATGAGGAAAGCTATGCAAAGAACATGAATGAAAGAAAATGACAATTAGAGAACGTAAACAAATCCAAAAACTCAAACAGCTTAAGATCATGACACCCTGCCTTTTTCTGCAGCTTTTTGTTGTTCTGTTTGCACAAACATACAGCAGTTTGTAGATTTTAATAATTATCATACTCAGCTTTGGATTTTGTAGAGTTTCAGAAAGCTATTTTTCATATCTGTAAAGTTGTACATTTACCTTAATTTATCGAGCAATCTTTTTTTTTATAATTCTTATCTTTACGTGTATCTGCTCTCTTACATTTTACCAATGAGCTAGATGGTGATACACCTGAATTTCCCCACGGAGGGATAATAAAGAATATTTCTATACTGCTCTCTAGTTGTAATTAGTGTCTGACAGTGCTGCTATATGCCATCTATTTGTCTGTCAACATTGTCGAGATCATTCAAAAGCATTTAAAGGAAGAGTTGTCAATGCATTGTTCAGAAAACTCCCCTATAATTACCCACACCTTTAACTCTAAAAGGTCAGAAATGTTTGTTATAAACAAGCTGCTTCACATGCAGTATTTTCCCTCTCTAAAGGTGTCGGCTGTCTTCTTGTAAATATAACAATCTGCTGTTAAATCACCAAACTAGAGAGAAAATTAATTACTACTTTAGAACACAAACTGCAAGGGAGCTGGTGACCTTCTCCAGGGTTAATTGGCTTAATTGGGGGTTCAGCCTGGACCGGTCGCCAGTCCCTTACAGACCAGAAATGTGTTTGTAACAGAATATTCAACAAATTACTTCTCCTGTGGGTAAATTGTGCTCTGTCCTCCTTCCCAACAGCCTGAATAATGTGCAGGGGTTGTTTCCACACAGCAGGCAGCTCAGGTGGACATCAGTGAAATTTGGGATCTTTTTTTTTTTTTAATTCATCAACTGAAAACTTGACTAACTCTGACATAATCAAAAATAAATATAGAAATAAATACATGTTCACTAAATATAAATACACAAATATACAGCAAATAAGCAGTCTTCCCTTGACTGTGTCACCTACAGAACTAGAGTGAGAAACCATTTAAAGGCCTTTGCAGGTGTTTTCAGTTAATTAGCTGATTAGTAGTTTGGCACCAGGTGTCTTCAATTCTGGACCTTTTCACAATATTCTAATTTTCTCAGATACTGAATTTGGGGTTATAATAATCAAAATTAAAATGAATACATACTTGAAATAGATCTCCAAATCTGTGCATAATGAATGAATATAATATACAAGTTTCCCTTTTTGAATGGAATTACTGAAAAAAAATCTAGTTTTTGATTATATTCTAATTATATGACAGCACCTATATATTTATATAGATATATCTATCTATAAAGGATAATTTTCTGTTTTAACCCACTGACTGCACGATGAGGTAACGACTCTTCTTTAGCTCATTAACAAAAGTTCAACATCTCTCTTTCCTCGACTAAATGAGAAAACGGAAGCAACTGGATCCGCTGCTCCTGCCCAAAGCGAGCTCCCAGCACAGGGGCTGTAGTTTCTGTAAGGGGAAATATTTGGCACGAAACCTGCCAACATCTGCGTCTATAGGGAGCAGTTTTCCTTTTCCCCCCCCCCCCCCCCCCATTTGCATAGTGAGGCAGAAATGCATACAGTACTTGAAAAAGGACAGGCATGAAAAATAGGGTTAAAGAAATAAATGTTACTGTTATTGTTAGTAAAAATATAGAACAGAAGAATAAAACAGACAAAAATATTAAAACATAGAAAGAAAGAATTACATTTGAAAACTAAGTAATTAATAAAATGTACAATTATAATGAAAAATAAATAAATGGGGTGATTATTACTGTAAAAGAGGAATAAATAATAAAGCTAATCAAAAGAAATATTTACAATATGTCTAAATGCACAATTTAATTACTGCTTACATTATTTGTTTACTGTATTTGTGTGTATTAATTTTGAGCATGTATTTATTTCTATATTTATTTTGATTATGTCAGAGTCAGTCCTCCATTGAAACAGTTTTTTTTATCCAAATTTTTATTATATTCGACTTCATGCAATAATTATACCATCAGATTAATTGAATTTCTACAGAACAATATTCTAACACTTCTTTCTCTCATAATGTCATCCTTCAGGACCTGGAACAGAACGCGGCAATGCGTTTCTCCTCCTCCTCCTCTCTCCTGGAGCTGGAAGACACTGAGAGGTTTTTAAAAAGGACGACTACAGCCTGACACTAAAAGCAAAGTGATCACGGCGTCTGAACCAGATGGACCTGTGAGAACCAGCATGTCAGCCCTGGTAGATGGAACGGTTTGAAAAGAAATTTAGAAATTAGATAATAGCGTCAGCTTGCAGGTTTCTCACCAACCTCCATCCTTAAAATCTAGCATTGCTAGAACTGCTGATAGTTACAACTATCTTCCGCTTATTTACACTGTTTTCTGGTGGTTTTTGATGAAACAAATTGAACACGAGGGGCTGTGGAACAATTCATATAAGCAGGTCAGGAAGGAAGTTCTGGTCCATTTTACAGCGGGTCAGGTTCTACAGCAACATCCCAGAACTCTGATCAGTCCGTCATCTGGTCCTGGAGAGAGAAAGAACCACCTGCAGACCTACCAGGACATGGACGTCCACCTGGACTGACAGACAGCCAAGAGGACCGTGGTGGCTCTGGAGGAGCTGCAGCTTTCTGCAGCTCAGGTGGAAGCATCTGTTGAATAAGCAGCTATTAACAAACATTATTTTGATTGGGATTTGTAAAGATAGACAGACTTCCCTGGGAACAAAACATCTTCTCAGCTTCTCAGTTCTGGAGGACAGCG